>NC_058088.1:27675607-28326108 GCF_014858855.1 Bufo gargarizans | reverse complement strand
CAGGCGTTGTGGCATAATGTGCGGGTGCGTTGCGGGAACACGCGCGATTTTTCCGCGCAAGTGCAAAACATTGTAATGCGTTTTGCACTTGCGTGAGAAAAATCGCACATGTTTGGTACCCAAACCCGAACTTCTTCACAGAAGTTCGGGCTTGGGATCGGTGTTCTGTAGATTGTATTATTTTCCCTTATAACATGGTTATAAGTGAAAATAATAGCATTCTGAATACAGAATGCATAGTACAATAGGGCTGGAGGGGTTAAAAAAATAATAATAATAATAATTTAACTCGCCTTAATCCACTTGATCGCGCAGCCGGCATCTCCTTCTGTCTTCATCTTAGCTGTGTGCAGTAACAGGACCTGTGGTGACGTCACTCCGGTCATCACATGGCCCATCACCATGGTGATGGATCATGTGATGGACCATGTGATGACTGGAGTGACATCACCACAGGTCCTGCACACAGCACAGAAGACAGAAGAGATGCCAGGCTTCGCGATCAAGTGGATTAAGGTGAGTTAATTTTTTTTCAATTTTTTTTAACCCCTCCAGCGCTATTTTACTATGCAGTCTGTATTCAGAATGCTATTATTTTCCCTTGTAACCATGTTATAAGGGAAAATAATAATGATCGGGTCTCCATCCCGATCGTCTCCTAGCAACCGTGTGTGAAAATCGCACCGCATCTGCACTTGCTTGCGGATGCTTGCGATTTTCACGCAACCCCATTCATTTCTATGGGGCCTGCGTTACGTGAAAAACGCACAATATAGAGCATGCTGTGATTTTCACGCAACGCACAAGTGATGCGTGAAAATCACCGTTCATGTGCACAGCCCCATAGAAATGAATGGGTCGGGATTCAGTGCGGGTGCAATGCGTTCAACTCACGCATCGCATCCGCGCGGAATACTCGCCCGTGTGAAAGGGGCCTAACTCTTCCAGGGGAGCCACTGACTCTAGATCTCTTATCAACCTTTGTGCCGGTCTTGCCTATTGTAGGATACATCCACACGGCCTAATGTATAAATTGCACATTTTCTGCCATAGATCTAGCCAAAAATCTACAAGAGTCCTTGGCATCTGCTGTGCAGCCGTGCATTGCAAAGGGTGAAGTACGCTGTGAAAATCTGCAGAAATAATTGACATGCAGTGGATTTAAAGGGGTGTCCAGCCTTTTTTCAGTGATGGATTATTCCCCAGGATAGGCTCAGGGGTGCACCACCGATGAGGCCAGGTGAGGCAATCGCCTCAGGCAGCACCAGGTAGGGGAAATAGGGAGGCAGGCGAAAGACCATGGGCTGAGGGGATGGGGTTAGTTTAAGAAATTTGCATTGGGAAGGGCAGAAAGGCTAGGTGCACCCCTGGATAGGAGCTACACAGCCCTGTCAATAGCTCTACAGTCGCTACTACAGCGCTGCTCCCACCGACTTTGAAAAGCTCGATCGGCTACTGATGGCTTATCCTGAGGCCATCACTTAAAAAAGGCTGGGCAACCCCTTTGAAATCCAAACCACATGTCATTTCCAGCACGGATTTTTGTTTGCTGCACATTGATGAGATTTGTTCAAATGTGTTCCGATGTGGATTCCCGCCGTAAATCCAAACGCATAATTCTCACGCTGTGAACAGAGCCTTAATGTAATCTCCTATGGCCTTACAGATGTCAAATAACATTGATTATTTTATTTTATTTTAGAATGTAAAATAAAGTAATAGGAAAATAGATTACTTACTGGACTGGAAGTGAGAGCCGACTATGTGCGATGTCTGATCCGGCAGAGGAGAAAGAAAGTGTGAATGATTGCACTAGGGGAAAGAAAAAAGTATGGTTGCTGCAGAAGTACAGAGGTCACCGCTGATTTTATCTCTTGTGTGTATGTGTACGTTTTCTTCATTTATAGCACATTAGGGGTGTGTTGGAATTTATCTTGCTGCCTATGTACTGTATGTTAAAGGCAACCTGTCCGGCTGCAGGCAGCATGTTATAGAGCGGGAGGAGCTGAGCAGATTGATGTATACTGTAGTTTTATTGGAAAGGATTTCGTTTAACTCTCAGTTGCATGAAACAGATCCGGGCCGGGAATAGCGAATCAGATCCGTCCTTGCCGGGTGCAGTCGGCGTTCCGTCCGGCCCCTCTCACTATAATGGGGGTAGGCGGATATCTGGCCACAACCCATGCAGCGGTATTTGTCTAGCCGCTCCTCTGCATATTTGCCAGGCTGCAGTTGGATCTCCGCCAGCCCCCATTATAGTGAATTGGGCCCAGACAGAATGCCCGCAGCGCACGGCTGCGCCCGACAAGGACGGATCCGACAGGCTTTTCCCGGCCGGAACAGCCTGCCGGATGAGTTTCATGAAAGTGTAAAACAAGCCTAACTAAACTAATCATTTAAATCCAAGCTGTTTCTTGACTTTGAAGTGAGGCGGTCCTATCAGTGAATAACAGCAGCGATGTGCAGTGGCCCGGGTTTGGCTGGCCCCAACACTACACTGGGTCCCCTGGACACCATCAAGGTGTCATCATGTGTTGCTGCTCTTTGATGCACCCGAATTAGAAGTAAATCCAGATAGCCAGGGTCTGAAATTAACCAGTTTGCTTCTTTACTGGAGGAACTCAAGTGCAAAACCATACAGGCTTATTTAGTCTTCTGCCTGGCAGAAGAAGAATTCATACTAAGGAAAGACCTGAGCTCAAGTGCAAAACCATACAGGCTTCTTTGGTCTTCTGCCTGGCAGAAGAAGAATTCATACTAAGGAAAGACCTGAGCTAGCTGGACCCTCTAACTCTCTCTCAGAAGGCTGGTACCACTGGCCAAAGGGTGGTGACCCAGGGTCTGTGGCTCAGAAGTCCGTCTGGCTCCTTGGTCACTGGGCTGGTGACCCATGGTTTGTGGCTTAGCATCCCCATCTCAGCATCTTCTTCTGGTCACTCATGCAGTCTGGGATGAGTTTTTTCTAAGCACTGATCCCTAACTGCAGAAGACTAGGGGCTCTGACTGCTCTCCTTATATACAGTCTCTAGCTGAACTAGAACGTTCTAGTGGGAGGGGTGAAATGGAGAAACACAGCCCAAACAAATACAATGTTACACTTTACATCTTTCATAGACTTGCATTAGAGCTTTAATGATACTCAATGGGAAAGACGAAGCAGTTTTTCTCAGACAAAACCAAGTCTTTAGACATAATAACACAGCTAAACCAGACATCCAAAGGGTCAGTCTGTCTGGTTTTGGTGGTAAACAAGTCTGTTTTTATCCCTCCAAAACATACTCTTATGATTAGCTTCTCATTATTAGCTAGAAAGTCCCCAAAGTCTCTCAGTATTCATTAACCATTTCCACAATGCACTACAAACACAGTGCAAATAAACATAAAATGCAGTTACACAGTAAAAAACAGTATAAGTCAGCGTAATTTAACCCAGATACTTGGCAACATCAGCCCCAATATATTGTAGAGCAGCACTGCAGTACCCTCTGGTAATGATATCAGGAATGCATCAGCCAGTTCAATGCCCCAGATCCATGGGGGTTAAAGACAATGTAAATCGCAGAAATAGACAGCAGCATCTCCAATCCAAACAAGCTTTTATTCGCACATAGTGCATGAGACAGTACACACAATCTTGATACAGCAACGTTTCGGCTACATCTTTGGCCTTTGTCAAGCTAATACAGAAGTGTATAGACTGGATATATTAAGGGCTATGAACACCTCGCCCAAAAAAGTTTTAGCCTTCTTATGTTAGTCATTTGATTGTATAGTAATGATCTTGTGGATTTGAAGTGGTTTGAATGTGTGTTTTATTGTATTTGTCTTGTAGGCGACAGTTGGATTGCACCTGGATTCCCCCCTTTGGACGGTTGATTACAGTGGGATGAGTGAATATGACATCGTGGAGACACTGAGGGTCCTTTGGGATACTGGTGTGGCTGATGAATTGGGTAAATTTAAGTGTATACGGGCCGCATGTTTCCCTATGTCCGGCGGTTCTTTTGCTGGGGATCGTCTGGTTTCCATAGCAGCAGTGGACGCTCCCCATGCAGATTTGCCAGAGAGATTTGTAAGGGCGCTGGAGCGGAATCACGTGACCGGCATTCCGATCACGTGGCCGTTCCGCGTCATAGTGAATAGGATCACGTGGACGGACTTGTGTCACGTGAGCGGGACTTGGATGGACATGCGCATTGGAGCCAGGTACACGCCAGGAGAGCGATCTACATCACCATGTTAGTGATCTCCGTCATCATGGGGGTGAATCCAGCTGCAGCCACTTCTATAAGGTATCGTGGGTCTATGAAACTGTTGTGTACTATGTGTTATGTGACCCATGTGAAATGTGTTTGTTGAGTTATGAGATACAGGTTTTAGATATATCTAATTAGATGTTTGACTGGTTAATTGCAATTGGGGGAGGTGTTTATAGCCCTTTATATATCCAGTCTATACACTTCTGTATTAGCTTGACAAAGGCTAAAGATGTAGCCGAAACGTTGCTATATCAAGATTGTGTGTACTGTCTCATGCACTATGTGCGAATAAAAGCTTATTTGGATTGGAGATGCTGCTGTCTATTTCTGCAAATTACATTGTCTTTAACCCCCATGGATCTGGTGCATTGGACCGGCTAATGAATTCCTGATATTCTTACCAGAAGGTACTGCAGTGCTGCTCTACAATATATTGTGTCTATCTTGATCCGAGGAGCGTGCACAGGGAACCCCACGTGATAGTGATGGAGGAAAACCCGGGACCTGGTAAAAGCAAGGACGCATTGGGCATGAGCAGGTACTTATACACAGATGATGACATTCATAGATTGATCAATGACGAACAGGGCGATATGTCATTTTTGAGTACGAAGAGGAAATATGAACAGGAACGCATACGATTAATTACCACTGAGTTGCATATGAACACTTTAAGGGAGTATTATAAAGCTCAGAGGATCCCACGTGGCCTTAGGTCTCATCTTCGCCCTAATTTATTCCCAGACAACGATGAGTTTTGTAAGAAATTTGAACTTGTTAATAACAAATATTCGTTTGAAATCATGTTGCTCAATAAAGAAGTGGATAACATCAAAAAGACCATAACATCATCGGAGGTCCAAATCCAGGATATGATGGGGACTGATGATTTTGACGCACATACAAAAAAAAAAAAAAAAACGGCACATTATGTGCAGCACGCCAGACCTGCAGGGTATTGCGAAGTGAGGTCACGGTTATGGGCAATCGAGGGTTACTCACTGTTTGGAGGAGAACCCTGGGCAGGCATGCGGCAGTGAAGGAGAGGTAGACACGGTTCCTCTGGGGCACACTCTGTAGATAGGGACCAGGCCTGATGGTGGATGAGGTGCCCTGAATGTTGCAGGTATTTTGAGTGCCTGGGGCAAGGTCCCTTTAAGGATCGTGACGCCAGTGCCTGTAACGGTTGCACACCGATTTATAGCAGTAGTAATTGAGGTACAGAGATGGTAAACCAAACGTTGCTTTACTTGAAACAGTCCAAACTTTGTACATACAGTTGGTGATGCAGTCACTGATAACAATGTTGCACAAGCAGGCTTATTTCTTAATATGGCAGGTATAATCATGCAAGATACTTGGAGGGTAAACAATAGATGCTTCACAGCCCAGGCTGCACTATCCCCTCAGCTATTCTGGCTGGCTGTATCCCAAGGCCCGGATGCCTACAGTCATGTGAAAAAATTAGGACACCCTTTGAAAGCATGTGGTTTTTTGTAACATTTTTAATAAAAGGTTATTTCATCTCCGTTTCAACAATACAGAGAGATTAAAGTAATCCAACTAAACAAAGAAAACTGAAGAAAAGTCTTTTCAAGATCTTCTGTAAATGTCATTCTACAAAAATGCCTATTCTAACTGAGGAAAAAGATAGGACACCCTCACATGTATTCCCTCTTAAATTGGCTCAGATCTCACACAGGTATATCACACCAGGTGCACATAATTAGTAGATCGTTACTCTGCATGTTGAATGAGGCTTGCCCTATTTAAACCTCAGACATTTAGTTTGGTGTGCTCCTGACTGTTGAAGTGAGAGTGAGCACCATGGTGAGAGCAAAAGAGCTGTCAGAGGACTTCAGAAAAAAGATTGTAGCAGCCTATGAGTCTGGGAAGGGATTTAAAAAGATCTCAAAAGATTTTGAAATCAGCCATTCCACTGTCCGGAAGATAGTCTACAAGTGGAGGGCTTTCAAAACAACTGCCAACATGCCCAGGACTGGTCGCCCCAGCAAGTTCACCCCAAGAGCAGACCGCAAGATGCTAAAAGAGGTCTCCAAAAACCCTAAAGTGTCATCTCGAGAACTACAGCAGGCTCTGGCTACTGTTGATGTAGAAGTACATGCCTCTACAATCAGAAAGAGACTGTACAAGTTTAACTTGCATGGGAGGTGTGCAAGGAGGAAACCTTTGCTTTCCACGAGAAACATCGAGGCCAGACTGACATTTGCCAGAGATAAAGTTGACAAAGACCAGGACTTCTGGAATAATGTTCTTTGGACAGATGAGTCCAAAATTGAATTATTTGGACACAACAGCAGAGGACATGTTTGGCGTAAACCAAACACAGCATTCCAAGAAAAGAACCTCATACCAACTGTGAAGCATGGAGGTGGAAGTGTCATGGTTTGGGGCTGCTTTGCTGCAGCAGGACCTGGTCAGCTCACCATCATAGAATCCACGATGAATTCTACTGTGTATCAGAAGGTGCTTGAAGAACATGTGAGACCATCAGTTAGAAAATTAAAGCTGAAGCGGAACTGGACCATGCAACATGACAATGACCCAAAACATACTAGTAAATCAACCAAAGATTGGCTGAAAAAGAAGAAATGGAGAGTCCTGGAATGGCCAAGTCAAAGTCCAGATTTGAATCCCATTGAGATGCTGTGGGGTGACTTGAAAAGGGCTGTACGTGCAAGAAACCCCTCAAACATCTCACAGCTGAAAAAGTTCTGCATTGAGGAGTGGGGTAAAATTTCCTCAGACCGATGTCGAAGACTGGTAGATGGCTACAAGAACCGTCTCACTGCAGTTATTTCAGCCAAAGGAGGTAACACTCGCTATTAGGGGCAAGGGTGTCCTATCTTTTTCCTCAGTTAGAATAGGCATTTTTGTAGAATGACATTTACAGAAGATCTTGAAAAGACTTTTCTTCAGTTTTCTTTGTTTAGTTGGATTACTTTAATCTCTCTGTATTGTTGAAACGGAGATGAAATAACCTTTTATTAAAAATGTTACAAAAAACCACATGCTTTCAAAGGGTGTCCTAATTTTTTCACATGACTGTAAATGCTGGTTTTAATCCTTGGTACTTAATCTTCCTCCCGTATTGACCCCTCTACTCTGTAATACCTCTGCCCATCAGCTTATTTATCTGAGCTGGTTGTACTGGCTCTGCTGGGTTTGAAGGTGGCTGTAAGTTGCTCCCAGGAAGTACATTCCTACTACTGGGGTTACTTCATCGGTGCTAGCTGGATTTGGGTTTTCCAGGCAGGCTGCATTTCTCCACTAGCCTCCTGGTGGCAACTAGAAACCAGGACTGTCTAGCTGCATGTCAGGAGGAGGCCCTCAGCATCTCTCTGGCTGGTGCCTTCTCACTTCTGTCCTCACAGACTCCTGACTATGATCTCCCTCCTCCCTGTCTGGGCCTGGACATTTATACGAGGGGCTCCCTATCTCCCTTTAGTGTCTAGGATGTCTAACTACACCCAAATAGGCCTGCTATGCATGTAACAGGGGAAACAACACATGTAAAAACACACAGAAAAATACGTTAAATGCATAGATAAATATAATATCACTGTCCCTTATGAGCAGGAGTAACACGTGACCCAATTGACCCTTGTGTAGTGCCCACTCCTACCTAGTGGGACACTACATATGTACAACGCCATAAAATAGAGGTGGAAAAAACGAAATGCGATAAATGGCATCGTGATCTTGAGGATTACCAGTCGGGTAAGATTTATAACTGGCAGCAACAACAAATGCAAGGACGACCTAGGAGAAGGAAAGCTAAGATATTTGAGCGGGGCGTAATTTGGATTCACCACTGGGGACTCCGATTCCACAGTCAATATTTCATCTGTTGAATTAACCACTGACCAGGTAACAGTTTTAGGGCGAGGACTATCATTTTGCCCCTCGTCCCCCAGGAACTTGTTTGATATTGAAATGGACTTTCAACAGTTTTATAGGAAATTAAGACTTAAAGTTTTTTTTGCCTCAATTGATGCCAATAAGAGAGTAACGGTTGATGATAGTAATACTTTGCGGCTTAGGGATTTTGACCTTTGGCTGAAAAGTAAGTTCTCTCCACCACAGAATAATCATGTTATTGAGTCTTACATTGAAATTGTTAACAAACAGATTGAGTGTCTTAGGGGTATTGTGAAGGGACATAATCCACACAATACAACAAAAAAAGAAAAAAAAGGCCCTTAAAGCACTACAACAGAATGCAGAGATAACAGTAAAACCTGCTGATAAGGGAGGGGCAGTTGTCATCATGTACACCTGTAAATATGTGGCTGAGATACGCAGACAGTTGGCCGACGAGGATGTCTATGAAGTGCTGACATGTGATCCTAAGGGTGATAGTGAGAAGTTTATTGACATTATAGATGGAGCCCTCGGGGGCGGAGTTATTGATGAGGAATTGAGGGACTATTTGAGGGTAGAGCACCCCATTACTCCCATACTATCTACACTTCCCAAGATTCACAAGAGTCTTGAGGACCCACCGGTCAGTCCTATTGTCTCGGGGAGGGGTTCCATATTCAGCACTGTAGTCATCTTACTTGACCGACTGCTGCGTGTCTATGCCACTAGTGCACCCTCCTATATCAGGGATTTTAGCCATTTTTTGGTTCAATTAAGGGGTGTTATGTTGCCGGCACAATTTTATTTTGTAAGTTTCGATGTGGTTTCACTTTATACATCGATAGAACATGATTTAGGGTGTAGGGGCGCTATCCAGTACGGGATTCTCCCAGACCGGTGCACGGCTTGTCCGACAGCTCCTTGAGGTGGTCCTCAGGAGGAATTATTTCCTCTTTGGGGACACCTTTTACTAGCAAAGGTGAGGTATGGCCATGGGGTCCAATGTGGCCCCAACGTATGCTAACATCTTTATGGCTGAGGTGGAGGATGAGCTGGTGTATTGGTCTACGTTTTGGGAGAGTGTCCTGTGCTGGTGGTGCTACATTGACAATGTATTTTTGATTTGGTGTGATACCCTGGAGGAATTGGAAAAATTCCACCAACATCTGAATAATGGAGTAACTGGTTTACAGTTTACCAAGGTATTGTCTAGGGACGAGCTACAATTTCTGGACGTGAGGGTCTATGTTGAGGGTCTACTCCTTCCCTTTCGGTGACATCATATCCTGTTTGTTCTGGTCCTGTGTCTTTCTTTTCTTCAGCAGACTCAGAGCTAGTGTCGCCAGAGGGGGCCACGCCCCCCCCTTACATCACGCTGTGCACCCCCAACTAAAATGCCCCCCCCCCCAACTGAGCGGCTGCAGCCGGGCACAACAGGGAGATGAGCACTTCCATTGCGCTCATCTCCATAGTCATCTTCCTGTGCTGCTGCAGGGGAGGGAGAGGCGTGTCCCTTCCCCTTCCCCCGATAGGCTGCAGGCACTAGGCTGGCAGCCTATCAGCGTCATCGCGCCGCCTGAGCCATACAGCGCGGGACACAGGCCGGAAGAGGCCTGCATCGCATCGCTGACATGGAGGTAAGTAGAAGTGTTTTTTTGTTTTTTTTTACAATAGTTTTACAGACACATTAGGGAGGCTCTTGTTATGATGGGGGGGGGGGGCGTATTACTGGCACATGAGGGGGGGCTTATTACTGGCAAATGATGGGGGCTCTTGTTACTGGCACATGATGGGGGGCTCTTGTTACTGGCACATGATGGGGGGTCTTGTTACTGGAACGTGATGGGGTGCTGGGCTCTTATTGGGGGCACTTATTACTGGCATGTTATTGGGGGCACTTATTACTGGCATGTTATTGGGGGCACTTATTACTGGCACATTATTGGTGGGCACTATAGGGGCATCAAAGAAGGGGTATTTTATATGGGGGCTCTGTACAGTAGCATTTTATACTGGGACACATTATGGTGGGTACTATGGAGAAGGGGGGAAAGGAGTACTATGGAGTCATCTACGGGGGGCACTAAGAAGGGGAATTTTATACTTGCAAATTATGGGGGACACTGAGGGCATCTACTGGGGCACGATATATGGGGCATTTTATACTAGTACATTATGGGGGGCACTAGGGGGAAGGGGGGAGAGGAGCACTATGGAGGCATTTACTGGGGGCACTATATAGAGGTATTTTATACTGGCACATTATGGGGACATTGGCTCAACTGGGGGCATTACAAGGGGGTATTTTTTGCATTGTCACATTATAAGGAGAATTATTTCTACTGGGGGGGGGGGGGGCATTATGGAGGGCTTTATTACTCCCCCATGGTATGACCCCCTAGTAGCAGCACCAGCCTCTCCCTGCTCTGCTGTCCCTCTGCCCCTTCTCCAAATCCTTATTATGAAATCTTTCTCATTAGGATAAAACACATCAGCTCCGCCGAGCCCCCGGCCAAGTGTTGAAGTGGCGTCCGAGATCCCCAAGGGTCAAGCCAAGTAATTGTAAGTTTTCATGTGAAATATGTTTGTTATACACATATAGCAGACACTGTGCCACACAATATACAGTATACCTCTACACTGTGCCACACAATATACAGTATACCTCTACACTGCCACACAATATACAGTATACCTCTACACTGTGCCACACAATATACAGTATACCTCTACACTGTGCCCCACAATATACAGTATACCTCTACACTGTGCCCCACAATATACAGTATACCTCTACACTGTGCCACACAATATACAGTATACCGCTACACGGTGCCCCACAATATACAGTATACCGCTACACTGTGCCCCACAATATACAGTATACCTCTACACTGTGCCACACAATATACAGTATACCGCTACACTGTGCCACACAATGTACAGTATACCGCTACACTGTGCCACACAATATACAGTATACCTCTACACTGTGCCACACAATATACAGTATACCTCTACACTGTGCCACACAATATACAGTATACCTCTACACTGTGCACCACAATATACAGTATACCGCTACACTGTGCCACACAATATACAGTATACCTCTACACTGTGCCACACAATGTACAGTATACCTCTATACTGTGCCACACAATATACAGTATACCTCTACACTGTGCCACACAATATACAGTATACCGCTACACTGTGCCACACAATATACAGTATACCGCTACACTGTGCCACATAATATACAGTATACCGCTACACTGTGCCACACAATGTACAGTATACTGCTACACTGTGCCACACAATATACAGTATACCGCTACACTGTGCCACACAATACAGTATACTTCTACACTGTGCTACACAATATACAGTATACCTCTGTCTGTTCTATAAGCACCCTTGTTTTGTGGCGGCGGGCAGAAAATAATCTGGAAGCCCCCCTCCCGAGTCCAGGCTCTGGATCCACCACTGGTCTGGACCGCTCACAGGAGCGTACATTTCTTCTAAACTGTAATCCGTATCCTCTGACCTGCAGAAATCGGCACTCGCTCGGTAACAACTAACAGGCAGTGCCTGAAGGCTGTAGCCTGGCCCTGTTACCGAAGCCAGCTGAGTGGTGTAAGGTTAAGGTACTAGTAGAGATGAGCGCCCGCTCACTTTGTACCAATGCTTGAGAAAGGCTTATGTATGAGCCGAAACGTCGCTTTTTGCCACTGTATGGGTGAATGAAAACACATTGTCTCATTGAAGATCTCTCTGGAGTGCAGTCCGATGGGTAAGCCTGTTGCCATACTTGGACATTGCACCCGCCTTTTTCCTTTTTCTTTTTTTGGGTGGTGCTGCCAGTGTTTTTTTCTACTACATATATACATATATATATATATATATATATATATATATATATTTATTTTTCCCCCTCCACTTCCCCCCCCCCCCTACCCCTCTTCAGGTTCAGTTACTTCAGTAATATTTAATTCGTCTAAATGAGGTTAAGTGAGGCAAGTAAAAAACAAAAAAAGGAAAAAAAATTAATAAAAATAATATCTCAATGTAAGCAATTCCCAGTGTTTTGCAACCATTCATCCGAATCAGTCCAGCACATACAGTATTTAAAGCGGCATCAAAGATATAGCTGGAAAAGCAAACTATAAGCAGTCATTATATATATCTAATAAACTTTAACCCCTTAGTGACCACCCATACGTGTTTTTACGGCGGTCACTAAGGGGCCTTGGGCTGGAGCGCCGCCTTTTTACGGCGGCACATCAGCCCAAGTTAGCGATAGAATCAAGCGCTGTAGCTCAGTGCCCGCAGCTACCGGAAGTAGCTGAGGGCTCGGGGCAGTGATCAGAGACCATGACAAGCGGGCTCTGATCACGTGATCGCCGTGATACAATTTATCACGGCGATCACAGAAAATGCTGGCAGCGAAGCTGCCCGCACTCAGCTTTCTCCCTCCTCTCATGTTAGAGAGGAGGGAGAAAGATTCCGGTGCAGCGCTTCTGGCCCTAAGCTGGGTCCCGATCCTAACCCCCCCCCTTACCCTCAAGAAAGATGGCGGCGGCGGCCCGGCGCATGCGCAGACTGAAAGCCTGCCGCCGCTGCTCTCAGTAAGGTCTCTTTCCTCAGGAGAGGAGAGAGAAGTTCAAATTATGCCCCGATCAGGTCCCCCAGCACCCCGATCGGGGCAATATGGCCCCCAGATGTGTTAAAGTTATTAGGGCGCCCCCCCCCCCCCCACACATCTAATTAAATAAAAGTAAAAAATGTTTGTAAGTGCAGCCAAAATAAAGTAAAGATGTGGAAATATACTTCTGATAAAAATACAGTCAAACCTTCCAGTCCCCGCAGGGATAGAATGGAGGCAGGAGGTGGCCCGTTCGTGGACCCAGGCGGCAGTAGGCAATACCACTGCAAGCAGAGACCGATAGAAATGTGCGGTAATGGAGTGGAGCAGGCGAAGGAAACCACAGAGCCCAAAAGCTCCCAAGTCCAGGGAGCACTAGCTCAGGGGGGGAGCATCTTCACTGGGCACAATCAGCACGGCGGGCTCCAGCGTCTAGCACGGCTCCGTTGCATGCGGACGCCAAAGTTCATCACAGAGCGGCAGGAGCTCCGCCCCACGTTATCTCGTCATGCAGGAACTTAACATGCTAACTTAACAGCTAAGGTGCAGTAAGTGGTTAAGGCCTGCCCTCAGTGCACTTAAGCCTTAATTTGCCTATTTTGCCTATTTCTCCTAAATGCAGCAATGAATTGGAGGCAGAAAGGTATGGTTTTAATTAGCAGAACCACCTGCACCAGCCAGTCCATTCAGGGGCACTTATCACAAGTCACGCACAACATAACCACACTAGGAATGGCAGCCCATTGGCCTGTAAATGAGGAGAGATGTTATAAGAGATTGAAAGTGGATGCTGATGCAATAGGAGATTGGTGACAAGCTCATACAGATGCTGACTAGGTCTCCCATCCTAACTTACCTTGACTTCAGCGTGAAATGTATATTACATATAAAGTGCCCATACAGTTACTAATTACTAATTACACAATAGACCCAATGTGAATCAATTTGTTTATTGCGTCAAGGTACAGTACAGTACTTGTCAGATAACCAGCACACAAACACAAAACAGGTATCATGTAAAGAGGTCCCAGAGGGAGTCATTGATGTATAGCTATCAATGACAGCTGAAATGTACTAAAAGGAATTTTACAAATTTCTCAAAAATTTTCACTATGAAGAACAATATCATTACTCCAAGATTTACAAAGCTAGAATTGCTAAGGAAGGCTAAAGAAAATGGTCATGAAAGCACCTTATGAACGTGTAAGTGGTAAACCAAGATGTTATTAAAGCAGATCATTGATGGCTGAGACATAAGAGTACTGTAATCAAGATGCCTTAGTGTCTTCTTCCGCTTGGGTTTGCACTAAGATTTAGACACAATGATGTCTGCTTAAGGCTCCTTGTGGACCAATTCTTGTATCTTACTTGCATGAGGTTAGTATTGGACAAAAGTCAAGGTGACATCTCCTCCAACTTCAATCATGTCAATTTGGTGGAAAGGTAGGCGGTGGACATAGTCGAATAATTTTGTTCCACTAGAATAGATCCCGAAAGAGCCTCCCTCGTTCCTGATTTCCAGCTAGTAGTGAATAATATATAGGATGAAACACAAATTATTGTTTATTGGTTTCCACAGATGCCATGAGTTGTCCAGGATAAAAACATGGCTGCTTTCCCACAAAGACCTTCTGCTACATCTATCCATTGGTTGTGTCTGGAATTACAGCTTAATTATATTAAAGTGACTGGGGCTGAGTTGCAATAAAACACACAACCTGTGGACAGATGTGGCACTGGTTTTGGAAGCAGGGGCGTAACTACCATAGTGACGTCTGTGGGGCCCAGGGAAAGAGGGGGCCCAGTCTTAGTTGGGATTATCTCCCCTTCTACTTGTTGTGGAAATTTTATTATGCGGACATTTTATCTTAGGATGTGTGTGTGTTTTATAGATTGTCATCATGTCTCTCAGTGGTAATGGTAGATTATTGTATACATGTGTTTGTATGGGGTGTGTCTGCACAGCCACATTGGCTGCCCCTCCCTGTCCTTTGATATGTCATCACTTCCTGTATCCTTGTCTTGGGCCAGCCCCTTTTACACCTTTTGTTTTAGTCAATAAAAGACGGATACTGGGCAAGGAGGAGGGGGGAGTTGCTCAGAACTGAAGGAAGATGGTAGCATTTGGTGTGGTTCTCTGGCTGCGGATAAGGGAAGATGGAGTTGCCTTTTCCTTACACTAACTATGATGCGGGCTGATTACAACTATTAATATTTTTACCACAACAGATGGCGAGCTCAGGAAGGAAATATTTTTTTTTCCCTGTTATCAGCAGAACTTAAAAGGAGACACAATTTAATTTTCAAAAAGCAAAAAAGGCCGGCATAAGGTAATATCCTTTTCTTTACTCTCATTTTTGAGAAAGTTTTGCTCTTTGTGAACTGAAATATGTGTCCTCCAATCTGCTGGTATCAGAGGAAAGAAAAATCTGTTCAAACAACCTATGTGGTTGTTGTCTGCCGCATCGAGTGGTGTAAGGAATGGGGTAAGTGTTTTTCCATTGTGTTGATTGTACAGAGATTGTGTGCTGAATAGTACAGGGAATTGTGTTTTTTGTAACTTCTTAACTTTTTATGTTACTGTGATTTTCTAAGAGGCGATTTTATAGAGGCAGCAATTGGTTTTAGTGTCTGTACATTAGAGACAGCGTTCAGAGTGTTTTTTGTATTGTTAGCCTGTAAATCACCCAAAGAGTGGAGGTTTTTCTCTGGTTTAAACATAGGGAAATATAAAAACTGTTTTTATTGCTGGATATTGTAGACACTATCTTGGTTTCCTTTGTGTGACCATGCTTGTCGGCCATCTTTACCATGCTTGTAGGCCATCTTTACCATGCTTGTAGGCCATCTTTACCATGCTTGTAGGCCATCTTTACCATGCTTGTAGGCCATCTTTACCATGCTTGTAGGCCATCTTTACCATGCTTGTAGGCCATCTTTACCATGCTTGTCGGCCATCTTTACCATGCTTGTCGGCCATCTTTGTCAGTTTGCTATGGAAAGCGATTTGATTGTTTTTGCCTGAAATGTTAGTTTTGTCGGATAGTTATCTTGTCTTTTTGTAACCTTTCTATGTACAGTTTGATTTTGTTTTAATAAGTTTTGTGCTGATATCGGTTTAGTGTTCGGTTATGTTATAGCTCAGTGACCAGTCTGATACAGGAACCATTGTGTGAACATTAGTGGCAGTTTAGTGGTGAAATCGTCCTATAGTTGATGATTCTGCTTAATGTTTGTGTATCTGTGGCTGTTACACTGAATTGTAGACTTGTTTGGCATAATTAATGTGGGTATTACAGTGTAGAAAGGAGGTACTTGTAGTTCTGTGCCAAAAGTATTGGGACAACTAGTACAAGTGTTTTGTTTTTTGTAGCAACCATTGTGGTGTTTGTTTTCTGGTGCAAGGAGAATGAAGGTTTATCTGGAAGCCTGATGCATGCACTGGGTGCTGTAAGGGAATTGCTAGAGTTATTGAAACAACCCCTGGAGAGTAATGTGTCTGGGATTAGAGGAAATGTATGGGCTGTAAGCATAGAGAAGTCTGAGGACTGTGGGTCGCATGGTGGATCTGAATCAGGGATGGAGATGGACAATGTGTCTGACCCTGGTGTTAACACAATGCCAGAAGATTCCTCAGATGAGTCCGTGGTAAGTGGACTCAATACAGATCGTAATGTGGGAGCTACTCATGCTAGGATGGTTAATGTTGTGCGCCAATTCAAATCGCCATGTGCAAGTTATTGTGGAGGGAGGCGAGCTATCCTTTGTTTTGCATGCAGGGAATACGGTCACATTGCACGATATTGTAATGTTGCTAATGGCAACAGACACAGGTATGTTGAGTACCCCAGAACCACACCTAGAAGTAAAGTGGCTTATTCGGCGAGGTGGGGTAGTGGTCCCAGAGATGCTTCTTTGCAAAGGCAGAGAACGCAGGGACAGCCAAGATCTTGGATCAGTGAAGCGGATTTTAAATCACAATATGAACGGTTAAAATGTGAAAGAAACCGGTTTTGGGACCTTGTGATGTTAAGTCCTGCTTCTCTGGTCAAATGAATCTGAAGCTGTTTGGGGCTGGGGAAAAATTAGCATTTCAATTACTGGGTGGGTAGGAATTTCTCCTGTACGGTTTCAGGGGAACCCTCCAGGACATTGATTTGTTAATTCAGTCCTATACAATTGTATGTGTTCCTAAGGGTTTAGTTTTTGCATGAGTTTTGGGTTTTAAGGTAAAATTATTTTTTTTACTGAAGCTCAATGTAGATAATCAAGTGATTTTTCCTTTTTTTATTTTTCAGATATTTGTTTATTTTTGTGTGGGTATTTCTTTGATTAATTTATATTTACATTTTTCTTCTTTTACTCATTTTTATTTTTTTAGGTTTTTATTGTATATTTACATTTTTCTTCTTTTACTCATTTTTATTTTTTAGGTTTTTATTGCATATTTGCTGCTTTTCTCTCTCTCCCTCTCTTTTCTCTGTAGATTTGGTTAGGAGTACTGGGGGTCTCATGATATTGTGTGGGAACTACTGTCTGAATTCAAGGGTTGCTGCTGAGAGGGGTTTTTGATCAGTCACTGCAAAAAGGGCTTCGTGTGCTGTTCAGCTTGACTATATAGAATCATATCGGCAAAGGAAAGTGAGCTGATGAGCATTTTTTTAAGGAGACAAGGTGATGTATATCACCTGGGCATACCAATAGCTATGTGAGTAACCCCATTCCCCACAGGAGTACTGTGTGTTTGTTTCCTGTGCACCCCTCATCCCCACAGAGGGTACTGTGTGTTCTCTGTGCACCCCCCTTTTCCACTCCAGGTCAATTGGAAGCCCTATCCTGTGGTCAGGTCACTATTCAGAGCCAAAACCGAGGCTGGTATATCTCATTAGGAGACTCAGAGGGCCGCCGTGTGTCGGCGAGAGCCCTTTTCCTCACACTGATTACTCCTTTTCCTGAGGTCTATCTAGGGTGAACGGAGTCCGTGTGTCGGTGCCAGAAACCCTAGGGCAACTCAGAGGCGAACGAAGAGGAGTAGCAGCCGTCCAGGCGTTTGTCGCAGGACACTGGAGGTGGACGCACCTACTTTTAGAAAATTCCGTGCGTAGGTCGCAGGAAAATTTATGCTCGAGCATGTGTTTAGGGAAAATTAGGGATCAGAAGGGTACCACTTCTGACTACTATAGGACAGCCAAGCAGTACATGAAATCCATATATAGAGGAGGAGTTGTTAAGCCCCTCAAAGATTGGCACCAAGGGACTGTAGGTTCAGAGTGGATCATCCCCAAAGAAGGGACCTTTGAGGTCTGGATTGGGAAAAAGTTCGTCCGTAAATTCCCCACTAGACTCCAAAGCCATGGTTCCCTCCAGAAAGCAGAACTGTGGCTGCACGAATCCATCGATCTCCAGCAACAGGACATTCAAAAGTCCCAGACAGTGCGAACTAACACTGTCATGTACTCCCATCCCGCTAAGACTGCAGAGTCCAAGAGAAGCGCTTTTCTTTTTCTCTATCTCTCTCTCTCTCATCCCTCCGTCATCTCTCCATCTAACCTTGAGACGATGCACCATGCTAATCCAGCTTCTCTTCGTCCTGGTTTTAAGGCCGATGAGAAGGGGGGAAAATGGTGCAGAAATCAACGATCTTCAAACTTTCTAACCTCTCAAATGTCAATCAATCACAACTGCCTTTTCTTTGCTGGTACTTGGGTCAGATTTTTGCAAAGTAGGTAAAAATCACGGTCGATCCATGGCCTGAATGTTCCGCTGTAACCCTTTTATTCCATCAAGTATGCCTCCAGGCAGCCCCACGGGTTATTACCCGATGTCCACCATCGGGTTCGGGAATTGCTCCCGGACCCAGACTCAATAACCAGTGTTCATTCTAGCCAACCAGGTGATTGGGTTGTGCTAAAGAAACATCCGAGGACGGGACTAGAGCCGAGATATCTTGGGCCATTCCAGGTGATGCTGATGACGCCAACCTCTCTGAAGTTCGAGGGACGAGACAACTGGATCCACACCGGTCACTGCAAGAAGCTGCTCAACTAAGTCAAAGAATGCAGAGTATCACTTTTGGTTATTTGTTACAAGGAGGCATTTGTTGATAGATGATATTAATATTAGCTCTGGCTCCTGCTCCTCGCTTGTTAATCCTGTATGGGTGTCCGGGCAGCTAAGCGACCCGTAGATTTGGGATCCTCCAGTTGTGAGGAAGGTATATGGTTATGCCAGGCTAGCAGACACCATTGACAAGGGTCAGGCCCATGCTGACAGGAGCAGGGCAGGGGCGGAGCTATGATTAGTGAGAGTCGGAATCCTTTTTAAAACTTTGGGAGGTCTTGGGGCTCACTGGTTTTCCATTGGATCCGGGCGAAAGGAAATAGGACATATACTTATGTTTTTTGTCTCCATTCCTTCTATACGCCGGAGTGAGATGTTCCTGATGTCTAATCGACTGATATACCGAAGCCCGAACAGACAAGACGCCCTGAAGACCAAACCATGGACCAGATGCAGAGGATTCCAAACGAAACGTCACCTCCCGAAGAAAAGAAGCTACGTGTCAAGATTGACTTTCTGTTTTCTATTTGTTTTATGGATTCAGGACTTTTCGTAGACAAGACAGTTTTTTTTGCAAAGAAGAAGATCAAGATTTGTCAAGGGACACTGGGGAGCATATGACAAAGAGGAGGGACTGTTGTGGAAATTTTATTATGCGGACATTTTATCTTAGGATGTGTGTGTGTTTTATAGATTGTCATCATGTCTCTCAGTGGTAATGGTAGATTATTGTATACATGTGTTTGTATGGGGTGTGTCTGCACAGCCACATTGGCTGCCCCTCCCTGTCCTTTGATATGTCATCACTTCCTGTATCCTTGTCTTGGGCCAGCCCCTTTTACACCTTTTGTTTTAGTCAATAAAAGACGGATACTGGGCAAGGAGGAGGGAGGAGTTGCTCAGAACTGAAGGAAGATGTAGCATTTGTGTGGTTCTCTGGCTGCGGCTGAGGGAAAATGGAGTTGCCTTTTCCTTACACTAACTATGATGCGGGCTGATCACAACTATTAATATTTTTACCACAACATACTGGAGGTGAAAACTTGGTCAGGACTCTACCCTCTAAAGCAGGATTTTTCAACTCCGTTCCTCGGGACCCACCTACCGGTCAGGATTTGAGAATATCCCACAGAATGAATACCTGTGGACACTAATTATATCACCTGCTCAATACTAAGGAAATCCTGAAAACATGACTGGTAGATGGGTCCCGAGGACCGGAGTTGAAAAACCCTGCTATAAAGGGACAACGTTTAGCAAATAAAGCAGTGGAAAAATGGCCCAAGGGTCATTGAAAGGGGTTTAGGCAGAAACCCATCTGTCATGTGTGGGGGGCCTGGTTTCTCTATGTACACCACTGTTTGGAAGACAAAGCAGCCATGTTTTTCAATTCATGGACAACCCTCTAACTTTGAAAACATCTGTTGTTCTCACCTGAAAGCTTTGCCCAGGGTGGAATGGCATGTAGGACATATGTCTTTCCTCAGGCCCCCATTTGCCTCTGTCTTGAGTATTTCTTACTATTACTCCTTCTCTTAAACGAGGGTTGATATGAAGCTGAATATTCCTTGTTCTGCTGTTTAAGAGATTCACGTGAAACCTGGAAAGGTGATGAGGACATATATTTTAAAGTGAACATGACTCAGACCTACAGTGTGACAGAACCAGATACAACACTTGATGACAGCTTCCCTATCTGATTACTGTTGATTGCTGAAGGTCTCAGTTTACACCTTCTGCAAATGTTTTGCCTAACAAAGAGAAATTGTGCACAGCAGAGCACCCTGTTAATTTTAGGCAAACTAAGGGAGCAATTTTGGTATTCATGTAGTATCTGGTTCTGACCTCTGCCTGTACAATCTACTTTGTACTATCTACTGGTGCAGTATTGGACTGTAGTATTGGACTGTGGTTTCTTTAGCCCACCATCGAAAAAATTGTTCGTAGAGACCCATCCTCCATATGTACAGAACATGTGTCCCAGGACTCTTAACTGCATTATGAGCTTTGGTTTACACCATAATGATTTGTTCCCAAGCCCTTTCCAAATAGCATTCTTTTCTGTTGAACCTTTGGGGCCAATGTGTCGGAGTTTGGACCCACCAAAGGATCCACTAATAGTCCTGTCCACCCCTTAGTATACTACCTCTTCAGGAGTGGATCAAACAAGGAGAGAAAGTATAAAGGACAGATATGACTTCTTGTACAGGACAGATACGACTTCTCCCTGACCATGTGGCAGTACCCTTACTACCTGCACCCTACACATCCTCCGTACAAACCCTAAAGGCTTTTGTTAGTAATCCATGAAAAAACTCACTTGTCTGCCCCATAAGCGATATTTCCCATGATAATGACATTTCCATTTCTGCCAAAGTGCTTCTGAAAAACAGCTTGAAAGGGCATTACCTGCAGAGAAAATAGTCTTTAGTGTGACACTAGGAAAAAAAATATGGTATGTATTGTAAAGTAAGTACCAATCATACCGGGTTGTACACAGTCATGGGGGCTTTCTGTGGCTGAAAATATATGAAAAACACATATATAAGTAACATTATACAGATACAGTATTATTATTATTATACAGGCTGATATACATATACAATATGGTCATGTACACTCACCGTGAGAGCCCCAAGGACAGGAGCTGCAGCCATAACTGTTACCTAAAACAATTAAAGCACATTCATGGAACTATACAGTATAAGCACACTCAACTTTAAAAAAAAATTCTCCGGGAATTAAGAAAATGAAAATACTTAAATATTACTTTATTATAAATATATTGCCCGAAACCTTTAATTAGTTATAATGTCTCATTTTGTCTAAAAAGCAATCATCAGGGGCAATAAAATGGCCACTGTCCTATTAGTACACCCAGAACCTGTCCTAATCACACAGCAGGACAAGTTACTTCACAACATGGAGCTAAAGAGCTGCCTCTCTGCTCTGCAATTTTAAAACTGGGATCCAAAGTCAGCTTCGGTACCTACTGGTACCTGGGTACCGAAGCAGACTTCGGATCCCAGTTTTAAAATTGTTTTCAAGTTAATCGATGTCTAAAGTTATTCAACAAAGTCCAGCGTGACTTTCGGGATAATGACCAAAGCGACTTCGCTCAACACTAATCATAATCCCTGACAAGTAGAGCATTGAGGAGGATGAGGCAGCTCTTTATCTCAGTGTTCTGAAGTAACTTGTACTCCTGTGTGGTTCGGACAGGTTTTGTCTGTACTAATAGGATGGCGGCCATTTTGTTTCTCCTAATGATTGCTCCCCAGACAAAACAAGCCATTATAACTAATGAAAGGTATTTAGGAATATATTTATAATAAAGTAAAAGTTTTTAACAGTATTTTCATTTTCTTAATTCCTGGAGAACCCCTTTAAGACAGGACTGTATCTGGAAATTATAGAGTGCCATCACAGTTTGCAACTTTATATATTGTCTTGGTCTCACCTTCTGTGCTGCATATATTGGAGGTTCAAACGAATTTTGAACCTAAAATATGAAAAATGCGAACATATGAACGGGTTCCATGGTGTCATTGAATTAGTTCTGCATATTATGGTTTAGCTGATGTCAGTATAGGCCGATTATAATACAAGATAATAGGTAATAAAAGACCAAAACTCCAATATAAAAGAGCTTCAAAACTCTCCTTCTTCTCTAGGGTCATATACCGTAGGTACTCACAGGGGGCAGTATTCTAATAGTTTTCTCAGGGTTGTTCTTTACGAGGCAGTAGGTAACCCCTAAGAAGACAATGCTCTCTATGTGGTCACCTTTTACTAGTTTTGGACAGTTTAATGGAACGGAGAGGCGCCATGTTTGACAGGATGGCTGAAATTATTTTCAGCAAGCCTAATTTTCATATTTTGTTGCACTTAAGGAACAATTGTAATGGTATCCAGAAATGTAATTTTCTTAAATCTCGTTAACACCCCTAATTCATTCATTTCTGGTGATAACCTCTATGATCACGATTGTATCGCAGCTCCAATATAGACTGTCACCCAGATTTAATAGTCACAAACAGCAAATCTCCATGGTTATAGAGGAAGGGGAATATCTGATTAGGCAGAGCTGTCATTTAGGACTCTAGAAAGGATAGCTGACAACCAATACTAGTCCTGTAAAGGGGGCCATATTGGTTGTCACCTTACTTTCTCATTTACAGATATAACTAGAGAAAGCCTAAACCGAATTTTTAAACACTTGACAAAAGATGGTGTGTCAAGGATTTTTTACAATTTTATTTTGTTTTAGTGGTAAATGATGTTTAACGTGTAACTGTAATTAATAAAACTTTTACCATAACACATCAGAAATTTTGATTGGTGGAGGTTCAGGTGCTGAGATTCCCACTGATCACTGAAAGCACTCATCTGAGCGCTGTGCTTGTCTCTGATTGGCTCTCCTCGAAGAGGAGGGGGTAGTGGTGTACAGGCAACTAGGCCCACATTTACTAATGTGAGTGCACCTAGACCCTGATGTAAATTACAACAACATTTGTCACATATTGGCGCCATTGTCACATATTGGCGCCATTGGCTGCATTTTTGGATAAATTTAGAGCATCTAGTTTTAGAAAAATCATCCGAGCCTTGCTTAACAAGGGGGCATGGCCTAGGGTGCAACAAGTTACAGCTAAATTGCACCACAATTCTGACATAAAATTCTGCTGTAAAGTAAGTCAACCAATAGGTTGGTATAAAGTTAGAAAAAAAATGGTTTAGCCCGTGTATTATCCAGCCTGAGCCCCTGTGATATATCTGGTACAGGTCTAGATGGCCTGCCTAAATTTACACCATCTATAACATTAGTAAATGTTCTCCACAGGCTTCCTATGAGTCTGTACAAGTAGAAGCAAGCAGATCCGATCACAGCCGAAAGGACCCTGCACGGAGCTAAGAGCTTTGGCCTCTTGGTTTAAGTGATCATGGGGATCTCAGCATCTAGATCCTCACCAGTCAAAAATTACGACATGTCTGACATGTTTTTGGAATACCACCACCAAGGGCAGACTGGGAACTTAAAGTGGCCGTGGAAAAAAAACTAAAAATGGCCAAAGTCAACACAAGTAGGCGGAGCAAACAATACCATATTGTGGCACATTATACCATTACAGCACCAGCCCAGCCGAGTCAAATACTACAGTATATCACAAAATACCTCCCAAAAAATTGGCCCTCTTGGTGGCTAGCGCCAGTTGCCATGTTCAGTCCTCCTACTCCAGTTGCCTTAGGATTGCAATACATTTGAATTCAAGAAACAGGAGGGGAGCACCATCAGATCATTACTTACCATGGCTGGCGGCCGTGAGAAGGGCATAGGGCGGCCCCCTCTGCCTCAGCCCACTGTAGGGGCTATGGCCAGTCCACCCCTGACCACCACCTTACAGATAAGTTAGTGAACCAATAGGGTTCCAATTGCAATATCAGAGAATTATTTTTTCCAATGTATCTAGCTTTAGCCGTATGTGGTGAAGGAATTATCGAAGAATGGGACAAGGTGAAATTTTCATATCAACAAAAGTACTCACAAATCCTGGACCTGGAGTGTATGGCGGTGGAGCCGGAGACATCCCAACCTAAAATTGTAACGTAAATATAGTACAACCTGAGTTTCCTGTGCACACATATAAATAACATACTAACAAGCTCTCTGTCCCAGAAATTAATCCCAATGATATATGCACCTAAATGACAAATATGGACGGCTATACATCTTCTCAAGCTTCTTCTGGATAAAAATAAAATATTCTACTAACACACTGTGTTACCATATGTGTGAAAAATATAATAATGCTACTAGTACCAGTAATAATGCTACAATGTAGAATGTTGGGTAGAATTACAAAGTAACAAAAAAATGTTTAAAGTTCTTTCCCGACTGGACTTAATAGGGTATCTAGAGGCGGGGGTCTGCATTCTATAAGGGGGTAGTCTAGCTAGGAAAACAGTAACACAAACTTTACTTCTGTACCACCTGCAGACGGTGACTATTGGCCCTTGTAACCATTTTGTGTTTTTAGGGAAAAAATGAGTCTCCAATCTCTAACAACCCACTGATACATTTTGGGGCTAATTTTTTTTGTGGTCTTACCAACTTCAGCCCTCGTTTAGAGAATACATTGTTTGAGCTGACTTTATGAAGGCAGTACTTTAACACAAGGTACTTACAGATGGATAAAAGGTGACACAGTTAAGATTGAGGTCACCATTGACTTGAAGGGACTGGATGGTTTGATAGGAGACACGATGACGATATTCCAGGAGGTGTTGCCCATTTACAGTGACCTGAATAGAAAATGAATATGACTCTAATAGGGTGGAACACTACTTGAAGAATTGATATTATTATTAGCATAATTAGTCGTAATATTTTTATTAGAATTTATAATAAGACTAGCAGAAGGACCCGGCTTCGCTTGGGTATATTTAATCTATTTCATTTAATGTTTGTGTGTGTTGTTAAAAGATATCGACAGTATCCACTATAACAGTGACCTCCACTGCCCCCCACCTCTTAACACTGACCCCCCCCCCCAGTGCCCCGTCTCCTTAAAATGGGACCTCCACAGCAGCCTGCCCCTTTAACAGTGAGTTTCACAGCACACCACCCCCTTGACAATGACCTCCACAGGGGTCCACCCCCTTAGCAGTGGCATTTACAGCAATCTGGCCCTTAACACTGACCTCCATAGCGGACCATGCCTTAACTGTGACCTCCACGGCAGCCTGCCCCTAGGGTGGCCAGAGGTCCAGTTTTAGGCGGACAGTCCGGCTTTCAGACTTCCTGTCCTCCGTCTGACGCAGGGCCTGGATGAACACAGGGATGTCCTTTTGAACAGCTTACTCTCAGACAGCAGCACTGTGCATAGAAGTAGATTTTTAACTTCATTTTTCAATCCCTGTCAGCTGAGGAGTTGGAGGGGCGTGGCCTAACCGGATCGGAAGTGTGGCGTAGTGGGACCTGGGGGCGGGGTTTTATGGCCGTCCTGAATGGCCACCCTACCCTGTTCTTCCTATCTTAGTAGGAGTGGGCTGGTCCTGCTTCCTGCCAGGAGGAAGGAGTTCCTGTCCAAAGTGGACAGGAGGCACTAGTTAAGGCTCCTGCTCAGATTCTCCAGCGCGAACTACTCAAGCCTTACTCAAAGGGAAGTCTTGAGATGCTAGGCAGCAAACTAAACTTCTACAACCAGCATCAAAGACACTGCTGCAAGGTGAGGGAATACAGCAAAGACACCCAATGCTACTAGGCCAGTACTACATAAGTGCTAAATCGTAGCCATCCAACCTGCCTCCATAATCCTTACTAGTGTTGAGCGCGAATATTCGAAAAGCAAATTTTTATTGCGAATATCGGCACTTGGAGATAGCGATTTCGTAATGACGAATATTCGTTTTTAACACAGTACACATCAGGTGATCATCCCTCCCTTCTTCTAGTTTGTGGGCCAATGAAAAGGCTTTGTCACAGCTTAGCAACATCCCTAGCAACCAATAGAAAAGTTGCCTATCCTACGCCGGTATTTCGCGCGCATTACGCGAATAATACATTGCCGATTTTCGCAATGAAGAATATAATCTCGAATTTGAGAATTTGAGAATATATGACAAATATTCTACAAAATATTTGCAAAATATCACAAATTGGAATATTGCCCCTGCCGCTCATCACTAATCCTTACCGGTACCAGAGAAGATTTGCACTTAAAGTCTGCTGCTACTGATTGTATTTCAGATTCTACTTTGCACTTAATAAAAATACTTTGTAATGTTTAGTTCTGGCCTTGATCTTCAATATCACATTTCCACCGCACAGAGCCCTGAGGGAGTACACAATGGCACTACCACTCCCATCCTCTGCATGGACTCCTCAGGGGCTCGCTGCATAAGGTTTCTGGCAGAGGGCACTATGTCAGTAGTGGAGACTGTTACATTTACATTTAACGATCTCCTCCACAGTATGGGGAGGAGCGATCACTAATGCCATCACTCGTCCCTATACAGAATCATTATTTGCCGACAGCATGTTTAGATGGCACGATCTGCTGCCAGCAAACGATGATTTAGGTGCCCAAACCAACAATCCTATTACCTTGACTGTTACCTTTTGCTCGTTCATTGGGTAATCAGTGGCACCCTTATACCGGCAGATAATCGCCGGCCGATCATGGTCCTTACGAACGATCATCAACGATCAAAGCACCCTTTGGTTACTGTGTAATTGCAATGCGCTGATAAGGTTAGATATTAACTTGTGTAAAGCCTCACACAGTCATTTATGGCCGGGCTGGTCTATTCAGTGATAGACTGGCTCCTGGTGTCTTAGTGGTTTATAGGTAATAGAAATGCAGAAGTACAGCAGGGTCCTCTACACCTCTACCATACAATCAGGAGGTTTCCCTTTCCATCACTTTCCTTAATTTTGGTGGTGAGGTAGCCATGCATGCCTAATCATTTTGATATCACAGAAGCTGGACCCCCTCTGTTCTGGCACAGATTCATTTGGCACGCCAAGTTTATTATATGAAGGTACTTAGAGCTGAACATAATAGTGTGCACTGGAACTGACCCCTTGTGGTTGTGCACTTTGCATTGTCTGATGCACCATGAAGCAAACAGGTCAGTCACGTTGAGCTTATGCATTATGCCAGTATGTGTGGCTAGTCCACTATTATTTTGCAGGTAATGTGCCTTTAAATGTTGTTATACTGGGGGCACAGTGGGCTGGTGAGCTCTCTGTTCATGTGTGTAGACATGATAAGGTAGAGCCCGAGTATAAATATTCAACTATTTTGGCACACTTTGGGGAACAGATTGTGTCTATTGAGAGTGTACAGAAAACCCGTCAAGTGCAAGTCAAGTACTGTACTAGATAAGTGTTGCAGCGGAGACCCAGAGAAGATCTGTGGAAATGAGTTGGGCCTTTCCCTCCTTCCACTAGAAGTGCACAGAGCCTTCTTCTCATCGGTCACAGAGCAAAGTAACAGCAGCAGTCCGGTAGGGTCACGGTGCTAGAAGTGGTCTGAAACTACTCAGGATTCTCAGGGTCGCTGGATGCTTGCAGGTCCCAACTCGTCTCCTCCAGTTGTCTCATCTCCTCTTGCACCGAATTGCTCTCTCTGTACATTACAATACTTTAAGACCACAAGGTGCACCAAACACCTCCTAAAGGGGTTGTCAAATCCTCAAGTCAAAATAAGTCACTGCCAGGAATGTGTGCAAGATAAAGAAAAAAACGGCGCTAACCTTTTGAAAGCAGCCCAGTTCCAGCACTGAGGGGCCCAGCTACTTTTGTTCCTCGGTTGAGTGTAACTGTCCTGTCTGGTCACTTGCACCACTGCTGCCAGTCACTGGCCTCAACAGTGATGTCTCCCTGAGCAGCACATGATGGCAGTGGCAGGTGTCACAATTCCGGTCCTCCAGGAACCAGAGGAGCAGGGACGGACTGATGGCACTAAAACTGAGCTGCTTTCAAGAGGCGAGCTGCTTTTTGTATATTATTCTACACACATTCCTGGTGGTAATTCATTTTGGTTTGGTGGTCGGACAATATACCTTCAAAGGGGTAGTCCACAGTCCCTACTTCTTCCAGTCCCTGCAAGACCATGGAATCAGCTTGGTCCTGTGAATGATGTGGCCAATCACAGGCCTCAGTAAATACAGCAGTGATGTGCCATTCAAGCCACTGTGACTACTGTGGACTGTGATTGGCCACAACAGTCACCGACTGAAAGTGGCCAGGAAAATGGAGCAGCAGTGGGACGATGGACACGTGAGTGGGGGGGTTTATGTTCAGGGGGACAGGGGAGGACCCCAGAGGTTTTCAGATTCAAGGCTAGACAATCCCTTTAAGTACTTCATCTCCACCCTAACACAGAGAACAATGCTCCTGCATCAGCACTCATCACCAGGGACCATGTCAGCCATCATGAACCATCATATACACTGCAAAATCTAACAGTGACATTTTTAGGCACAGTACTTACAAACGAAGGGCACGTTAACACATAACATTTCAATATTCTGACAAAGAAAAAAGTATGGATCGCATATCCACAGGCTATGCATTGATCTATTGCTTCTCAGAATAATTTATAAACTGTACATAAAGTACCTGTATACTTTTTGATGCATATAAATGCATAGACAATGCGTAAGCCTACCCACCACATCAAGGAGACCTCTTTAAAGTGGGTCCCTACTCTAAAGTAGCACAGCTGCTTACAGGTTACCACTGCTGCTGCAACACCACACCTGCAGGCAGTGCAACCCAACTGCCCAAGAATACACCTACTGTCAGGGCTAAGCCTAGCATGGCACTAGGCCACACCAACCCACGGGCACAGAGCCACAGCAAGAAGGATCGCCATGCAGCACTGCCCCATGTAAAGAGATCTTAAAAACTCACTTCTGTATGTGGTCTCCGAAGCGACCTGAAACCAAGTAAGAATTAACCGTTATATGCCTTCACTGGTGCATCAACAGTTCAAGTGCAGAACACAAGTGGTCAGTTCAAGTGCACAACACAAGGAGTCGGTTCAAGTGCACAACACAAGGAGTCGGTTCAAGTGCACAACACAAATTTGTTGGTTCAAGTACACAACACAAGTAGTTGGTTCAAGTGCACAACACAAGGGGTCGGTTCAAGTGCACAACACAAGGAGTCGGTTCAAGTGCACAACACAAGGAGTCGGTTCAAGTGCACAACACAAGGAGTCGGTTCAAGTGCACAACACAAGTGGTCGGTTCAAGTGCACAACACAAGTGGTCAGTTCAAGTGCACAACACAAGGAGTCGGTTCAAGTGCACAACACAAGGGGTCAAAAATCTCTGCTTGATGTCACTAAACTTTTGTTTACATTTCGAGGATGGAAATCTAGGCTAGTCCACACAACTGCAACTGTGTGACACTACATCAGAGTAGCCTGGCATCTACGGCAGCAGAGGGATGTGTTATGCAATGTTTATCTTACAGAGTGTCTACACTGTAACAAACATTATTTTCTGTTTTCCTGATAGTTGTCAGTAAGTCAAAGGGGTTTCTTGGACGCTTACAAGTACCCACCTGAAATGCATGTCCCAGCACCTGGATAGCTATGTCAAAGTAGGTGTTCCGCTGGAATGGCATATTATGCCTTCTCTCCTCGGAGCCCCAGTTCTTATGTTGCATTGTGTTGCATACAATGACATTTCCCTCGTTAAATCGGGGGTTAAAGTGAAATGCAATATCATTGTTGTAGCAGACGAAGTTGATGGCAAACCTAGAAAAATACAAAATTTGACTTTGCTTTATTTACATTGACATGCATGTGATCAGGACACGCTAGGACAGAGGAACTCGGTACCTTACAAGTCAGCTAGACAGCACACATATACAGTGTAGGTTTATCAGTGAGGATATTCTAATATTACAGTGCCTTGTCTTCTTCTAATGCTATATCAAAAAGGCAGCAGGACAGCAAAAACAAATATAAAAGTAGGGTGCAGGCCTCGGAAGGCTGGGCTCAAAAACCTTCAGCCAAATGTCTCCAAATGACGAGACAGAATCCAAAAATCTTCTCAAGAAAATTCAAGTGATTTGTTCACCCAAAGGACAGCAATGTTGCCGTCTCTCTATGGAAACTTGGCTTGAATATGGTTCAGTAGAGGGACAGCAATGTTGCAGTCTCTATGGAAACTTGGCTTGAATATGGTTCAGTAGAGGGACTGAAATGTTGCTGTCCATTGTGTTAATAAATCACTTGAATTTCTTGCGAAGATTTTTGAAGTGCTGCTTCTTCATTTGGGTAGGTCTTCTTCTGTAGGTTGGAAAAGGTCCATAGTTCATAATTTACTTTTGTGTTTCTTCATATAACTCACTGTTTGGCATAGCCGTGGGCTTGTCCTTGGATTGTCACCCTCTTGCCTTCTGTAATCCCCCCGAGGATTGCACTCTCGAAGGGGACACTCTGCAAAGATGTGAGAAAAATAAGCGCCATGAATGAGCAGAACCACGACAGACACTGGCAGCCTAGGGCCCCTGTGCAAGAAGGGGGAATGGGGCCACATGGCTTTGATAGTTAGAAAGCTAGATAAATAGTATATGCCTCTGGATAGGGCATCAATATCAGATCAGTGGGGGTCCAACACCTGGCACTCCCACCCCCCACCTTGCCAATCAGCTATTTTGGGCTGCCATGGTGGCAGAAGCTATAATGTGTATGAAGCTGGAAGAAGTCAGCTCCATACACCATGTAGTGGTCATGCTGGGGTACTGCATGAAGTCAAGTGAATGGGAGATGAGCTTCATTATATCCAGGAACTACACATTAGGGCTCATGCACACGAACGTGTCGGCCGTTCTATGCATTGAGGACTGCAATTTGTGGTCCCCAATGCACAGGTACCATCCGTGCGGTTGACGCAGACGGATGCAGACCCATTCAACTTGAATTGGTCCGTGATCTGTCCGCACCACAAAAAAAAATTGAACATATTCAATTTTTTTGCGGTGCGGGGGCACGGAGAGAAAGGGGTTCCGTGCCTCTGTTCTGCACCACTCATTCCGGATTGCGGACCTATTTAAGTGATACGGTGTGCACATGGCCGATGTCCGTATATTGATGACCAGCTGTTTGTGGGCCGCAAAACGGCTGTGGGCATGAGGCCTAATGCAATGACCTCTGCTTCCACTCCGTACACTGTCAGTCCCTGATACTGCGGTAGCGCACAACAGCTGATAGGTGGTGGTGCCAGGTGTCACCCCCCCACCAATCTGATATTGATGACCTATCCAGAGGAAGCTGTACAATAATGAAGGACTACACAAGCGCACATTGTGAATAAGGATGCTGAGAGTGGCGTTTAGTCTGACTCTGTAGCTACATATAGCAGCTGTGATGTTTTTTTCTTCAGCTTCTTGTTGACTAAAGGAGTCGCTCTTAACATTGCAAACCCCACCTTAAAGGGAATGTGTCATCAGAAAATGACTGTTCAAATCACGTTTTTATGTTAAACATATTTTAAATTAATTTTTAGGTGATTTTATTTTCAATTTTCCATGTCAATATCTATATTAAATAAAGAGAAAAAAAAAAAATCTGCTTTTTTTTCGCACTGGCCACTAGGCCTAATAATAATAGGCGCCACTTCTTGGTCTGTACAGATCACTCTACTGCAGTTACCTACTTATGATCACAGGTAGGATTACAATGACAATATCACCTCTATATAGATAACACAGGTCGGTGATGGCTAACCTCCGGCTTTCCAGCTGTGGTAAAACTACAACTCCCAAGATGTCCCCTTGCTTGGCTGTTCTCAGAACTCCATAGAAATGAATGGAGCATGCTGGGAGTTGTAGTTTCACCACAGCTGCCGGAGGTTAGCCATCACTGTAATAGGTGATATCACAGCTTATCTTCTCCCTCCTGACCTCTGCACAGGTCACAGAGCATGCCTAGAAAACTCTCCCATAAAAGTCAATGAGGTTCCTTCCTGACCATCGTGTCTATGGACCATGGTGGCTGCTGTAAAGCATATCTCTAAATGCCGTTAAGAACAGCTCAGGCAAGATGGCCGCCCCCATGATCATGTTCAGAAAATAGAATTTAAAACAAATCTGCAATCAGAAACTAAACAACAGATTAGAAAAAAAGGAGACGTGTCGTTAACTGGTTTTACCTAGCAGTGTCACCTTCCTTTTAACAATACCTACAAGCAGGGGCGGGCCCTGACTTTTTCAAGGAAATCGAAAGACAAACTAACTGTACACACTAACAGAACCATGAAGTGCCAGAAATGTTGATATAAGGAAGGGGCTAAATATAAGAACATGGGGGTTCTTCATTAAACAGAAATGCGCCTATATTATGCGTATTACTGGCACAGATCGCGGCGCAAAGACGTAGAAAATGGTCTAAATGTAAGAACCTAGGAAGACGTCTTAAATCTAGAAGCAAACAAAAAAACTTATGGCAGCACAACATTACACATACAAACAATAAAACTGGGGAATAGGGATTAGTCTGAATAAAAGTGGTATTATACCTACTATAAATGAAAAAAATAAAAGCTCTTTGCGCTATTTAATTTAGAATAATCCCTATTCCCTAGTTTTATTGTTTGTATGTGTAATGTTGTGCAGCCATACGTTTTTTGCTTCCTGCATGGATGCGCACCTGCGACTATGAATGTGCTTGTCTAAATTTTCTTTACTAAATGAAACCTGGAGAGACACACATTTTAGGATAATGCATACTGCATACTGCTATCCATGCTTTCAATTTCCCGCCAGCCTTTAGCAGAACAAATAGACTAAGGCGCCTTTCACACGGGCGAGTTTTCAGCACGGGTGCGATGCGTGAGGTGAACGCATTGCACCCGCACTGAATCCGGACCCATTCATTTCTATGGGGCTGTGCACATGAGCCGTGATTTTCACGCATCACTTGTGCGTTGCGTGAAAATCGCAGCAAGCTCTATTTTGTGCGTTTTTCACGCAACGCAGGCCTCATAGAAGTGAATGGGGCTGCGTGAAAATCGCAAGCATCAGCAAGCAAGGGCGGATGTGGTGCGATTTTCACGCACGGTTGCTAGGAGATGATCGGGATGGAGACCCGATCATTATTATTTTCCCTTATAACATGGTTATAAGGGAAAATAATAGCATTCTTAATACAGAATGCATAGTACAATAGGGCTGGAGGGGTTAAAAAATAAATAAATAAATTTAACTTACCTTAATCCACTTGATCACGCAGTCCGGCTTCTCTTTTGTCTTCTTTCTTCAGGACCTGGGTAAAGGACCTTTGATGACGTCACTAAGCTCATCACATGGTCCGTCACATTATCCATCACCACGGTAAAAAAGATCATGTGACGGACCATGTGATGAGCACAGTGACGTCACCACAGGTCCTTTACCCAGGTCCTGAAGAAAGAAGACAGAAGAGAAGCCGGGCTGCACGATCAAGTGGATTAAGGTGAGTTAAATTTTATAAAAAATGTTTAACCCCTCCAGCCCTATTGTACTATGCATTCTGTATTAAGAATGCTATTATGTTCCCCCTATAACCATGTTATAAGGGAAAATAATACAATCTCCCCAGCACCTAACCCAAACCCGAACTTCTGTGAAGAAGTTCGGGTTTGGGTACCAAACATGCCGATTTTTCTCACGCGGTGTGCAAAACGCATTACAATGTTTTGCGCTCGCACGTAAAAATAGCGCTTTCTCCCGCAACGCACCCGCATCCGGGCAAAAAACATGGCGCCCGTGTGAAAGAAGCCTAACAAGTTGCCCAAAATGTCTCACACCACACATAGATCTGTATCATGGTCTTTGGGCCTGCCCGCAGACCTATTCTCTATGGGGTCAAGTAGCACAAATAGTCAAAGAAATCTGGATCCTTAATATTCCCCTAAGGCCTCATGCACACGGCCGTTGTTTTTGTCCGCATCCGAGCCGCAGTTTTGGCGGCTCGGGTGCGGACCCATTAACTTTAATGGGGCCACAAAAGATGAGGACAGCACTCCATGTGCTGTCCGCATCCATTGCTCTGTTCCGTGGCCCCGCAAAAAAATAAATAACATGTCCTATTCTTGTCCACACTTTGCGGACAAGAATAGGCAGTTATATTAAAGGCTGTCCATGCCGTTCCGCAAATTGCGGAACGCGCACGGGCACCATCCGTGTCTCTTCTTGCAAAATTGGCTGCAGCCCATGATCCCCTCAAAAGGGTCAATCTTGCAAAACCTGAAAGATTTATTGTCACTGGAACGTAAAGAAGCAGAAATGCGTAAGGAGGGAAGTGTAGGAAAGTTCTTTAAAAAAAATGGCGCAGCTTCATAGCGCAAATCCGGGCATCATGTTTTTGGCCCGGATAAGATTGACTTGAATGGGTCCGTGAACTGTTGGCCGTGAAAAAAATAGGACAGGTCATATTTTTTTCACGGACTGGAAACACGGATGACGGACACGGATGCCAAACGGTGCATTTTCCGATTTTTCCACGGACCCATTGAAAGTCAATGGGTCCGCTGAAGAAAAAAGGAAAACAGAACAACGGCTGCGGATGCACGCAACGGTCGTGTGCATGAGGCCTTACTATTTCATACAACTAGCAGCTTGTGTGGGACAGTTGGACATCAGCCCATGCTAATGTAGGGAAGCGCAAAGCAGGGGCCACCTTATCAGAGAAGCAGTGGGGCCAGCTGTTATGTGATAAGGGGACAGTGACAAAGGGACAGAACACATAGCAGGTCTGCTCAGGGACAGAGCTGGAGGAGCTGAGCACAATCCTTCACTACCCGGCAGAGCAGCCCCTCCGCCCTCTCTCCCAAGTCTGCAGTGTAAACAGAGCATGCACGGCCGGCCGTGCGCGTTCATGAAAGAGAGGAGAGGCCGGCCACTGGATCGATGTGGTTACTCTGCGCAGGCGCAGCGCCTGCATTCAGCAGGGAGAGGTGGCCGTAACTAGGGGAGACACATGACAACACAGAGGTAGGAGGGGAAGGATTTTATCAAAAAGGAAGGGAATTGGCTAATACATTATATTTACAAAAATGATCACTGTTATATCATTAGCAGATTAAACAGTGATCATTGAAATGAGAATACCCCTTTAAGAATGCTATTATTATTCCCATGTTATAAGGGAAAATAATACAGTGAATAGACTTCCATCTTAGCAACCATGCGTGAAAATCGCACCGCATCCGCACTTGCTTGCGATTTTCCCGCAGCCCCATTCACTTCTATGGGGCCTGCGTTGCACGAAAAACGCACAATATAGAGCATGCTGCGATTTTCACGCAACGCACAAGTGATGCGTGAAAATCACCGCTCATCTGCAGAGCCCCATAGAAGTGAATGCGACCGGGTTCTCCTCACGCATTGCACCCGCGCGGAAATCTCGCCCCGTGTGAACCCAGCCTTATTAGGCTTAAAGGTACATAACCCACGAAAGGCCCTTGCCGGATTACGATATATGTGTAACATTCAGACAAAATGCTTTGGTCATGGAAGGTTTCTATTGTTCTTCTATGCGCAGGACATGTTTGTATATGTTTTAATGATGGTTGTCCGTTTTTATGTACGATGTATCGTGTCTCAAATAAAAATATTTTGAAAAAAAAAATACATTTTCTTGTATTAAATCTAGACTTGTCAGTGGATCCGCCGAAGTTAGGTACAGACCAGCGCCTCTACATAACTGCGGTGGATCCACAGCCAGCGCAGGGCCTTAGTAAGGCCTTATTAAGACTTTGTGCCCCATAGTTTCTCGGATTGATCCAGGAAGGCAAAACAACAATAGGGCATGTGACAATCAGCCCTAAAAACAAAAAAAAACTTGAACCTTCATGGCGTTAAGACTCCTGCCTGCTCTGGATCTCTACCTAAATTCAGCAGACCCACCGCCACTTCTAAATGTAAGATAGCTCCCGAGCTGTCTTACATTTAGACCATTTTCTACGCCTTTGCGCCGCAACCTGTGCCAGAAATACGCCTAATAAATGACCCCCTATGTTTTCATATTTACCCCCTTCCCTTCCTTATATCCTTTTGGAAAATGAAAGGTGGACTCTTATTGGATTATCAACATGAATAGTACTGCAGATACAGAGTCCAGATGGCTATTTTTTTTTTCCTACTGACCCGCGTTTCCCCACTGTCAGCGTTTGTAGCCGCTCTGAAACAAATTGTCAGGACTGCCGTGCATGCGCGCAGGGGTCCTCTCCATTATGTTAGAACCGCAGTGAGGACTATGGGGGACATTTATCATTTCAGATAATTTTCATGTCACTTCTAAGTTTGGTTCTGCATAGTGTGGTTGCACCAAATTTTGAAGAGGTGCCCAGTTTTTATGTGTTAGGTGTAACTTCATTGTGTTGTATGACGTAGTCTTAAAAAATACACCATGGGGCTGCCTGACGTAGGAGGCGACTATTCTGCGACATTTCAAGTGTGGCATATAGTAAAAGTGCCATAATTAGTGTTGAGCGAACGTCTGTTTTCAAGTTCAGCGTACAAGGTTCTGCTTACCTAAGAATTCCGTTATGGATTCCGCTACCACGGACCAAACGTTATGGTCCGTGGTAGCGGAATCCATGATGGAATTCTTAGATAACCCGAACTCGAACCTTTTAGGCTGAACTTAAAACACAAGTTTGCTCATCCCTAGCCATAATCCTTGTCTCATCTCACTTTTCTACCTTAAATATAGACATCTCTGAAAAGGGGGGTCTTCTAAATGTTGCAAAAAAAATATATGTTGCAATTAGCACACAAAAAAATGACGTATCTAGTTTGATAAATGTCCTCCAAAGTATTTCAGTGCAGCTTTGAGCGCTGACAGCGTGGGAACTGGGGGCTGTAGGAAAATAAAAAATTGTGATCTGGACTCCTTCTACGCAGGACTACTCATGTATTATTGTAGATAATGGTCCAAAATCGGGGTGACAGATTGCCTTTAAGCCAAGGAACCAGGAGCATTGAGAAAATAGTGATCTGGACTCCTTCTCTGCAGGACTGCTCACGTATTACTGCAGATAATGGTCCAGGATGGTGGTTGCAGCTTCCCTTTAAAAAATTGAGAAAGTCTCTATGTTCCACTTTGTAGAATACCTCCGTACGGTGGAAACCATACACTCACACAAAATCATTTTATCTTACTGGAGTGATTGACCTCTATAACAGTATCGCGAACAATATGTTCTTCACATACGCGCCATCGTCTCAAAGACGTAAAGAAACCTGGATTATTGTTTTAGGAATGGAAAATTTAGAATGGAATGAACAGATCATTACTTACTGGATTGTAGATGGGAGCGAACGAGGCCATGTGCCGTGTCTGATCTTGCAGGAGAATAATCCTGTGAGTTTCGTTTCTGAGGAAAAGCAGAGAAGGACTGTGCTAGTGGAAAGAGAAAACAGGAAGAGCTGAATGGTTTAGCACAGAGGTCAAAGCTGACATAGCACATATATACTGTATACAGTATGCCTTGTTCAAACAAGATCTATATCATATATCGAGTGTGTGTTTAAATGTGTACGCTGTATTTCGAGCGTAGGATGGCCTATCACTGCTCAAGGTGCTTAGTTCACACCATCAGACCTGCATCAGTCCGTTGACTGAAAGGGTCGCTCTGCAAGGGTACTTTGGACTATAGACATTTATGGACATTTGCCCTTATTACTACTATGCAAAGCCATCAACTCCCTACTTTATTGTACTTTGAAGGGTTAACTTGCACTGTTGTGTGCATTTGTGTTTATTGTAATATATCCTGTTCATTTGCACTGTTATCACACTAAAGCTGTGGAAAGGGTTAATGCAGAGCCAACTAAGGCTACTTTCACACTAGCGGTTTTTGCAGATCCGTCATGGATCTGCAAAAACGCTTCCGTTACAATAATACAACCGCATGCATCCGTCATGAACGGATCCAGTTGTATTATGTCTTCTATAGCCATGACGGATCCGTCTTGAACACCATTGAAACTCAATGGGGGACGGATCAGTTTTCTATTGTGCCAGATTGTGTCAGAGAAAATGGATCCGTCCCCATTGACCTACATTGTGTGCCAGGATGGATCCGTTTGGGTCCGCTTCGTCAGGCAGTGTTTTGGTGTCCGCCTCCAGAGCGGAATGGTGACTGAACGAAGGGCAAACTGATGCATTCTGAGCGGAGCCTTTTCCATTCAGAGGGAAAAAACAGACACACTGACCTTCTAACTGTCTGGTTTAGCTTTGTTGTTTATGTATGAAGACTTGTTTATGTCTGGAAAACTGGTTATTCATTTTCAGACATTTATTGAAACTCTATACCAGTCTATGACAGACATAAATTGCAACATTGTATCTGTTTGGGCTGTATTTCTCCACTTCACCCCTCCCTCTAGAACGTTCTAGTTCAGCTAGAAACTGCATATAAGGAGAGCAGTCAGAGCCCCTAGTTGTCTGCCTTACTTGTATTGTTTTGCACTTGAGTTCCTCCAGTAAAGAAGCATACTGGTTTACTGCAAACTCTGACTCTCTGGACTTCTTTCCCACCTTTTGGAAGTGTCAAGATGATTCTCTTTCCTTGGCAGACACCTATATCCATAGAAAAGAAGCACATCTACTGCATCTTTTCCCTGTAGTCCATGTGGACTTCCTGCTTCCAGGTAACCTCTCTGAATTTAATGGGTTTTCCAGGACTCCTATATTGATGACCTATTCTCAGGGTAGGTCATCAATATCTGATTGGCGGCGGTTGGACACCCCACACCCCCTCCGATCAGCTGTTTGAAGAAACTCCTGCACTTTGGTGAGTGCTGTGGCCTCCTCATTGGACACCAAGCACAACGCCGTACATTGGATATCTGCTGTGTTTGGTATTGCAGCCCAGACCGATTCACTTGAATGGGGCTAAACTTCAAGTAGGCCACGTGACCCATGAACGTGACATCACTGACCTAGAATGAGGCTGCAGCCCTCACGGGGGCCTCTTCAAACAGTTGATTGGCAGGGGCGCCGGGAGTAAGACCCCCACTAACCAGAACATATAAATTGGACATGTCGAAATCCAGCTGCCTGATCCTTTTCCCACCTGACATCTACAGTCAGGGGAGAGTGAGGAAGTCCGCGGGCAAATTAGACGGTCAGCCTGTCCCACCAAAATCGTTGGGTTTGCCAGTAATTCATCTGATATGGCCAGCTGAAGGAGGAAAAGTGGTTTCATGAAGTGGAATCGAAAGTTAAGATATAGCTAGAATGTTACATCAGCTTATCAAATTGCACGAGAGGCTATACAGGTAATGCTTGCTTGATTCCTGATTTACATGGTGGACTGGCTGCAACATCCAAAATGAAGATCAGCAGAAGTTACAACACCCCGTCCAATTACATCTGTCTATAACGCTGTCTGTATCTCACTGCAGGCCTCTGTACCAAGTTGCTGGACTATATTTACGGTCTCCAGCAGCCTATAGGAAGAACTGAAGGGACAGCATACCCCACAGCCGGGTAGTATTGTTTGATGTTGGGGTAGGGTTGGGGGGGAGGAGATAATTTTTCAATATTCACTTATTTTGTTGACATTTTTTAAATCAAAACCATCAGTGCACTGAATAAAAGAGTAGTGGCACCTGTCCAATATAAAGGACTTTCTCTCCCTTTATGATCCACACTTGGTTTGGGCTTAAAAATCATCAGCAAAATTCCTGGAAAAAAACTGAATGTGGAAACCCAGCTTTAGGAGGTGCCTCTGCAATTGTAAACAAACATTTGAGGCCCATTGGGTTGGGCACCCATTCACTTGTGTTTGGTCAACCTGTGCCAAACCCCTAGCTACACCTCTGATCCCTACTATCATCAATTATCATCATCAATTGTTAAATCTTGGAGATCCCCTTAACAATGGAGAACCCTTAACTATAAATAACTATTTTTGACAAAATCCCTTAGTTCAGCGCGCCTTTTGTTTCCTGCTCCTCAAGCAAGGTTGGTTCTACATGGCTGTTCCGGCGTCCTGAGAGGCTTGTCCGGCACACAAGCCCAGCAGGGTGGGAGGACATCTGCCTTTATCTAGTGTTTTGCCTAGGATGCACAACGCCATGTGGTAAGGTGCTACTACCCTTATCTTTCACTCTGCACGCTGAAAAAAAGGAGGACACCACACCCCGAAAAGGAGGACATCGTATTGGGGACAGAAGAATATTATAACAGATGTATAATAAATAACTTATACCAGCTGATATATAATAAATTACAGAAGATACGAAGGCGAGAATGGTATAGGGTGGTAACTAGTAGTAACTAGACAGGACCTGGGCTGGGTCTGGGTGGGCTGGGCACAAAGGGCTGGCTAGTTTGGATAAATTGAAAAAGCCACTGAATCAACTTGGAAAGTTGGATGGAACTTGGAAGTGGCTGGCAGTCGCAGACAGTGGCAAACTGGCAAGCAAGACAGACAAGTGCAAGCCCGCTTGCTCTGGCTGGCTGTGGCTGGGCTCAGTGGGCTGCCTACAGATTCTGATGGATGTCTGGCTTAGTCGAGGGTCGGCTGAGGGCTGCTGGCTGCTGCTGGGCCTGGCTGTCTCTGGCTTTTTCTGGGCACGTCACTTGCCTAAAGAAGGTAAGGCACCTGGATGTCAAGCAGGACCCTATGGCTGGCATGTATATTATAGGGGCAGCTGTGGCTGGACTGGGTCATGCGGGCACCTGTGTTGGCATGTATATTACAAGGATTCTACAGTCAGACCAGGCCATAGACAACCCTGACCAGAGGAGCTTGCACTCTGTGGCAGTCAGTGGACACTGCACTGTCTGTCATGTGTGATTTCAATTTTTTTGTAATGGGAGGGAAAAAGAAAGTCGTGGAAGTGAAACCGCATCATGACTGACATCCCCAGACACAAGTACAGGTGAAACTCGAAAAATTTGAATATCGTGCAAAAGTCCATTTATTTCAGTAATGCAAATGAAAAGGAATTGCATTAATGCAGCTTAAAATTGGAATTTTGTGAAAAGGTTCAATATTCTAGGCTCAAAGTGTCACCCTCTAGTCAGCTAATTAATCCATACCCCCTGAGCAAAGGGGACCTGAGATTGTGAGTTTGGGGTTTCATAAGCTGTAAGCCATAATCATCCAAATTATACCAAATAAGGGCTTGAAATATCTCGCTTTGCCTGTAATGAGTCTATCTCATAGGTTAGTTTCACCTTTTAAATAGGATTAATTAAATAAATGAACTTTGCACGATATTCAAATTTTTCGAGTTTCACCTGTAGCTGCGTTACCTGACACCTGTCAGCAGCAGATCCTCCTGCATTTATATGACCATTTATATGACCACCTAGGCACTGACTAGCAGAATGAGCTGCTAGTCAGCCGTAATGGGCGCTTTATCAGTGCAGACACTCCACCTAAGGCCTCCTGCACACGACCGTATGGCTTTTTCAGTGTTTTGCGGTCCGTTTTTCACGGATCCGTTGTTCCGTTTTTTGTTTCCGTTGTGTTTCCGTTTCTGTTCCGTTTTTCCGTATGGCATATACAGTATACAGTAATTACATAGATAAAATTGGGCTGGGCATAACATTTTCAATAGATGGTTCCGCAAAAAACAGAACGGAAACGGAAGACATACGGTTGCATTTCCGTATGTGTTCCTTTTTTTGCGGACCCATTGACTTGAATGGAGCCACGGAACGTGATTTGTGGGCAATAATAGGACATGTTCTATCTTTAAACGGAACGGAAAAAATGGAAATACGGAAAAGGAATGCATACGGAGTACATTCCTTTTTTTTGCGGAACCATTGAAATGAATGGTTCCGTATACGGAACGCAAAAAACAGCCAGTAAATGGGGGGAAAAAACGGTCGTGTGCAGGAGGCCTAAGGGTGGGTTCACACTAGCGTTAGGGATTCCATTATGGCTTTCCGTTATAGCAGGGTTATAACGGAATATAACGGAATCCATAGGATGGAATGCAAAATGAACGTCTTTAAAAGGCATTCCGTTTGCTCTACTTCCTAATAGAAGTCTATGGGAAAACATAACGGATCCGTCTGGGTCCCGGTATGCAAGACTGAAAACAAAGTCCTGTCGACAGGATAACGGGACCCAGACGGATCCGTTTTGATTCCCATAGACTTCTGTTAGGACGGAGAGCAAACGGAATGCCTTTTAAAGTCTATGGGCAGCAAAACGGATCCGCCCTTCCGTCTTATGGATTCCGTTATGTTCCGTTATAACCCTGTTGGATTGACAGCAGGGAATTAGCCCAATAAACCCAAGAAGGAGTGAGCCTGGTCTGCCATTACCAATGTATGACACAGAAGAATTATGTCCCCCCTTTAGTATTGCCTCTTTCACAGTATTTATTAACGCCTTTTAGCAGTCCCCCTTCACAGATGACCAGTACGAGTACCTCAGTCCACGCAGCACTCCTCAGAGTCTGTTCCCGACTTGTTCCCACGCCTGCACAAACCAGAATTGACTGGCGTGATGCAGGCAGCGCTGCCGGACGTGTGACGTCAGTGCGCTGTGTGAGTGTGTGATCCGGATGTGACAGGCCTGACTATTGGTTGGGGATACTTAAAGTGCCCGTACCCGCCGATAACCACAAAAAAGGAGGACTTCTGGCTGTTCGTCCGGGTCTTGTGCCAAGAGTCAAAAAAACGGACTGTCTGGCCTAAAACCGGATGTCTGGCCACCCTAGAGTGCCCCCTCTATTTCTCTTTTAGAAATGGATCTCAGCCATTTACCTACTATGACATCACAAGTGGGTTTCTAGTCAGGTGAGCTGCTATGACATCACAAGTGGGTTTCTAGTGAGGTGAGCTGCTATGACATCACAAGTGGGTTTCTAGTCAGGTGAACTGCTATGACATCACAAGTGGGTTTCTAGTCAGGTGAGCTGCTATGACATCACAAGTGGGTTTATAGTCAGGTAAGCTGCTATGACATCACAAGTGGGTTTATAGTCAGGTGAGCTGCTATGACATCACAAGTGGGTTTATAGTCAGGTGAGCTGCTATGACATCACATGTGGATTTCAGTCAGATGAGCTGCTATGACATCACAAGTGGGTTTCAGTCAGGTGAGCTGCTATGACATCACATGTGGGTTTATAGTCAGGTGAGCTGCTATGACATCACAAGTGGGTTTATAGTCAGGTGAGCTGCTATGACATCACAAGTGGGTTTCTAGGCAGGTGAGCTACTATGACATCACACAAGTGGATTTCAGTCAGGTGAGCTACTATGACATCACAAGTGGGTTTCAGTCAGGTGAGCTGCTATGACATCACAAGTGGATTTCAGTCAGGTGAGCTGCTATGACATCACAAGTGGGTTTATAGTCAGGTGAGCTGCTATCACATCACAAGTGGGTTTTAGTCAGGTGAGCTCTATGACATCACAAGTGGGTTTCAGTCAGGTGAGCTACTGTGACATCACAAGTGGGTTTCAGTCAGGTGAGCTGCTATCACATCACAAGTGGGTTTCAGTCAGGTGAGCTGCTGTGACATCACAAGTGGATTTCAGTCAGGTGAGCTGTTATGACATCACAAGTGGGTTTCAGTCAGGTGAGCTGCTATGACATCACAAGTGGGTTTCAGTCAGGTGAGCTGCTATGGCATCACAAGTGGGTTTCAGTCAGGTGAGCTGCTATGACATCACAAGTGGGTTTCAGTCAGGTGAGCTACTGCCATCGTGCAAGATGCTGTAACATCAAAGAAGGTTGAAGTCATCTAAACTCCGTTGACGTCCCAAGTGGGTTTTGTGCAGATAAGTGTAGTGTACGGGAGAGTAATACCCCGTCACTACAGAAGGGTCACTTGGGTACTGTCGTTCCCCCTGTATTTATGGGGAGGTTGGTATAAAATATCTTGTTAATGTAATGCTATGTACTTCCTGTTACTGTGAAATGTGCATGTGCAGGCCGGCTAGGGTGTCATTCCAGCTCTGAGTCACTAGAGGGAGCTAGGGAACCCTAGTTTATATAAGGCCCAGTCAGGAAGTAGTAAGCAGGCAGACAGTGGGAAAAGGAGTCAGAGATGATCCTGTGTCTGAGTCAAGGCCAGGCTATGGGCCTGTGAGAGTAGAGCAGGCCTGAAGCCTGCCGACTAGGAGAGGGTAGTAAGCCCTGTAACCGGGTTCCGGATCCAAGGAAAAGGTTCCCCTCCTGAGTCATCATCCGTTTTAGCGGAAACATCATAAGCAACCAGCCGGGACACAGAATACAACAGAGGCCAATCTGATAAAGCAAGAGGTACTCAAGATAACAGAGGAGGTACTAGATAAGGACAGCTTCAAGGATACGCCAGAGATAGGGCATTAGACCTTGGAGAATAAGTCACATGTTTCAGGACCAGTCAGGAATAGTGTGCAAGCCGCCTGTACTGCATCTCCTGTAATTAACACTCTGTAAAGAACATTGCTATAACCGGCCAGTCTGTACGTCTAAGAACCAACTGTATTCAAATAGAAACCAACTGTCTTCCATGGAACTGCGCTTCCAACTGCGTCCATGTATGATTATCACTGACATTCAGTAAAGTTCCAGTTTTGGTTGGCTATCCTGTGGTTGCTTCATTCTTTTACATTACTATATACGGCGTGTCACCGTTTAATTGACACTGGCGTCACGAACATTAAATACCTGCCTGTTCCAGTATTTGCCCTGATTGAAGACGACAGTGGATCCCAGGTTAGTGGGTTAATCTGCACTACAAAGCCCAGCATACACTACTGACCCCCTGGGACACTGCATAAGCAGCTCTGACATCATTTTCACTAGGTAAGCTGCTGTGACATCACACATGACTTTTCATTAGGTAAGCTGCTGTGACATCACAACTAGTTTTTGTCAGGTAAGATACTGTAATAAGAGTATTTCAGTTCAGAGGTGGCCATCAAATTAGCAATCAAACACTTTTTTCTTGCACAGGAGACATCACTTGGTGTCCGCCTCTGGCTTTAGGGTCCATTCATACGTCCGCAAAACACGGACACTGGCAATGTGCATTCCGCAATTTGCAGACCGCACATCGCTGGCACTATAATAGAAAATGCCTAATCTTGTCCACAATTGCAGACAAGAATAGGACATGTTATATTTTTTTGCGGAAACTGAAGCACGGATGCGGAAGTGCGGATCCACGAATGTGGATGCGGATCCGCAAATACGGATGCGGACAGCACATTCCGGCCCTATTGAAAATGAATGGGTCTGCACCCCATTCCGCAAAATTGCGGAACGGATGCGGACCCATTTTGCGGACGTGTGAATGGACCCTTAGGCTCCATTCACACGTCCGTGGTGTGTTGCGGACCCGCAAATTGCGGATCCACAACACACCTGCCCTGACCCCTATAGAAATGCCTATTCTTATCCGCAGCTGCGGACAAGAATAGGACATGTTCTATCTTTTGCGGAGCTGCGGACCCGAAGATCAGGGCCGCGCTCCGCAATTGCGGATGCAGACAGCACACTGTGTGCTATCCGCATCCATTCCGTCCCCATAGAGAATGAATGGGTCAGCACCCATATTGCGGCCCTGTGAATGGACCCTAAAGGTTTTTTTTCAAGGGCACAATATTAATGACCTATCCTCAGGGTAGGTCATCGATAACAGATTGCGGGGGTCTGACACCCGCCCCCCCCCTCCCCCCCCTGCTTATAGCCTGTTTGAAGAAGCCGCTGTGGTCCGGTGAGAGCTGCGGCCTCCACACAGCAGACCAGGCACAGTTCCATGCGTTGTACAACGGCTGTGCTTGGTATTGCAGCCCAGGCCCAGTCGCCATGTGACCGAAGAATATGACATCACTGGCCTAGGAAGAGGCTGTTACGCTCACCAGAGCGCCATAGCCTCTTCCAACGGCTGATTGGTGAGGGTGTGAGGTGTCAGACCCCCTCAGATCAGATATTGATGACCTATCGTTAGGGTGGGTCATCAATATTATACTCGTGAAAAATGCCTTTAAAATGTCAGATTCGCATGTTGTTGGGAGACGCCTGCCTCTATCTGGACAGTACTATGGAGTGCCGGCCTTTTATTTTGTATCTATTGTTGTCACGTTGTCTACTGGCATGAACCCAGCACAGTCATTATATGGCTGCTCAAGACCACATGAACAACGTTTTGTTACGAATTGTGACTCTTTGGATTTTGGCTTATGTGCCAGTAGGGAACTTGTACAAAAGCGCACGTCTGCGGTAAGCAGCTCACTTCCTATATGAAGGAAGATATATAGAGCAGCTAGCCATCAAATATACCGAATAAGAGTTACACGGCTGCTTTCTTCCAGGTACAGCACCACCCCTGTCCATAGGTCGTGTCTGGTATTGCAAGCTGAGCTGCAGTGCCACATACCGGCTGTGAACGGACGGGGCACTGTATTTAAAAGAAAATCGGACATGTGTTCCTAATCCGGGACATCCCCTTTCACTGCAATCACTCGTGATAACGAAAAAAATGAATAAGAAACATGGAAGAAAAGATCAAAGTCCACCAGTAACGCGCTGTATGTGCTCTGGTGACAGTCAGTACATGGCACATGACTATGATCAATAAAAATGGTCACTATCTCCAGGACGATCAGTAAATGACACTGACAATAGCCTAGCCCACTACTCTCCTCATCCGGCAGGGAGGACCACCATCAGATCTGTAGGAGTTTTCAAATTATTTGGAGGCGATTCGGAACATTGTCCCATGTACAGCGAACATCAATTCTCTGCTGCTTTCTTTTCTTATCTCTATGTAGCAGAGCTGATCTATGTAGCAGAGCTGAATTGGACATTCATCTGTTCATTTTGTGCACCCGGCGATGAGGGATCCACCGGTAAAATAATTGGCAATCAGTCATACGATCTTCTAAAAAGGGTATTACAGGACTCGGCAGATGATGACTTTCAGGAGATATTTCCCTCCGAACTGCAATAGGCAGATCATAGCGATGTTATAGTTACTTCTGCCCAACTCCTCCATTCATCTGCCAGGCGTGCCAGGCACTGGGTTGTGAGCACTGGGGCAGAGGGCACTTACTAGATCAGTAACTTCTTTATGCAGAGATGTGTTTTGCATGAGCTAAGCCAGGAAACTAGGATGAATGCAGCATGATGATGGCTGCTCTCCTGTAAAAGCCACAGAGAAAAAAAAAAAAAAATTCTGCCAGATTACAAACTCATCGCAGCTATATCGGTATGTGGAAAAGTTACATTTAAAGGGTTTTCCAGGATTTTTATTTTTTTTGTACTGATGACCTATCCTCTGGATAGGTCATCAGTATGTGATCGGTGTAGGGTTGCCACCTTTCCCAACAAAAAATACCTGCCAAATTAAGCCATAAGTTAATGTGGCTCCCAGGATTAATAATGCCCCCATTGGTTCCCCTAAGTAATATGAATGGCCTTATTAGTGCCCCTAGAATTAATAATGCCCTCATTAGTGCTCCTCATTAATATTAATGCCCCCATTAGTGCCCCTCAGAATTAATAATGCGCCTATTAGTGCCCCTCATTAAGATTAATGCCCCAATTAGTGCCCCCCAGAATTAATACTGCCCCCGTTAGCACCCCCAGAATTAATAGTGCCCCTATTAGTGCCCATCAGTGATATTAATGCCTCAATTACCGACCCCCAGAATGAATAATGCCCCCATTAGCACCCCCAGAATTAATAGTGCCCCATTAGTGACCATCAGTGATATTAATGCCTCAATTACCGACCCCCAGAATGAATAATGCCCCTATTAACACCCCCAGAATTAATAGTGCCCCCAATAATAGTAATGCCCCATTAGTTCACCCACAGAATTAATGCCCTCCTTCTTTTCTTGGGCAAAAAAAAAAAAAAAGTACTCACCTTCTCCATTTGATCACGATGCTGTGAACACTCGCCGCTCACTGGAAGCTCGGCACAGGACCTGCGCTCCAGCGTGATGACATTTCACAGGTCCTGAGCTTCCAGTGAGCAGTGAGTGTTCACAGCGTCGTGATCAAATGGAGAAGGTGAGTACTTTTTTTTTTTCAACACAAGTTGGGGAAGGGGGGCGGGAGTTAAAGGCTGTACTAATGAGTGCTACACAATGGAAGCGCTCATTAGTAACAGTCAGGGGCGTAGCTAAAGGCTCATGGGCCCTGGTGCGAGAGTTCAGCTTGGGCCCCCATTCCCTCAGTGCTTTGTGGCCAGGAGCAGGGAAGCACATAGGCTTCGTGCTCTCTGAGGTAATAATTGAAACAGCACTGCTCCCATGTCAAATTCTTGACCTAATCCCTTTCCTTCAGCCAGAAGTGTAAGGCCCCTTTCACACAAGCGAGTTTTCCGCGCGGGTGCAATGCGTGACGTGAACGCATAGCACCTGCACTGAATCCTGACCCATTCATTTCAATGGGTCTGTGTACATGAGCGTTGTTTTTCACGCATCAGTTCTGCGTTGCGTGAAAATCGCAGCATGTTCTATATTCAGCGTTTTTCACGCAGCCCTGGCCCCATAGAAGTGAATGGGGCTGCGTGAAAAACGCATTGCATCCGCAAGCAAGTGCAGGTGCGATGCGTTTTTCACTGATGGTTGCTAAGAGATGTTGTTTGTAAACCTTCAGTTTTTTATCACGCGTGTGAAAAACGCATCAATACGCATTGCACCCGCGCGGAAAAAACTGAACAACTAAACGCAATCGCAGACAAAACTGACTGAACTTGCTTGCAAAATAGTGCGAGTTTCACTGAACGCACTCTGAACGCATCCGGACCTAATCCGTCACGCCTGTGTGAAACCAGCCTAACTTGACCAGCATGCACTTTCTATAATACCGGTGTCTTCCTATGTGGCCCAAGGATCTTTGGGCCCCTCAGGCTCCTGGGCCCGGTAGCGATTGCTGCCTCTGCACCCCCTAGAGCTATGCCCCTGGTAACAGTCCATTATTCTTATTTATTAACTATTATTGCTGGTAGAAAAAAATTACCGGCAGTGCCACTAAAATACCAGCTTGAACGGTGAGTTACCTGCCGAGTGGCAACCCTACATCGGTGGTGGTCCGACACCCGGGACCAATCAGTTGTTTAGAAAAGGCAGTGACGCTCCTGTGCCTTCTCTGTGCTTACCGTACATTGGACAGCAGCTGTGCTTGGTATTGCACTGAGCCCGATTCACTTGGATGTGGCTGAGCTGTGCCTAGGCCACGTGACAGGTGAATGTGTCATCACTCGGCCTAGGAAAACCAGAGATAAGGCCGCAGGGTCCACAGGAGTGCAGGTGCCTTCTCAAACAGCTGATCGGCAAGGGTCCCGGATGTCGGATCCCCACTGATCAGATACTGATGACCTATCCAGAAAATCTTGGAAAACCCCTTTAAATATTATTTATTCTTATATTCGATTTATTAAATATTATTTTTATTAATCACCAGCACCTCCGAAGATTTCTAACGATGTTAGACTGATGACAGGTCACACATCAATAGGCATATTGTAATTCTTGAGTATTCTGTGATACTGCGCCCTCTTGTGGTTACTTTAGGAAACTACTGGTGAACACAAGCATATACAGTACATGTTCCCCACCCATCAATATATAAAATAGCTGATCACAGTAAATCTCTATTTTTCTATTAGGAACTGATACATTTTTCTCTTTTCCATGATCAGATTGGTGCAAGAAAAATTGCACCCCGTCTTAGCGGGTTTTCCTACAAAAAATGTATTACTATGCATTGGGTATGGCATTTAAAATAAAATATTCTTGCAATATGCATGCAATAAAAATATTGTTCTTGTTTATGTGCCTTACATGTTTTTTTTTTTCCCTCTGGTAACACCCTCTGCATTCAGAGGTGGACTATCATAATATCATCCCTGTGATCTCATAGAGAAGCAGGTGAAGTGGTCAAGGCACCGTTCATTCATTCATCACTACTTCTAAATTCATAGAAATATATAGACAGCGGAGGAGGATATTGTGGGGGTGTTATACATCATGTGCATCTCTAAGGGCTATATGTGAAGGACTATTTTCTATGCAGGGGAGGAAGGGGTTAACAAGAGCTAATAACAATGCTTCCTGGGAGATGTAGGCGCTTGATGATCTGATGTCCACACACAGAAGGGGAAGAAAGTCCTCCAGATGAGCAGATAAGTAAGTAAAAAAGAGTTTAATATTTGTGGGTTAACCAGGGGCGGATTGACCTTACAGGGAAATTTCCCGGTGGGCCGATGCCCAGGTGGCTGCCCAAGCCCACATCTCAGCCGCTATGCGCTTCCTGTCCCAGCCTGGTGGTCATGCGACCGCCGGGGCGGGAGAGTGCAGGAGCTGTCGGGTCTTTCACAGACCACGATCAGCCCTGCACTGAAGCTGTCAAGCATTGTTTTCTTCTGGGGGGTATATTTCCCCTGTAACTGGGGCTACTATGTCAGCGCCAGTTACAGGAGAAATCAATAGTAAAAAAAAAAAATGAATATAAAAATATAAAAAATAGGAAACAATAAATAAAATAGACATTTTTGGTATTGCTGCATCCGTGACGGCCGGCTCTAGAAATGTATCACATGATTCACCCTGTCCAATAAACACCATAAAAAATTAAAAAAATGTGTACATCACAAAAAGTGTAACACCAAGTGATCAAAAAAAGCGTATGTCCCACAAAATGGCACCAATAAAGCAGTCACCTCATTCTGCAAAAAATGAGCCCCTGCATAAGAAAATAGCTAAAAATAAATATAGCTCTCAGAACATGGAGACAATAAAACATATTTTTTTGTTTCAAAACTGCTATTTTTGTGTTAATGTGAAAAAAAAGTAGACATATTAAATATTGCCACGTCCTTAACAACCAGCTCTATAAAAATATCACATGACCCACATGCTGTAAAAAAAAAAAATAGTAACAGTGCCACAAAAAAGCCATTTTTTGTCACCTTACATCACAAAAAGTGTAATAGCAAGTGATCAAAAAGTCATATGCACCCCATGCCAATCAAACAGTCATCTCATCCCACAAAAAATGAGATCCTACTTAAGTCAATCGCCCAAAAAATAAAAAAAACTATGACACTCATACTATGGAGACACTAAAACATGATTTTCTTTTTGTTTCAAAAATGATATTATTGTGTAAAACTTAAATAAAAAAGTATACATATTAGGTATCGCCGCATCCGTTAGTACCCTCTCTATAAAAATAAACCACATGACCTAACCCCTTAGGTTAACACCGAAAAAAAAGTAAAACAAAAACGGTGTCAAAAGCCATTTTTTGTCAGCTTACATCACAAAAAGTGTAATAGCAAGCAATCAAAAAGTCATATGCACCACAAAATAGTGCCAATCAAATCATCTCATCCCACAAAAAATGATAATCTACCTAAGACAATCTCCAAAAATAAAACAACTATGACTCTCAGACTATGGAGACACTAAAACATGATATTATTATGTAAAACTTAAATAAATAAAGTATACATATTAGGTATTGTCACATCCGTAATGACCGGCTTTATAAAAATATCACATAACCTAACCCCTCAAGTGAACACTGTAAAAAAATAAAAATAAAAATAAAATGTGCTTAAAAAAACACTTTTTTTTTGTCACCTTACATTACTAAAAGTGCAATACCAAGCAATCAAAAAGGCGTATGCCCCCCAAAATAGTACCAATCTAACAGCCACCCGCACAAAATTAGCCCTTACCTAAGAAAATCACCCTTTTCTACTGGACCCTGTCATGTGGCCATACAGCAGTTTACGACCACATATGGGGTGTTTCTGTAAACTACAGAATTAGGGCAATAAATATAGATTTTTGTTTGGCTGTAACTTTTGCTTTGTTACTGGAAAAAATTGATTAAAATGGAAACTTTGCCAAAATATAGAAATTCAGAAATTTCATCTCCATATTCCATTAACTCTTGTTGAACACCTAAAGGGTTATCAAAGTTTGTAAAATCAGTTTTGAATACCTTGAGGGGTGTATTTTCCAAAATGGGTCACTTTTTTGGAGTTTGTACTCTAGGGGTGCGTCAGGGTGGGCTTCAAATGGGACATGGTGTGAAAAAAACAGTCCAGCAAAATCTGCCTTCCAAAAACCATATGGCGTTCCTTTCCTTCTGCGCCCTGCCGTGTGGCCATACAGCAGTTTACGACCACATATGGGGTGTTTCTGTAAACTACAGAATCAGGGCAATAAATATTAAGTTTTGGTCGGCTGTTAATTCCTTCTTTTCTACTGAAAAAAATGGATAAAAATGGAAAATTTGGCAAAAAATAGAAATTCTGAAATGTTATCTCTATATTCTATTAACTCTTGTGGAACACCTAAAGGATTACCAAAGTTTGTAAAATCTGTTTTGAATACCTTGAGGGGTGTATTTTCCAAAATGGGGTTATTTTTGGGTGGTTTCTATTATGTAAGCCTCACAAAGTGACTTCAGACCTGAACTGGTCCTTAGAAAGTGGGTTCTGGAAATTTTCTGAAAAATTTCAAGATTTGCTTCTAAACTTCTAAGCCTTATATCGTCCCCAAAAAATTAAATGACATTCACAAAATGATCAAAACATGAAGTAGACATATGGAGAATGTAAAGTAATAACTATTTTTGAAAGTATACATATCTATTATAAAAGTAGAGAAATTGAAATTTGCGAATTTTTCCCAATTTTTTGTAAATTTGGTATTTTTTTATAATTAAAAATGATTTTTTTTATTTAATTTCACCACTGTCATGAAGTACAATATGTGACGAGAAAACATTCTCAGAATGGCCTGGATAAGTAAAAGCGTTTTAAAGTTATTACCACATAAAGTGACACAAAACATGGCTCTGTTAGGAAGGGGGAAATGGCCCGGATGTGAAGTGGTTAAAGGAGCTTTACGGTAACAATGATCTTTATGCAAGTACCCGCAGCCGGCCTCCCAAAACAGAAGATTCATACATACCTGCTCCCTGCCACTCTGGCCGTCTCCATCTTCCACTCCCCGCACCGTTTACATCCATGACCATCCACATGCTCCACTCCATCCAATGACTGGCTTCAGATGGATGTGGCCACAATCAGCACGTCACCGCTGCAGCCAGTCATTGGCTGGAGAACTGCATGTGACCGTTCCATGCATCTCCAGATGTAAACAGTGTGGGGATCAAAAGATGGAGACATCGGGGGTAGACTGAGACTTGCTAAAAATCATTTTTACGGGGAAACTTTGACAGTCCTTCAAGCTCCAACCTGTAGCTACTTGCAAGCTACTGTGATGTCTTTCTCCTCCAGGTCAGGACCAAATACTTGAATAGATTAATGGTGTCCCACAGCAAAGTCAGAAGTGCCAAGCTGTTGACTGGAAAATGAGCTGGAGTAATGCAAACATGAGCATAACCACCCTTTCTTGGGCAGCAACCAAAGAATGGGGACTACCTAACGGGTCTAGGGTGGTGAAGGATCAAATATTAATAGCATTATAATACAATTCTGTCTGCCACTAGGGGGAGTTTTTTGCACCATGTGGACTATTCTGGCATAACTGATACCAGCTTATTTACATGTTTAATACCACGGAGTGATATTTCCATTTCTGCACTCCGCTGCTGTGTCTAATGGTTGACATAAATCTTTGTATTTATTTCCAGGTCCTCTACCATTGTGCATTGATATTATTGTTATGCAACTGTTTTCTACATATAATATGCCTGGTTCACCAGCAGGTGGCAGCGTAAATGGCAGATAGATACTAAGATAGAATGGAACTCACCATTCCAGTCTCCCCCCCATTGGGGAGAAGTCAACCAGACCTGCTTCCTACCAGAGGGGAGTGGCAGCAGTTCCAGTTTAGTCTAGTCTAAACAATGAAGTCTAAGCTAGGGAACCTTGAGGGCCACACAGGCCTGTAACAGCCAGTGCAGGCTAAGCTATCCTTGCCATGGAAGCAGATGTATGGAAGCAGTAGCAACAAGGGGAAAGGGTTCTCCTGTTGGAGCAGGAGCTTGTAGAGCACCCAGACTCCATGCTAATTTACTTTACTGGAGGGGGACAACAGCCAAAGGTACCCCAATCCAAGGATACCAGAACCGACCAAAAGTCCAGTAACCAGACCCAAGCAGAGTTTAGCACAGCAGAGAAAAATAAATCAGAGTTATTAAGCAAGCCTGTCAGCCCAGCAGAGAAAGAGACAAAGTACAGTTACCAAGTTTGCCTGCCAGTTCATGTCAAAGCCTGCTGGAACCAAAAGAAAGCCTGAATATTGTCTGGAATCAAGTTTACCCAAGTAAAGCTGCTGTTGAACTTTATCAAGGCCTAGACTCAATTTATTCTTCATCCCCTAACTCAGCCCCCTTTATTTGCTTTGGAACCTAAGCCTGGGGTCCCGCTGTATCCAGGTAGGAGTCTGTGACACATATAGGCCGCACCACACCACTCGGCATTCCACTAAACCTGGGACGCGATCGGCCCTAGGCAAGCGGCGCGTTGCACGCGTATGACTCCAATTTTACTGGTTTGGATTCATTATTGCTAATGAGTTTATTCTCGATTATGTCTTTGCATTACAAATTAAAACTTATAGTGATTTATAGACTGCAATTAAAACCGAATCCAGCCATCATTAACTATGAGTAAAATATTTTCAGAATTAAAATGAAGACTGAATAAATACATTTCATAAATTGCTGTGTACATTTCTGGGTATACCATAAATCTGTCTCACAGAGGATAATCAAAAAATTATACATTTCTAGCTGCACAGCCAGGTGGCTGCTTCAACAAAAATACAGAAACCTGCAACCCTTAAAAAAAGATATGGTAAGAAATTATTAAGAACTGAAAATGTATTTTTTATTTTATTTTTTTCAGTAGTAATTTCCTTGCGCCAGCCCCATAGAAGTGATCGGGGTTGAGCTCAATACCAAGCACAGCCGCTGTACAATGTACGGCACTGTGCTTGGTGAGGAGGGAGAAGGCCGCGGTGCTCCTCCCGCCAGGAGTGCTAGTGCCTTCTCAAACAGCTGATCAGCGGGGGTCTTGGGAGTCGGACCCTCACAGATTAGATTCTGATGACCTATCCTGAGCATAGGTCATCAGTATTAAAATCTCAGAAAACCCTTTTAAAGACAATCTAATAAAATCTAAAGTAAACATCTGATTTACTAATATTTCACCATGTATATATTTGAGTGAAAATCATCTTTAAAAAGGATTTCTGGTTTGCATCAATACCCTTTAAAATAACCATTTATGTAGGCAACTGTGATTTTGTAATGTATTTGTTTTACCTTCATTGCTCCTATCTTCCATTCTGGGCTGTGGTCACATGACTATGTCCATGCAGCTCTTTCTTATTTCCTGTGATGTTATGTCCATGGGCGGAGCAGTGATAGGGGAGTTGTCACGAACTATGGATCCGATCGCTCCGGATCCCACAGCTGTGACGTAGTGGTCTGTGACGGAGTCTGCGCACACACAGAGACCTCATGTGACCGGGGTATTACCATCCGGCTAACGCCCCCACTATAGTTCAGAAACTGCCACCACGTGGGTTCCCGGTCCACGAGCCGACTATCCGGGTCATTCACCATCACACAGATCAGTGGATGAACCGGATATCACTTACTGACCAACCGCAGTCAATCACCCCCAGCTACAATTCCTAAATGCAATTTAACTAACTACCTGGTAACGTCTCATCAAAGGCAAGGTACGTTGTTCAGCAGCTTAGAATATGGAAGACTTGGCCATTTAGATTTTATAATCTTTAATAAGAGGTAAAAAGCAGTGCATACAAATCTAATGAAAATGACTATAAATCTACAGAATAATAATAACAATATAAATAATCACGACAGTTCAAATGAAAGGGAAAAAGATGAAAGAATACTTAGTTTCTCTGTAGGGTTTCAGATGGTCGTTCATATGTCCTTTTTGAATCCTTGCAAACCCCTTTTCAGTATGTATCAGGGGAGACCCTCAAAGTTCTTCTGATACAGGGATATGCCGTCAATGTCCAATTAAGTGTCTGGTGATGTTCCATGGGTCTCTCTCCTATGTCCATGTGCACAGATTTTTATGAACTCTCGCATGGGCAGGAGACTTACTCCTGTCAGCCAATGGCAGCAGAGTGACTGTGAAGCCTAGGGATTGGCCTCCAAGTGTTTTATGACCCCATCAAAGTTCAGTTCCTACAATGAGGATTATACTTAAGCCTGTATCTCCTTGATACATCGGCATATTTTTATACAGAATACATATTTGCGATCCTTATTTATTTACATACAGAATGAGACCACACACGGTAATGCTGGGACCTATAGTTCTTCTACCACCCATAGGTCAGCTACAGAATCACTTCCTCTGGTCATATTTGATACCCAATTAACCACAATACTCTGTAGAGCCTGGATCTGGTGTCAGAAAGGGCATAAGTTGATTCATAAATGAAATATGAAAGTGGACTGGTTTTATGCCCAGAGCTATTAAGGGCTATTAGCTCTCCTCAAACCAGACCTGGAAATTAATGACGTCACGCTCCAGCCAGGCTTGACAGCGAGCTGATCTTTATCTTATAGGACAGGATGAGCTGGGTCTGGTATAGCCTTTATGACCTTTTATAGCCGGCCTCGCAGAGTAGTGGTAATAAAAGTGTCCATCTATATCATAGGTGACCCAGGCTTCAGGAAGATGAGAGTTCACAGTTTTTTTTACATATGCCAGAAGCATACAAGATGGCTACCCAGAGGAATTATGTATGTATGCCGGCACACCTCCCTCTTTTAAAAGGTTGCCTGGGGAAATGGCCACAAGCCTATTCCACAGCAACCCAGCCGTCTCCGGCCGATTCTCCCTGCCGCGACAACCCGTCGTCATTTCCATGTAAACTACCTTTTCTGTGCTGCACGGTGAAGTTGTACTGCTGCAAAATCAGGCTCCATCTCAGCAGTTTCGCATTGTCTCCTGCGAGACGTGCCAACCAGCTGAGGGGATTGTGATTGGTGATCACTGTGAAATTGCGTCCATACAGGTAGTGTTGTAGCTTTTGCAGGGACCACACAATAGCTAAACACTCCTTCTCTATTTTGGAGTAGCTGGTCTCCCTGGCCAGTAACTTACGGCTCAGGTATAGTACAGGATGCTCCTCCCCGGCCTGGTTCACCTGAATCAGGACTGCACCCAGCCCAAGGCGGAAGCATCCGTGTGGACCACAAACTTCAGAGTGAAATCTGGGGCCTGAAGCACAGGAGCACTGGCTAGTGCATCCTTCAGGGCCTGGAAGCCTTGCTCGCATTCCGGCGTCCATGACACCATCCTGGGCAGCTTCTTCTTGGTCAAGTCTGTCAGAGGCTTGGCCAGGGCGCTATAGTTCGGGATGAACTTCCTATAGTACCCGGCCGTTCCCAAGAAAGACATGACCTGCTTCTTGGTGAGAGGTGTTGGCCATCTCGTAATGGCTTCCACCTTCTCTATTTCAGGCCTCAGTGTGCCTCCTCCTACTCTGTTGCCTAAGTAAGTGACCTCATTCATGCCCAGCTGGCACTTGCTAAGCTTAACAGTTAGTATAGCCGCAGCAAGTTTGTCCAGTACTTGCGACAGGTGCACCAGGTGCTCCTTCCACGTGGGGCTATACACGGCAATGTCGTCTAAATAGGCGACAGCACATTCTTCTAGTCCTTCCAGCAAGTCATTCACAAGCCTTTGAAAGGTGGCTGGTGCTATTTGCCTACAGAGAGGTTCCCCAGGGCTCTTTCACACTTGCGTTCTTTTCTTCCGGCATAGAGTTCCGTCGTCGGGGCTCTATGCCGGAAGAATCCTGATCAGTTTTATCCTAATGCATTCTGAATGGAGAGAAATCCGTTCAGGATGCATCAGGATGTCTTCAGTTCCGGACCGGAACGTTTTTTGGCCGGAGAAAATACCGCAGCATGCTGCGCTTTTTGCTCCGGCCAAAAATCCTGAAGACTTGCCGCAAGGCTGGATCCGGAATGAATGCCCATTGAAAGGCATTGATCCGGATCCGGCCTTAAGCTAAACGTCGTTTCGGCGCATTGCCGGATCCGACGTTTAGCTTTTTCTGAATGGTTACCATGGCTGCCGGGACGCTAAAGTCCTGGCAACCATGGTAAAGTGTAGTGGGGAGCGGGGGAGCAGTATACTTACGGTCCGTGCGGCTCCCGGGGCGCTTCAGAGTGACGTCTGCGCGCCCCACGCGCATGGATGACGTGATCGCAAGGAAGTTTCACATGTAAAAAACAAATCCTCAATTAAGTAATAAAAAAAATAAAAAATAGGAAACAATAAATAAAATAGACATATTTGGTATTGCTGCGTCCGTGACGGTCGGCTCTAGAAATGTATCACATGATTCACCCTGTCCCATAAACATTATAAAAAATAAAAAAATGTGTACATCACAAAAAGTGCAACACCAAGTGATCAAAAAAGCGTATGTCCCACAAAATGGCACCAATAAAGCAGTCACCTTATTCTGCAAAAAATGAGCCCCTTCATAAGAAAATAGCTAAAAAAAATATATAGCTCTCAGAACATGGAGACATTAAAACCAAATTTTAAATATTGCCGCGTCCTTAACAACCAGCTCTATAAAAATATCACATGACCCAACCCCTCAGGTGAATGCTGTAAAAAATGAAAATAGAAACAGTGCCACAAAAAAGCCATTTTTTGTCACCTTACATCACAAAAAGTGTAATAGCAAGCGATCAAAAAGTCATATGCACCCCATGCCAATCAAACAGTCATCTCATCCCGCAAAAAATGAGATCCTACTTAAGACAATCGTCCAAAAAAAAAAAAAAACTATGACTCTCAGACTATGGAGACACTAAAACATCATTTTCTTTTTGTTTCAAAAATGATATTATTGTGTAAAACTTGAATAAATAAAAAAAGTATACATATTAGGTATCGCTGCGTCCGTAAGAACCTTCTCTATAAAAATACCACATGCCCTAACCCCTTAGGTTAACACCGCAAAAAAATAAAACGAAAACGGTGTCAAAAGCCATTTTTTGTCATCTTACATCACAAAAAGTGTAATAGCAAGAGATCAAAAACTCATAAGCGCCACAAAATAGTGCCAATCAAATCATCATCTCATCCCGCAAAAAATGATAATCTACCTAAGACAATCTCCAATAACATTTTAAAAAAAATGACACTCAGACTATGGAGACACTAAAACATGATATTATGATGTAAAACTTAAATAAATAAAATAAAGTATACATATTAGGTATTGTCACATCCGTAACAACCGGCTTTATATAAATATATCACATGACCTAACCCCTCAAGTGAACACTGTCAAAAAAATAAAATAAAAACTGTGCTTAAAAAACACTCTTTTTTGTCACCTTACATTACTAAAAGTGCAATACCAAGCAATCAAAAAGGGGTATGCCCCCCAAAATAATACCAATCTAACAGTCACCTCATCCCGCACAAAATTAGCCCTTACCTAAGAAAATCACCCTTTCCTACTGCGCCCTGCCGTGTGGCCATACAGAAGTTTACGACTACACATGGGGTGTTTCTGTAAACTACAGAATTAGGGCAATAAATATTGAGTTTTGTTTGGCTGTTAACTTTTGCTTTGTTACTGGAAAAAAATGGATTAAAATGGAAACTTTGCCAAAATATATAAATTCTGAAATTTCATCTCCATATTCCATTAACTCTTGTGGAACACCTAAAAAAAACAGTCCAGCAAAATCTGCCTTCCAAAAACCATATGGCGTTTCCTTCTGCGCCCTGCCATGTGTCCATGTGTAGTTTACGACCACATATGGGGTGTTTCTGTAAACTACAGAATCAGGGCAATAAATATTAAGTTTTGGTCGGCTGTTAATTCCTTCTTTTCTACTGAAAAAAATGGCTAAAAATGGAAAATTTGGCAAAAAATAGAAATTCTGAAATTTTATCTCTATATTCCATTAACTCTTGTGGAACACCTAAAGGGTTACCAAAGTTTGTAAAAATCTGTTTTGGGTGGTTTCTATTATGTAAGCCTCACAAAGTGACTTCAGACCTGAACTGGTCCTTAAAAAGTGGGTTCTGGAAATTTTCTGAAAAATTTAAAGATTTGCTTCTAAACTTCTAAGCCTTATATCGTCCCCAAAAAATAAAATTACATTCACAAAATGATCCAAACATGAAGTAGACATATGGAGAATGTAAAGTAATAACTATTTTTGAAAGTATACATATCTATTATAAAAGTAGAGAAATTGAAATTTGCTAATTTTTCCCAATTTTTTGTAAATTTTGTATTTTTTATAAAATTAAAAATGATATTTTATTTATTTAATTTCACCACTGTCATGAAGTACAATATGTGACGAGAAAACATTCTCAGAATGGCCTGGATAAGTAAAAGCGTTTTAAAGTTATTACCACATAAAGTGACACAAAACATGGCTCTGTTAGGAAGGGGGAAATGGCCCGGATGTGAAGTGGTTAAAGGGGCTTTACGGTAACAATGATCTTTATGCAAGTACCCGCAGCCGGCCTACCAAAACAGAAGATTCATACTTACCTGCTCCCTGCCACTCTGGCCGTCTCCGTTTTCCACTCCCCGCACCGTTTACATCCATGACCATCCACATGCTCCACTCCATCCAATGACTGGCTTCAGATGGATGTGGCCACAATCAGCACGTCACCGCTGCAGCCAGTCATTGGCTGAAGAACTGCATGTGACCGTTCCATGCATCTCCAGATGTAAACAGTGTGGGGATCAAAAGATGGAGACATCGGGGGTAGACTGCGAGCACTTGCTAAAAATCATTTTTACGGGAAAAACTTTGACAGTCCTTCAAGCTCCAACCTGTAGCTACTTGCAAGCTACTGTGATGTCTTTCTCCTCCAGGTCAGGACCAAATACTTGAATAGATTAATGGTGTCCCATAGCAAAGTCAGAAGTGTCAAGCTGTTGACTGGAAAATGAGCTGGAGTAATGCAAACATGAGCATAACCACCCTTACTTGGGCAGCAACCAAAGAATGGGGACTACCTAACGGGTCTAGGGTGGTGAAGGATCAAATATTAATAGCATTATAATACAATTCTGTCTGCCACTAGGGGGAGTTTTTTGCACCATGTGGACTATTCTGGCATAACTGATACCAGCTAATTTACATGTTTAATACCACGGAGTGATATTACCATTTCTGCACTCCGCTGCTGTGTCTAATGGTTGACATAAATCTTTGTATTTATTTCCAGGTCCTCTACCATTGTGCATTGATATTATTGTTATGCAACTGTTTTCTACATATAATATGCCTGGTTCACCAGCAGGTGGCAGCGTAAATGGCAGACAGATACTAAGATAGAATGGAACTCACCATTCCAGTCTCCCCCCCATTGGGGAGAAGTCGGCCAGTCCTGCTTCCTACCAGAGGGGAGTGGCAGCAGTTCCAGTTTGGTCTAGTCTAAACAATGAAGTCTAAGCTAGGGAACCTTGAGGGCCACACAGGCCTGTAACAGCCAGTGCAGGCTAAGCTATCCTTGCCATGGAAGCAGATGTATGGAAGCAGTAGCAACAAGGGTAAAGGGTTCTCCTGTTGGAGCAGGAGCTTGTAGAGCACCCAGACTCCATGCTAATTTACTTTACTGGAGGGGGACAACAGCCAAAGGTACCCCAATCCAAGGATACCAGAACTGACCAAAAGTCCAGTAACCAGACCCAAGCAGAGTTTAGCACAGCAGAGAAAAATAAATCAGAGTTATTAAGCAAGCCTGTCAGCCCAGCAGAGAAAGAGACAAAGTACAGTTACCAAGTTTGCCTGCCAGTTTATGTCAAAGCCTGCTGAAACCAAGAGAAAGCCTGAATATTGTCTGGAATCAAGTTTACCCAAGTAAAGCTGCTGTTGAACTTTATCAAGGCCTAGACTCTTTATCAAGGCCTAGAAGAATTTATTCTTCATCCCCTAACTCAACCCCCTTTATTTGCTTTGGAACCTAAGCCTGGGGTCCCGCTGTATTCAGGTAGGAGCCTGTGACACATATAGGCCGCACCACACCACTCGGCATTCCACTAAACCTGGGACGCGATCGGCCCTAGGCAAGCGGCGCGTTGCACACGTATGACTCCAATTTTACTGGCTTGGATTCATTATTGCAAATGAGTTTATTCTCGATTATGTCTTTGCATTACAAATAAAACCTTATAGTGGTTTATAGACTGCAATTAAAACCAAATCCAGCCATCATTAACTATGAGTAAAATATTTTCAGAATTAAAATGAAGACTGAATAAATACATTTCATAAATTGCTGTGTACATTTCTGGGTATACCGTAAATCTGTCTCACAGAGGATAATCAATATAATCAATATTATAAATTTCTATCTGCACAGCCAGGTGGCTGCTTCAACAAAAATACAGAAACCTGCAACCCTTAAAAAAAGATATGTTAAGAAATATTAAGAACTGAATTTTAGCTGCCGTAAGAAAAATAATTATTATTATTTTTTTTTTTTCAGTAGTAATTTCCTTGCGCCAGCCCCATAGAAGTGATAGGGGTTGAGCTCGATACCAAGCACAGCCGCTGTACAATGTACGGCACTGTGCTTGGTGAGGAGGGAGAAGGCCGCGGTGCTCCTCCCGCCAGGAGTGCTAGTGCCTTCTCAAACAGCTGATCAGCGGGGGTCTTGGGAGTCGGACCCTCACAGATCAGATTCTGATGACCTATCCTGAGCATAGGTCATCAGTATTAAAATCTCAGAAAACCCTTTTAAAGACAATCTAATAAAATCTAAAGTTAACATCTGATTTACTAATATTTCACAATCTATATATTTGAGTGAAAATCATCTTTAAAAAGTATTTCTGGTGTGCATCAATATCCTTTAAAATAACCATTTATGTAGGTAGCTGTGATTTTGTAATGTACGGTATTTGTTTTACCTTCATTGCTCCTATCTTCCGTTCTGGGATGTGGTCACATGACCATGTCCATGCAGCTCTTTCTTATTTCCTGTGATGTTATGTCCATGGGTGGAGCAGTGATAGGGGAGTATCTAGGGGAAGGGCAACAAACTAGATGGGCGTTGTTAGAGGCTGTTGCTGGAGCTGTGGCTGAGAAAAAAGGGCATCATGGGTTTGGTTGATACAGCAACAGGAAGTGCTACATTCTTACCAGTAAGATAAGAACTGAGCAATGAGCCATCAGCTGAGCTGCCTGATGGAACACAGTAAAAATACAGAGCCTACTACTAAAGAATCTCAAGGCTGTACAGAGAAAAGGGCTCAAAATTGTTCATAAAGACCAACTGACAAAAATGATTTTTAGCTCAAACTGAGTACAATGCAAAAATAAAAAATTTCCCCACAAAGTGTCCATAGCCTTTAAGGAGTCACTGAGTTATGAGAAAACGTTTGATATTACATAGTGACATAGTGACGTATCCTGGAGGGATACACCAAATGGAAAATGATTTAGGAAACTAGAGTAATGGTCAAAAATCTGGCAACTAAAATTTAATGTTGATAAGTGCAAGATAATGCACCTGGGACGTAAAAACCCAAGAGCAGATTATAAAATCAGTGATACAGTCCTAACCTTAGTATCTGAGGAAAGGGATTTAGGGGTCATTATTTCAGAAGACTTAAAGGTAGGCAGACAATGTCACAGAGCAGCAGGAAATGCTAGCAGAATGCTTGGGTGTATAGGGAGAGGCATTACCAGTAGAAAGAGGGAGGTGCTCCTGCCGCTCTACAGAGCACTAGTGAGACCTCATTTGGAGTATTGTGCGCAGTACTGGAGACCATATCTCCAGAAGGATATTGATACTTTGGAGAGAGTTCAGAGAAGAGCTACTAAACTGGTACATGGATTGCAGGATAAAACTTACCAGGAAAGATTAAAGGACCTTAACATGTATAGCTTGGAAGAAAGACGAGACAGAGGGGATATGATAGAAACTTTTAAATACATAAAGGGAATCAACAAGGTAAAAGAGGAGAGAATATTTAAAAGAAGAAAAACTGCTACAAGAGGACATAGTTTTAAATTAGAGGGACAAAGGTTTAAAAGTAATATCAGGAAGTATTACTTTACTGAGAGAGTAGTGGATGCATGGAATAGCCTTCCTGCAGAAGTGGTAGCTGCAAATACAGTGGAGGAGTTTAAGCATGCATGGGATAGGCATAAGGCCATCCTTCATATAAGATATGGCCAGGGGCTATTCTTAGTATTCAGTATATTGGGCAGACTAGATGGGCCAAATGGTTCTTATCTGCCGACACATTCTATGATTCTATGTGAAAGGTTTAGATCGGTACTGAGACCCCCACTGATTCCTAGAATGAGAGAGGAGTGCTTGCCTATCGGGCTCTCTCATTACTACAGAGGACGGGATCGATATGGCCTACAGAGGGAGAATGTGATATGCAAGCTCCTTTCTTTCCTCATTCTAGGTGTGGTGGGGGTCTCAGCAATCTGACCCAGACCAATGAAACCTTTTGATATGTCTCTATGACAAATCAAAAGTCTTCTCAAAATTTGCAGTGTGGCCCCAGCCTAACAATCCCTTCCTGTAGAGTGGGACACTGTGGTCCTAACCTTGCATGTTAGAATGCTTAAGGTGACAGGTAGACAGGAACCCGTATGTGTTCAGGAATTCTGCTGACATGCAGGCTTTGTGCTCCATAAAGGGCGCTGTATATAATTGTAGCCTCATATAGCCATATTTTATATGATAATTGTATATAATCGTCAGCTACTGCATGTCTGGCAGGGTTAGTTCCACTACAAAGACACGTGTCTAAGTTTATGCCTAATTTGCTGCTGCTGGGTGTTACTGCAGATCTATCAAGACAATATAATAGCTATAAGGTCTCATGCACACGACCGTATGTATTTTGCGGTCTGCAAAAAACGGATCTGCAAAAAATACGGATGACATCCATGTGCATTCTTTATTTTGCACAATGGAACAGCTGGCTACTAATAGAACAGTACTATCCTTATCTGTGATGCAGACAATAATAGGACATGTCCACAAAAAAAACGGAACAGACACGGAAAGAAAATACGTTTGTGTGCATGAGCCCTAATAGATAATATAAAAATATAGAATCCTGTTTAAAGGGATTTGTTATAATCTGCTGCTCTTAGGCTACTTTCGTACTTTCGCACTTGTGGTAGCCTTTTCCGGCAGGCTGGTCGAAGGGGGGGGGGGGGGGGGGGGCCCCCACAGCCTGCCGGATCAGTGCTACCGCAAGTCCGCCGTGCCTATTCACTAGCCAGGGGTCCGGCCGCAGCACGGCAAACATGCCGAGAGGCGGCCGGGAATAAAACTACAGCATGCTGCGTTTTTTGCCTGGCCGCCTCTCGGCATGTTTGCCGTTCTGTGGCTGGACCTCCAGTCTTCCCCCATTATAGTAAATGGGACTTCCGGCGGCACGGTGAACTTGCGGTAGCACTGATCCGGCAGGCTGTTTCCCCCCTGGAACAGCCTGCTGGAAAAGGCTACCTCAAGTATAAAAGTAGCCTAAAAGGGGTTGTCCACTCTCTCATCGCTAGGCTATTGATACTTTGGAGAGAGTTCAGAGAAGAGCGACTAAACTGGTACATGGATTGCAGGATAAAACTTACCAGGAAAGATTAAAAGGACCTTAACATGTATAGCTTGGAAGAAAGAAGAGACCGAGGGGATATGATAGAAACTGCTAAACACATAAAGGGAATCAACAAGGTAAAAGAGGAAAGAATATTTAAAAGAAGAAAAACTACCACAAGAGGACACAGTTCTAAATTAGAGGGGCAAAGGTTTAATAGTAATATCAGGAAGTATTACTTTACTGAGAGAGTAGTGGATGCATGGAATAGCCTTCCTGCAGAAGTGGCAGCTGCAAATACAGTGGAGGAGGTTAAGCATGCATGGGATAGGCATAAGGCCATCCTTCATATAAGATAGGGCCAGGGGCTATCCATAGTATTCAGTATATTGGGCAGACTAGATGGGCCAAATGGTTCTTATCTGCCGACACATTCTATGGGCCAGATTTATCATTAGCTCAAGTCAGAATAATGGAGTGAAAAAGTCGCAAATTTTTGCGCAATCGCTTTAACTGCGCAAAAATTTGCAACTTTTTCTGCTCTGCACTATGCTCGCCAGTTTTCTGAAAGTGCGCGTGTTTTCTTATGTAAATGAATCTCTAGACAGATTTACTATTGCGACCATTTAAAAAGTCGCAAAAAAATGCGCAAAATGACTCCAGTGCGGACCATGCTTATTTTATGCAACTTTTTACAAGAACATGCGACTTTTCGTAAAGACGTGCGACTTTTGTAAAGCTGCTTACTGACGGATAAACTGCTACCGTCAAACCACATTTATCACAGTCTAAAACGGAGTGGCCCCATGTTTCTATGCCATGAATCTCATATAGGTGCGGGCACTACTCCTGGGACCACTCCTGTCTCCGGAACAGGGCCCCTGAAGTGAAAGAATAGCACACTGCGCATATGCGGCCTCCCTCCATTCACCGCTAAGAGAGCTCCGAAGATAGCCAATCGCCAGTCCCATAACGGTAAACGGAGCAGTAGCTGCACTTAACTAGGCTTACTCTCCATTCACTGCTGTGGGATTTCCGAAAATAACTGAGTGCTCGGCCATTTGAGGAATGGCCACAGCAATGAATGGAGATGATGTCACACCTGCGCGGTGTGCTGTCCTTCATATGGAGTGCCCCAGTCTGGTGATAGAAGTGGGTCTCAGAGTGGAAATCCACATAAGTCCGACTCTTGTGGCATCACATAGTGATATGCCATAAATGTTGAGATGGGACAACCCCTTTAAAAGAAGCTGTATTCATGAATCTTATAGCCGTGGTCCTAGATTAACCCACATGTACTAATAATCCACTTGTGTCCTTTGAGATGTTTGGGGGTTATCTCATGATTCATGTAAATAATGAAAATCAGACATAACATAAGACATGACAGCCTCTTTCTAACAAAGCTAGAACCAGCCCTGTACCACACATGGATCCAGAGATCTCCCTGTTCATGGCCTCAATTACTCTGCTAGATTTACACTGCCTGGATTTAACTAAGCAAATAGTTATGAGCCTCCTATTGGATAATTATGCATGGGCGAGTATCTTTCAGCTGGCAACAAGTTATTTAACCCCAACTGGTGCACAGGGCCGTTTGAAGGAATTTGGGGGCCCCAAGCAAAATAGACATGGAGGCCCCCCCCCCCCCCCTCCACGCCCTCCCCACGTCCCCACCTTACGCACGCAAAGCCTACAGGAACCACAGTATAGCCATACAGTTTAAGTTCACCCACACTTTATATAAATAAAAAAGGAGGTTTACAGTGCAAATACTGCTGTTGCATGGGCATAACTGTCGCTGTAGTTATGCCCAGATATGTGCCTCCTCGCTGTAGTTATACCCAGATATGTGCCCCCTCGCTGTAGTTATGCCCAGATATGTGCTGCCTCACAGTAGTTATGCCCAGATATGTGCCTCCTCACTGTAGTTATGCCCAGATATGTGCCCCCGCACAGTAGTTATGCCAGATATGTGTCTCCTCACAGTAGTTATGCCCAGATATGTGTCTTCTCACAGTAGTTATAGCCAGATATGTGCCCCTGAACAGTAGTTATATCCAGATATGTGCCCCCTCACTGTAGTTATGGCCAGATATGTGCCCCCTTGCTGTAGTTATGCCCAAATATGTGCCCCCTCAAAGTAGTTATGCCCAAATATATTCCCCTCACAGTAGTTCTGCCCAGATATGTGCCCTCTCACAGTAGTTATGCCCAGATATGTGCCCCCTCAAAGTAGTTATGCCCAAATATATTCCCCTCACAGTAGTTATGCCCAGATATGTGCCCTCTCACAGTGGTTATGCCCAGATATGTGCCCTCTCACAGTGGTTATGCCCAGATAGGTGCCCCTCACAGTGGTTATGCCCAGATAGGTGCCCCTCACAGTAGTTATGCCCAGATAGGTGCCGCTCACTGCCTCACAGGATCTGAGAACCTGCTGCTGGAGATTTCTGAAGTCGCTATCTTCCAAGAGCAGGCCTCCAAGGCTGAAGTGAGCCGGGCAAGCTCTATTATGGCATAACAGACATTTAATAAACTGGAAGATGGTAACAATCTTACTAGGTGGAGGATAGAAAAAACTCTCAGTATAAGGATACCAGGAACATCCATGGTGTGCAATTCTTCCGATGCTAAGCACAGAATCCGGGTCCAGGCTGTACTGGACATCACTATGGCCTACAAGTTACCAGACGTTGGGGATACTCCCCATAGGCTGCAACTAAAATAAAACTATTCATCCTGCCATGGTGTTTAATAGGGATTCTCCAGGAATTTAAAAAAAAGAAAATACTTACATGCGCATACTGCACATCACACATGTTATTACATGCAGACACATACTGCACATCACACATGTTATTACATTCAGGCACATAGTCCACATCACACATGTTATTATTACATACAGGCACATAGTACACATCACACATGTTATTACATACAGGCACATAGTACACATCACACTTGTTATTACATACAGGCACATAGTACACATCACACATGTTATTACATGCAGACACATAGTACACATCACACATGTTATTACATACAGGCACTGGCACATAGTACACATCACACATGTTATTACATACAGGCACTGGCACATAGTACACATCACACATGTTATTACACGCAGACACATAGTACACATCACACATGTTATTACATACATGCACATAGTACACATCACACGTTATTACATGCAGGCACATACTATAGATCACATATGCACTCACTTTTATGCAGGATTCCTGGGGCTCCATCATGCAGTGGAAGGGCAGTCCTGCAGCTAGTAACGCTGCCTCTCCTGACAACCCTCCCCCTCCGACCTCGGTCCAGACTACATAGCTGCATCACTTACACCAGCTCTGGCTGTTTACACACCAGCAGCTGTGTAAATAAGAGGGTAAGGGTTAACAGGGCACCAGCTAGCCATGGGGAAGGGGGGCAGTGACCAGCAGTTCTTACTGCAATGTCGGCTCCTCTGATCAGGAGCAGCTGGGAGGAGGAGTCTTCAGGCTGCTGTGTGCCGGACCGCAGGGCTGGAAGCAGGATTAGACGTCACCACCAGCACTGCTGCTCATTGGCTGCCTGCTACAGAAGTCAGGAGACTAGAGTAAGAGATCGCTGTGCCCGGGCCTGTGCCCCACAGGATTACAAACCCGGACTGTCCGGGTGAATCCCGGACGGGTGGCAACCCTACTGAGGCTCTCTATAGAGCGCTCAGGCGGCTGCAGACTTAAAGGAAGCAAAACAAGCACCGGCTCTGCTTGGGGCCCCGGGCCAGCTCGGGGCCCCAAGCAATTGCTTGTTTTGCCTGTCTGTTAGCAACGGGCCTGCTGGTGCAATGAGTTGCTTCTCATTTCTTAAACAACCATGTCGAAAGACATCTCATGGTCGTGGAAAAGATGTTAGTCTGTTTGAGAAGGGTCAAATCATTGTCATGCATCAAGCAGAGAAAACATCTAAGGAGATTGCAGAAACTACTAAAATTGGGTTAAGAACTGTCCAACGCATTATTAAAAACTGGAAGGATAGTGAGGACCCATTGTATTCGAGGGAGAAATGTGGCGGGAAAAAAATCCTGAATGATCATGATCGGCAATCACTTAACCCCTTAGAGACTTAGGGCGTACCGGTACGCCCTGTTTCCCGAGTCCTCAAGGACCCAGGGCGTACTGGTACGATTGTGATTGCGGCGCGGCGGGGGTTAATGGGAACAGGATGTCCGCTAAAATCATTCAGCGGGCATCCCTGTCACAACGCTGTGTCGACCTGCGGTTTGCGGCTTTTACCTGGTGCGGCAGCAGCGGACGGCAGTGCCATCTGGTCCCCATGCGGCTGTAGGGGGGACCCGATGGCATGGAAGGCAGCGCGATGTCTAAGGAAGGCATCGCGCTGCCTTCCGGTGACAAACCTGTGAGATCCAGCCCCCTGCATACAGCCAATGCATTCCAATACAGAAGTATTAGAATGCATTGTAAAGGATTAGACCCCCAAAAGTTCAAGTGCCAAAGTGGGACAAAAAAGAAAGTGAAAACAAAATGTGAAAAAATAAAGTTTTCCCCCCCAAAATTAAAAGTTTCAAGTAAAAATAAACCAAAACGTCATTTTCCCCAAATAAAGTTAAAAAAAATTGGTAAAAAATAGGGGGAAAAAAAGTATACATATTAGGTATCGCTGTGTCCATATCGACCGGCTCTATAAACATATCACATGACCTAACCCCTCAGATGAACACCGTAAAAAAAAAAAACTGTTCTAAATAAACCATTTTTTTGTCACCTTACATCACAAAAAGTACAACAGCAAGCGATCAAAAAGACATTTGCCCACCAAAATAGTACCAATCTAACCTCACCTCATCCTGCAAAAAATTAGCCCCTATAAAAAGCTGTTATTGTGTAAAACTTACATAAGTAAATGAAAGTATACATATTAGGTATCGCCATGTCCGTATCGACCGGCTCTATAAAAATATCACATGACCTAACCCCTGAGATGAACACCGTAAAAAATTAAAACTGTGCTAAATAAACCATTTTTTGTCACCTTACATCACAAAAATTGTAATAGCAAGCGATCAAAAAGTCATATGCACCCCAAAATAGTGCTAATCAAACCGTCATCTCATCCCGCAAAAAATTAGACCCTAGCTAAGATAATTGCCCAAAAAACTCTCAGATTATGGAAACACTAAAACATGATTTTTTTTTTGCTTAAAAAATGAAATCATTGTGTAAAACTTACATAAATAAAAAAAAAGTATACATATTAGGTATCGCAGTGTCCGTGACAACCTGGTCTATAAAAATATCACATGATGTAAGCTGTCAGACGAATGTTGTAAATAACAAAAGAAATAAAAACGGTGCCAAAACAGCTATTTCTTGTTACCTTGCCTCACAAAAAGTGTAATATAGAGCAACCAAAAATCATATGTACCCTAAACTAGTACCAACAATACTGCCACCCTATCCCGTAGTTTCTAAAATGGGGTCACTTTTTTGGAGTTTCTACTCTAGGGGTGCATCAGGGGGGCTTCAAATGGGACATGGTGTAAAAAAAAAAAAACAGTCCAGCAAAACCTGCCTTTCAAAAACCGTATGGCATTCCTTTCCTTCTGCGCCCTGCCGTGTGCCCGTACAGCAGTTTACGACCACATATGGGGTGTTTCTGTAAACTACAGAATCAGGGCCATAAATATTGAGTTTAGTTTAGCTGTTAACCCTTACTTTGTAACTGGAAAAAAATTATTAAAATGGAAAATCTGCCCAAAAAGTGAAATTTTGAAATTGTATCTCTATTTTCCATTAATTCTTGTGGAACACCTAAAGGGTTAACGATGTTTGTAAAATCAGTTTTGAATACCTTGAGGGGTGTAGTTTCTTAGATGGGGTAGCTTTTATGGAGTTTCTACTCTAGGGGTGCATCAGGGGGGCTTCAAATGGGACATGGTGTCAAAAAAAACAGTCCAGCAAAACCTGCCTTTCTAAACTGTATGGCATTCCTTTCCTTCTGCGCCCTGCCGTGTGCCCATACAGCGGTTTACGACCACATATGGGGTGTTTCTGTAAACTACAGATTAAGGGCCATAAATATTGAGTTTAGTTTGGCTGTTAACCCTTGTAACCTCTTTGTAACTGGAAAAAAATTATTAAAATGGAAAAATCTGCCAAAAAAGTGAAATTTTGAAATTGTATCTCTATTTTCCATTAATTCTTGTGGAACACCTAAAGGGTTAACAAAGTTTGTAAAATCAGTTTTGAATACCTTGAGGGGTGTAGTTTATAGAATGGGGTCATTTTTTGGTGGTTTCTATTATGTAATACTCGCAAAGTGACTTCAGACCTGAACTGGTCCCTAAAAATTGTGTTTTTGAAAATTTCTGAAAAATTTCAAGATTTGCTTCTAAACTTCTAAGCCTTGTAACATCCCCAAAAAATAAAATATCCTTCCCAAAATGATCCAAACATGAGGTAGACATATGGGGAATGTAAAGTAATAACTTTTTTGGGAGGTATTACTATGTATTATAGAAGTAGAGAAATGTAAACTTGAAAATTTGCTAATTTTTTTTGGGTAAATTTTGTATTTTTTTATAAATAAAAATGATTTTTTTTAACTTTATTTTACCAGTGTCATGAAGTACAATATGTGTTGAAAAAACAATCTCAGAATGGCCTGGATAAGTCAAAGCGTTTTAAAGTTATCAGCACTTAAAGTAACACTGGTCAGATTTGCAAAAAATGGCCAAGGCCAGAAGGTGAAATAGGGCCGAGTCCTTAAGGGGTTAAACGTTTGGTGAAATCAAATCGAAGAAAAACAACAGTAGAACTCAGGGCTATGTTTAATAGCGAAAGTAATAGCATTTCCACATGCACAATGCGGAGGGAACTCAAGGGATTGGGACCGAACAGCTGTGTAGCCGTAAGAAAACCACTAATCAGTGAGGCAAACAAGAAAAAAAGGCTTCAATTTGCTAGGGAGCATAAAGATTGGACTCTGGAGCAATGGAAGAAGGTCAAGTGGTCTGATGAGTCCAGATTTTCCCTGTTCCAGAGTGATGGGCGCATCAGGGTAAGAAGAGAGGCGGATGAAGTGATGCCCCCATCATGCCTAGTGCCTACTGTACAAGCCTGTGGGGGCAGTGCTATGATCTGGGGTTGCTGCAGTTGGTCAGGTCTAGGTTCAGCAACAGTATGTGCTCCAAGAATGAGGTCAGCGACTACCTGAACATACTGAATGACCAGGTTATTCCATCAATGGATTGTTTCTTCCCTGATGGCACGGGCATACTCTAAGATGACAATGCCAGGATTTATCGGACTCAAATTGTGAAAGAGTGGTTCAGGGAGCATGAGACATTGTTTTTACACATGGATTGGCCACCTCAGAGTCCAGACCTTAACCCCATTGAGAATCTTTAGGATGTGCTGGAGAAGGCTTTGCGCAGCAGTCAGACTCTACCATCATCAATGCAAGATCTTGGTGAAAAAATAATGCAACACTGGATGGAAATAAATCTTGTCACATTGCAGAAGCTTATCGAAACAATGTCACAGAGAATGCGTGCCGTAATCAAAGCTAAAGGCGGTCCAACAAAATATTTGGGGATGGGTATTTCAAGCTGGCAGCTCAGGGTGAGTGTCCTTTTTCAAGGGTGCATCCTTTCTGCTGCAGCTGCTGGCTGTTGAAAGATGGAACTGAGCACGTGCTTCCATCTCACTGAGCTGGACAAAGAATAAAAAAAAAGAGCAAACAGCAGGTGGCGCTATACAGGTGGATTTCAGTGAATAACTCACTGGCTACACTCAATTTTTAATTACATGCAATTAGAAAAGTATTCAGATCAAGGTGCTGGTTTAAAAAAAAAAAGGTTGTGGGACAACCCCTTTAAGCAATTGATAAGTTGTACCAGTCACTATAGAACGCAAAGGCTGATGGGCCCACCCAGCCATAAGGTCAAAGAGGTTGTCTTATTTCAGCAATATTTATTATGTAGATAAAGTTAATACAAGGCACTTACTAATGTATTGTGATTGTCCATATTGTCTCCTTTGCTGGCTGGATTAATTTTTTCCATCACATTATACACTGCTCGTTTCCATGGTGGTCGTGCTTGCACACTATAGGAAAATGTGCTGGCATCTCTGGTGCGCATAGGCAGCCACTTTTTCCTATTATCGGTGTTGGTCCCATATTCATATGTGCCGGCATTGCTAAGAAAAATGATGTTTTAATATATGCAAATCAGCCTCTAGGAGCAACGGGGGCGTTGGCATTACACCTAGAGGCTCTGATCTTTTTGCAACTGCCGCAACCTCTGCACTTCGATTGACAGCGCCAGGCATGATAACGTTTTCACTGCTCTATCCTGCAATCAAAGTGCAGAGGGCGCAGCAGTTGCAGAGAGAGCAGAGCCTCTTGGTGTCATAGTAACACCCCCATTGCTCCTAGAGGCTCATTTGTATATATTAAATCATAATTTTTCTTAGCAATGTGGGCACATAGGAACATGGGACCAACACAGATGCCTTCAGCTGCCAGGCGCACATGTAACAGGTCAGCCAGTTTCATAGGGACAAATCTGCTGACAGATGCCCTTTAACCCCTTAAGGACTCAGCCCTATTTCACCTTAAAGGGACACTGACAGGCCCAATTAGCATATTGAGTTATATATATCACAGTACAGGTCATATAAAGTGTATTAGAATCATGTAAGTATCCCCCCTGCCCACCTTATAAATACGGAAATATAACGTTTTATAACCTGCTTGTCTCCTCTCCAATCTGCCCAAGGGGCGGCGTTTCATCTGAAAATGCGCCCAGCCAGCCGCTCCCAACTGCCGTTCTGAAGCCCCACCCAGCTCATCAATATTCACGTGGCTGGGCGGCGGCTACAACTCTCCAGGTCTCGATCCTGCGCATGGGCAATCGAATCCTCCTGGCATCGTTCATGTGTAATCTTCTGCGCCTGCGCCCCGCCGTGGTTAGATCGCACCTGCGTACACACCCTGCCTGCGTCCCCGAGCCTCTGCCTCATGCGCATGCGCCTGAAGCGCTGCTGCTATGAACAGTGTCTGGCGCATGCTCATGAGGCAGAGGCTCGGGGACGCAGGCAGGGTGTGTACGCAGGCGCGATCTAACCACGGCGGGGCGCAGGCGCAGAAGATTACACACGAACGATGCCAGGAGGATTCGATTGCCCATGCGCAGGATCGAGACCTGGAGAGTTGTAGCCGCCGCCCAGCCACGTGAATATTGGGAGCGGCTGGCTGGGCGCATTTTCAGATGAAACGCCGCCCCTTGGGCAGATTGGAGAGGAGACAAGCAGGTTATAAAACGTTATATTTCCGTATTTATAAGGTGGGCAGGGGGGATACTTACATGATTCTAATACACTTTATATGACCTGTACTGTGATATATATAACTCAATATGCTAATTGGGCCTGTCAGTGTCCCTTTAAGGACTTGGCCATTTTTTGCAAATCTGACCAGTGTCACTTTAAGTGCTGATAACTTTAAAACGCTTTTACTTACCCAGGCCGTTCTGAGATTGTTTTTTCATCACATATTGTACTTCATGACACTGCTATAATTGGGTCAAAAAAGTTAATTTTTTTGCATAAAAAAATACCAAATTTGCCCAATTTTTTGAAAGATTTGCAAATTTAAAAGTTTCAGTTTCTCTACTTCTGTAATACATAGTAATAACCCCAAGAATTGTGATGCCTTTACATCACCTATATGTTTACTTCATGTTTGTATCATTTTGGGAATTATATTTTATTTTTTGGGGATTTTACATAGCTTTGAAGTTTAGAAGTAAATTTTGAAATTTTTCTGAAATTTTCCAAATCCCACTTTTTATGGACCAGATCAGGTTTGAAGTCACTTTGTGAGGCTTACATAATAGAAACCATCCAAAAATGACCCCAATCTAGAAACTACACCCCCTCAAGGTATTCAAAACTGTTTTTACAAACTTTGTTAGCCCTTTAGGTCTTCCACAAGACTTCATGGCAAATGGACATAAAATGTAAGAATTTCGATTTTTGGGGAAATTTTCCAATATAATAAATTTTTTCCTGGAAAAAAACAAGGGTTAACTGCCAAACAAAACTCAAAATGGGTTGCCCTGATTCTGTAGTTTGCAGAAACACCCCATATGTGGTCGTAAACTACTGTTTGGCCAAACGGGAGGACATAGAAGGAGAGGAACGCCATATGATTTTTGGAAGGCAGATTTTGCAGGACTGGTTTTGTTTATACCATGTCCCATTTGAAGCCCCCCATTGCACCCCTAGAATAGAAATTTCAAAAAAGTGACTCCATCTAAGAAAGTACACCCCTCAAGGTATTCAAAACTGGGTTTACAAACTTTGTTAACCCTTTAGGTGTTCCACAAGAGTTAATGGCAGATGGAGAAACAATTTAGACATTTCTATTTTTTGGAAATTTTTAAATTTTAACCCATTTTTTCCAGTAATAAAGTAAGGGTTAACTGCCAAACAAAACTCAATATGGGTTGCCCTGATTCTGTAGTTTGCAAAAACACCCCATATGTGGTCGTAAACTACTGTTTGGCCAAACGGGAGGACATAGAAGGTGGGGAACGCCATATAGGTTTTGGAAGGCAGATTTTGCAGGACTGGTTTTGTTTATACCATGTCCCATATGAAGCCCCCCGTTGCACCCCTAGAATAGAAATTCCAAAAAAGTGACTCCATCTAAGTATGTACACCCCTCAAGGTATTCAAAACTGGGTTTACAAACTTTGTTAACCCTTTAGGTGTTCCACAAGAGTTAATGGCAGATGGAGAAGCAATTTTGAAATGTCTATTTTTTGGAAAATTTTCCATTTTAACCCATTTTTTCAAGTAATAAAGTAAGGGTTAACTGCCAAACAAAACTCAATATGGGTTGCCCTGATTCTGTAGTTTGCAAAAACACCCCATATGTGGTCGTAAACTACTGTTTGGCCAAACGGGAGGACATAGAAGGAGGGGAATGCCATATGGGTTTTGGAAGGCAGATTTTGCAGGACTGGTTTTGTTTATACCATGTCCCATATGAAGCCCCCCGTTGCACCCCTAGAATATAAATTCCAAAAAAGTGACTCCATCTAATAATGTACACCCCTCAAGGTATTCAAAACTGGATTTACAAACTTTGTTAACCCTTTAGGTGTTCCACAAGAGTTAATGGCAGATGGAGAAACAATTTTGAAATGTCTATTTTTTGGAACATTTTCCATTTTAACCCATTTTTTCCAGTAATAAAGTAAGGGTTAACTGCCAAACAAAACTCAATATGCGTTGCCCTGATTCTGTAGTTTGCAAAAACACCCCATATGTGGTCGTAAACTACTGTTTAGCCAAACGGGAGGACATAGAAGGTGGGGAACGCCATATAGGTTTTGGAAGGCAGATTTTGCAGGACTGGTTTTGTTTATACCATGTCCCATATGAAGCCCCCCGTTGCACCACTAGAATAGAAATTCCAAAAAAGTGACTCCATCTAAGAATGTACACCCCTCAAGGTATTCAAAACTGGGTTTACAAACTTTGTTAACCCTTTAGGTCTTCCACAAGACTTCATGGCAGATGAAGAAACAATTTTGAAATGTCTATTTTTGGGAAAATTTTCCATTTTAACCCATTTTTTCAAGTAATAAAGTAAGGGTTAACAGCCAAACAAAACTCTATATGGGTTGCCCTGATTCTGTAGTTTGCAAAAACACCCCATATGTGGTCGTAAACTACTGTTTGGCCAAACGGGAGGACATAGAAGGAGGGGAACGCCATATGGTTTTTGGAAGGTAGATTTTGCTGGACTGGTTTTGTTTATACCATGTCCCATTTGAAGCCCCCGTTGCACCCCTAGAATAGAAATTCCAAAACAGTTACTCCATCTAAGAAAGTACACCCCTCAAGGTATTCAAAACTGGGTTTACAAACTTTGTTAACCCTTTAGGTGTTCCACAAGAGTTAATGGCAGATGGAGAAACAATTTTGAAATTTCTATTTTTTGGAAGATTTTCCATTTTAACCCTTACTTTATTACTGGAAAAAATGAGTTAACAGCCAAACAAAATTCAATATGGGTTGCCCTGATTCTGTAGTTTGCAGAAACACCCCATATGTGGTCGTAAACTACTATTTGGCTAAACGGCAGGACATAGAAGGGGAACGCCATATGGTTTTTGGAAGGCAGATTTTGCTGGACTGGTTTATTTACACCATGTACCCTTTCAAGCCCCCTGATGCACCCCTAGAGTAGAAACTCCATAAAAGTGACCCCATCTAGGAAACTATGGGATAAGGTGGTTGTTGTTTTGGGACTATTTTAGGGGTAAATATGATTTTTGGTTGCTCTATATTACACTTTTTTGAGGCAAGGTAACAAAACATTTTAATTCTAAAATTGTTTCTACATTCGCTATTTAGTTTTGTAGAACACCTAAAGGGTTAACAAAGTTTGTAAAGTAACTTTTGAATACCTTGAGGGGTGTAGTTTCTTAGATGGGGTCACTTTTTTGGAGTTTCTAGTCTAGGCTACATCAGGGGGGGCTTCTAATGGGACATGGTGTCAAAAAAACCAGTCCATCAAAATCTGCCTTCCAGAAACCATATGGAGTTCCCTTCGTTCTATGCCCTGCCGTGTGGCTATATAGCCATTTACGACCACATATGGGGTGTTTCTGCAAACTACAGAATCAGGGACATAAATATTTAGTTTTGTTTGGCTGTTAACCCTTGCTTTATTACCGGAAAAAAATGTTACTTTTATAGAGAAGATTTTTAGAGAAGATTTTTACGCACGCGACGATGCCCAATATGTATGGCTCTCAGACTTTGGAGACACTAAGCAGGCATCCTCAAACTGCGGCCCTCCAGATGTTGTAAAACTACAATTCTCACTATGCCCTGCTGATGGCTGTAGGTTGTCTGGGCATGCTGGGAGTTATAGTTTTACAACATCGGGAGGGCCGCAGTTTGAGGATGCCTGCACTAAAACTTAAATTTTTTTTGGGAAAAAAAATTGTTTCCGTGTCTCCAAAGTCTGATAGCCATAGTGTTTTATGTTCTCTAGGGGACTGTTGGGGATTATAAACATTTTGTACTCCATGGAAGTGTGCTATTCCCTGAAGCAATCGATAACACAGAGGCCCGGATGATCGGGGCACGTGTCGCACTGAGTGGTGGTGTCCTTCCGTATCCCCCTCCTGCGACACACTCTGCACTTTTTTTTGGGTTCGTCCCTTCTTTCCAGTATGGGGGACCACACCTGGAAAATGTTGGCCAGGGACGATCCGGGCGCCTCCAATTCCCGAGGTACTCCGGCCTGCTCTTTCCCAGTCCGAAAAGATCAGGTCCTTGAGGACTGCCTCATAGGATTGGAGGAATATCCCTGTGCTGCCAGCGCTTCGGGATAGTACAAAAGAGTTGTACATGGCAACCTGCACCAAGTAGACCGCAGCTTTTTTGTACCATGCCCGGGTTTTGCGCATGGCATTATATGGCTTGAGGACTTGATCAGAGAGATCAACTCCTCCCATATACCGATTGTAGTCGACGATACAATCGGGCTTGAGGACCGTTCCCGCGGTACCTCGCACAGAGACGGGGGTGGTGCTGTTACCGTGGATTGTGGACAGCATAAGGACCAGGTTTCCACTGGTAAGGGCACGGGTCTCACCCCTGGGGATAGGTACCTTGAGGGGATAGGCAGGGAGGCCGCGTTTATTTTTCCGCACGGTCCCACAAGCGAACGTGGATCTGGCGGCAAGGGACCTGAACAAGGGAATGCTAGTATAAAAATTATCCACGTAAAAGGTGGCAACCCTTATCTAGCAGTGGGTACATAAGGTCCCACACAAGTTTCCCGCTAACACCCAGAGTGGGGGGACATTCTGGGGGTTGAATACGGGAATCTCGCCCCTCGTACACACGAAATTTGTAAGTGTACCCTGAGGTACTCTCACAAATTTTGTATAGGGGTGTAATTTTTATAGAGCCGGTCGATACGGACACGGCGATACCTAATATGTGTACTTTTCTTTTTTTCCCTATTTAAAAAAAATAATAATCCAGTTTGTTTTGGGGAAAAGACGCTTTTTTAAATTTAACCTTTACGTATTTTTTTATACTTTTTTTTTATACTTTTTTTTTCACTTTATTATGTTTTGTCCCACTCTGGGACTTCAACTTTTGGGGGTCTGATCCCCTTTACAATGCATCTCACAGGCTCTCCCAGAAGGCAGCCACAATGCCTAAAGAAGGCATCGGGCTGCCTTCCATGCCATCGGCTCCCCGTCACAGCATCGCGGGGACCCGATGGCTTCTTTCTCCCTGCACGGACATTGCACGTGCCACGGTCAGCGCTGATTTCACCAATGCCGGTGCATACAGCAGGGGTCGGGCTATCAGTGACTGCCGGACCCCTGCCGTAGATCGGTTGGGCGCGGCCCCTGCACCCGCCCAATCAGCGCGCTGTACATGTATGCCGCTGGGCGATAAGTCACGTCCAGTTGCTCCATACATGTACGGCGCTGGGCGTTAAGGGGTTAATCTTGATTATCGGAAGTAACACATGACATGTTTATGGCCGTGTAATAGCTCATTATTTTTCAGCAGTTTAGACATTTCGTGTGAGTGTGATTCATTGTGTGAAGTTCCTGGGTTACATTTGGTTGCAGATTTCAGGTAATCCTTCACCGAGGTGCGCCCAAGAAAAACTAGTTACATGAACGTGTCTGCAGCTCCCATTGTGTAATCGTCTGACATCTGCTTCTTGTATCAAAACATGTTATACCTTGAAGACTAGCTAATTATATACACCTGTTTATTTCAGGGCTGGGACACTGACGGTGATGATGATGATGGTGATAAGATGGAAGAAACATAAATATTATATCACTGGGTGTCTACATTTTTGCAACTATTTCTTTTTTTTGCTCCTGTGAGAGTGGGTCAAGGAGCACGTTCTTCTCTGTTGATGATGATGATGATGATGACCAAGTTTTATACTTTTATATATTTGCACTTGTGTGTGTGACTGTTTAATGTGTGACTTGTGCTTTATGTTTTATCACTTTGTTCAGCTATTATGTAGATGTACAGATGGTGGCGTCTATCCTTGGCATCAGGTTTTCAGAAGGGACCTTATTTTAACAGGGTCCATTCCCAGTGGAACTCCGAGTGACATTTGTAACTCATGGGCACACAGGCGTTGTACCTCAGCGTTATAAGGAAGGAGATGTTGACACTTTATAAAGGGCTACAGCAAACTAAGCTATAGAAACCAGTGTCAGGCAGCTGCTGTCAAGGTCAACAAGATAATGGGTTTCATCAAAAGGGACATAGATGCCTGTGATGAGAACATATTCCTGTCACTTTAAAAATCACTAGTCATACCACACATGGAGTACACATGCAGGGGCGTTGCTGGGGTCTCCAAGGATCAGGGGCCCAAGCCCTAGTGAATATGGCCCAGTTCTCTAAGGCTACTTTTTACACTAGGGGTAGCCTTCTCCGGCAGACTGTTCCAGCGGGGGAACAGCCTGTCGGATCTGTGCTGCCGCTAGTGCACCATGCCTCCGGAAGTGCGCTCTGGCCCCATTCACTATAATGGGGCAGGTCAGAGGAGAAGACTACCGCTAGTGTGAAAGTAGCCTAAGTCGACCCTTCCCGCGCACACTGCATTTCACTGTACTTGCTATACAGCAGCACGTACCTATCACATCCAGGGCCTTCCAGGTGACGTCTCCTCCGATATAGATCTTCTCTGTCATCATCTTCTCCACTCGGTCCAGACAACTACTTTCAGTCGGCTCGTCTCTGCAGAGTGTGACACACAGACATCTTAGGTTCCTCACATTTCTATCATCATCCCCCCCAACCTGGAGTCCCCACAGTGTTATCCTGCGGCTTGCTGTGCTCCCTAATCCCCCCAAATACTATCCTGAAGAAAAATGAGATCTGTACAGAGAGCCCCCCCCCCCCATAGTAAGAGTGCTCCTCATAGTCCCAACAATAGTAATTCCCTTCTAGAATGCCCCATTAGTAATACTGCTCCTACAGTGCCCCCAACAGTGATAATGCTCCCAAAGAGTTCCCCTCATTAGTAGAAGAGTCCTCCTTTATTAATAATGCCCTCACAGACCCCTCAATAGTAATACGAACCCCCTATTGTTCTCCCAGTGGTAATAAAGCTCTCTACAGACCCCTCAGTAGTAATATGGCCCCCCATAGTGCTCTTAGTAGAAATAAGGCGGATCTATAAGTCCCTCTTCCATAGAGTCCCATGTAAATAACACTATTTCCCTCCCTCCGCCATAGAGTCCCATGTAAATAACTTCACACCATCTTCCAGCCCCCTCCAATATACAGTCCCATGTAAAAATAAAAAAAATCTTCCCTCTCTATCTACAGCCCCCTTCAATATACAGTCACATGTAAATATCATCTCTCTCTGTCTACAGCCCCCTCCAATATACAGTCACATGTAAATAACATGACCTCCTCCCCAGCCACTTTTAACATACAGTCCCATGTAAATAACATCACCCACTCCCCAGCTGCCTCCAACATGCAGTCCCATGTAAACAACATCACCCCCTCAACATTCAGTCCCATGTAAATAACATCACTCCCTCCCACAGTCACAATCAGTCCCATGTAATTAACATCACTACCTCCCCAGCCACCATCAATATACAGTCCCATCTAAATAACATAACTCCCTCAGACAGCCTACTTCAACATGGAGTCCCATGTAAATAACATCACCTCCTCAACACACAGTCCAATGTAAATAGCATCACTCCTTCCCACAGCTGCCATTAACATACAGTCCCATGTAAATAACATTGCCCCCTCCCCAGCCTCCTCCAACATGCAGCCTCATGTAAATAACGTTCACCCTCTCTCCAGCCTCCTCTGACTGTACAGTCCCATGTAAATAACATCACTCCCTCCCACAGCCGCCATCAACATACAGTCCCATGTAAATAACATAACTCCCTCCGACAGCTTACTTCAACATGGAGTCCCATGTAAATAACATCACCTCCTCAACACACAGTCCAATGTAAATAGCATCACTCCTTCCCACAGCTGCCATCAACATACAGTGCCATGTAAATAACATTGCCCCCTCCCCAGCCTCCTCCAACATGCAGCCTCATGTAAATAACTTTCACCCTCTCTCCAGCATCCTCCAACATATAGTCCAATGTAATCAACATCACTCCCTCCCACAGTCGCCATAAACATACAGTCCCATGTAAATATCACCCCCTCCCACAGCCACCTTCAACATACAGTTCCATGTAAATAACATCACTCCCTCCCACAGCCACCTTCCAACATACAGTCCCATGTAAATAACATCATCCCTCTCCCACAGCCACCTCCAACATACAGTCCCAGTGTAAATAACATCACCCCCTCCCACAGCCACCTTCAACATACAGCCCCATGTAAATAACATCATGCCCTCCCACTAGGGTGGCCAGCAGTCCGGTTTTCTGGCTCCCTGTCCTCCGTCCGGCGCAGGGCCTGGATAGGTCACAGGGATGTCTGCCCTTTCAGTAGCTCACGCTCAGACAGCAGCACTGCGCTGTCTGAGTGTGAGCTGCAGCAACTGACTGAGGCTTCTCTCACCCCCAGTCAGTCACTAGAGCCGCAGACATGGCTCCCTGTGGTTGACTGAGGGTGAGAGAAGCGCCCCGGCTGCCCGCAGCTGCTTCTCTGTCATCACAGGTCCTTTAGATCTTGCAGTGCATGAGATTCAACGTCCTAAGGACTGCAATACAGCTGTATCTGCCTGGCAGGCAGTACATTCGGGGCCCGGGACAAAATATATGGGGCCCAGGCCCAAAATGTTTTAGCCTAACAACGCTCCTGGTACTGTGTACAGTTCTGGGCTCCTGTGAACAAGGCGGACATAGAAGAGCTGGAGAGGGTTCAGAGGAGGGCAACTAAAGTAATAACTGGAATGGGTGGACTACAGGGCCCAGAAGGATCATAGAAATTAGGGTTATTCACTTTAGAAAAAATATGACTGAGGGGAGATCTAATTACTATGTATAAATATATCAGGGGTCAGTACAGAGATCTCTCCCATCATCTATTTATCCCCAGGACTGTGACTGTGACTGTGACTGTGACGAGGGGACATCCTCTGCGTCTGGAGGAAAGAAGGTTTGTACACAAACATAGAAGAGGATTCTTTACGGTAAGAGCAGTGAGACTGTGGAGCTCTCTGCCTGAGGAGGTGGTGATGGTGAGTACAATAAAGGAATACAAGAGGGGCCTGGATGTATTTCTGGAGTGTAATAATATTACAGGCTATAGCTACTAGAGAGGGGTCGTTGATACAGGGAGTTATTCTGATTGCCTGATTGGAGTCTGGAATATTATCTTCTACCTCACAGTTTTTTCTTGTCTTCCTCTGGATCAACTTGCAGGATGACAGGCCGAACTGGATGGACAGATGTCTTTTTGGCACCTAAAGGATCTGTGTCCAGCATTGAAGCCTCCAGGTGACACAGGGTCAGGAGAGAAGAACTATAGACAGGGGACAGACTGAGTGCACAGAAAGCAGCGACAATGCTATGTTGGGAGCGGTTGATCGTAGGCCTAATGGAAAGATAGAAGAAAGGCTGTGGAGCAGCAAATTGCTTGGAAAAGCCACAGGTCTTCACCCGGCCAACAAGTGTGCTAGTGAGCAACATATGCTGGAAGAGAGATTGTACCACGGTAGCGAAGCGCTACCATATCTGAGCTGTACATACTCAGTGGGGGCAGACAAAACTATCCACAGCGAGAAGCGACCCTAGACCTGCTGGACAGATTTCTTACCAAGAACCTATCAGGTGGTGAGGAACAATATTTGTTCTTGCTGAGATGGTGTTTCTTGTTGCAGAGACTGTCTGCAGCTTTATTGGCAGAAATGATCCCACCATAGTAACCAGCCAATTTGTGCCTCTTTTGAGAGAAACTAATCATGTTTTGTGTTTCTTGACTATATAAGAAACCACTAAGGTTATGACCATACGTGCAGGTTTTTTAATGCAGTTTGTTATCCCAAAAATAGGCTGGCGAGGAAATTCTATACATTTCAGTCGGTCCAGACATCAGCCACTCCACCATTATGTGTGGCCTCATATTGAAACTTTTCAGAAGTACATACATCTGCAGTGAAGACTAGGGCAGGACATGCACACTTATTAACAATTACCTTTTACCTCTAGATACCTGGTCGCTTCCTATGGTCTGTGCCCCCTTTTTCTGTATCGCACTTTGTTCTTATAATATGTATTAATCCTTTTGCTTGGTGTTTTCAATAAAGATGTATTTGACTGAGAAGATGTGCCTATGGTGATTTTCCACACACAACTTGGGCTTTTGTTTCATCTTCTCCAAAGTACCACATCTCAGTTTTGTCTGAATAACATTACCTAACCCTTGGCCTGTTCGACTACACTCTTATACACTTCACAGCATCACATCACTGGTTCTGCCAGATCTCCATCCAGACCTCTTGCCTGTTGGACTACACTCAGTAATTCCCTAACCATCATTCTACTCTCCCTGGTATGTTCTAAAGTGACTTCTCTATTGTAGTTGTCCAAAGTTACAGTAACCCTTTTCCATTTTGTCTTGTTCCACTTCCACTAGACATTATCGAGTTGATCAATCCCAAGTCCTTAGACCTGCTCAATACATCGACCCTAACCAATGTTGAGGGAAAGGAGAGGGCTGTCTGGATGATCTTACACTGAGTTTCACAGGAATCTGACCATTGCAGAGGTCTTTTGAGATAGTATGGATGGCACTTGTAGTAATCGTCCCACAGGACACTGAAAATGGTTTGAAAAATATCCTGAGGTTCCACTACAGATACATCTCCTAAAGGTCGGATATTTCTTCTAAAATAATCAGAGAAAGCAATGCCACACTTTCTATCATTCATTGTGAATATGCCCTAAAGAAAGACTCTAGACAGAGCTCAGTAGTATCATTACTAGTGGACAGAGGTCAGGTTTCTGAATGCAGTTTTGAAAGCCAAAATCAGGAGTACATCATGCAAGGAAAGAAAATATATAGGACAATTATGACTTTTCCTCTTTTTGAATTCAATCTTGGCTTTAGCTTTCAAAACTGCATGCAGAAACCTAACCTTGCGGACGTACCCTAAGGATCCATGATGGACAGAAATGTATACAGACATTGGGAGACAGTGTGTTGGAATATAAACTTGTGCCTACAGTAGTAGGTCAATGACTCCTCACGTAGGAGAAGCGGAGTTAGACATCAGTGCTATAACAGGGGTGACTGTTCTTCAAGGATGGATGATTATAATTTGTGAGTGTATGATATTACCTATAGAAAGTTGCATTACACCCTTATAACATTGCAAAACGAAAGGGGCTTCTTCTCTTCTGTATTAGTTATCAATCTTATATATAGCAGGACAGAGTAATAATATGGCAGCTTTATCTACCCAAGAGGGTATATCTTCCAGGACATCTTTAAGTCTCTAGCTGTGGTAGGAGCTACAGTGTGTGGGTTCAAAGCTTCTTAGATAACGTGTGGACCTGTGGATAGAGGAGCAGGTTACATGGGGTAATCCCAACACTGCAGATAGATCCCCATAACAGGCCATCATTAAAAGAGGGTTTCCGTTGATATAGTAGGACCACAATAGATTCTAAGCCTGAGGGTTTTGTTTCCGTATGTCCTACTCATTGCAATAAGGGGTGAAATCAAACTTGTGGCTACTTCTCCAATGAAAACAGGAACCAGGACCTCTTTTGTTTTTGGAATCGTTGAAAGTTCCAGTGGTCACTAATAACTTCTATGACATTTCTGAATGACAAAACCCATAATAGTATATCAGTAGAAAATCCCTTTAACAAAAATATAAAAAAATGACCCCTTGCAATAGGGTTTTACCTGCATATTACATTTTTAAAAGAACCTGATAAGCTTTCGTGTCAGCAAAGTAACATATCATGTCAATGACAAGTGTGTTCATCTAAGAGGATAGAACATAAATAGACTTCTGGACAAACATAGCAAAACAGGATTTTCCAAAAATACAACTAGAACTATTACTGTATATAATTTAGGAAGGCACAAGGGACCATCGTTGATTGTAGATACGTGTCACCGAGGTACCTAGCCTCAGTGAAGTAGGATCCAGTATTTCAGGTGTGTCAGTGGCAGTAGGTGGTTGACATTTCGTTTTTTTAGTATAGCTGTGAATAGCTGATCCGGTGGTATTGATGACCTCTCTCTGACAGTGGAGCTCTGGGAAGTGCTGTGTTGGATCAGAGTCTGAGCTGGAGTTGCTGTGCCTATAAGACTGAGAACAAAGCTAGGTCCACATACACCCCATGGGGTTACGGTACTGTGTAATACCATACCTGTAGTTATTCTATAGATACGGGACTTTGTTGTTTCTTAAGGCCGGCTGGAGCAAGCGGGTCCCTGATGTTTACCACCTTAATGTTTTGTAAAAAATAAAAGCTAAAAGGCTGCTGCTGTTTCTTACCCGAAGGCTACCATTGGGGCAGATCCCTACAATAAATAGATATAAGAAAATGTAAGAAGACACATAAATCCTTTTCAAATACTTTATACCTTTTGGTCGGCTGTGGTGGGGTCAGGACCTTCTGGGGGCTATGACACAGAATGCTGTAAGCTGCATCCCTTCTCCACACATTCATATGTCCACCAAACAGTGATGACTTATTCTTGGGTCTGTAAGCAATACTTCTCCTCCATGTAACTAGTTGAAACATTTCTTTAGCAGGAGCTTGATGGCTGGTAAGTCTTTAAGGGGCACATACTTAGCCAGCATTTCACCCAGTCAGGGTGTGGAGACAGACTGCCCAGGATATTCCTGACATACATCCTGACTTGTGGGCAGGTATACTGCACAAATTTGGCTACAGCTGGTATTGCTCTATCTGTGATACCTTTTTTCCCAGACAGGAAAAACTGGGCCCATTTTGTCCACCAAACCTGCAAGATGTTTAACTGTGGTGGACCTCACTATGCTGTTCTTATGGCAGAGTCCACCTTCTATTAGGACTGTCAGAGAATGACCTGGGATGATATTATCCACCATTGATGATAGAGCACTGTTTACTGCTTCCTGGATAAAGATGTTGGACTTGTGTAACAGCACTCTGACAGTCTGGTGGAAGTTGTAGTCCATGTATGTCTGCAATGTAGAGAACATCATGTCCAAGCGCTTGATAGCTGCTAGGGACATTGCAGATCACAGGTTGTTGACCTCCTTCATTACTGCAGTATTCAGTTCTCGTACTGCTGGTAGAGCAGCTCCAGGATAGAGGAATAACAAGGAGATGATCGTATCAATCTCTTGGATCTTTTTTTCCCAATCTTCTTTCTTCAATAGGCTCAGGGCCTCAGCAGCCTCCATCTTGGGTTGGGGCAATTTCTTTAGGTGTTGATTGTTGGTTGCCTTCTGGTTTTGAATTACATGATGATTCAGCGATGTTCCTATAGGCACTAATGCTATTGTCTTCTTTGTCTCAGGTGCAGGTCATGCTGGTCCTTTGGATGTAATAGGGAATTTTTATACTGCGCTGTATTCACAGATGTTAATTTTGGCAATGGTTTTGATAGATATGCCTGGCAAGAATTCTCCTCACAGATGTTTTTCTTGAGGAAGTCTAGGTTCTTTGCCGCTGCTGCCAAATATAATTCTATTTGGTCAAGGTCCTTGGTGATTTCTTTTGCTGTGGCTTTTTTGGCCATCTAGGTGGTTCTGGGGTGATAGAAGAACTCTGAGTTTAAATATCCCTATTGTCACAAGATTCTGGATATCGTTCAGGGGTTCTTAGTTGAGGTTTGCTGGTCAGCCTGTCCAGCACTCTCTGGGACGCCATGTCCCTGTGTTCAGTATAGTTGTCTCCTAGGCGGTATTTAGATGGTAATGTTGGCTTCTTGCCATACTGGTTGGAAGATAAGTCTGGGAGGTCAGAATCTGAGCTGGATGTTACTGAGCTACTGTCAAGCAATGTACACTGTTCAGAACACTGAGCAAGCCAGGTTCTAATGTAATATTCTCACAATACCACAGTTATGACATTGTCGCCACATATAGAAGATTCAACTTGAAGGGTCACTGACTCAAACACAGAGGAATATCCTTAATATGGTTAACACAGTAATAAACTTAATTCCCTGTATATTGGCTTAAAAACTTTTCAATTTGTGACTTCATGTATTTAAATATGGTAAATTCACAGTTTATTTGAACTATGTGTAACTTGTTTTCAACTGTTTTAGACTGACAGAGGTATAAATATCTTATAATACTGTTTTAATGAGAATTCAACAATTTGAGAATAAATAGGCTTAAGCAGGCTAGGTGAGTAAATATATTTACTAAATTTGATAAATAATATAAAACAGACAAATCACATACAGAGTAGTAAAAGTAAATAACAATCACTGGCCTGCAACACAATGAAGGGTGGGAGGGGGATTTCTGTCGCCATGTTGTAGCACATACCCAACACCCCATGGTGATACAAGACAGAGATAGTGACCTTACAACATCTACCTGGATAATGTTCTCAATGGAGTCCCAAATATTTGTCTTTGAGCAGAAAAGTTTATACCTTTCAGCCTCTCCTCCTTAGGATGCCCATTGTGCACTACACATGCCTCTGAGATAATCACTCAGTAATGCAGCCTTCTCAGCACAATGGGGGTCTTTGTATAAGTTATCTAACTATCCCTAACTCACTACATTACAGGGAATATAGAAGGTGATATAATAATTAAAGGGGACAGAACCAATCAATACTTAAATATGCAAAGTAACCTAACAACACACATACAAATATCTAACATCTATACTTACCAACATCGCAGTTGGTAAATTAGGGACAAGTGTACCCCATTTCTGTGAATGCCTAAAACTGTACGGGAACACCCATTTATGGACAGGGCTTATATATGCCCTGTTCATTTTTGGCCCAGAACAGCCCGAATTTGAAGGGACTGTCTCTAAAATTAGGCACAGTTCCTGTAAATTCAGGACTGTTCGCAACTATGAATATCTCCAAAGCTAGAATTAATTTAGTGTTAAATATTTGGTGGAACCAGGGCACAATTTCTGTATAATCACCCAGCTGACATTTGGTTTTTACCATGTCACCTGCAGGGAAAATTCATAAGCTCAAGCCAATGGGTGTTTGTGCTGTAACATGTGTGAGGGCTTCAGTAATGACTGAAAGTTGAGACTAAACATGAAGAAACATGGTTTACTTTGATAATTGCTACCAGGAGTAATTGAGAGGCAGTTGAGATGGATATCTGACAGAGATGGCTGGATGCTGGTCATAGCCAGACAAGTCCCTTGGTCCTTGGAACTACCAGAGGAAATCATTCTGAGGGCACACCCTCTGTTTATAAAGGAGATGTGCACAGGACGTATTATCAATGAGGTTTAATAAGATATCTAGTAATCTGGTTAAGGGTCCAAGGTCATCTCCAATTTAAATTGTCTTCTGCTAAATCTCAGGGGCCCATCGGAGAATACTTTGGTACTCTGGTGGGCCTATCCTACCATGATATACCATCATACATACCAGATATGAACCTACATCTCATCATTGTCTGGCAATGTGAAATGTAGTTATGACAGCTCCCTCCCCATCTCCCGACTCATTATACGCCATATGGTAATGTACAGTATTACAGCGGAAATAAAATTTTACGAGAAGCAAAGTAAAAATATGTCATCACACAGCAATATATAATGAGCACTTGCAAAATCTAATAAAAAGCAATTATTTATGAAACCGTCTTCATTACCCAGAGCAACCAATCAGAATTTAGAAAAATGAAATCTGTGCTGTGATTGGTTGCTATGGGCAAGAAACAGAGATTTTCTTTTTTAGTTTAGTTTCCTTTTTATTTTCATAAACCTGCTCCATAGGGTCTCATTATCAAAACTGTCTTGGTTGCCCATAGCAACTAGAGCTCAGCTGTCACTTCTTAAACTGCTCTGATAAAGTGAAAGCTGTGCTGTTCTTGGTTGCCATGGGCAACAAAAGACGGTCTTTCTTTTAGGGTAATTCACACGGGCAAAATACTTTGCAGTCTCTGCTTTGTTTCCATTGCAGAAACCGTTGCAGGATAAGGCACTGAAAAAAGGAGTGTCATTGAAAACAATAGGAGGCAGATTTAAGGAATTTGCCGTGCTCGCTCCCCCCCACATACTTACCAACATTGCAGGTGGTAAATTAGGGACAAGTAGGCCCTACCCCGGGAAAACCCCCAAGCCAGACAAGACCACCCATTGAAGGGTGGGGTTTACATAAGTCCCTCCCATTTCCTGCCCAAAACAGCCCGAATTTGTAGGCACAGTCTATGAATATTAGGGGCAGTAACTGTAAATTAAGGACTGTGGGCAACTATGGTGGGATTAAAAAAAAACTCTGTGGGGACAAGGCCTTAGGTTATGATTCACACAACGGACTTCACACGATCCATATGTGTTTTTTTAGTGCATTTCTTTCATGCCTTTTTCGTAGTTTTTTTTAATACAAAACTGAATTTTTAGCTTCTGGTCTTTGGAGTAGATCTACAAAAACCACATGGACATGTACAGGAGCTGTTTTTTTTTTATTCTTCCCATTCATTTATTGGGGGATTCAGTGTGGGGGGGGAAAAAACAGCAAGTTAGTTTCCCTTTGAAGAGAATGGGAGGCTGTTTGAGGCATTTTTTATGGAGCTGATTTTGAGGTGGAAACGCTCCAAAGTCAGCACCCATAAAACTCAGTGTGACCTGGCCCTTAGACAGTTTGATAAAGGTGTCCCATAATTCCTAGAGTGAAGTAACTCTAAGCATTTATCTTGAAATATTTACCGTATGTTATTTATTAGAATTTTTCATATTTTTTTAATCAAATACAGTATATGGTTGTTATTTGATGCAGATCCTCTAGTGAGTTTATGTATTACACCTATATTTCTTTCACTGTGATAAATACAGGATAATTCTATGGAGTAATTTTAATTACGGAGTAGATGAACCAGACAGGCAGCTTGAATGTTAAAAGCCAGGGAGTGAGCAAGTTTTAGAGATGTCATCATAGGTCCTAGGGTGGAGTTAAGAAGGTTACTAGATATCTACAAGCCATCCAACTTACAGGAACCAGAAGCACTTGTCTTATGAGCAGTCATACATAGAAAAGGATCCTTTGTGTTGAGCGCTGAGTGCTGATCTGTGGCTGAGATGGTGCTTCACTGGTAGGACAATATACAGGTAAGGAGCTTGATTATTTTTCATGTAGCTTTTGTTTCAAAAGGTGGTCCAGTGAATAAATCCAAATTAGTCAAATTGTCGCAATGTAAAATACTAAGAACTTTACTTAAATAGATCTTGCATAGTAGTCCACAACTGTATGTAGTATTTAAGACAAGCGTCAGCACCAGGCAAAATCCTGGGCAGATGCTAGGTCTCAGTGGGCTTAGTGGGCCTATAGTCATATTGCTGGATAGTTGACAAGCCAAGGACCATGGAGATGACATATATCATATGTATATGTGTTCCCTATGACAGATGGCCTAGCACTTGTGTTCCACAAGATATTTGTTAGGATTATGATTCTTTTAGATGGTCCTACATAGAGAATTCGAACTCTGCTCTGGTACAACAAGAGTTCTTACATAAGTCTTGTCACTCAATGAACATAGAGTGTATTAGAGCATCTGATAGAGATAAATGATTTTATGAAAGGCCATTTGTTAGTTCCAAGCTGCCACTCCGGTGATTTTTGGATGCGTGCCTGATCTCTGTTCACTTCAGGGGTCCCGTTCTGGAGATAGGAGCAGGTCCCAGAGATAAGCTAACCCCTTTAACGTTTGTTCATCTTTGAAATATTTGGAGGAAATGGGTTTTTAGAATCAAAATTGGTATTACCCTCAGGTAAGAGAGAGTTCATTTGATGAAGTTATGGCAGTTGGAGACCAAAGGAAAGCAATTAGGTCTCCACAGTATGTTCTTCTGGTAAGCCTTCAATACAGCTATGCTTCAGCCACAGCTAAGTTTGTATTACTGTCAAAAATAAAGCTGTGACAAAAATTGAAGAATAGACAAATGTCCTCAAAAATCACCCTGTTCAAGTTCTAGTGATATTAGGAATCAGCCTAGTTAAATGTAGTCACTCCAGAAGGGTAACTGAATAGCATGAACTATACAATTTCCATACATTAACTAGAAGGGCTGATATTATTAGTCATACAATGACTGGATAGTCTTTTCTTCAATTGTTCTATTGGTTTCATTCTTTTTTTGTTCTCTAATTGCCATAACTACCTCTTCATCAAATGAACCCTCTCTTACCTAAGGGACATCCACCTATATTGATTCTAAAAACCCATTTCCTTCAAATATTTCAAAGATTAACAAGCATTAAATGGGTTGGCTCATCTCAGACATTGATGGCATCCCTCTAGGATATGTAATTAATGTCAGATAAGGGTGGGTCCTAACACTGGTGGGAACTACTCCTATCTCCAGAACAGGGCCCCTGAAGTGAACAGGAGAACAGGTGCGCATCCACAGCCAACCTTATCTGACACCCTTCAGCTAAGGGAGTTCTGAAAATAGCCAAGAACCAACTCGGCTATTTCCAGCAGTACCATAGTGGTGAATGGAGAAGTGGCCATGCTTGTGCTCTCCATTAACCGCTATGGGACTTATGGAAATAGTTGAGTGTGTTTGATCAGTTATTTTTAGAACTCCCATAGTAATGGACGGAGAGCACTCTGCACAAGCACAGTGTGCTTTCCTTTACTTTGGGGGCCCTACGTTCTGGAGATAGGAGTGGGTCACAGAGGTAGGACCTACACCTATCTGACATTGATGGCTTTTCCTAGCAGTATACCATCAATGTCTGAGATGGGCCAACCCTTTTAAACGTTTCATTATAAAGAGACCCTTTTACCCATTTAGTTCCACACTGTAAAGTATAGAACTATATGGTCATAATTTAAAGTTGCACAAATACAGTACCAGAACTAAACTTACTATATAGATACTGTACTAAAACCAAGCTTAATACATAAGTACAGTACCAACATCAAAACTTACTATATAGACACAATAACAGAACCATGGTTACTACATAGATATGGTAACAGAACCAAGCTTACTACATAGATACAGTACCAGAACCAAGCATCAGGGGTGCACCACCAATGAGGCCAGGTGAGGCGATCGCCTCAGGCAGCACCAGGTAGGGGCAACAGAGGGGCAGCTGAAGGGCCATGAGCTGAAGGGAAGGGGTTCGGTTAAGAAATTGGCATTGGGGAGGGAAGGGTGCCATTTCAGTTTTAGCCTCAGGCAGCAGAAAGGCCAGGTACACCCCATGCCAAGCATACTCCATAAATATAGTGACAGAAACAAGCTTAGTTGATATTTAAGGTACCAGAAACAAGCTGCTTACTATATACATATATTGTAAAACAAAACAAGTTTACTACATGGATGCAGCAACAGAACTAAGCTTACTACATACTGTAAATACAGTAACAGAACAATGCTTACTACATAGATACAGTTCTGGAACCAAGCTGACTACATAGATATAGTACCAGAACCAAGCGTACTACATAGATTCTACATAGAAAAGGCACTAGAACAGAGCTTACTACATAGATACGGTACCAGAACCAAGTATACTATATAAATATAGTGACAAAAACAAACTTAGTAGATATATATGGTACCAGAACCAAGCTTACTTTATAGATCTATAGATTATGTAAAAAAACAAGTTTACTACATAGAAGCAGCAACAGAAACAAGCTTACTACATAGTTACAGTAAAAGAATCAAGATTACTACATAGATACGGTAACAGAGCCATGCTAAGTACCTTGATACTTACTAGAACCATGCTTACGACATATATACTTACTAGAACCAAGCATACTACATAGCTATGGTATCAGAACCAAGTTTACTGCATATACGCTGTGTGGACAATAGTATTGAGATACTTACACCTGCAGAAGCTTTTTATGACTTCCTATTCTAAATCCATAGGCATTAATATGGAGCTGAGAAAGCATTCCACAAGATTTTGGAGTGTGTCTGTAGGAGTTTTTCCAGAAGAGTAATTTTGAGGTCACAATCTTCTTTCTAGTTTATCTCAAAGGTCTTGGATGCAGTTGATGCTAGGGCTCTGTGCGAGCCAGTTAAGTCTGTCCATACCAAACTCACCCAATCATGCCTTTATGGACCACTTCTGCATCCTGCTACTGTCTTTATTGGTCTAACCTCATGTCATCTTGTGTATATATTCCAGGTACTCCACAATGTGCATTCCTATTTTGTTATTCAACTGTTATGTTCACATGTAATGTGCCTGGTTCATCAGCAGGTGGCAGCAAACATCGCAGAGCTGTATGTAGATAGACTGGAACTTACCATTCCATTCTAACCCCCCTCTGGAGAAAAGTGGGTGAGACCTACTTCCTTTAGGAAGGGTGGGGACCAGTTAGCCTCAGTCTAGCTTACCCACAGCTAGGGGAAGGGTGTGTAGAATCAGAGAGAAACCCTTTCATGCTAAAGCCTGCTGGAACCAATACAAAGCCTGTACACCATTTTGGAGAACGTTTAAGCAAATCAAAGCAGCCATTGAACTTCATCTCAAGGTCTGGACTCCAGTTATTCTTTTATCCCTTAATAATTCCCCCTATTTCTTGCTTCAGAGCCAAAACCTGGGGTCCAGCAGTATCCAGGTAGGACCACCGTGACACACATAAAGAGACATTTTAGGCCGCACTTAACCACTCGGCAATTCCTACACCTGGGTTGCGTTATAGAGAGGGCCCTGGGGGCAGGCGCCCGTTGCACTTGCACTGGTGCACAGTCAAGCTGGAACAGAAAGGGACCTTCCCCAAAAAGTTCCCACAAAGTTTGAAGCGTACAGTTGTCCAAAATATATTGGTATGCTGAAGCATTAAGATTTCTCTTCACTGGAGCTAAGGAACAAAGGGAAACTCCTGAAAAACACCCATAGTATTATTCTCCTACACCAAACTTTACAGCTGGCACAATGCATTCAGGCTAGTAACGTTCTCCTGGCATTCCCCAAATCCAGACTTGTTCATCAGACTGCCAGATAGAGAATCATGATTCATCACTCCACAGAACATGTTTTCACTGCTTCAGAGTCCATCGGCAATGTGCCTTATATCACTCCCTCTGACGCTTGGCATTGTGCTTGGCTATGTAAATCTTGTATGTAGCTGCTCAGGCGTGGAAGCTTATGCCATGAAGCTCCAGGAGCAGCACAATTTTTGTGCTGCTGTTAATGTTAGAGGCGGTTTAGAGCTCTGCAGTTATTGCATTGCACAGCAACTGTCATGGGTCCCTTTAAAGCAAATGTTTTTCGTGACGCCAGTTGCAGTGAAGCAACAAGGGCACAGGGCCCCTTTTTAGTGATACTGTGGTAGATGGTATTCAGGTGTAGGAATGCCAGGGTTGTGTAGGGTGGCTTAAATGTCCCTTAGCACGTGTCACGGTGCTCCTAACTGGATACGCTGGAACCCAGGAATAATCAAGGGATTTGAAGAAATAAATTGAGTCCAGACCTTGTGATGAAGTTCAATAACAGCTTTACTTGAATAAACGTTTCTCCAACAGTTTCAGGCTTTGTCTTGGTTCCCAGTAGGCGTTAGCATTAACTCTGGCAGGTAAACAAACTCAACTTTGCTACATCTGTCGCTCTCTGGCTCTGCTGTGCTGACAAACTTAGTGTGTAACTTTGCTTCTTTATTTATGCTGAAACTTCTCTCTGTAGTCTGTCTCTAGATTAATACCAGGGAATCTATACCTCCTGGCTTCAGAGGCTTCAGACTTTGGCCTCTGTGTCAAGCAGAGCTGAAGGTGCTCTAGCTGTCTTAGGCAGGACATGTCCAGCAGGGACGTGGACCTGCCTCCTTCCCCAAGCAGGGGGTACTCTCGACTAACCTCTAACTAACTAAACTCCACCTTAGATGGAGAAAAGAGAATGGAAAGAAAGTTCCATCGTTGTCACGGCTTGGTGGTAGTTTGCTGTGACACTTTCGACGTGCATGCTGGTTGCCGGTGGCAAAGTGTTCTTTTTTTTTGCATGCGTGTGCACTTCCCCTTTAAGGCTGTTTCGCTTCCCATTTCTGGTGTGTATGGGGTTAAGGTGTGTGCAAGGTGAAGCCGGGTGTGGCCTCTTGGCTCTTATTGTTCTGAGTTGTGAGCCTGAGGTCAGATTGTCTTCAGTGTCTTGTGGAGTTGGTGCTAGCCACTGCTGGCTGCTTTCTTCCCCTTTGTCGCTAGGCCTGTTGGAGACTCCGGTTCATCCGTGTCTTGGTTGTCTCCTTCTAACGCCATATTTCAGGGACCATTCGGGTCAGTAGGGCCCAGGTTTCAGAGTATGAGCCCCCCTACCATCGAGGGTGGCTCATACAGTCAGGAGGTCAGGGATAGGATTTAGGGATGCTTAGTTGGTTTCCAGCTGCCTTTTCCCTGTTTCCAGGCCCAGGAACTGACTTGTTACAGCAGTGACATCCTATTATAGGACCACAATGTAATTCACTAAGCTCTTTCACAAATGTTTGTAAAGGCAGACTGCATGCCTAGCGGCTGGACTTTACACACCTGTGGCAATGGGACTGAATGAAACAAGTGAATTAAGTGGTATAGTGTATATGGTACCAGCACTGAGTTTACTAGATACACGGCATAAGAGAAGTGGTACTGTGGAGTGCCTTTATATGCTTATACCATAGACTGCAACTGTTTACTATTGCAGTTTATGAGGATTCTGCAGGCTGCCTATTAGTCATTTTTAACAATTGCAACCCTGGAAACCTTGACAAGGCCCCAGGGTGCCATAAAACCGATCTGCACCACATGATTTCGATGCACGGAGACTGATCAGAAAACAGACGGATAACTGCTCTGTATAACTGCTTACATGCTACTGTCCCTATTGACCGCAGCATTTGAGGATTTACATGGCCTGGTTCAGAGTTAGTTCCAATCCCAGCTGCAGCAGGCGGTTGTCAGCTACTGTAAATAACATAGCCGGTACCCACCATATGTGAAGCAGACTCAGCTTGAGAGACCGCTCCATACACTACCTGTGCATGGATAATGTGACTGTCTGTCGTTTCATACAAAGGAGTTAAGGTTCTTGACTTTCATACATCTATGCCTAGGGACTGGCACAGATGTATGCAAGTGCATTAATGCAGCCATATGGCTCCCAAACCTACCACATTATAATCTGCCAATGGTCCAACTGATCACATGGTCTGTCAGTCGCAATACCTAGGTCCATCCGGTCCTTCAATGGGCCATTCTAACGCTGCTTTAAATTTTATCAGCAGAACCGATAGGATACTAGAAAATGGTCACTGCCTTGTGATTTATGTACAAACTTTTTGATAATTTTTTATTGTGTACCTTAACTCTGATCTTAACCCCTGCTTATCTTTGACCTTGTCCTTTGTCTCATTCCTGGATTTGCCACTCCTCTTTGTATTCGGAACTGAGCCTGACTAATTTGGTTCTCCCTCTTCTAAGCTATCCTTTGATCTGTCCTTGGCTATGTTCATCTATGCCTTTTTGCCTTTTCTCCTGTACCCCGCCACCAATTCAAAACTATCCCAGAGACCACAATGTGAGGTCTCCTTGCAACAATGTCCATATCCTTGCATAGGGGTTATAGGGTGAAAAACAAAGAATCCCTTAGTTTCCGCACCTTGTTTTTTTTCCAACGCAAATCTGATGAGGTCAACTACCAGCCATAAGAGGCTGACCCTGGTGCCAAGTTTCAGTAATTTCATGACATCCCTGGGTCACTAGCTACTCTATCTAGTGAGCCACATGCCGAGAGCTTGAAAGCCACATGTAACCTTTGAGCCACTTGTTAGGAAACAATGATCTATTTGTATTCCGGTCAACCATGTTCAACTCCTGTCCTTCCTTTTGTGACCCACATTCAAGATGTGACCTTAAAGGAGTTGTACAGGATTTTTGAAATGATGGAATATCCTCAGGATAGGCCATTGAAATGAATGGGAGCATTGCTGGAGCTACAAGGCAACAGCTGATCAGTGGGGTTGGGTGGTGTCGGTGGTGTGTAGACCATCAGTATCAAAATCCTGGACAAACCCTTTAAAAATCACATTATACGTAAGTCACAGCTTTGTATGTCTATTTTTATGGAAGATTTCATAAATTTCCAAGGTATTTACACTTTTTTGAGGATGTGCCTCCTCTCAACTAAGTCTCATAGTTCAGTACAATGTGATAAAGTATCTATAAAACCTTAAGATGTCCCAACTGTCCTTTGATATCCTTTGTTAGGTACCATTCTGTGTGTTGAAAATTACGCATGAGATTTTGTATTTCTACATTCGGCAGATGTTTGCCAATAAAGGTCTGCCATTTGTTAAGGAAGATAGAAGAAATATGTTTTTTATTTGTTTCTGCTTCCAATTGGTCCATTAATGTCTTAAGTATTTTTAACTATTACAGTAGTTCTGATTTGTCAGATATTTTCTAGGGTCACAACAATGGGGACCTGGGACAAATGATTGGGTCATGAGATGATTGGCCAGTGAGAGTGATGGACACCTGTCGGTTGAGGAAATTAGTGGTGGTCCAAGCTCCTAGTCTTCCACCAACGTAACTCTTCTGTTGTATCAGACTGAGAACCTTAATAAAAGGCTTAAAAAGATAAAATATTGTAATATTATCAAATACAGCATCATGATTATAAGCGTGTGAGCACATACCTGACATAAATATATCTTCTAGATGTTTGTTTCGTAATTGCTAACCCTATAATTATAGCTAACTGGTTAGACCAGTTACAGTGAGACAATCTTAAAGGAAATAATTATGAATGTAAAGTGTTAAGGTAAATGTTTTAAAATGAGTACATGAAAATATATCTGTAATTAGTTATGTGGTGTTATGACATATTAATATATTTTACATGTGAATACCGAAAGAGTTTAACTAAGGAGAAGAGGCTGGTGCTTATTAAGCTGAAATTGATATGTCAACCTCTTATATGAATGATGCTTATGACAACAGAAGTAATAAAGTGATTGTCATAATATAGGTCACAGGGGTTGTGCCAAGATTAAAGGTTATTCCCTATTCACAGGATATGGGATAACTGACTGATCGGTAGGGAAACGACCACAGGAACCTCCACTAATCCCAAGAACGGGGTCACCTTGTCAATTGCAGATGGGGAGGCTGATCAGGCATGCACCCTGCTACTCCATTCATTCAGGTTCGGACTGGCCCACCAGAGTACCAGAGAATCCTCCCGTGGGCCCAGTCTATGAAGCCAAAGGTTCCAGAAAGAAATTGCATTTGAAGCTACCTTTTGAACTAGTCACCATCCACTACGGTCTATGTTTTGAATCAATTCGACCTTATTGATCATATAGAGGTTGGGCCCTGGGAGTAACTTCTTCTGGTGGGCCCAAGTTCTCTGGGACTTCCGCAGATAGCCAAGTGCTGTATTCGGCTACCTCCACTGGCTGTACCAAACTGCACTTAAGACATAATCAAACATGTTGATCTGTTCCTTTTTTAGAAAATACAGTGTACTTTATTGCAGCTAATGATCTTTTTCCCTTTTTTATAGTTATGAATTTTACTGTGAATTAAGGATAATGCCGCTTCTAAAAATTCTGGGACAAAATGGCAACGAAAGGTAATGAGCATATGCTTACAACATATAGATTTCATTAGCGGCTCTCCTGGATGTTCATATAGATTGTCTATCCTCAGGATAGGTCATGAATATGAGATCGTCGGCGGTCTGACTCCCGGCACCCCCGGCAATCAGCTGTTTGAGGAAGCCATGGCGGTCACTGGTGCTCAGGTGAGCTCTGAGGTCTCCTCACAGATTACCAAGCTCAATGGCCTCCATCAGATAGCAGCTTTACTTGGTATCGCAGCCCAGCCTGGGACTGATCTTCACCTAAGCCATGTGAATGGTAAAAGTGACATCTCATGGCCTAGAAAGAGGTCTGCATGCTGACAGAGCTTTGCGGTTTCTTCATACAGCTGATTGGTGGGGGATCTTGGACCCAAACTGATATGATATTGATGACCTATACTGAGGACATGCCATCAATATCAAAATACCGAAGAACCCCTTTGATTATCACATATAGTTAATATTGAGGAAAGAGGAACTTAGATAATCTTTTATTTCCTTTAATGACAAAATCCTTTGTCAGTAATTGGGTTAATTACATAATTGCGTTATCTCTTATTACATAAATGGGTTTTCCAGCCTTATGTAAATAAAGCTTAACCCCTTAAAGACTGGACCTATTTTCATTTTTAAATTTTAGATTTTTCCTCCTCATGTTCCAAAAGCCATAACTTTTTTATTTTTCCGTTCACATATGAGGGCTTATTTTTGGCGGGACAAGATGCATTTTTTAATACCACCATATAATTTACCATGTCTTGTATTAGAAAATGGGCAAAAAATTATTTCTGTGGCAAAAAAAAAAAAAGAATTCCACCAAGGTTAATGGGGGTTTGACATCACAGCGTTCACTATGCACTAAAAATCACCTGACGTTCTTATTCTGCGGCTCAATGCGAATTCGGCAATACCAAATTTGAACAGTATTTTTTTGTTTTGCTACTTAAAAAAACAACAACTTTAGAATAAACAAATTTTCTTTGCATCGCTATATTCTGACTGCCATAACTTTTTTATATTTCGGTCTACAGAGCTGTATAAGGGCTTGTTTCTTGTGTAATGACCTGTAATTTTTATTGATACCATTTTTGTAGTATATACGACGTTTTGATCTCCATTATAAAATTTTTGAGGGGGACAAAATGACCAAAAAAAAAGGCAAATTGCGTGTTTTTTTTTTTTTCCTGTTACGGCGTTCACTGCACAGGAATATATTTTTAATATTTTAATAGTTCAGACATTTTTGGACGTGGCAATACCCAATACGTTTATTTTTTTATTGTTTATAGATTTTTATATGTAAAATTGTGAAAGGGGGGTGATTCAAACTTTTAATATATTGGTGTTTTTTTTACTTTTTTTTAAAACCTTTTTTCACTTTTTATTTAATAACTATTAGCCCCCATAGGGGCCTTGTACATGGGATCTTTTGATCCCCTCTCCTATTCACCCTAATAGAGATCTATTAGGGTGAATAGGATTTTTACTCCCTCCATTCTGAGCTATGCCTCGTGCATAGCTCAGCATGGAGAATGCAATGGCCGGCCTGGATCGCTTTAGAAGCCTCCAGGCTGCCATGGCTCCGATCGGAAGGCAGAGGGAACCGCATCAGCATTGCTCGCAGCACCTGAGGGGTTAAATGACGGGGCGGCACAATCGCTGCTTCCTGTCAGTGCGGCCGAGTGCCGGCTGTATGAAACAGCCAGCACACGGAGCGTATGTAGCAGGGTCAATGCAGAGGCCCGCTCAATACACCCGCAGACGCATAACGCTGCATATATACGGTATTATGGGTTAAGGGGTTAAAGGGCCGTTTCCAGGGGCGTAGCTAAAGGCTCATGGGCCCTGGTGCAAGAGTTCAGCTTGGGCCCCCATTCCCTCAGGGCTTTGTGACCAGGGGCAGGGAAGCACATAGCCTTCATGCTGCATGTGAGTAAAATTTAATTGCCACCCCCATGCCAAATTCTTGACTTAACCCTTTTCCTCCAGCCAGAGGTGTAACTTCTTATATGGCACGAGGGTCTTTGGGCCCCCTCAGGCTCCTGGGCCCGGTAGCAACTGCTACCTCTGCACCCCCTATAGCTACGCCCCTGGCCGCTTCTTTCTTTGAAAGCAATTACTTCAATTGCACCAATGCATCTCTAATAATAATTAAAATATTTTTCTTTCTGCAGCAGCTATGCTGACCTATGTGTTTCTATGGTAACAGACTAAAACAGACCTCACATTAAACCCCCATTCCTCATCAGACCCCCATCAGACCTCAGATCAGACCCCCAATCCTCATCAGACCTTATATGAGACCCCTAAAACAGACCTTGTTCCTCATTAGACCTCAAATCAGACCCTTATTCCTCCTCAGACTTTAGATCAGAACCCCACCAGACCTCCAAATCAGACCCCCATTCTTTATCAGATCTCAGATACCCATTCCTCATCAGACCTCAGATTAGACCCTCATTAGACCTCAGATCAGACCCCCAAATCAGGCTCCCATTGCTCATTAGACCTCAGATCAGACCCCCATCAGACCTCAGATCAGATTCCTATCAGACCTCAGATTAGACCCTCATTCCCCATCAGACCTCAGATCAGACAACTATCAGAACTCAGATTAGACCCTCATTCCTCATCAGACCTCAGATTAGACCCTCATTAGACCTCAGATCAGACCCCCAAATCAGGCTCCCATTGCTCATTAGACCTCAGATCAGACCCCCATCAGACCTCAGATCAGACCCCCATCAGACCTCAGATGAGAGATAAAACAAATAACTACACTTATCTCTCCTGCTCTGGACAGCTCCGACACTCATAGAGCCAGTGCACTCTTCCCACACTCACCTCTCAGTGGTCTTCGGCCGACGCCTTCCTGCACTGTGACCTGACATTGCACAGCATCAGGTCATAGTGTGAGGTTATGCTGTGCAGTGTCAGGCCACAGCACGCGGTACAGGCAGAAGAAGCCCAAGGAGCAGTGCGTAGAGCCAGAACACAGAGTGCTGTATTCACGGCTCCCCAGTCCTACTGTATACTAGTGAGAGCTTCCATAATGCGCTCATTAGTTGTTGTTTCATTAGGTGCACTGTCATTCCCCCCCCCTCCACACTTTTGGGAGGAAAAAAGTGTGTGTTATGGTGTGTGAAATACGGAAATTATTTTAGGCAGTTTTATATACCTTTTGCAATTTGTCCAATGAGGGGCATGGCTTAATCTAAATCTGTGCCATGCGCCAAACATTTTGCACATTTTTTAGGTGAATCAGCCTAACAAATAGGTGCTGTAAAGTTACACTAGACAGTCTAAAGCCCAGCTGGATTTACGGTAACATTGGTTTAAGACTATCAGTCTAATTTTTAGACTGTCTTACTTTTGGATAGTATTTGTAAATATGCCCCATTGTGTAGCCTCAAAGTGAATATCTGCTCTTGAACATCATTTGTTGTTTATTTATTTATTATTTGATATCATAACAGTGTTCAGGGCTCTGTTTTATACATAGGACCTAAGAACTGCAGGCATCCAAAATGTCATCATTCAAAGAGGATCTGTCATCTACTCATTCCCCATGTAATAAAATTCTTATGACTCTTTTTGTGCCATTCCTTTATTATTCCTACTAGAAGTTTATGAATTAATTGCCAGCAGTGTTACCAGCTAGCGGTGTGTCCTTACAGAGCCTAAGGCCCCTTTCACACAGGCGAGATTTCCGCGCGGGTGCAATGCGTGAGGTGAATGCATTGCACCCGCACTGAATCCGGACCCATTCATTTCTATGGGGCTGTGCGCACGAGCGGTGATTTTCACTCATCACTTGTGCGTTGCGTGAAAATTGCAGCATGCTCCTCTTTGTGCGTTTTTTACGTAACGCAGGCCCCATAGAAATGATGATGGTGATGGATCATGTGACGGACCATGTGATGAGCGTAGGTCCTATTCCTCACAAAAGAAGACAGAAGAGATGCTGGCTGCGGGAACAAGTGGATTAAGGTGAGTTAAATTATTATTATTATTTTTTTTAACCCCTCCAGCGCTTCTGTACTATGCATTCTGTATTCAGAATGCTATTATTTTCCCTTATAGCCATGTTATAAGGGAAAATAATACAATCTACACTACAACTAACCCAAACCCGAACTTCTGTGAAGAAGTTCGGGTCTGGGTACCACAGTCGTTTTTTTATCACGCGCGTGCAAAGCACATTGCACCCGCGCGATAAAAACTGAACATCGGAACGCAATCGCAGTCAAAACTGACTGCAAATGCGTACCTACTCGCGCAGGTTTGCCGCAATGCACCGGCACGCATCTGGACCTAATCCGGACACGCTCATCTGCAAGGGGCCTAACTCTGGCAGCACTGATTAGGTCTGTGATGGCTAACCTCCAGCACTCCAGCTGTGGTAAAACCACGACTCCCAAGATGCACACTTGCTTGGCTGTTCTCAGAACTACATAAAAAAGAATGAAGCATACTGGGAGTTGTGGTTTCACCACAGCTGGAGTGCCGGAGGTTATCCATCACTGGATTAGGTAGTGTCAGACTGGGCAAGTTCACCCCACCCCCCAAATGGTAACACCCACCTGGACCTTCATTGTGAACTGCTAGTAATTCCTTCATAACTTCTATCAGGAATAATAGAGGATTGGGAGAACATACAGTCATAAGAATGGATGAATCTGAATCGTTATATAATGGGGAATGTAAGTAGTTACTAAATTAGACATTTCAGGAGAGGTGACAGTTCCTCTTTAAGAGGACTTGGAGATCTCGATCAGGATAACTGATAAAAACTAAATAAATAATGCACTAATCAATATAATTATGAATTTCACTATTAATGACTGTGAATCATTTTTAATTCTCTAATAATGTGTGTTTGCTTTGTTCTCAAAGGGAAAGAGACAGAAGATGACATCTATTGTGCCTGCCTGTCAAAAGCATTATGTCAGGTGGCTACACCTGTTACTGTTGGGTTATATGCCCCGTTCGGGGGCAGGGTATACATGCTGCTGGATCGCATAACAAGTAAGCTATTCTATAGTATCTAACTATATATAGGTATTCTATTATTCTATGTGCAGAGAGCCCTGGAATTGAATGAATTGTTGTGTCAAGTTCTACTCCCTCAAGCCATTGCTCCCTTGGGATCGATGCAGTGGAAATTTAGTATTGAAGAATGAGGCCAAAATTAAAAGTAACAAAGTCCTTTTTACTAAGTGCAACGTAGAACTTCAAATACATACAGTAGCAGCAGGTTTTAAGAGCAAGCTTGTCTGGCACCAGTAAGGATATTGAGGCAGGTTAGATGGCTGCAATCTAGCACTTAGGTCATACTGGCCTAGTGGATGTCTGGATGATGGGTGTCTTTGTTGTAGTCCCTCACCTTGCAGCAGTGTCTGGAGATGCTGGTTATAGCAGTTTACTCAGCTGTCAAACTTCTTAAGACTTCACTTGAAGCAGGAGAGTAAGTGATCACTCTGGGGAATCTGTAACAGGAGCAGGAGCTTTGACTTGTGCTTCCTCACTCCTCCATAGCTACATAGGAACTCCCCCTCCTGGCAGGAAGCAGGACCAGCCCACTCCTACCAAGAGGAGAGGAACTGGGTGCTTAGCCCTATTCCTTGGCAACCATATTCCTTCTGGTAACAACGGCCAAGACATACAATCCAAATTATATAAAATTACAAAATAAAATAGTAACAAACTACTTACAACATTGTAGTACCCCAGGTCTGGGGTACAACATGTGCACATTTATATCTTTATATACCGCATTTTTCACCCCATAAGACGCACTTCTCCCCTCCCCCGCCTACTTCATTCATAAAGTGAGACATCAGTGAGTTCCAGTAGGCCGCCCGCCCTGCTCTGCCTGCTACAGGACATTTAGTAAGTAGTACAGATGGGGCTGATTAAATTAAGTGAGTGAGCGGCGGGGCCAGGGTACAGTGACCGCACCGGCCCCGCCACATTTGCATGCCACCGGCCCCTCATCCCTCCCCCTCCCACAGGTTTAGCTCCGGTATATTAGGGCATCTGTGGATACCACTATTATGGGGTTGGGGATATGTGGATGGCACTGTTATGGGGTTTAGCTCCGGTATATTAGGGCATCTGTGGATGCCACTATTATGGGGTTGGGGATATGTGGATGGCACTGTTATGGGGTGGGGGATCTGTGGGTGACACATATATAGCAGTGCCATCCACAAATCCACCTCCATAACAGTGCCATCCACAGATCCCCCCATAACAGTGCCCCCCTCAGATCCCCCCCATAACAGTGCCAACCACAGATCCCCCCCATAACAGTGCCAACCACAGATCCCCCCATAACAGTGCCATCCACAGACAATGTCGGACTGGGGTGCCTGGGGCCCACCCTCATTTTTCAGTCTCGCACACATGAATGTATGCATTTTAGCACACAATACAGTAACAGTATGCTAAACAGAACAGTATTGTGCACTGCGCTATATCAAATTGTTTCTCTTTAAAGGGAGTCTGTCATCACAGTTTCACCTTTTTAACCCTTCCCGTTAGCCGGCACATGCGCATTAATTGCTGTGATGCCGTACCAGGAATGGACATCGCAGTGCGCATGCCCCGACCGACAGACTCAGCGCGCAGGCGCGGGATCTCGGCGAAAGAAGAAGTAAGAAGATGGGCGGGCAGAGGGAAAGGATGGGCAGGGGGAAGCGACGATAAGGCAGAGCTGCCTGGGCACCTACGAGGTTGACGCCGCCCCTGGGCACTTGCCAGCCCTTATTTGCATATCCTACCAAGATAATTTTTGCCAGTTTTATAAGTCCACGATTGCTTATAAAGGTAACGTTTTTATCAACTGTAATGCTGCTAGAAAGCTATGGGAAGGGTTAAAAAGGTGAAACTGTGATGACAGACTCCCTTTAAGCAACTCATTTAGTTGATAACTGTGTCTGTTATTTACAGTCAGTAGTTTGGACAGCAGTCACACGTGGACATTCCATGTCCTAGATGAACCACCCAGTCCCCCAGCCTAAACAATATCCAAGGTGAAGGAAACGTTTCCTGCCTATTCAAAAGGATAAGTGTATTGAAGTGCTGGCAGTAGTGCCCCGGCCTCCTGACAGCTCGCCAAGCTCAGCGCCGTACATTGTATAGCGGTGTGCTTGGTATCATGCTCAGCCCCTTTCACCTCTATGGGGCTGAGCTGCTCCTAGGCCACTTGATCAATGAACGTGACATCACATGAGAGCCCCGATGCCTTCTCAAACAGCTGATCAGCAGTGGTCCCAGGTAGGGATCGACCGAGAATCGGATTTACCGATATTATCGGCTGATATTCCGGATTTTCAAAGTTATCGGTATCAGCATCTAACCTTGCCGATGGATCGCGCTGCTATCAACGCGATCAATGTTCCCTTAGCAGCACAGGGGAGAAGGAAGCAGTGTCTCCCTTCCCCCTGTGCCGCTGCTGCTGCCGCTGCCACCAGTGAGAGGCAAGAGGGGAAGAGGAGGGGAGAGGATGTGGCCATTGCGCCACCAATGATTTTAACTCAGTTATTAATTCAAATATAGGAGGCGGGTGAATCATATAGCTGCACCTGAGGGGTTAACTGCCGCGGATCGCAGCTACCTCTCATAGAGGTCAGGTGTCGCTATATTTGAATTAATGGGCAAGTTATCTTCATTGGTGGCAGTGGCAGCTTCTGATCAGAGCCCCAGCAGTGTAATCCTGGGGCTCTGATCGGTTACCATGGCAGCCAGGATGCTACTGAAGCCCTGGCTGCCATAGTAACATCCCTGCTGCTGTGTGTTCTATGCACAGAGCAGCAGGGACAGTGTGAGGTCCTATTCACCCTAATAGAGCTCTATCAGTGTGAATAGGACAAGGGATCCAGGTTCTAGCCCCTAAGGGGGAAATAGTTATTAAATAAAAAAAACACCAAAATATTAAGTATAAATATTTAATCTTAGATATATAATGGCATCTCTTCATTTTATGGGGGGATCTGTGGATGACGCACTGTTATGGGGGAATCTGTGGATGACGCACTGTTATGGGGGATGTGTGGATGGCACTGTTATGGGGGATCTGTGACGGACACTGTTACGGGTGGAGTATCTGTGAAGGATACTGCTACAGGGAGGGATCTGTGGCTGACACTGTTATGGGGGATGTGTGGATGGCACAATTACTGGGGATCTGTGAAGGACACTGTTATGGGGGATCTGGGGATGGCACTGTTATGGGGGGATCTGTGTATGACGGACACTGTTATGGGGGGATCTGTGTATGATGGACACTGTTATGGGGGATCTGTGGATGGCACTGTTATATATGTGCCATCAACAGACTCCCCACCCCTTAACAGTGCCATCCACAGATGTCCCCCATAAAACTGTCATCCACAGATATCCCCCCCCCCCCACCGCTCCAGTGCAGCAGTATACAAATATAAAATGTCTCATTCAATTAAAAGTGATTAAACATGCCCCCTCACTCCTAATATTACCGTACACCCTAACAGCTTCTGTACAACGCAGGCAGGCCGGGCGGACGGCGCGTCACTCACTGACGTCACGTGCCTGCGCCGCCTGCTTGATTCACGTGCCTGCATTCTACAGAAGCTGTTAGGGTGTACGGTAATATTAAAAGGGGGGGGGGCATGTTTAATCACTTTTAATTGAATGAGACATTTTATATTTGTATAGTGCAGCACTGGAGCGGCGGGGCCGGAGTACAGTGACTGCACCGGCCCCGCAACAATTGCCGGCCCCCAGCTCCTCCTCCCTGTCCCTCCCCGCTCACTCATACATCGCAGCCTGTGATGTAAAAATGTCAGCATTCACCCCATAAGACGCAGGGACATTTTTCCTACATTTTTGGGGGGGGAAAGTGCGTCTTATGGGGCGAAAAATACGGTAACCTCCAGAGACATTACATCATACGTGACTGATATCAGTCGCTCCTCTTATAATGCTCCAACGCTGATATAACCTCCAGAGACATTACATATTATGTGGGGGTGAGGGGCTGGGAAAGCGTGAAATGCCACTGATGAGAGGGAAGAGGGGGACACTGGGAGACATAACTTCTTGCTGTGTATAAAGTATAGGTAGGTGAGATAGTTGGTGGGCAAAGGTCTGTGAGGGGCTGGAACAACAGGGGAACACAAGATGTGCAGGGGCAGCAGCTCCAGGACTCTCCTAACTTTCCAGTTCCCTCCCACAGTAACTTACCCCATTACTGCTGTGTAGGAGGCCTGGTGAGGGTCTGAACTTTATACTGGAGCTGGAGGCACAGTGACACAGGAGGTCAGAGAGAGCAGCGTCTCCACTATCTCCTGCTGCTGCCTCCGCTCCTCTGGCTCCGCCCCCTCCTCACACAGGATGGAATATCACACTGCAGAGAGGAGGGGGGCTGTCCGCTCATGTCGGGTCTGTGAAGTTTACTTTGGAGAAAGGAACAAGCGCTGCAAGGTACTGTGCTGTCCCTTTCACCAAAGTAAAATAATATGTGTGCCAGTGCTGCAGTCCTGCAAGTATAGTAACTGCCCTGCTCGGGGCTCTGGCTGTAGTATAAGCAGACCGGCAAGGGGCCCACCGGGCATTTCACCGGCTTCCCAGTGAGCCAGTCCGACCCTGTCCACAGATCCCCCCATAACAGTGCCACCCACAGATCCCCCCATAACAGTGCCATCCACAGATCCCCCATAGTAGTGTCATGGACAGACCACCATTAGTTCAAAACCCACCAAAAGCACACCTTTTGGTTAAAAACATTTTTTTTCTTATTTTCCTCCTCAAAAACCTAGGTGCGTCTTATGGGCTGGTGCGTCTTATAGGGTGAAAGATACGGTATGTTTATTAGGTTATTATTGGCTGCAGTTTTTAATTAAATAGGTATTCCTATCTTAAATATTCCTGATATATCTGCAGGATATGCCATAAGTGTGTAATAGGCATGGGTTCTACATCCCAGACAGGCACCTATCTCTAGATTGGGGCCTTCCTAGTGATCAGGGATGAGAATACTCCATTAAATGTTGTAATATATGATGTTATATGATGGTGTTTTTTATTTTTTCATTTACTTATACTTTACTCACTTTTCTTTTATAGAATGCATGCGGGAGGAAGCATTACATATAACAGAAAAGGAAGAAAAAAACTTTGAGGAGACCACAGTTAAACCTACTGGATGGGGCATCCTACATCTATTTTGGCGTCTAATTTTCTACTGCCCTATTGTAACTGAACATCATCTAGAGCGCAAAAGTATTAAGTTTATATTTGTACACTTCAGTGCTTGGCAGTATGCAGGTAGTGACCGACTATGGGCTGGCCTGGTCACCACACTCTGTGAGCAGATACGACGGCACTTGGGAATTCTTCCACTCAGTGTATTTAAAGTCTTGGGTTCCATACCTAAAAGAAACATAGAATCTGGCAATAAAGAGTGGACCATTAGAAAGATGATTTGCATCATACTGGCAGCCACCATTGTCTTACTTCTCATTGGATTGATCCTATTGCTACCAATCAAAACTAAAAGCAATGAAGGTGAAGAGAGAGTCTCAACTGTTTTTGGAAGTTTAGCGACCGTAGTGGCTGGATCCGGGATTGCCATGACGTTATTTAACCTAACCAAGAGTATTCTTATTAGCCAAAAGCAGAAGATTGAGCGACTAGTCAATAGCCAGAAATTTAGTTCTCAGATGGGTTTCATGTGTGAGGTAAAAAAAGAGGTTGAACTGATAACCCACATGGTTCAATTCATGGAAATTTTCCAGAAGCAGAAGATCCGTGTGGTCTTGCAGATCACCAGCCTGGAGCTTTGTGCACCAGACAAAGTGGTTGGAGTACTGGATGCTTTGAACACTCTACTGTCTGACCAGAGATCTCCATTTATTTCTATACTAGTAGTTGATCCCAGCATAATTGTCACTTGCTTGGAGAGTGCAGGCTCCCTCAAAGGTATGGCAGACAACGGCTACATGTTCCTCAATCGCACTGTCACTTTGCCGTTCTCTGTACCTCCTCTAGGCAAGAAAACAAAGCTGCAACTTCTAAGGAAGGCTGTACAGAGGACAGAGGATCTCATTGATTGGCCTTGCAGGAATGATGCTAATCGGGGCACCAAGACAGGTATTGCAGAACCGATGAAACTCCTTACAGAAGAGCTTTCAGAAGATGAAGAACCAGAGGTGAATCTACCACCTTATCAACCAGCTTACTGCATTCAGGAAACATTTTATGCTCTATACAGCGAGCGTGAAGTTCTCCATGAATACATTCCCGACAGCATATGTCAAATGAAACGAATTGTGAATGCTATTCCTGTTATGGTCAACCTAATGATGCTGAGTAAAATACCATGGGGCAACATGTCTTCTAAATCTGTAGCAGCTTGGGTTGTTCTCTGCAATCAGTGGCCTTGCAGACTAAGCTGGATTCTTCAATGTCTGGAGGATGAAGAACAGCAGGGATATAAGGAAGGATTCAGCAACTATTTCCTCTGGGACGTGTTTAAGGAAAACAGCAAGGAACTGTTTTCCTTGAAAGCTGGTCTAAAGAACCTTTTGGACTTGGATGGAGATCCAGAGATTTTCCAAAAGTTCCTTTCCCAAGACTTTCCTTTTACGGTTGAGGAATCCAGAAGACTGATGAAATGTACGATTAACTTAGATTATTCCATAAAGCACAAAATGGGTCTTCACCGTGGAATTAACAAGCTTCAAAATGACTGGAAGACGATAACTGTAGAAAATAAGACAGAGAAAATAGAAACTGTGCATGAAAATGGCACAACAGAGGTCAAGGAGGTGGTTGAAACACAGGTTACTCAGTGTAACAAAGACTCTGGGACAGATACAAACGAGGAAAGAAGTGAGTGTGGGAAAGATATACATAGGTGTAGAGCAGAGGTACATCAGGAGAGTGGAGAACATGTATCTGGAATGATGCAGGCAAAAGACACTGAAAGTAGGAAAGCAGAACCTGTGTATGAGGAGGAGCAGGCCAAAGGACAAATGTCTTTGGAGCAGAATATAGTAAAAGAAATGTTAGTGAATAATGAAACATTTAGTGAGAAGGACAGTCTTTTTGGAGAAGATTTACAAGTAGAAGGAACTCTGTGGAAAGACGGAGAAGACTGTAGGATGCAAGTAAAAAAACAATATGAGAAATTAAAAGAGGCACAAAGCAGAGATCGGGAGACTGTACTGTAATCTGAATTTCTGTCCTCCTTCTGTACAGAAAAAGTGAGTTCCTTCTCCATGTCTTGTGGGAGAAGGAAATTGACAGCTGCCATATTGTGCTAAAAAAAAAGCAGATGTGCCATTTGTAATGCAACGTTTTCATGGTTTTAGATATGCAGCTTTTTCAGGTCTGGTGGAAATGCTCCTATAGACAATAAAGGAGTTGCCTGATTTAGGTAACCCATGATCAGATATGAAACAGAGGAGTCCCTCGATTTTGTACTTCATGAATTACCTTAGTCCTCTTTCTCTATTTCTAGAGGCTTCCGCGCATCTTTGTGTTAGACACAACACGTTCATCTTATTGGACACCATGTAATGCTTTAAAGTGTAACTGCCGTTTCATTTTTTTTATTCCCTAATGGTATAGTACACCCTGCTGTATAAGTGCTTTTCTGATTTAAAATTTGATCATTTTCAGTTTAACCTGCTAATAACTCCCACAGATGCATGCTACTTTCCTATTCAGCAGTTCTCATCTCGCAGCGTTGCCATGTGCCATGTCTTCTCAGAATTATAACAAGAGACGGACGAGCTCTGGGAGGAGGAGCTCAGCCCTGACAGCCTGGAGCTGGGCTCAGGCAGAAAGTGGAGGGGGGAGGGCTGCTTTAGATGATGATATCTTCTCAATGGTAGCAGCTAAAATTATGCAACTGGTCTTGTTTGTAAACTGACAGTCCAGGCTTTCATACAAGACCAGAATGACAGCTCTAGTCCAAGCAACAGAGGATAAATCACTGTTAAAAATAGAGTTGGGAATAATCGGGGGTAAAATCTGCTTTTACTTTCAGCTTCATTCACAGTATCCTGATTTCTATCATTGATATCTTCCCCTGTACTGAACAGATTTATGTCATTATGGTATTGTCTGAAAGCTTAGAATGTCAGAAAATACAAAGCCCATATTTCTAGCTAGTACCAAACCAGAGATATAAGAAGCTAAAGCAGCCCCCCCCCCCCCCCTGTCAGTCTGGAAGAGAATGAGGGACAACAGTCTATTAAGAGGTTAAAAGAAATGCTTACTAATTTAATATAATTGCAGGGCTTGTCTCTGGTTAGCTGTATGTGAGGATACACACTGCTCTGGGTACTGTGGGAAGTTATCTGCATTCTGATTGGTCCTGCTAGTTCATGTGAGGAGAGCAAGGGCTTCTGGGAAGTGAGGGGATTACAGGATGGCCTCAAGGAAGGGCAAAGATCATCACAGGAAGAGCAGCAGAGGCCATCTTAGGAAGTTGCTGAAATAGAGGCACAGAGAAATATGATTGCTAAGGGCTGAATACAGACATCAGAAAGGTAAAAATAGCTGAAAAATGCAGCTTCATGAATATCTTCCTTTCAGCATAACATATGTTAGGAATTTCATTTTTGGCAGTGAAATGGCAGTTACGCTTTAAAGGATTTTTTGATGGTCTATCCTTTGGATTTGCACAACAGTGGTTATGTCTGCTACTGCATCCAAACTCATTCAAGAGAATGGGACTGAGCAACAGTACCAGGCACAGATGTCTGTATGGCTAAGCTTCTGTGGGCAAAGGAACCCCCATTGATAACATATAGGGATAAGCCATCAAGATTTAAAGGCTGTGTACACATTTGGGGACAATTTTTTAATTATTGCATTATACTCATTTTGAGCTAAAAATCATTTTTTCAATTGGTCTTTAATAAAAAAATAAGTAACCTTTTATCTGGACAGGGCTAAGATGCTCTAACAGAGCAGATCTGAATTTTCTCGCTGCTCCATCATGCAGCTAATCTGACAGCACAGGCTCCTTATCTCTGCTCTCTGACATTATAAACACTCATTATAGCTCAGTTCTTATGTTACTGATGTTAGTAAGATCCTTATCAGTCTTAAAAATGCCTGATCAGTCGAAAAAATGCATTGAAATGCCGGATCCGTCTTTCCGGTGTCATCTGGCAAAACGGATCCGGCATTAATTATTTTCACCTTTTTTTTCAGTCTGCGCATGCGCAGACCGGAAGGACGGTTCCGGCACTAATACATTCCTATGGGAAAAAATGCCAGATCCGGCATTCAGGCAACTCTTCCGTTTTTTTCGCCGGAGATAAAACCGTAGCATGCTGCGGTTTTCTCTTTTGCCTGATCAGTCAAAATGACTGAACTGAAGACATCCTGATGCATCCTGAACGGATTACTCTCCATTCAGAATGCCTGATCAGTTCTTTTCCGGTATAGAGCCCCTGTGACGGAACTCTATGCACGAAAAGAAAAACGCTAGTGTGAAAGTACCCTAAGTAGTGGGTACCGTACAATGACAGGGAGCTGCGATAGCGCCACTCCCCATCATTGTACCCCTCAGATGCCACGTTCATACATAATCGTGGCATCTGCGAGTTAAAACAGTGTAAAATTAACAGACTTTTTTTTTTATCATACTTACTGCCTCCATTTGCTCGTGATGGGCCAGCCGCCACCATCTTGCTTGAAGATCTGGCACGAAATCTTGCGCGGCCCGAGATGACGGTGGCTGGCCCATCGTGAGCAAGTATGATTTTTTTGTTTTTTTGCACTCAAGTAAAATCGATTTGCTACCACAAAGCATGAGGAAATTCAGCTACGCGGCGAATCAAGTTTATCCTGAAATTCGGATCGAATTCCACTTACGGTAGTTGGATTCGATTCACTCAACTCTAGTGCTGGTCATAGCATTAGCATTTAGCTTGCTGAAACATTAGATATGTGGATGGAAAGTACTAATGACTATTGTGCTGCTCTTATTTATGTCTATAACCTACGGGTTTAACCACCTCCCGACCGCCTAACGCACAGATGCGTTCGGGAGGTGGTTGATTTATTCCTCCTGGACGCATCGGCGCGTCATCTCGCGAGACGCGAGATTTCCTGTGAACGCGCGCACACAGGCGCGCGCGCTCACAGGAACGGAAGGTAAGCGAGTGGATCTCCAGCCTGCCAGCGGCGATCGTTCGCTGGCAGGCTGAAGATGTGATTTTTTTAACCCCTAACAGGTATATTAGACGCTGTTTTGATAACAGCGTCTAATATACCTGCTACCTGGTCCTGTGGTGGTCCCTTTTGTTTGGATCGACCACCAGAGGACACAGGCAGCTCAGTAAAGTCGCACCAAACACCACACTACACTACACCCCCCCCCCCCCCGTCACTTATTAACCCCTTATGAACCCATGATCACCCCATATAAACTCCCTGATCACCCCCCTGTCATTGATCACCCCCCTGTCATTGATCACCCCCCTGTCAGGCTCCGTTCAGACGTCCGTATGATTTTTACGGATCCACGGATACATGGATCGGATCCGCAAAACACATGCGGACGTCTGAATGGAGCCTTACAGGGGGGTGATCAATGACAGGCGGGTGATCACCCATATAGATTCCCTGATCACCCCCTGTCATTGATCACCCCCCTGTAAGGCTCCATTCAGACGACCGTATGATTTTTACGGATACATGGATACATGGATCGGATCCGCAAAACACATGCGGACGTCTGAATGAAGCCTTACAGGGGGGTGATCAATGACAGGCGGGTGATCACCCATATACACTCCCTGATCACCCCCTGTCATTGATCACCCCCCTGTAGGGCTCCATTCAGACGTCTGCATGTGTTTTGGTATCCATGGATCCGTAAAAATCATGCGGACGTCTGCATGGAGCCTTACAGGGGGGTGATCAATGACAGAGGGGTGATCACCCATATACACTCCCTGATCACCCCCTGTCATTGATCACCCCCCTGTAAGGCTCCATTCAGACATCCGCATGTGTTTTGCGGATCCGATCCATGTATCCATGGATCCGTAAAAATCATGCGGACGTCTGAATGGAGCCTTACAGGGGGGGTGATCAATGACAGAGGGGTGATCACCCATATACACTCCCTGATCACCCCTTGTCATTGATCACCCCCCTGTAAGGCTCCATTCAGACATCCGCATGTGTTTTGCGGATCCGATCCATGTATCCATGGATCCGTAAAAATCATGCGGACGTCTGAATGGAGCCTTACAGGGGGTGATCAATGACAGAGGGGTGATCACCCATATACACTCCCTGATCACCCCCTGTCATTGATCACCCCCCTGTAAGGCTCCATTCAGACGTCCGCATGTGTTTTGCGGATCCGATCCATGGATCCGTAAAAATCATACGGACGTCTGAATGGAGCCTTACAGGGGGGGTGATCAGTGACAGGGGGGTGATCACCCTGATCACCCCCTGTCATTGATCACCCCCCTGTAAGGCTCCATTCAGACGTCCGCATGTGTTTTGCGGATCCGATCCATGTATCCATGGATCCGTAAAAATCATACGGACGTCTGAATGGAGCCTTACAGGGGGGGGTGATCAGTGACAGGGGGGTGATCACCCTTATCACCCACTGTCATTGATCACCCCCCTGTAAGGCTCCATTCAGACGTCCGCATGTGTTTTGCGGATCCGATCCATGTATCCATGGATCCGTAAAAATCATGCGGACGTCTGAATGGAGCCTTACAGGGGGGGGTGATCAATGACAGGGGGGTGATCAATGACAGAGGGGTGATCACCCATATACACTCCCTGATCACCCCCTGTCATTGATCACCGCCCTGTAAGGCTCCATTCAGACGTCCGCATGTGTTTTGCGGATCCGATCCATGGATCCGTAAAAATCATACGGACGTCTGAATGGAGCCTTACCAGGGGGGTGATCAATGACAGGGGGGTGATCAGGGAGTCTATATGGGTGATCACCCCCCCTGTCATTGATCACCCCCCTGTCATTGATCACCCCCCTGTCATTGATCACCCCCCCTGTAAGGCTCCATTCAGACATTTTTTTGGCCCAAGTTAGCAGAAATTTTTTGTGTTTTCGTTTTTGTTTTTTTCTTACTAAGTCTCATATTCCACTAACTTGTGTCAAAAAATAAAATCTCACATGAACTCACCATACCCCTCACGGAATCCAAATGCGTAAACATTTTTAGACATTTATATTCCAGACTTCTTCTCACGCTTTAGGGCCCCTAAAAAGCCAGGGCAGTATAAATACCCCACATGTGACCCCATTTCGGAAAGAAGACACCCCAAGGTATTCCATGAGGGGCATATTGAGTCCATGAAAGATTGAAATTTTTGTCCTAAGTTAGCGGAAAGTGAGACTTTGTGAGAAAAAAACAAAAAAAAATCAATTTCCGCTAACTTATGCAAAAAAATAATAATTTCTATGAACTCGCCAGGCCCCTCATTGAATACCTTGGGGCGTCTTCTTTCCAAAGTGGGGTCACATGTGGGGTATTTATACTGCCCTGGCTTTTTAGGGGCCCGAAAGTGTGAGAAGAAGTCTGGGATCCAAATGTCTAAAAATGCCCTCCTAAAAGGAATTTGGGCACCTTTGCGCATCTAGGCTGCAAAAAAGTGTGACACATCTGGTATCGCCGTACTCAGGAGAAGTTGGGGAATGTGTTTTGGGGTGTCATTTTACATATACCCATGCTGGGTGAGAAAAATATCTTGGTCAAATGCCAACTTTGTATAAAAAAATTGGAAAAGTTGTCTTTTGCCAAGATATTTTTCTCACCCAGCATGGGTATATGTAAAATGACACCCCAAAACACATTCCCCAACTTCTCCTGAGTACGGCGATACCAGATGTGTCACACTTTTTTGCAGCCTAGGTGGGCAAAGGGGCACATATTCCAAAGTGCACCTTTCGGATTTCACCGGTCATTTTTTACACATTTTGATTGCAAAGTTCTTCTCACACATTTGGGCCCCTAAATTGCCAGGGCAGTATAACTACCCCACAAGTGACCCCATTTTGGAAAGAAGACACCCCAAGGTATTCCGTGAGTGGCATGGCGAGTTCCTAGAATTTTTTTTTTTTTGTCGCAAGTTAGTGGAATATGAGACTTTGTAAGAAAAAAATAAAAATAAAAAATCATCATAATTTTCCGCTAACTTGTGACAAAAAATAAAAAGTTCTATGAACTCACTATGCCCATCAGCGAATACCTTAGGGTGTCTACTTTCCGAAATGGGGTCATTTCTGGGGTGTTTGTACTGTCTGGCCATTGTAGAACCTCAGGAAACATGACAGGTGCTCAGAAAGTCAGAGCTGCTTCAAAAAGCGGAAATTCACATTTTTGTACCATAGTTTGTAAACGCTATAACTTTTACCCAAACCATTTTTTTTTTGCCCAAACATTTTTTTTATCAAAGACATGTAGAACTATAAATTTAGCGAAAAATTTATATATGGATGTCGTTTTTTTTGCAAAATTTTACAGCTGAAAGTGAAAAATGACATTTTTTTGCAAAAAAAATAGTTACATTTCGATTAATAACAAAAAAAAGTAAAAATGTCAGCAGCAATAAAATACCACCAAATGAAAGCTCTATTAGTGAGAAGAAAAGGAGGTAAAATTCATTTGGGTGGTAAGTTGCATGACCGAGCGATAAACGGTGAAAGTAGTGTAGTGCCGAAGTGTAAAAAGTGCTCTGGTCATGAAGGGGGTTTCAGCTAGCGGGGCTGAAGTGGTTAAAGTGATAGAAATATGAACATATGAAATATTTTACAGTCAGCAATCATGAAAATGATAAATTATACCAGAGAGAGGCTTATCAATAAAGTCATAGGATGGATGTGTTTATTGGCACCATTGGGGTACAAGGGCTGCCTAATTGTGGAGGTCAGTTATGGGCTGTACTGGTCATGGAGCTTCTCTGACTATATGGATGAGACTCAATGCTAAAAGCCTAGAGGCACATAATGATTGGAGCTTTTGACCCTTTTTCTATATTTTTTGCTGAGGAGCAATTTTCTACTTTCTCATAACTACACAAAGATCATTTCCCCAGTGAAGTAAAAGTGGGGAAATTAATTCAACCATTATGGTTATGGACTTTCACATCAAATCATTCAAAGCTTATGGGCAGAGGCCGCCTAGCAGATTATCACTGTGATGGAATATGGCTATACGGCAGGAGCGGATTAAGTGCATGATTGACCCGGGCTGTCTACCCAAATTAGGGTCCTCCCTCCATTTTAGTTTAGGTTTTGTTCTGCATGAAGAGGCTGCAGTGCTACGTGAGCGCAACAGTCTCTTCCTGGGCCATATGACATCACAATTTTCTAGGACACAGAAATGCCCCTACAGTGCCTCCCCAATAGCAGCGTCCCCTACACTGCTCCCATATAGTAATTTGCCCCCACACAGTAATTTACCCCACACTGCCCCTACATTGTAATTTCCCCCAACACTGCCCCCACATAGTAATCCCCCATAGTAATTTTCCCCCACACTGCCCCTACATAGTAATTTGCCCCCCACACAGCCCCCATATAGTAATTTGCTCCCACACAGCCCCTATATAGTAATCTGGACCCACATAGTAATTTGCCCCTACACTGCCCCCCATGTAGTAGTTTGCCCCCACACTGCCCCCCATATAGTAGTTTGCCCCCACACTGCCCCTCATGCAGTAGTTTGCCCCCACACTGCCCCCATGTAGTAGTTTGCCCCCACACTGCCCCTCATGCAGTAGTTTGCCCCCACACTGCCCCCCATGTAGTAGTTTGCCCCCACACTGCCCCCCATGCAGTAGTTTGCGCCCATGCAGCCCCCATGCAGTAGTTTGCCCTCACCCTGCTCATGTAGTAGTTTGCCCCCACACACCCCCATGCAGTAGTTTGCGCCCATGCAGCCCCCATGCAGTAGTTTGCCCTCACCCTGCTCATGTAGTAGTTTGCCCTCACACTGCCCCCATGTAGTAATTTGCCCCGGGTTGCAGCTTTCCTTCACTAATATGTGCTCCTCTGCCCCCCCCAGTAATGTCCACTAAAGTTGGCACACAAAAAAAATAAAAAAATAAAAATTAAAGCTAATACTCACCTGTGTCCAAGCGATCACTCGTTGCTGGTACGGGCCGGGATGGTGAGGCAGGCGCACACACGTCAATGTGCTGCATCCTCGCACAGGCGGGCGGTGACCTCATCACGCTCGCCTATGCTGGGATTTTACTACTATGTGCTCCCGGGCCCTGCCGCAGTATGTGGGCGTTCAGGTCGGCGTTGGGCCCCCCCCCCAGCGATGCCAGGCGCCCCTATTATAATCTGCCATTGCTATACGGTCAGGTTTCCTGATGCAGTTTTGGAAGTCAAAACCAGGAATGGATTCAGAAAAAAAGAGTCATATCTTTTCTTTATACTTTCCTTTTATGATCCACTCTAGATTCTGGCTTCCAAAACTGCATCAAGATACCTGACCGTGTGGCCATAACCAAATAAGAGGGTAATTGTAGATAGGAACAGGGGGTCATTAATGGGTCTTGGTGCTCAATTCCCTCACAGAGAGGTCATTAAGTAAAGTCACCATCTTGAAGTTCAACTCCAGGGCCCACTTGACAATTCTGGCGATTAAGTTCCAGTTAGAGTAAGACCACGCGGCGCAGTCGTGAGCCATTCGTGGAGCGGCCACAGCTGCCTCTTATTTTACTAATGAAGATTGCGCTGTATCGCCATTCTTTAATGTTAATGGCCGTGCAGCACCTTCAATACCGCGCCGCCATTAACAATGCAGACCAGCAATACAGTGATAAATCTCCCCCATCTTTTGGCATCCTTTGCCCTGGTAGCCAGCGATGGTTTGAGGTTACATAATAGGAGAAGATTTACAAAGCAAAATGAGCCAAATTTTTTTAAATTGAGATCTTTTCAGTGCAGTCTGTAAAACATCCCATCCTCATACTAGGTCACCTATATCTGACTGGTGTCCCCCCGACTCCCCGGACTCCCACCGATCAGCTGTTTGACGGGTCCGCAGTCCTGGAACAAGTGCTGCAGCCTGTTCATACCATTCCAAATAGTGTGTTATACATTCTGTCGCAGCTGTGCTTGGTTTTGCAGCTCAATCCCATTATCTTGAATAGGACTAGTGTTGATCGCGAATATTCTAATCGCAAATTTTTATCGTAAATATCCGCACTTCAAGAATTTGCGAAGATTTAGAATATAGTGCTATATATTCATAATCGCGATTATTCTAGATTTTTTTTCATTAGTACTAACTGCTTCATAGTGCACCAATCAGTATTATGTAGTCAGACCTGCTAAAATGTGAAGTTGCACGTATTCCGCCAAAATATGCGCATTATTAGTGCCGATTTGCGCAATCGCGAAAATAATGACTGGAGATTGCAAATTCTAGAATTCACAAATTTATTGTGAATATTATGCGAAAAGGTCACGAAATATCGCGAAAATGAATATTGCCTATGCCGCTCATTACTAAATAGGACTGAGCTGCCCATGGCCTAGGAAGAAACCACAGTGCTCACCCAAGTGCCACAGCCTCCTGTTGATCAGCAGGGGGTGCCAGGAGTCAGATCTTCTGAGGATAAGTCATCAATAGTTAAATGTTAATAAGCCCCATTAAAGGAGTTGTCCAGGAATGACATGTTTATTAAACACCACCCCCTCTCTTCCGGACTGGTGAAGGGAAGTATACTTATCTGCTCCCTGCTACTCGGTTACAGCCCCAGACCACTGCATTTTGGTCTCCGTAGTTTGGTCTGACCCAGTAGTGACATGCCATTTGGGCACATGTCACTGCTGAGACCAGTTATTGGCTGCAGTTGCCCCCTTTTGTCCAAGGACCGAAAAGCAGTGAAGACTGCCTGGGAACAGGTAAGTATGCTTCCCTTCACAGATCTTATGAGAAGGGGGTGGTATTTAAAAACATGTCCACCCCTTAAATGATTGATATAGGCTATGACTAACATTTACTGGCATCTGTAGCCCTTTCCCCTATCGTCTTATAGAGGCAATCTATAGGGGTTGTGCAGAGCTACAGTATTGATGTCCTATCCTCAGGATTGCTCACGGCAGGGCTGACTTCCAGGAAGTCCCCGATCAGCTGTTCGAAAGGGATGCAGCGTCCTCTTCACTGTTTAACCGATGACCTATCTTCAGCATAGGTCATCAGTGTCTGATTGGTGGGGATCCGACACCCGGTACCCCGCTGATCAGCTGTTCCAGAAGGCAGCAACGCTCACAGTAGCGCTGCAGGCTTCCCACATCTTTTCCTAGGCTGGGCGACAACACGTTCATCTGTGACATGGCCTAGGGGCAGATCAGCCCCATGGAAAACAGCACATGGAGAGCTGACCTGAATTACATAGTTAAGACATCAAGTTCGACCAAGGGATAGGAGGGGCCTGTGAAGCCCTTTTTAAAACTGTCCAGTGTACCTGCTGTGACCACGTCCTGAGGAAGTCTATTCCACAGATTCACAGTTCTTACAGTGAAGAAGCCTTGATGCTTCTGGAGACTGAACTTTTTCTATTCCAGTCGGAGGCAGTGCTTTCTTGTCTTTTGAGGGGATTTTACATGGAACAGTTTTTCACCGTATTTTTTGTATGGCCCATTTATATATTGGTATAAATGGATCTTCTCAAGACTAAACAAATTAAATTCTTTCCTCAAAACTAAGACCCTCCATGCCCCTTATCAGTTTAGTCACTCTCCTTTGTACTCTCGGCAGCTCCAGGGCATCCTTTCTATGGACTGGTCCCCAGATCTAAACTGCATATTCCAGATGAGGCTGCACCAGTGCTTTGTAAAGTGGCAGTATTACATCCCTGTCCGTGAGTCCATGCCTCATTTAATGCATGACAATATCCTGGTAGCCTTAGAAGCAGCTGATTGACATTGTATGCATTTATTAATACTACAGTCTACAAGGACACCCAAATCCTTCACATATGATGCACGGAGATTATTACTACCCTGATGCACAACTTTACATTTATCCACATTGAACCTCATTTCCCAAGTTGATGCCCAATCACTCAGAGTGTCCAAGTCAGCATGCAGTTTATGGGCATCTTCCATAGACTGCACAGTACTACATAGCTCAGTGTCATTTGTAAAAATTGTGCTATTCATCCCATCCTCAATATCAGTAATAAATAAATTAAATAATAGAGGACCCAGCACTGATCCTTGGGGTACACCACTTATAACCCGGGACCATTCTGAATAGGAGTCATTGACAACTCTCTGGAGACGGTCCTTCAGCCAGTTTTCAATCCAATTACAGACTATACTTACCTATTAAACATATGAGGGACAGTATCAGAAGCCTTTGCAAAATCCAGAAACAGTACAGCCACAGCCACCCTACTGTCCAGGCTACTACTCACCTCCTGATAAAAATAAATCAGGTTAGTCTGACAACTTCTGTCCTTGGTAAACCCAAGCTGGTTATCACATAATATTATCTACAGTCACATACTCCTGTATATAATCCCTTCAGAGTCATTAATTTTTTTTTCACACAACAGAAGTAAAGCTTTACTGGTCTATAATTACCTGTAGAGGACCTAGAGCCCTTTTTGAATATGGACCCGAAGCCTTGTTTATATTTAATTTATTTAACTTATCTTGGACCATATCTACAGTTAGCCAGTTGAGTATATTACTGGATATACTAACAGCCCTGGTACCACAGATATCAGCTCCTTTCTCTTCTTTTGTATATACAGAGCAGAAAACCCCATTTATTAACTCTGCCTTTTCCTTATCTTTATTTATTATCCCCTCTTTACCTGCTCTGACCTTGGATTTTTAGCATTCATTTACAAGTATTTAACCCGTTCGCTACCAGCGCCGTAGCTGTTTGGTGCTGCGAACTAGGTACAAAATACCAGCGCAGAACGGCTACAGCACGCTGATCAGGTGGGTGCAGTCACTGATAGCCAGACACCTGCTGTATGCGCTGGCATCGTTGAAATCACTGATGCCGGCGCATTAACCCTTGCACTGCCGCGGTCAGCTCTGACCGCGGCACGTGCGGTATCCTCACAGGTACTGGTGTACAGAAATATTGTAATGCATTGTATGATCAGACACCAAAAAGTTGAAGTCCCAGAGTGGGACAAAAAATAAAGTGAAAAAAAGTAAAAAATAAATAAAGTTTCAAGTAAAAAAAAAGGGTCCTTTTCCATAAATAAAGTAAAAAAAGTAGTAAATAATAGGAAAAATTAGGCATTGCCGCGTCCGTATCGACCGGCTCTATAAAAATAGCGCATGACCTAACCCCTCGGTCATTTTTTGTCACCTTACATCACAAAAAGTGTAATAGCAAGCGATCAAAAAGTCATATGCACCCCAAAATAGTGCCAATCAAACCATCATCTCATCCCGCAAAAATGATACCTTACCTAAGACAATTGCCCCTAAAATAAAAAAAACTATGGCTCTCAGACTATGGAGATACTAAAACATGTTTTTTTTTGTGTTTCAAAAATGATATTAGTGTATAGAACTTAAATAAATAAAAATAGGTATACATATTAGATATTGCCACGTCCGTAACAACCTGCTATATAAAAATATCACATGATTTAACCCCTCAGGTGAACACCGTAAAAAAAAAATTCAAAAAATCATTTAGTCATCTTACATCACAAAAAGTGTAATAGCAAGCCATCAAAAAGTCATATGCACCCCAAAATAGTGTCAATCAAACCGTCACCTCATACTGCAAAAAATGAGACCCTACCTAAGACAATCGGTCAAAAATTAAAAAAGCTATGGCTCTCAGATAATGGAGACACTAAAATATGATTTTTATTTGCTTCAAAACTGCTATTATTGTGCTAAAGTGAAATAAATAAAAAAAAGTATACAAATTAGCTATTGCCGCATCCATAACAATCTGCTCTATAAAAATATCACATGACCTAACCACTCAGGTGAACACCATAAAAAAAAAAGTGTCAAAAAAGCAATTTTTTGTCACCTTACTTCACAAAAAGTGTAATACCAAGCGATCAAAAAGTCATATGCACCCTAAAATAGCACCAATCAAACCGTTATCTCATACTGAAAAAATGAGCCCCTATATTAGACAGTTACCAAAAAAGTAAAGAACCTTTCAGAATATGGAGACACTAAAAAAATTTTTTTTTAATAATGCTTTATTATGTAAAACTGAAACAACCAACCAAAGAAAGTAGTCATATTTGGTATTCTCGCATCCATAACAACCTGCTCTGTAAAAATACCACATGATCTAACCTGTCAGATGAACACTGTAAATAACAAAAAAATAAAAACGGTGCCAAAACAGCTATTTTTGTTACCTTGCCTCGCAAAAAGTGTAATATAGAGCAACCAAAAATCATATGTACCCTAAAATAATACCAAGAAAACTGCCACCTTATCCCGTAGTTTCCAAAATGGGGTCTTTTTTGGAGTTTCTACTCTAGGGGTGCATCAGAGGGTCTTCAAATGGGACATGGTGTCAAAAAGCCAGTCCAGCAAAATCTGCCTTCCAAAAACCATATGGCACACCTTTCCTTCTGCGCCCTGCCGTGTGCCCGTACAGCAGTTTACAACCACATATAGGCTGTTTCTGCAAACGACAGAATCAGGGCAAAAAATATTGAGTTTTGTTTGGCTGTTAATCCTTGCTTTGTTACTGGAAAAAATTGATTAAAATGGAAAATCAGCCAAAAAAGGGAAATTATGAAATTTCTTCTCCATTTTCCATAAATTTTTGTGGAACACCTGAAGGGTTAACAAAGTTTGTTTAAATCAGTTTTGGGTGGTTTCTGTTATTTAAGCCTCACAAAGTGACTTCAGACCTGAACTGGTCCTTAAAAAGTGGGTTTTGGAAATTTTCTGCAAAATTTCAAGATTTGCCTCTAATCTTCTAAGCCTTCTTACGTCCGCAAAAAATAAAATAGCATTCAACAAATGATCCAAACATTAAGTAGACATATGGGGAATGTAAAGTAATAATAATTTTTTTTAGTTATTGCTATCTATTATAAATCTATTATTTTCAAAATTTTTGGTAAATTTGGTATTTTTTATGAATAAAAATGAAATTTTTGGACTCAATTGTACCACTGTCATGAAGTACAATATGTGACGAGAAAACAATCTCAGAATGACCTGGATAAGTAAAAGCGTTTTAAAGTTATTACTAGTGTTGGGCGAGCATGCTCGGCCGAACACAAATTTTACTCGAGCATCGCGATGCTCTGCACATCGCGGTGTTCGGCCCAATACCGCGTGTGCTCGAGCACGATTCTCGAGTCTCCTCCCCGCACGTTTCTTGGCTGCTATGCAGCCAAGAAATCTGCAGGTAAGTACTGCCATTCACTGTAATGCCGTAGCCATGTTGGCTACTGACATTACAGTGATTGGCTGTCCGGAACGCGTCATCGGGTGCTATATAGCACTTGATGACACGTGTTTGGCTCAGTCTTAGTCAGGGAAAGCTGTGCTGAAGAAGGGACAGATAGTGTAGGTAGTGAAATAGTAATATTTTAGTGAAAAAACTTCTTAGAGACCCAAAAGTCCTTTTAAGGTCTATTGTTGTATCTGGCTGCAATATATATTATTAGCGCAACCTGCGCTCAATTGCGTTGAATTGTTAGTGCCGTTTCTGATAGTGACACAACCTCTGCTACATCTTTTATTTTACATTTGCGCAGCCTAAATATCTGTGACATTCAGCGCAATTGTTTGGCCGCTGGTGACACCGACATTACCTGCGCTACATCTCCTGTATAACGTTTGCACATTCTAAACATTAGTGACTTTTCATTTAGTGTAATTTTTTAAAAGCCGCTGGTGACAGCGACATTACTTGCGCTGCATCTCCTGTATAACGTTTGCGCATCCTAAAATTATTTGTGACATTCAGTGTACTTTTTTCATAGACACTGCGGACAGCGACATTATCTGTGCTACATCTCCTGTTTAACGTGTGTGCATCTTAAAAATATCTGTGACATTCTGTGTACTTTATTTGCGCATACACTTACAAAACCTGCGCTACTGTACGTGTGACATACTTGCAAGCATGTATACCATTTAATATGCGCAAGGGGAGCAGTAAGGGATGAGGAAGTGGCTGTGCTGCTGATGGTGCACGCAGAGGCCGCGGCCCTGGCGCGGTGAAACTGTGTCTGCTGCCAGAGCACAAGAAACGCACTCATCCACGATACCTAGCTTCAGTGTCCCAGTTTGTAGGGTGGCACAGGACACCACACTCAAAGTCAGACCAGTGCGACCAGGTGGTTGGTTTAATTGCAGCAGATAATGCTTCCAGTCGGTTAAGCACCACCCTGTCTTACACAAAGTCCAGTCTCAGTAGCCAAGAGTCTGGTCAACAGAATCCTCACCCTGATCCTCCTTCCTCCCACCATGGAGTCTTGGCAAACAAGTGATCCCACACTCTAATATTCCGAGGAGCTTTTTTCATCACCATTCCTTGATTTGGGCCTCTCGACAAGCCCGCTTGAAGAGGGACATCAGGAGATATTGTGCCCTGATTCCCAAACTCTGGAGTATCCACAGTCTCAAGAAGATGACAGTGGGGAATGGCAATTAGTGTTTCACGAGGTGGATGATAATGATGAGACACAGTTGCCAATAAGTCAACCGCAATTAGTGTCTCAAGAGGTTCATGATGAGAATGAGACACAGTTGTCAATAACTGAGGTTGTTGACAAGTCAGGAGGATAACCAGAGTTAGGAAGTGGAAGTAGTGGATGATGAAGTCACTGTCCCAACCTGGGAAGGTGGCAAGCCGAGCGAGGACAGCAGTACAGAGGGAAAGGGATCCGCAGCACCGCAACAGGCTGGAAGAGGCAGTGGGGTGGCAAAGGGTGAAGGCGGGCCACACCAAACAGGCCCACAACTGTTCCCCAGAGCACCCCCTTGCAGTAATCTCCTTTGCCAAGAGGTAGGTGTTCCATGGTCTGGCGCTTTTTTGAGGAAAGTGCGGATGATAAAAGAATTGTCATTTGCAACCTGTGCCATACCAAAATGAGCAGGGGCGTTAACAATCAGTGTCTGCGGGTCACACCACTACCTCCTCTTCCCCTGCGTTACGTGCTGGTCAATCTCATGTCCCTGACGCAGGCCCGGATGCCTCCCACCATGCACCTGACCTTCGCAAGGACCATCAGCTAGCACATCCACTTCTGTGTCCCAGCGCAGCGTACAGATGTCTATACCCCAGGCATTTGAAGGAAAGCGCAAATACCCAGCCACCCACTCACAGGCCATAGCACACCTTTCCAAATTGCTGGCCCTGGAAATGTAGCCATTTAGGCTTGTGGACACTGAGGCCTTCTGCAGCCTGATGGAAGTGGCAGTCCCGCTTTACTCTGTCCCCAGCCGCCAATATTTTTCACGGTGTGCAGTCCCAGCCTTACACCAGCATGTGTCCCGTAACATCACCCGTGCCCTGACCAACGCAGTTATTGGGAAGATCCACTTAACGACTGACACATGGAAAAGTGCTTTTGACCAGGGATGCTACATTTCCCTGATGGCACACTGGGTGAACGTTGTGGAGGCCGGGAGCGAGTTGTACCCTGGGATAGCACAGGTGCTACCGACGCCAAGGATTGCGGGCCCTACTTCCATCAGGGTTTCAGCCACAACCTACGTTAGTGGCTGCAACCGCCTTCTCCTCCTCTGCCTCCTCCTCCACTTCCACCTCTGAATTATCCTCTTGCAGCACCAGTCAGCCATCAGTCAGTAGCTGGAAGCAGTGTAGCACTGCAGTGGGGAAGTGGCAACAGGCATCTGATCTGCTTAGGTGACAAACAGCACACCACCGCAGAGCTGAGGCAGGGGATAAGGGACCAGACTGAGCTGTGGCTCTCGCCACTCAACCTACAACCAGGCATGGTTGTGTCTGATAATGGCCGTAACTTGGTGGCGGCTTTGGAGCTCGGCAAGCTCACACACATACAATGCCTAGCTGACCTGTTCAACCTAGTTGTTTCAGCGGTTTCTCAAAACCTATCCCAATTTGCCTGAGTTACTGGTGAAGGTGTACCGCGTGTGTGCCCATTTCCACAAGTCATTGTCAGCTTCCGCCGGTCTGGCAAAGCTGCAGCAGCGCTTGCAATTGCCAGCTTACTGACTGTTGTGCGACGTGAGCACACGCTGGAACTCAACGTTCCACATGTTGGCCAGGCTTTGTGAGCAGCAGAGGGCAGTAGTGGAATACCAGCTGCAACATGGTTGTCGCCTTTCCAGTCAGCTTCCGCTTTTCACAAGCGTTAAGTGGGCATTGATGCCTGACCTCTGTGAGGTTTTACGCAACTTTAAGGAATCAACCAGATGGTGAGCGGCGATAATGCTATTATCAGCGTCATCATCTCACTTATGTGTCTACTCAAACGCTCGCTGCTCACAATTAATGCGGACGCTTTGCATGTCGAAGAGGTGGAAATGGGGGAAGAAAGTACACAGGGTGATAGCCAGACCACCCTCAGTTTGTCTTCTCAGCGCAAATTGGATGATGAGGAGGAGGAGCAGGAGACTGGTTGCCTCCGCTACAGAGGGTAGTACCCATGGAAGTTTTATTCCATTTGTTCAGCATGGATGGGTAGAAGAGGAGGAAGAGGATGAGGAGATTGAGAGTCATCATCCTGATGAGGACAGCAAAGGTTATCTGTTGGGACTCTGGCACACATGACCCTCGCGTTGTACGCATTTTGGCCAACAATGATTACTGGTTGTTCACCCTTCTCGATCCCTGCTACAAAGAGTACTTCTCATCCCTCATTCCTGGGGTGGAGAGGACGAGCAAAATGGTGCAACACCAGAAGGTCCTTGTGGGAAAAATTGCTCCAAAAATTTCCAGCTGACAACGCTGGCTGCAGAGTACGCTTTGAAGGTGCTGGCTTGCCCCGCCGCCAGCGTTTTGTCAGAGCGTGTATTTAGTGCTGCTAGGCGCCTGTCAACTGAAAATGCTGACCGGTTGACTCTTATAAAAATGAACAAGGCCTGGATTGCCCCTGACTTTGCAGTAAGCAGCCCTGCAGGGTGAGGCGGATGGTAAGATCACAGGGGTAGTTACTAACCGAGGGTAGTTATAGTACTCACAGTCTTTTAATACCCTGGGCAGGCCTACAGCAGTGATGGAGAGGCTGGCACAGGGGATATCTGGGGCACTCTCTGTGTATAGGGACCAGGCCTCATGGTAGATGAGGTGCCTTGGATGTTGCAGGTGTTTTTAATGTGCCGGTGGCAAGATCCCTTTAGATTCGTGACACCAGTGCCAGTAACGGTGGCACACCGATTTATGGTAGGAATAATGGAGGAAACACGATGTTGTGGTGAACCAAAACTTCTGTTTACTGGAACAGTTAACTATATACAGTCTTTGGTCAAAGTTCCATATATAAGAAGCAGTCACAAGCAGGCTTTACATTAATGACAGGCACAATGTTCTTGCAAGATACTCAGAGGGTTAAACACTTACAGATCAGGCTGCACTTTTCCTCAGAATCCTGTCTGTCTTTATCCCAAGGCCTGTATGCCCTATTGCTGGCTTTATCCTTGGTTAGGGAAAACTTCCTCAGGTATATGTCTCCTTGCTTTAAATAAATCCTTCTGCCCTTCAGCTCTCAGGTTGGCTGGAATAATGGCTCTGCTCTGTACTCTCATAGGAACTTCAGGTTTCTCAGGAGGTAAACCCTTCCCCTGGTGACAAGCTAGAAGCCTGGGCTGTCTAGCTGCATGTCAGAAGCTCCACTTCAGCTGCTGCCTAGCTAAAGTCCACACTGTCTTCTGACTACACACAGACTCCTGACTCTCTCTCCCTGAGCCTGACTATAAATACTAGGGGGTTCCCTAGCTCCCTCTACTGGCTAGGAGGAGGAACTACACCCGAACAAGCCTGATACACAGATAACAGGAAAAATACACATAAAAACATTATATAGAATACAATGACCCTGTCCCGCACGAGGTGGGAACAACGTGGCCCAATTGACCCTTGTGTAGCGCCCACATTTACCTAGTGGGACACTACAACTTCTCTACTCCACCAGAGGAAAGCGGCTGAACATAAAGGCACTCTAAATGTGGCGTTTATGGTGTATTGAATACACTGTATTCCCATGCACCCCTTCCACCACTAAAAAGGGTATTTGGTTCAATCTCCCTTTTCTCGTCCTCCTCCTCCATCATATCAACATGCTTATTAGGCTCCCCTCACTCCTAATGTTTTAAAGGATCAGCTCAGCAGCAGGCCCTCAACCATAATGTTTTAGAGGGTCAGCTCAGCAGCAGACCCTCACCCCTAAATTTTTAGATGGTCAGCACGGCAGCAGGCCCTCGCACATAATTTTTTTTAGATGGTCAGCTCGGCAGCAGGCCCTAGCCCATAATGTTTTAGATGGTCAGCTCGGCAGCAGGCCCTCGCCCACAACATTTTTTAGATGGTCAGCTCGGCAGCAGGCCCTCGTTTACAATTTTTTTTTGATGTTCAGCTCGGCAGCAGGCCCACACCCCTAATGTTTTAGAGGGTCACCTGCAGGTCATCAATCATAATTTTTCTAGGGTGTGTATGATGCCCTCCTTTATGTGTAATAATGGGTGTATTGGAGTGCCGGTTCCTTGTAATTTTTGGCAGCCCTTTCACTTGCATAGGCTTTATGAGTGTAGGAGTCCCACTATCTGGACTATTGTACCACAATATGAACGAGGCCCTCCTTTATGTGATATACAGGTTATATCGGAGTGCCTCTTCCTTGTAATTTTTGGCAGCACTTGCACTTTATATACAAGTAAATATACAGGAAAGAATGTTTCCTAACAATTGTTCCTATTAAAATCGTTTTTTATCTTCGGTTTGGTGTTTATTAATGTCAGTCTGTAAAAGTGGCGCACTACTCGGACAACATCGTTCCCAGCAGCGACCTGGGAGTCCAAGATGCATCCAGACATCCTCCCCATGCTGTTCCCGAACCATTTCAGTGGTGTTTCCATCAATTTCTGACCTTTTCTTATGAACCAGACACCAGACACCCTCCCCTCTTCAGAGCAGGGGGTGCCTGGTTTAATGCTTGGGTTCTCCAATTGACTTCCATTGTGCTCGGGTGCCCGAGCACTTTGGTGCTCGACCAACACTAGTTATTACCACATAAAGTGACACATGTCAGATTTGCAAAAATCCGCCTGGGATTTAAGGTGAAAAGTGGCTCGGTAGTGAAGGGGTTAAAGAATTTTTGGGGATTTGTTTTGCTCTCTTTTGCCACCTGCTGTTTGTTTTTTTTGTTTTTTTGCAGATTTTATCTCCATTTTACAGATTTCATTATGCCCTTTGTAAAGGCTACAGATGACCCCTCAGAATCATATTTTTTAAATGCCCCTTTTTTGTAATTTATTGTCCTTTTTACAGTACCTATAGGCCATGGGGGGTTTCATTTTAGCAGTGTAATTACCCAATGTGGATTTAAAGCTCTCTCATTTATCCTCAGTATTATGTGACAGTAGCTGCTCCCAGTCCTGAAATGCTGCCTAAACCCGGGGAAATTCTGTGTTTTTGGTCTACCAGCCAGAGTTTGCTTCTTATAGTTCAGGGGGAATATAATTAGATTGTGGTCCCTATTACCTAGTGTTTCTTGAACAGTAACATTTCCAAGAATCTCTGCATCATTAGAAATTACCAGATCCAACAGAGCATTGCCCCTAGTGGGAGCTTCTACAAACTGGCCCATAAAGTGGTCCTGCAGCAAGTTGAGGAATCTTCTCGCCTTTGCGGTTGATGCAGAACCGTGACCCCAGTCAATGTCTGGGAAGTTAAAATCTCCCTATTATGACCACTGTACCAGCCTGTGCAGCCCGCTCTGTTTGGTTATACAGTTGCATTTCTATCTCCTCTGTGATGTTAGGGGGTCTATAGATTACACCAAGTATTATTTTTTCAGTTTATTTCCCTTTGTAATTCCAACCTTAAGGTTTCAGCATCCTCACCATCCTCACCCACAATTGCCTCTTTCACACGCGGCTTCATATCACTCCTCACATACAGGCACACGCCACCACCTTTTCAGCGTGATTTAATGCATGAATCCCCATGCTGCGCACACGCCACATGCACATAGAACACATGTTGCACATACCACTTACACTAACCATGTTACATAGAAGAAATCACACATACAGTAGTATTCATTGTATTCATGCCACACAACAAATCACACGTACTGTATTTTTGGTCCATGGTACAAAAGAGCAGCCCTCTTATTCAAAAGTGTGAAAACATTCAAAAGTTTTTGTCACCGAAGGTAAGGGGATGAATTGTTATTACTCCTCCTGCCTTTAAGGTACGATTTCTATATGTTTCCCTTTAATAGATGTTTTATTGCTATTGCCTTGCACATGTAATGTAAATATAATGTATACATGCACAGTATGTTAAAGGATAACTGTCACACTTAGACCCTAATTTCAATTTTCATATATGTAGTTACTAATAACATGATATTCCAGAATCAGTAACCATTAGACTGACTTACCCCATATTTAATAAAATTCAGCCCTTAGCAACCAGTCTGCATAAAACTGCAATCTCACTATTCAATTAAGATGGCCGCCACTGCCCTCACCCTGAGGCTAATCCCGCCTGCCCTCACTAGCCAGTAACAATAGCCCCCCAAAAGTGTCAGTAACCAGAGCCCTCCCCCCCTAAAGGGTTAATCTCCTGCAGCACAAAGAGGTCCTCTTAGCACACGTTGCTTTCATTTATACACTGGGCAGATGGCAGATCTCCCTTCCCTGGTCTGCGCTGCTGCAACTCTGCATTCTCCAGCTCTGCTGAGTGAGGGAGCGTCTGCCAAGCGCAGGGACAGGGAGAAGTGCACACAGCCCAGGCACTGTTATCAGCTGCTGGGGAGGACCTGGCTTTAATCATTTACTTACAGTCCCTGGCTGTCAGTAATCTGACCTTGCACGCTGCGTGCTTCTGCGTCCTCCATCCTTCAACAGATAGACGGACCTGCCTAGCAACCTTATTTTAAGCACAGGTAAAAGTAGGCAGTACAGAGAACAAAACTGTGGAATTAAGGGGTAATTGAATACACAGTGAAAAGTTTAAATAGGGCCACCAAGGAGATATTAATCACCACAATCCAATACTCCCAAAAAAAAATATACGACATCAATATCTGTAGGGGTCTGACACCCAGCAACCACATTGATCAGCAGCTTTCCGCCAGTGCTGGAAACTAAACAGTAGACAGAATAAAAGGGGGTCAGTCAGCACATCCCAATGCGCAGATGCACACTGCCATGGCTAGAAACACAAAGAAAAAAATATAGAATGCAAGAGCACTCTGCAAACCAAATAAAGTACAATAATGCCATAGTTATAGAACATTTTCTCGAGGTAATGCTACGCTTATTTAGAAAATATGAGATTATTGGCAAATACATGTTGTACAAAATTATTTGGGCCCGTCTGCCAAACATCAAGGTGATCTCTGTAAGACGGGAACCTATCACTAAATACTACCTGTTATGTGCTATAACCGCCACAATATAATTCAGGGAGTGCAGGTTCTTCATGCATGCTGGGTCCACTCTGCTTTTTACCATTTTTGGTGCCATAATGGCCTCCATGGTCTCATTTTAATTAGTGTATGTATGAAGCTGTGGCCTGCTGTCATTGCATTCACTGGAAGCCATCTGCCACCAGGAAAGGTATAGAGTAGGCTCAGCATGCATGTTGGTACCTGCATTCCCTGAATTTAATGGTGGGCATTATAGCTGTCACGACCCTTGGTCATGGTCGTGACTCCTTGGGAGCCGCATGCAGTTACCCGCGGTTTTGGTGTGGTGTCAACCGCAGCTGGGGGCACTTAGGGGTTTGCCTCAGGTGCGGTTGCCGCGGATAACAGGCATGCGTGCGGTTGCCCTTGGCAACGTGTTTTATGTGCACTCCCTTTGTCTGTTTGTGGTGCACTAGGTCATGTGTTGTATGCACGGAGACACCTTCCTTCACCTGCGGTTGTCCCCGGCAACGTCTGTTGCTGTGTGCATGTGGTGACAGGGTCTCGGCCTGCTGGCTATTCCCCAGAACATGGTTGCCACGCAAGGTGAGTGATGTGTTGGTTCCATTTGCCTGTCACTGCCATAAGGTGTTTTCTGTTTCCCCTTGTTGCTTGGCCATTGAGACTCCTGCTCCTCCGTGCCAAGGAGGAGTAGGTCGTCTCACCCAGCTCCTAGGTCAGGGATCTGCGGAGGGTCAGCAGGGATCCGAGGTTCCTGAGTATGGGCCCTCCTACCATCAAGGTCGGCCCATGCAGGTAGGAGACAGGGTCAGAGTTAGGGACGCAACAGGAGGTGACCTGCTCCCTAATTCATGTGTTGTTTGGCCAAGTGGTAACCCTACTATCTCCTGGCACCGCACGGCTGGGGGTTTCCCCCACACCCAGCCGTGACAGTATGACCAGAATGGCTCCTCACCTGGTCTCCCTCGAAAGAGGGTGAAGCATGCATCGCCATAGGCCGATGGGGTGCATGCGCGTTCTCCGGAGGGAGAGCGTTATGGGGTTCACCGTTAACGGCGCGGTTGGTGGCTTTTCCCCGCCACCTTGCTAACCGTGTCCGTGTTGGTGACCCCTCGTCCCTCTCAGGGTTCCTATCTCTGGTCGTCTGCTGGCAGCATTCCTTTGGTGTTCCGGCAGGTGTGCTGGTTGGGGAGTGTCTGCTGGCAGCGACCTGGAGTAGGAACGTCCTCCTGAGTTGGACGCGGTGTCCAGTGTTCCTCCTCCAGACTGCTTTGTTGGCTGGCGACCTGGGACTGTTGTGTACGGTCCAGGTCTGTTGGCGGCAGTTCTGGGGGGAGATACGGGCATCTGTCTGGCAGTGCCTCCAGAGTTCTCTCTTCCAGTCTGCTTTGTTGGCTGGCGACCTGGGACTGTTGTGTACGGTCCAGGTTTGTTGGCGGCAGCTCTGGAGGGAGACACTGGTGGTTATCAGGCATTGCCCCTCCCCCCCTCCCTGTTGTTTGGTCCCACCAGCTTCCCTTTTCGGTTGGGGGGGGCTTTGAGGGGAAGGAGTGTCACGACCCTTGGTCACGGTCGTGACTCCTTGGAGCCGCATGCAGTTACCCGCGGTTTTGGTGTTGTGTCAACCGCAGCTGGGGGCACTTAGGGGTTTGCCTCAGGTGCGGTTGCCGCGGATAACAGGCATGCGTGCGGTTGCCCTTGGCAACGTGTTTTATGTGCACTCCCTTTGTCTGTTTGTGGTGCACTAGGTCATGTGTTGTATGCACGGAGACACCTTCCATCACCTGCGGTTGTCCCCGGCAACGTCTGTTGCTGTGTGCATGTGGTGGCAGGGTCTTGGCCTGCTGGCTGTTCCCCAGAACATGGTTGCCACGCATGCCGTTGCTGGCGGTAACAGGTGAGTGTGTTGGTGTGTTTTATGGATTGTGTGTACTTCCCCTTTTAGTTGGTGTTTTCCCTTTCCTGTGGTGCTGGAAGGGTTAATTCTTTTCCCAGTGTGTGTGATGTCACTGGGTGTGTTCTGACCGGTGGGTGTGGCCACTTAGGCCTATATAGCCTCGTTCTCTGGCTTGGCTCAGTAGGTTGCTTTCAGCCAGGCATGGCTGGAGCAGCCTCCTGTGTGTTACCATCTACCAGTGGGGGCCTCCCTTCTGGTCATAAAACTATGTTTCACGGTGTTATGAAGGTGTGTGTGGGGTCTACTTATTATTGCAGCTTATGGTCCTGGGTTCCTGTGTGATGTCTGGTGTGTGCTGTGTCCGTTGGTGTTCAGAACTGCAGCACCTGCACATGGGTTCCAGGGTTTGTTGTCTGTGGCAGGTGAGTGATGTGTTGGTTCCATTTGCCTGTCACTGCCATAAGGTGTTTTCTGTTTCCCCTTGTTGCTTGGCCATTGAGACTCCTGCTCCTCCGTGCCAAGGAGGAGTAGGTCGTCTCACCCAGCTCCTAGGTCAGGGATCTGCGGAGGGTCAGCAGGGATCCGAGGTTCCTGAGTATGGGCCCTCCTACCATCAAGGTCGGCCCATGCAGGTAGGAGACAGGGTCAGAGTTAGGGACGCAACAGGAGGTGACCTGCTCCCTAATTCATGTGTTGTTTGGCCAAGTGGTAACCCTACCATCTCCTGGCACCGCACGGCTGGGGGTTTCCCCCACACCCAGCCGTGACAATAGCACATAACAGGTAGAATTTAGTGTTAGGTTCCCATCTTACAGAGATCGCCTTGACGTTTGGCAGACGGGCCCAAATAATTTTAAACAGTAGATTGAGCTGTAAACAAAAAGCTACTCCCACTTGTGTAGTGGCTGTGTCGCTGTACCGCAGCTCATCTCATATACTGCTGAACTGCAGTATGCTTGGTGAGTGTGGATAGGTATAGATAGATAGATATAGGTAGATAGATAGATAGATGTAGGTAGATAGATGTAGGTAGATAGATTTCATTTATTACATTATTTTAGTAACAATAAGACAGGCAAATATTAGCCAATTGATCATTTTATTTAATTGACAAAATCACAAAATATAATACATATATCATTATTCTAATACATGATCAGACTCCCCAGGGACACTGGTTTGCCCTTACAAAATAAAATTCTTAAAAAAAATCTATATAAAACCATTTTTAACTGGATTTGTCAGGTCTCTTATATAATATATGATCTCATTCAGAATATTTTCATGCAAAAAAATGAATATTTATAATTAGGGTTGAGCGAACGAATTGACTTTGATCCGAATTTCCCCAAAAATTGGATTTGCCACAAAGCCGAATTTCTTAACGCTTTGTGGTAACAAATCAATTTTTTCTGAAATGGTGGTCAGTAGGGATGAGCGAACTCGAACTGTATAGTTCGGGTTCGTACCGAATTTTGGGGTGTCCGTGACACGGACCCGAACCCGGACATTTTCGTAAAAGTCCGGGTTCGGGTTCGGTGTTCGTCGCTTTCTTCGCGCTTTTGTGACGCTTTCTTGGCGCTTTTTGAAAGGCTGCAAAGCAGCCAATCAACAAGCGTCATACTACTTGCCCCAAGAGGCCATCACAGCCATGCCTACTATTGGCATGGCTGTGATTGGCCAGAGCACCATGTGACCCAGCCTCTATTTAAGCTGGAGTCACATAGCGCCGCCCGTCACTCTGCTCTGATTAGCGTAGGGAGAGGTTGCGGCTGCGACAGTAGGGCGAGATTAGGCAGATTAACTCCTCCAAAGGACTTGATTAACTGATCGATCTGCAGCTGTGGATCATTGAGCTGCTGATCCTCAATTGCTCACTGTTTTTAGGCTGCACAGACCGTTTGTCAGTCTCATTTTTCTGGGGTGATCGGCGGCCATTTTGTGTCTTGTGGTGCGCCAGCACAAGCTGCGACCAAGTGCATTTAACCCTCAATGGTGTGGTTGTTTTTTGGCTAAAGCCTACATCAGGGTGAAGCTGTCACACCAAGTGCATTTAACCAGCAATAGTCTGTTCATTTTTTGGCCATATACAAAATCAGGGGCAAGCTGCGCCTGTCACCAAGTGCATTTAACCCTCAATGGTGTGGTTGTTTTTTGGCTAAAGCCTACATCAGGGTGAAGCTGTCACACCAAGTGCATTTAACCAGCAATAGTCTGTTCATTTTTTGGCCATATACAAAATCAGGGGCAAGCTGCGCCTGTCACCAAGTGCATTTAACCCTCAATGGTGTGGTTGTTTTTTGGCTAAAGCCTACATCAGGGTGAAGCTGTCACACCAAGTGCATTTAACCAGCAATAGTCTGTTCATTTTTTGGCCATATACAAAATCAGGGGCAAGCTGCGCCTGTCACCAAGTGCATTTAACCCTCAATGGTGTGGTTGTTTTTTGGCTAAAGCCTACATCAGGGTGAAGCTGTCACACCAAGTGCATTTAACCAGCAATAGTCTGTTTATTTTTTGGCCATATCCCAGTCTAATTCTGTCACTAAATCCATACCGGTCACCCAGCGCCTAAATACTAGGCCTCAAATTTATATCCAGCTAAATCTGTCCCTAGTGCTGTAGCTGGGCGAGTTATTTAGTGTCCGTTCAAGCACATTTCTTGTTCTGGGTTGAAATACAATTCCCAATTTAGCAATTTCATAATTTAGTGGTTCCTGCTATATCAGAGCTATTTGAAATCTATCCCAAAAAGGGTATATAATATTGAAGGTGCACATTGGGTCATTCAGAATAACTTCACACACACCCGCTACTGTGTATTTCCAAGTCTAATTCTGTCACTAAACCCATACCTGTCACCCAGCGCCTAAATACTAGGCCTCAAATTTAAATCCCTCTAAATCTCTCGTTACCGCTGTACTGTTGTTGCTGGGCAAGATATTTAGTGTCCGTCAAAGCACATTTTTTGTTCTGGGTTGAAGTACAATTCCCAATTTAGCAATTTCATAATTTAGTGGTTTCTGCTATATCAGAGCTATTTGAAATCTATCCCTAAAAGGGTATATAATATTGAAGGTGCACATTGGGTCATTCAGAATAACTTCACACACACGCTTCTGTGCATTTCCAAGTCTAATTCTGTCACTAAATCCATACCGGTGACCCAGCGCCTAAATACTAGGCCTCAAATTTAAATCCCTCTAAATCTCTCGTTACCCACCGCTGTACTGTTGTTGCTGGGCAAGATATTTAGTGTCCGTCAAAGCACATTTTTTGTTCTGGGTTGAAGTACAATTCCCAATTTAGCAATTTCATAATTTAGTGGTTTCTGCTATATCAGAGCTATTTGAAATCTATCCCTAAAAGGGTATATAATATTGAAGGTGCACATAGGGTCATTCAGAATAACTTCACACACACGCTTCTGTGCATTTCCAAGTCTAATTCTGTCACTAAATCCATACCGGTGACCCAGCGCCTAAATACTAGGCCTCAAATTTAAATCCCTCTAAATCTCTCGTTACCCACCGCTGTACTGTTGTTGCTGGGCAAGATATTTAGTGTCCGTCAAAGCACATTTTTTGTTCTGGGTTGAAGTACAATTCCCAATTTAGCAATTTCATAATTTAGTGGTTTCTGCTATATCAGAGCTATTTGAAATCTATCCCTAAAAGGGTATATAATATTGAAGGTGCACATAGGGTCATTCAGAATAACTTCACACACACGCTTCTGTGCATTTCCAAGTCTAATTCTGTCACTAAATCCATACCGGTGACCCAGCGCCTAAATACTAGGCCTCAAATTTAAATCCCTCTAAATCTCTCGTTACCCACCGCTGTACTGTTGTTGCTGGGCAAGATATTTAGTGTCCGTCAAAGCACATTTTTTGTTCTGGGTTGAAGTACAATTCCCAATTTAGCAATTTCATAATTTAGTGGTTTCTGCTATATCAGAGCTATTTGAAATCTATCCCTAAAAGGGTATATAATATTGAAGGTGCACATAGGGTCATTCAGAATAACTTCACACACACGCTTCTGTGCATTTCCAAGTCTAATTCTGTCACTAAATCCATACCGGTGACCCAGCGCCTAAATACTAGGCCTCAAATTTAAATCCCTCTAAATCTCTCGTTACCCACCGCTGTACTGTTGTTGCTGGGCAAGATATTTAGTGTCCGTCAAAGCACATTTTTTGTTCTGGGTTGAAGTACAATTCCCAATTTAGCAATTTCATAATTTAGTGGTTTCTGCTATATCAGAGCTATTTGAAATCTATCCCTAAAAGGGTATATAATATTGAAGGTGCACATAGGGTCATTCAGAATAACTTCACACACACGCTTCTGTGCATTTCCAAGTCTAATTCTGTCACTAAATCCATACCGGTGACCCAGCGCCTAAATACTAGGCCTCAAATTTAAATCCCTCTAAATCTCTCGTTACCCACCGCTGTACTGTTGTTGCTGGGCAAGATATTTAGTGTCCGTCAAAGCACATTTTTTGTTCTGGGTTGAAGTACAATTCCCAATTTAGCAATTTCATAATTTAGTGGTTTCTGCTATATCAGAGCTATTTGAAATCTATCCCTAAAAGGGTATATAATATTGAAGGTGCACATAGGGTCATTCAGAATAACTTCACACACACGCTTCTGTGCATTTCCAAGTCTAATTCTGTCACTAAATCCATACCGGTGACCCAGCGCCTAAATACTAGGCCTCAAATTTAAATCCCTCTAAATCTCTCGTTACCCACCGCTGTACTGTTGTTGCTGGGCAAGATATTTAGTGTCCGTCAAAGCACATTTTTTGTTCTGGGTTGAAGTACAATTCCCAATTTAGCAATTTCATAATTTAGTGGTTTCTGCTATATCAGAGCTATTTGAAATCTATCCCTAAAAGGGTATATAATATTGAAGGTGCACATAGGGTCATTCAGAATAACTTCACACACACGCTTCTGTGCATTTCCAAGTCTAATTCTGTCACTAAATCCATACCGGTCACCCAGCGCCTAAATACTAGGCCTCAAATTTAAATCCCTCTAAATCTCTCGTTACCCACCGCTGTACTGTTGTTGCTGGGCAAGATATTTAGTGTCCGTCAAAGCACATTTTTTGTTCTGGGTTGAAGTACAATTCCCAATTTAGCAATTTCATAATTTAGTGGTTTCTGCTATATCAGAGCTATTTGAAATCTATCCCTAAAAGGGTATATAATATTGAAGGTGCACATAGGGTCATTCAGAATAACTTCACACACACGCTTCTGTGCATTTCCAAGTCTAATTCTGTCACTAAATCCATACCGGTGACCCAGCGCCTAAATACTAGGCCTCAAATTTAAATCCCTCTAAATCTCTCGTTACCCACCGCTGTACTGTTGTTGCTGGGCAAGATATTTAGTGTCCGTCAAAGCACATTTTTTGTTCTGGGTTGAAGTACAATTCCCAATTTAGCAATTTCATAATTTAGTGGTTTCTGCTATATCAGAGCTATTTGAAATCTATCCCTAAAAGGGTATATAATATTGAAGGTGCACATAGGGTCATTCAGAATAACTTCACACACACGCTTCTGTGCATTTCCAAGTCTAATTCTGTCACTAAATCCATACCGGTCACCCAGCGCCTAAATACTAGGCCTCAAATTTAAATCCCTCTAAATCTCTCGTTACCCACCGCTGTACTGTTGTTGCTGGGCAAGATATTTAGTGTCCGTCAAAGCACATTTTTTGTTCTGGGTTGAAGTACAATTCCCAATTTAGCAATTTCATAATTTAGTGGTTTCTGCTATATCAGAGCTATTTGAAATCTATCCCTAAAAGGGTATATAATATTGAAGGTGCACATAGGGTCATTCAGAATAACTTCACACACACGCTTCTGTGCATTTCCAAGTCTAATTCTGTCACTAAATCCATACCGGTCACCCAGCGCCTAAATACTAGGCCTCAAATTTATATCCCGCTGAATTTGAATACAATACATTGGGCCAAATAATATATTTGTTGTTGTGGTGAACCATAACAATGAGAAAAACATCTAGTAAGGGACGCGGACGTGGACATGGTCGTGGTGGTGTTAGTGGACCCTCTGGTGCTGGGAGAGGACGTGGCCGTTCTGCCACATCCACACGTCCTAGTGTACCAACTACCTCAGGTCCCAGTAGCCGCCAGAATTTACAGCGATATATGGTGGGGCCCAATGCCGTTCTAAGGATGGTAAGGCCTGAGCAGGTACAGGCATTAGTCAATTGGGTGGCCGACAGTGGATCCAGCACGTTCACATTATCTCCCACCCAGTCTTCTGCAGAAAGCGCACAGATGGCGCCTGAAAACCAACCCCATCAGTCTGTCACATCACCCCCATGCATACCAGGGAAACTGTCTCAGCCTCAAGTTATGCAGCAGTCTCTTATGCTGTTTGAAGACTCCGCTGGCAGGGTTTCCCAAGGGCATCCACCTAGCCCTTCCCCAGCGGTGAAAGACATAGAATGCACTGACGCACAACCACTTATGTTTCCTGATGATGAGGACATGGGAATACCACCTCAGTATGTCTCTGATGATGACGAAACACAGGTGCCAACTGCTGCGTCTTTCTGCAGTGTGCAGACTGAACAGGAGGTCAGGGATCAAGACTGGGTGGAAGACGATGCAGGGGACGATGAGGTCCTAGACCCCACATGGAATGAAGGTCGTGCCACTGACTTTCACAGTTCGGAGGAAGAGGCAGTGGTGAGACCGAGCCAACAGCGTAGCAAAAGAGGGAGCAGTGGGCAAAAGCAGAACACCCGCCGCCAAGAGACTCCGCCTGCTACTGACCGCCGCCATCTGGGACCGAGCACCCCAAAGGCAGCTTCAAGGAGTTCCCTGGCATGGCACTTCTTCAAACAATGTGCTGACGACAAGACCCGAGTGGTTTGCACGCTGTGCCATCAGAGCCTGAAGCGAGGCATTAACGTTCTGAACCTGAGCACAACCTGCATGACCAGGCACCTGCATGCAAAGCATGAACTGCAGTGGAGTAAACACCTTAAAACCAAGGAAGTCACTCAGGCTCCCCCTGCTACCTCTTCTGCTGCTGCCGCCTCGGCCTATTCTGCTGCTGCCGCCTCGGCCTCTTCCTCCGCCTCTGGAGGAACGTTGGCACCTGCCGCCCAGCAAACAGGGGATGTACCACCAACACCACCACCACCACCTCCGTCACCAAGCGTCTCAACCATGTCACACGCCAGCGTTCAGCTCTCCATCTCACAAACATTTGATAGAAAGCGTAAATTCCCACCTAGCCACCCTCGATCCCTGGCCCTGAATGCCAGCATTTCTAAACTACTGGCCTATGAAATGCTGTCATTTAGGCTGGTGGACACAGACAGCTTCAAACAGCTCATGTCGCTTGCTGTCCCACAGTATGTTGTTCCCAGCCGGCACTACTTCTCCAAGAGAGCCGTGCCTTCCCTGCACAACCAAGTATCCCATAAAATCAAGTGTGCACTGCGCAACGCCATCTGTGGCAAGGTCCACCTAACCACAGATACGTGGACCAGTAAGCACGGCCAGGGACGCTATATCTCCCTAACTGCACACTGGGTAAATGTAGTGGCAGCTGGGCCCCAGGCGGAGAGCTGTTTGGCGCACGTCCTTCCGCCGCCAAGGATCGCAGGGCAACATTCTTTGCCTCCTGTTGCCACCTCCTCCTTCTCGGCTTCCTCCTCCTCTTCTTCCACCTGCTCATCCAGTCAGCCACACACCTTCACCACCAACTTCAGCACAGCCCGGGGTAAACGTCAGCAGGCCATTCTGAAACTCATATGTTTGGGGGACAGGCCCCACACCGCACAGGAGTTGTGGCGGGGTATAGAACAACAGACCGACGAGTGGTTGCTGCCGGTGAGCCTCAAGCCCGGCCTGGTGGTGTGTGATAATGGGCGAAATCTCGTTGCAGCTCTGGGACTAGCCAATTTGACGCACATCCCTTGCTTGGCGCATGTGCTGAATTTGGTGGTGCAGAAGTTCATTCACAACTACCCCGACATGTCAGAGCTGCTGCATAAAGTGCGGGCCGTCTGTTCGCGCTTCCGGCGTTCACATCCTGCCGCTGCTCGCCTGTCTGCGCTACAGCGTAACTTCGGCCTTCCCGCTCACCGCCTCATATGCGACGTGCCCACCAGGTGGAACTCCACCTTGCACATGCTGGACAGACTGTGCGAGCAGCAGCAGGCCATAGTGGAGTTTCAGCTGCAGCACGCACGGGTCAGTCGCACTACAGAACAGCACCACTTCACCACCAATGACTGGGCCTCCATGCGAGACCTGTGTGCCCTGTTGCGCTGTTTCGAGTACTCCACCAACATGGCCAGTGGCGATGACACCGTTATCAGCGTTACAATACCACTTCTATGTCTCCTTGAGAAAACACTTAGGGCGATGATGGAAGAGGAGGTGGCCCAGGAGGAGGAGGAGGAGGAAGAGGGGTCATTTTTAGCACTTTCAGGCCAGTCTCTTCGAAGTGACTCAGAGGGAGGTTTTTGGCAACAGCAGAGGCCAGGTACAAATGTGGCCAGCCAGGGCCCACTACTGGAGGACGAGGAGGACGAGGATGAGGAGGAGGTGGAGGAGGATGAGGATGAAGCATGGTCACAGCGGGGTGGCACCCAACGCAGCTCGGGTCCATCACTGGTGCGTGGCTGGGGGGAAAGGCAGGACGATGACGATACGCCTCCCACAGAGGACAGCTTGTCCTTATCCCTGGGCAGCCTGGCACACATGAGCGACTACATGCTGCAGTGCCTGCGCAACGACAGCAGAGTTGCCCACATTTTAACCTGTGCGGACTACTGGGTTGCCACCCTGCTGGATCCACGCTACAAAGACAATGTGCCCACCTTACTTCCTGCACTGGAGCGTGATAGGAAGATGCGCGAGTACAAGCGCACGTTGGTAGACGCGCTACTGAGAGCATTCCCAAATGTCACAGGGGAACAAGTGGAAGCCCAAGGCCAAGGCAGAGGAGGAGCAAGAGGTCGCCAAGGCAGCTGTGTCACGGCCAGCTCCTCTGAGGGCAGGGTTAGCATGGCAGAGATGTGGAAAACTTTTGTCAACACGCCACAGCTAACTGCACCACCACCTGATACGCAACGTGTTAGCAGGAGGCAACATTTCACTAACATGGTGGAACAGTACGTGTGCACACCCCTCCACGTACTGACTGATGGTTCGGCCCCATTCAACTTCTGGGTCTCTAAATTGTCCACGTGGCCAGAGCTAGCCTTTTATGCCTTGGAGGTGCTGGCCTGCCCGGCAGCCAGCGTTTTGTCTGAACGTGTATTCAGCACGGCAGGGGGCGTCATTACAGACAAACGCAGCCGCCTGTCTACAGCCAATGTGGACAAGCTGACGTTCATAAAAATGAACCAGGCATGGATCCCACAGGACCTGTCCGTCCCTTGTCCAGATTAGACATTAACTACCTCCCCATAACCATATATTATTGGACTCCAGGGCACTTCCTCATTCAATCCTATTTTTATTTTCATTTTACCATTATATTGCGATGCTACCCAAAGTTGAATGAACCTCTCCTCTGCCTGTGTGCTAGGCCTAAATATATGCCAATGGACTGTTGCAGTGGTGGCTGACATGAAGCCTGATTCTCTGCTATGACATGCAGACTAATTCTCTGCTGACATGAAGCCAGATTGTCTGTTACGGGACCTCTCTCCTCTGCCTGGGTGCTGGGCCTAAATTTATGACAATGGACTGTTGCAGTGGTGGCTGACGTGAAGCCTGATTCTCTGCTATGACATGCAGACTGATTCTCTGCTGACATGAAGCCAGATCCTCTGTTACGGGACCTCTCTCCTCTGCCTGGGTGCTGGGCCTAAATTTATGACAATGGACTGTTGCAGTGGTGGCTGACGTGAAGCCTGATTCTCTGCTATGACATGCAGACTGATTCTCTGCTGACATGAAGCCAGATCCTCTTTTACGGGACCTCTCTCCTCTGCCTGGGTGCTGGGCCTAAATTTATGACAATGGACTGTTGCAGTGGTGGCTGACGTGAAGCCTGATTCTCTGCTATGACATGCAGACTGATTCTCTGCTGACATGAAGCCAGATCCTCTTTTACGGGACCTCTCTCCTCTGCCTGGGTGCTGGGCCTAAATTTATGACAATGGACTGTTGCAGTGGTGGCTGACGTGAAGCCTCATTCTCTGCTATGACATGCAGACTGATTCTCTGCTGACATGAAGCCAGATCCTCTGTTACGGGACCTCTCTCCTCTGCCTGGGTGCTGGGCCTGAATATATGCCAATGGACTGTTGCAGTGGTGGGTGACGTGAAGCCTCATTCTCTGCTATGACATGCAGACTAATTCTCTGCTGACATGAAGCCAGATTGTCTGTTACGGGACCTCTCTCCTCTGCCTGTGTGTGTGCTGGGCCTAAATATATGCCAATGGACTGTTGCAGTGGTGGCTGACGTGAAGCCTCATTCTCTGCTATGACATGCAGACTGATTCTCTGCTGACATGAAGCCAGATCCTCTGTTACGGGACCTCTCTCCTCTGCCTGGGTGCTGGGCCTAAATTTATGACAATGGACTGTTGCAGTGGTGGCTGACGTGAAGCCTGATTCTCTGCTATGACATGCAGACTGATTCTCTGCTGTCATGAAGCCAGATTGTCTGTTACGGGACCTTTCTCCTCTACCTGGGTTCTGGGCCTAAATTTATGAAAATTGACTCTTACAGTGGTGGGTGACGTGAAGCCTGATTCTCTGCTATGATATGAAGACTGATTCTCTGCTGACATGAAGCCAGATTCTCTGTTACGGGACCTCTCTCCTCTGCCTGGGTGCTGGGCCTAAATTTATGACAATGGACTGTTGCAGTGGTGGCTGACGTGAAGCCTGATTCTCTGCTATGACATGCAGACTGATTCTCTGCTGACATGAAGCCAGATTCTCTGTTACGGGACCTCTCTCCTCTGCCTGTGTGTGTGCTGGGCCTAAATATATGCCAATGGACTGTTGCAGTGGTGGCTGACGTGAAGCCTCATTCTCTGCTATGACATGCAGACTAATTCTCTGCTGACATGAAGACAGATTCTCTGTTACGGGACCTCTCTCCTCTGCCTGGGTGCCGGGGCCTAAATATCTGAGAATGGACTGTTCCAGTGGTGGGTGACGGGAAGCCAGATTCTCTGCTATGGAACCTCTCTCCAATTGATTTTGGTTAATTTTTATTTATTTAATTTTTATTTTAATTCATTTCCCTATCCACATTTGTTTGCAGGGGATTTACCTACATGTTGCTGCCTTTTGCAGCCCTCTAGCTCTTTCCTGGGCTGTTTTACAGCCTTTTTAGTGCCGAAAAGTTCGGGTCCCCATTGACTTCAATGGGGTTCGGGTTCGGGACGAAGTTCGGATCGGGTTCGGATCCCGAACCCGAACATTTCCGGGATGTTCGGCCGAACTTCTCGAACCCGAACATCCAGGTGTTCGCTCAACTCTAGTGGTCAGGGTAAAAAAAAATACATACTCACTTTATCCATTTGTTCGCGGAGAGTCTGCTTTAATCATCTTGATAGAAGAAACTATGTGAAATCTTGCGCAGGGTGACATTTGATGTCACCACATCAGTGCACTGGCGGGGTGCGGTGACATCATCAATGACGGCCTCTCCACAAGAAAATGGATAAGGTGAGTATGTACTTTTTTTTGCCCCTGATTTACCCCTGAAAGGCCTCAATTTTAATGTCAGATGCCGCAATCAGCAATTAATGCAGAATCTCAAGGGGTTCAATGACAGGTGGGGCACAGCGATTGCCATTCCCCGTGAAATTCGGTAAAGCAGTCAAATCAAATTTTTTAGAACTTCGCTCATCTCTGTTTATAATCTATGATTACCCCACAGCTTCCCTATATAATATTAAAAGTTTTTAGTTTTTTTTTTGGGGGGGGGGGGGTGCAGTATTCTACCACTTCCTGAGACTACATTAGTCTATTGACACTTTTCTATCTGTTAATATTCATTAATTGCAGCTGCTATAAACCACACAGACCCTGCTACACTGTCTGGGTCTGTGTGGTCAAGGAAGAAAGTGTGTGCCACCAAAATTGTCAAGCCAGGAAAGTTCTCAAAGTGAAAAATTCAATAACATTAACATTTAAAGGATAGGTCAGTATCTCATTGGTGGGGGTCTGGCTCCTGGCACCCCCACTGATCAGCTGTTTTAAGAGTCTGTGAAACTCAGGTGACCACCACAGCCTCTTCTGAGGTCAGTGACATCACATTCATCGGTCACATGGCCAATGTGGGTATCAGTCAAGTAAATGGATCTGGGATGCAATACCAAGCACAGCCACTATGAGATTCATGGCACTGTGCCTAGTATGCTGTGAGATCGTAGCCTCTCTTAAAACAGCTGATCAGTGGTGGTGTCGGGTGTCAGATCACCACTGGTCAGATAATGATGACCTACTGTAGCCTGAGGCTAGGCTATCAATGTTGAACTCCAAGCAAACACCTTTAAAAAAAATCTAAACACACAATTTCTCTTCTACAGACTTACATTTAATTAACAAAAACAAAATCAAAAGACACATTCCCTTTCAGGAAAAGTGGATATAGGAATAATATGTTATATATGTACATTTTCTAATATATACAGTACAAGTGCAAATATTCTACATGTATGAGACCTTAAGAAACGCAGGATAAAATCATATATCATGAGGATATAATGGTCATGTTCAAACAGTTCTTGTGCTTTTTGCTTAAAAGAAAAGGTTTGGAGTAGGCAAGCTTAAAAATTTAGCTCTAAATATCACCCAGTCTCCGAGATTCATGCCCAAGGCTACTCTTATCTCTTCATTTTTGCTGTAAAGAAGAGCCTTTCCATCCAGATTATGCTTCTCAATCTTCTCTATATAGTCTTCACAATGTTTTAAATTAAGCTCTTTCATCTAAAATAGAAGGAAAAAACGTACATGAGGTGAATGAAAAATGTTTTCAAGTTACCTTAACCTGTTATTCTAGAATATCATATAATTCAGGACATCAAAAATGATTCCTCAGTCACACCCTCCAGACAACGCTGATTACAAACTGTTTAGTGGGGATGGTGCTTGACATAGGAGTCCTCCCTCTGAATCCTTGGTATGCCTGGCCTAAGAAAAAGTTTTTTAGGCCAAAAAAATGAAATCCGTCCATCCAGTTCAGCCTGTTATCCTCCAAGTTGAACCACTGGCTCTGCTTTTGACCTCTTTTTAATATTGGCACCACACTTGCTATGCGCCAATCCTGTGGAATGCCCCCTGTCAATATAGAGCCCTTAAATATCAGAAATAAGTGTCTGTCTTTTACATTACTTAATGCTCTTGGGATATAGGGGGTGTATGCCATCTGGTCCCAGTGATTTGTCTATTTTAATCTTTTTAAGATGTTGCTGCCCTTCTTCCCAGGTGAAACAGGCCACTTTTATTTGGGAGTTTACTTTTACATTCTGCATTTTATCTGACAGTTTATTTTCCTCAGTAAATACAGTGGAGGAAAAAAAAATATTTACCTTTCTCCTCATAGCTCTCTGCAACTCCTCCTTTATCACTCTGTAAAGTGCCAAAATTTTCAGGTTTAAATATTCTACCATTTATATAATTGAAGAACAATTTAGGGTTAGTTTTACTCTCTTTGGCAATGAATCTCTCTGACTCCAGCTTGGCTGCTTTTTTCTATCTTTTACATATTCTCTTTTTTTCTTATAGTTTTTCAAGGATTCCTCACAACCCTCCTGTTTTAGTGATTTAAATGCTTTCTTTTTGTCATTTATTGCTTCCTTTACATTTCTATTTATCCACATAGCTGTTTTCTTGTTCCTTAACCCTTTATTCCCATAAGGTATGTACCTTTCACAATTAGAGTTTAGGATGCTTTTAAAAATATCCCATTTTGTGGCTGTATTTTTATTTTTGTGGCTGTATTTTTTTGTTATTATTTTGTTATTTTTTTATTTTATTTTTGTCCCAGTTAGTTAGGCTAATGGCTTCTCTTAGCTGGTCAAATTTTGCTTTTCTGAAGTTTGGTATTTTTGTGCCTCCCTGAAGAAGCACTCTTTTGAATGACAATTGGAAGGTTATTACTTTATGGTCACTATTTCCCAGGTGTCCCCCGACCTGCACATCTGTTGTTCTATCAGGTCTATTGGTTAATACTAAGTCCAGTATGGCCGTCCCTCTAGTCAGATCCTGGACCAGTTAGGAATTGTAATTGTCTTTGGCTATTGCCAAGAACCTGTTTCCTTTATGAGATATACAGGTTTCAGTTTCCCAGTCTATATCTGGGTAGTTGAAGCCCCCCATAATAGCAACCTCTTGATTTGCCGCCTCATATATCTCATTTAGTAGTAGATTTTCTGTGGACTCTGGTATATTAGGTGGCCTATAATAAACTCCTATTAGTATTTTATTATTGTTTTTGGCTCCATGTATTTCTACCAACAGTGACTCCACATGTTCATGTCCCTCACTTATATCTTCCAGGAGTGTCGGCTTTAGACAGGACTTTACACCCTCTCTGGTGTTCAGACTCTTTTTTTAAACAGACTGTAACCTTGTACATTAACCACCCAGTCATAGCTATCATCCATCCAAGTCTTAGTTATTCCCACCATGTCATAGTCCTCCTTAGTCATTACTAATTCCAGGTCACCAGTTTTATTAGACTTCTGACATAACACAGTACATATCCTTTGTTTTTATAGTTGAATGTCTTAGTGTTTTTAAAATGTTTTTATTCTAGACAATCCCTTTAATAAATGAGGTCCTAGTGTACAACAGCATTGCAAACGTGTCTGCAAATTTCAGTGGCTGCACCCTGACCCTTTCTCACCACCAGCAATCACTTTTAACCACATAGTTGTGACTGATATTCATCATGATTGAGCATCAACACAACTGAATGTGACTGCACCCAACCCGATAATGCAATGTGGCCACAACTAGCCATAAACACCACCAAATGTGCACATGGCCAACTGTCAGATGATGTCACAGACATGGCGGTCATAGTTGGTTACATGCATATTAGGTTGTGTTTCATGCTAGTTGTGTTCACATTTCATTGCATTAGCAGGTAGGCTGCAGTCATATCCAGTCGTGTTGGTCGGTCATGCACAGCAGACATATTGGTTGGTCATGGTCACAGAACAGGACAGGGATTAAAAAGCTACCAGCCAACCAGAAGGAACTTGCCGAATACAGATTTACGCATCCCCATTGGTTTCAAATAGAGTTATTCAGCAGAACACAATGAGATCTGTATACAGTATTCAGCATATACATTTTGTTCTATTTAGACTTGGGAGACAAACCCAAAATGTTGGATATATATACACAATTTTTTTATTTTATTGTAATACTGCAAACAAAAATAATGACTAACCTTGTCACAGACTTGACTTGTGCTCATTTTCAATAAATTCATTCTAGTCAGCGATTTTTCCTTCTTGAACCTCAAAAAGTTAAAACTACCTTGTAGGAGTTCAATCTTCCTTTGAATGGTGTGATCTAAGTTGACAGTGTATGTTCTTAACTTGTTTGCATCTTCCACAGTGAAATCAGTATACTCTAGTAGTTTGCAGAAGGTATCTGGATCCCCATCCAACTCCAGAAGCTGTTTGAGACTCTCCCTATTAGCATGCAAAGCATCCAGGGACATCTCATAAATGTCCCACAGTTTTATTTTTTCGTATTGAGAATCTTGGCCTTTTCTACTCTGCTGCTCATCTTCAATGCACTGTAGTATCCAGCTGAAGGAACACGGCCATTGGGCAGCCATTATCACCCACTTTGATACCTTATTTGCGCTTATTTCTTGATATTTATTATCTCTGGCCATCAGTCTGAGAGTTATGACAATGGAGTTCACAATCCTCCTCATGTTGATAACATTGTCAGTAATATATTCAAGACATTCGTCAGATTTCAGGTGCTCCAGTGCCTCCCGTATTAACTGATTTGCTCCTTCATCTTTATTACCTTTGCCTGTTTTAACCTCCAAGAGTCGATTATTTTCAGAAGACCTACTTTTATCTTCAGTTATTTTTCTTCTTAAACTATTTTTACTGTCAATTATATAACTCAGATGACCGGACTTAGTATGGTAATTCATCTGGGGGATAGAAAAGGGTAATGTGACAACCCGGTTTAGGAACAGATAGCCATTGTTCGCCATGCCTTTCAGTAGGTCTGACTTTTCAACACATTCAACAATGATACCAGGGTCTACAGCCAAGATGGATATAAATGGTGCATCTTCATTAGAAAGCAGTATATTTATAGCGTTTAAGACTTCGACCACTCGGTTTGGCATGCAGTTGTCCAGTTTAGTGATTTCTATGATGACTCTTATTTTCGTATTTTGGAATATTTCCATCATTTGAAGGTAAGAAGTGATAGTGTCAACCTCCTTCTTGACATCAGCCATGAAGCCCATCTGAGAGCTCATATCTTTCCTCTTCAGTTTTTTTAACACTTTGACTTTCTGAGTCAAAATTAAATTTCTTGTCACTTCAAGGGTCATTATAAACGGTTTTACTGTACAAAGACCAAACATAGATACAAAACTGTATACGAAATATATAGATATTTTATCGTTAGATATCACAGTATTTAAAATCAATGCAAAAACCAAGACTCCCATGAGGAACACACATAAAGTAAGAAGCCACAGTGGGATTTTTAGAAACTCCTTAGAAACCCATTTCTCAGAGCCTTTACTATTTTCAATTTTCTTGTTCTTGTATAATGCACGATAAATACTAAGAGGTATCAGCCCAAATTGATGCTCAACCCCATCACAAAGAGCTGTAACCAGGCCAGCCCATAGTTGGTCACTACCTGTGCATTCCCAGGCACTGAACCTTACGAAGACAAAATGGATACTTTTCAGATCTTTGTGATTTTCTGTGATGACAGGCTTATAAAATAACAAGCGCACAATTATTTTGAAAAGATGAATTCCTTTTAATAGCTTAATTTGCTCATTGACCTTTTTATTCAGTTGAGATATCTTCAGGTGGGCTGAAATACAAATAAATGTATACGTAATCCCTTAATAGATGTAAAGGAAAGACAATGAAAGTTATCATTAGGACACAATTTATTAGTTAGTCAGAGGGTTCATTCAAAGATTTGGTATCAGACGGAAACCCCACAAGTAATGTGTGTCAAACAGGATGAACTAATATACATGGCATTTATAGTTGGTTGATGGGCTGCAAGGGTAGTGAAGAACACAAATCCACTGTAGAACACTCCTGTATTCTATGAGGTCTTTTTGCTTTATAAATGTTTTGTTTGCTTTTTGGATGCGATTTGAGTGTCTGCAAGGTCTAGATGTTAGTGTGTCTCCAAAATTAATTTCTGGGTGAAACTTTGTTGAGTCCAACTTCTCACTGTATTTCTTGTATTGTGTTCGATATCCCACTGGCTGTGTATGGAGTAGGAGGTCCCTAGTGGCTACGCAGGGCTAGCACCACCCTTCCTCTGTAAGAGAAAGTTTCTAGTCAATCTTGTGTGGGCTGCAGTCTGTGTGCAGCTGGGAAGGCAGTGTAGAGCAGAAACCCAGGGAATCTTTCTACTCTATGGATTGGAAAAGCTGAAAAGGACAATTTATCTGCAAGTTCTTGGGAAAGAGACTTTTCATAAAGTGTAGTGGCCATACTAAAACGGATTGTAGAATATTCCTGTTGGAGAAAGGTAAACCCCCTGACACCAGTTTTCCACCACAGCAAAGAGGACAGAAAGGATCTACTATCTAGAAACGGTATTCCACTCAGGATACTGGGGTATCTAAGTATATCCAGAGAAACAGACTGTTGAGGAAGGGTTGAGACGTATGCATATATATACATATACGCATGCAAACACGTGCATGCATGTATGATATATATGCATGGCATTAATGGTCACTTTATAGGAGGATGTGCTCAGATGTGCCCAGCATCTGCGCACATCTGCCCTTAGTGGCCCACAGGGGCTCATGGTGGCCCCTGTGGGAAATATGTGGTCCCTGGAAGGTGTGCCCCCTTATAATGTAGGGGCTGTGGCCCCTTATAATGTAGGGGCTGTGGCCCTTATAATGTAGGGGCTGTGGCCCCTTATAATGTAGGGGCTGTGGCCCCTTATAATGTAGGGGCTGTGCCCCCTTATAATGTAAGGGCTGTGGCCCCTTATGATATGTATATAATCATCGTGCCCCCTGTAGATATATAACTGTGGCCCCTTATAATATATATCCATCCGTGCCTCCTTATAGGATATTCCCCCCCCCCCCCTTATACCTGAAACCAGGTGCATCAGTGTAAATGTGCCCCAAGCATTCACACTGATACAATCTGGTTAATTGCATCAGAATGACCGGACTAAGGTCCGGTCATCCTGAGAACTACAAAGAACTCAGATTCAACAGAATCTCAGTTCTTTGTTGTAATTATCTCCAGCGCTGCTGGAGATAATTATGCATGATAGAAGGGAGGGAGAAACCTCCCCTCCTTCTATTATGCACATTCCGGCATTGCGATTACTATCGCGCTATCCGGAATGCAAGGTGCTGCAGGCGGGAGATCAAAGACTTCTCCCGCCTGTCAGCAAGTTGCGGCCCCGCTGTGCGTGTGCAGAGACGCGCGGGCTGGCGCGGTGACGTCATATCACCGCGCCGGCCCACGTGTCTAGGCCCGTGGAGCGCGCGCACAGCGCATGCGCCGCGACACGGGAGTGCGGGCTGCAGGGTATAAAGCCCGGCAGCCCTGCACTATGAGGGAGAGCCGTGCCGCCCCCCCAGAAGAAAACCGACACCGGCTCCCCCCTGAGAGCGCGATCGGCGCTCAGGCAGAAGAGAGCGGACCCCCCCAATGAAGAGACCTCTAGCGGAGACCCCCCTGATGGGAGAGCGCGATCGGCGCTCAGGACGGAGCGGCCCTCCCTCCGGCTAGAGGACCCTGACCGGCCCCTCTGAAGGAGAGCGCAATCAGCGCTCAAGAGGAACGGAGCGACCCCCCCTGGCTGAACTAAGTATCCCCTCCTTCTTTCCATATCCCCTATCCCACCAACGAACCCCTATCCCACCAACCCTTACACCCTTGATCCCCTAACCCTTACACCCCTGAGCCCATACCACTACACCCCTGACCCCCTACTATTAACCCCTGCATAACCAAACCCCTATTCCCCTGGTTAACCCCTGATCTCTAAACCCCTACTCCCCTGGATAACCCCTTGTTACTATATTTGCAGGGTATTAACCCTTGCATTACTGTGTAGCCCTGCAATACTGTATTTGTGTCGGTGGCCTGCATACACCCCTGCAGTGCCACCGTTAACCCTCGTCATACCTTAGGGATAGAATTAGTCAGGTGGGGTGGGCTGCTAATATTTGTATGTGAGTGTATTGTATAGTTAGTTTGTGGGTGGAATTTGGGAATTGTGTGGTGTAGTTTAGTGCTGTATTTATAGTCCTGTATTGTTAGTGTATTGCGTGCGTAGTGTATTGTTGGTATTAATAAATACTATGGTTTATATATAACTATCTGTGTAATGTGTGGTTATTAGCGATAGTTTAGTAAGGCGCATGCAGCTAGTTTAGTGATTAGTGTAAGGCAAAGTATAGTGAAAATATTGTGTTATTGTTATATAAAGGTATAAATAGGCGGAGTCATCAATAGACGGCTCCTCCTATTTATGAATATTAATTATTGATATTTGCATAAATATTGATGATAATATTCCCCCTTTACACAGACATTGCAACTCTTAGGCCAGAGAATTCACAGGTCTGATCAATAACCATCAGAAGGTCCAGTAGTTTATGATCGTGTCACCTTAATGTAATTTACAGGACCATCACCATCTAAGACGTAACCTTTATTAGATATATCGAATAACATCAACATAATTCCCCACAATTATTGTGTATATGAATCAAGGACTGGAATGCAGGGGTTAATAATCATTGGGGGGGGGGGGGAGAAAACTCTATCCCTATGTCTGACCCTTCAAACTTGGCCCTTCCTACAAAACGGAACACCTGCCCCGATAGGGGCGATCTTGGGTCAGGAACCTCCTAAATAACCCTGGGGTTACCTTGACAAAGGATTGATACCTTCACAGTGTAACATCAGTCCAATTTCAATAGTCCATTTGTATGATAAGTCCAAATAAATAATGGAAAATAAAAAACAGTAAATACAAGAAGCAACTAGTATCATTAATCTATATCTCCATTAGATTACACGAGAGCCATAATTCGGTCTGCTACTATTGGGAAGATGACCCTACATTTCAGCAAAGTCAGTACACTTCAATGTGTAAAACAAGAGGAGAATTCACTAGTAATACTCACTCCTAATTTTGTCAAGAAGATCGTCCTTGCATCTACCCCATGGTATATACAGACCAATAGTCAAAGGACATTTGTCATGGTAAAGAGCTTTGGCCAGCGCGTAGCAGTACTCTTCATCTTTATTCTCTTTTGCTTCAAAATAAAGACATTTTCTTTGAAATTAATGAGTAAGAGCAAAGTGCATTATTGTAATTTGTATTACTACAGATGATTATCGATCAGATGTCTCCATATTTATAATAATAATAGTAATTATTTTTATGAGCTTCATGCTGTTGTTAAGCTACTTCTGGAATAACTTTCATCTGTGTGTTAAAATTACAACCCAATTCTCTTCATAATCTCAGCCATTTGTATTTGTGTTGTAGACGTAGACCATGCAGCTGCTATGGGGCTAATTAAAAGAGAGGGGCCCAGGGATAGTTGATGTTATGTTCTTTTCAATTGGTTTTTACGAAACGATGTAGGCTCCCCTCTACAGGGAAACTGCATGGCTACAAATTAAGAGAGTGAAGAATTGGCCAAGGGCCTCCAAGAGGCATGGGAATGGAAACAAACACCAGTCGATTCTTTTGAAACACAACAGGCATTACTGACCCAACGCCATGTTTTCGGTTTAGGATGAAGGACTTCCTCGTAGAAATTCTTATGCCTGTGGAGAGCAATAGACTTCCTTGTTAGTATGACCAGGTGTTAGAGGTAAGAATAGTTCAGGTTTGATTGATTCAGAATGACTGACCTTACATCCAAACCCACACAAAAATGGACAAGCTTGTATTGAATTTACTTGTAGAGAAGCAAAAATTTTTCGATCAAGATGATCCACCTATTGTGACCCATTCCCTAGATTTTAGCTGTCTCTGGTTTTAGACCAATTTATCATCTCTGTTCTATATTTTTTTGAATGCTGCACAGTTATTATACATTTCCAAACCTATCATAGAGAATCTCTTTAACCTTGATATCAATTTCGAATGTTAGTTGGTTTATCCATCTGTTATACATTGGAGTAAACTTGAAAAGGGCCATCTATGTACCACAATTAGAAAATCAGTTTCTCCACTAGAATGCTTTGTGATATGAGCTCATTAACACGCTGATGTAATTAGGGGTGCATCTAGTACCCATGGCTGTACCCCAGTGAAAAAATTTGATGGGCTACCAAAATGTTAGTGGGGTAAAGGGTGTAAATCGCCCAAGGGGTACTAATGTTCAAGCTCTCTAGGGTTCCACCACAGGAATGACTTCAGTGGTGTCCAATGACATCTGTCCTGGGTTCTCTGTATAATAGATTGATGGATGGATTTTTAAACTGCAGAAAAAAGCAGCCTATGGGTAGGGTCACACAAAAAATTTTTTATTATTTTTTACTGCTGGTGATTTAGCTCCATTCATTGGCGCTAAACCGAGAGTGGGACCGCATCATAAAAAATGAAAAACTCTGTGTTTTTTCCATGAGATATGCTTGGTTGTGTGAACATACCCTTAGGCCAAATTCATATATGTAAGTAGTTTTTGGTGCAGTTAGTTTTCAACCAAAACCAGGAGTGGATGCTTTGATCTAAAAACAAACAAACCGATCTATAATCAAAGCTGAGGTAGTTGCACACATATGCTCGGTTATACCCTTTAAGTTTTATATCATTTAATCTATCAGAGCAACAGCAGCAATGAATGGGAAGATTTCTGCATCTGTGTGATGTACAGGGCTGGTTCTAGCTTTGTTAGATGTTGCTATGTACTCAGGGGTGCACCTAGCCTTTCTGCTGCCTGAGGCAATCCCCCAATGCCAATTTCTTAACCTAACCCCTTTGCCACAATGAAAGCACTCATTGCCCATCGCCCTTACGCTGCCCCCGTCTTGCCCCTACCTTGTGCTGCCTCATCTGGCCTCATTGGTGGTGCACCCCTGTATGTACTACATGTTTGTCTAATTTTCATTATTTACCTCACTCATGGCATAACCTTTTTAAAGGGAGTCTGTCAGCGTTTTGATGATGCCAAACTGCTAACATCACTAGGTAGGGGCTGGGGTGAACAGTCCAAATATACCTTTTGTGGAGCTTTTACTGTTAGGAGTAGTTTGAATGTGAAGTATTTATTCAGCCAGATTCTGCTCCTGCAAGTGCCCAGGGCACAGCTTCACTGTAATGTGCTCTCTGCATTGAGCTGCTTCAAATCCCCTCTCCATTGCTCTGAGTGACACCTCATCTGTAGCATCCAACCAGGAGACCACTACAGCCAGGGCCGCACCGCCAATTAGGCAAGGTGAGGAGATTGCCTCAGTCAGTGCAGCCGTGGAGATAGGTGGGAAGAGGTGAAGGAGGCGCAGGGCAGGGAGAGATGAGCGCTTCCACTGTGGAAGCACTCATCTCTATATGACAGCGATACAGATGGATGCGGCGGGGGTCAGGGGAGAGGCGTCACCCCTCTCCGTTCCTATGATAGGTTGTAGCCTATCAGAGGCCGGTGCAGACAGCATGATGACGTCATAGCGCCGCCTGAGTTATACAGTGCGGGACACAGCCCGGAAGAGGCCTGCATCGCATCGCTGCCAGCCTCACGGAGGTTTTTATTTTTGTATGGCACAATGCAGAAGAGGAGCATTATGGAGGCATCTAGGAAGGGGCATTTCTTACTGGCACATTATGGGGGGCACTATGGGGGGATCTAGGGGCACTAAGAGGTATTTCTTATTGGAACATTATGGGGGCACTATGGGGTCATCTAGGGGCACTAAGAAGGGGCATTTCTTACTGGCACATTATGGGGGCACTATGGGGGAAAGGAGGACAGAAGCACTATGGAAGTACATACTGAGGGCACAAAGAAAGGTTATTTTATATGTGGGGCACTATGGGGAAGGAGGGAGAGGAACACTATGGGGGCATCTATTTGGGTCACTAAGAAAATTGTATTTTATACTCACACATTATGGAGGGCACTATCGGGAAGGGGGAAGTGGAGCACTATGGGGGTATCTACTGGGGGCACTAAGAAGGGGTATTTTATGCTGGCACATTATGGAGAGCACTATGAGGGCATCTACTGGGGGCTCTGTATAGGGGCATTGTATACTGGGGACACATTATGGGTACTACAGGGAAGGGGGTAAGAAGAGCACGATGAGGGCCTCTACTGAGGGCACTAAGAAGAAGTACTTTATACTAGCACACCTTCTGGGGGCACTGAGGGCATCTACTGGGGCACTATATAGGGGCATTTTATACTGGTACATTATGGGGAGCACTATGAGGAAGAGGAGCACTATAAGGGCATTTACTGCGGTCACTATATAGGGGTATTTTACACTGGCACATTATAGGGGCACTATGGGGAAGGGGGAGAGGAGCACTATGGGGGCATTTTATATGGGTATTTTATACTGGCACACATTATGGGAACATTAGCTCAACTGGGGGCGCTAAGAGGGTATTTTGTGTACTGGCAGACGGAACAGGGGCATTTTTGTACTAGTGCACATTATTAGGGGGCATTTTTTGTACTGGTGCTCATTTTAAGGGGGCATTTTTCTACTGTCACATTATAAGGAGAAATATCCCTACTGGGGGGCATTATGGTCAGCTTTATTACTACTGGGAACATGGACTATAGGGAATATGGGCACTATGGAAGCATTATTACTTCAGGGGCGCAGTGGGGACATGTTGGGAGCCCTGTTGTCTTTTTGTCAAAGTGCAGAGACGAGAGATGGGTGACAAATCATCATGGCGGCCTGGTCTGAATGAAGAAGATGAGAAAAGAGAACATCTACATCAGAGGAGATGTCACTGGATGTAAGAAGTATGGTGCGCTGTATTACCCTGTATGTTTTGTAGTGATACACGTAATGTTAGGAGGGAAGGGGTTACGTTGAGAATTTGGTAATGGAAATGGGAGGGGGGGGGGCACTGATTAAATTTTCACCTCAGGCAGCAGAAAGGCTAGGAGCACCCCTGTCTACAGCTGTCAGTCAGAGCAGAGGGGATGGGCTGTGAAGAAGATCAGTGCAGAGAACATCTCACAGTGAAGCCCCTAGTCACTTGTACTGTTCTCCTTAGCCCCTAGCCACAGCTGTCAGAAAAACTGCTGAGACCCTTTAAAGCTTTGGTAGAATTACAAAAGCCTTCTTAAGACATGTCAACAGCTGTGATTGGTGGGCCCAGCACATCCTTGATGGCTACAATGAGGGCTCTATCGAGCATCCTGCTTTTTCTTTGTAAAGTGTTATTCTTATACTATGGATTATCCAAGCATTTTTCTGGGACCTTGAGGAATTTATAGACATTAACACAGACAGTCAAACAGTTTCCATCTGCACCTGTAGGACCTCTAGCTGGGTCCAGCAATTACCTCTGATTGCTGGGGGTTTCTGAAGCCCATAGCATTCAGACGATCATCGGACTGACCACAGTTTAAAAAGGAGCTGTGTTAACGAGACAACCCCTAATTATATTAAAGTGGAGATTCCTTTTAAAGGCTATGGACACCTTTGGGAGCATTTTTTAAATTATATTCTACTCTGTTTTGAAGAAAAATTATTTTGAATTGATTTTTATTAAAAATGTTCAACAGTTTTTGCTCAACAGCTTTCTCTATCAGGGCCTCTGCATACTGTTGCTTTCCTCTTCTCAGTATTTCTATCAGAGAGCAGCTCTGATGGCTCGATCTGTACTTTCCAGACAGCTCATAAACACTCATTATAGCTAAACTATCAGTTTGCTAAGAATTTAGGTTAAATGAGTGTTTATGAGCTGTCAGGAGTTAAGAGATAAGTGCTACAGATCAAGCCATCAGAGCTGCTCTTTGATGGATATATGGTGAAGCAATCCACTGCTGACAGTGAATGCTGAGTGAAGAAAAAAAACATGGCATTTAAAAAAAAAAAAAGTATTGATAGCCCAAAATGATCATCAGTACGCATTGGCAAAAAACTTGCCCCCAAAAGGTGTCAATAGCCTTCAACTAGAGATAAGCAAATTTCAGAAAAATTTTACTTGGCCAGTTTCGGTTTTCCGCAAAAATTTGGTTCGATACTAATTTATTTGTGGCGAATCACGTTAAAAAACAGCTGTTTCCTTGCTGCAAAGAGCCTTTTTTAGTGGTGTAGAACACTGTGCCTTGCAGTAACAGGCATAGGGAGTCTACTGTGGTAGTGAAACAATACTGTGGATCAGTATGACATGCAGATGACAGGGGTCGCTCTTAGAATCACTGCACACTTCACTTATTTGGACAGTTACGGAGCCAAAACTAACCAAATAACTCAAGTATGAACTCAGCCTTACAGGTCAATGTTAGAGCCAGGTATAAAGAACCGTGCAGAGGCCCAAGAACCTACTATAGCATGAAAGAGCGCACTCCTTTTATACTAATTCACTGATTCCACATACAGTGGATATAAAAAGTCTGTTAAAATGTCAGGTTTCTGTGATGTAAAAAAAGGAGACAAAGATAAATCATTACAGAACTTTTTCCACCTTTAATGTGACCTATAAACTGTACAACTCAATTGAAAAACAAACTGAAATCTGTTATGTAGAGGGAAGAAAAAATATAAAAATATAATAATATGGTTGCATAAGTGTGCACACCCTTAAACTAATACTTTGTTACAGCGCTCAGTCTTTGTGGGTATGAGTCTATCAGCATGGCACATTTTCACTTGGCAAGATTTGCCCACTCTTCTTTGCAAAAACACTTCAAATTTGTCAGATTGCGAGGGCATCTCCTGTGCACAGCCCTCTTCAGATCACCCCACAGATTTTCAATGACATTCAGGTCTAGGCTCTGGCTGGGCCATTCCAAAACGTTAATCTTCTTCTGGTGAAGCCATTCCTTTGTTGATTTGCATGTATGCTTTGGGTCGTTGTCATGCTGAAAGATGAAGTTCCTCTTCATGTTCAGCTTTCTAGCAGAAGCCTGAAGGTTTTGTGCCAATATTAACTGGTATTTGGACCTCTTCCAGCTGAAGAAAAACAGCCCCTTGGCATGATGCTGCCACCATCATGCTTCACTGTGGGTATGGTGTTCTTTTGGTGATGTGCAGTGTTGTTTTTGCACCAAACATATCTTTTGGAATTATGGCCAAAATGTTCAACCTTGGTTTCATCAGACCATAACACCTTTTCCCACATGCTTTTCGGAGACTTCAGATGTGTTTTTGCAAAATGTTGCCTGGCTTGGTTGTTTTTCTTCGTAAGAAAAGGCTTTTGTCTTGCCACTCTACCACATAGCCCAGGCATATGAAGAATACGGGAGATTGTTGTCACATGTATCACACAGCCAGTACTTGCCAGATATTCCTGCAGCTCCTTTAATGTTGCTGTAGGCCTCTTGGTAGAATGCTAGACCAGTTTTCTTATTGTCTTTTTATCAATTTTGGATTGACGTCCAGTTCTTGGTAATGTCACTGTTGTGCCATATTTTCTGCACTTGATGAGGACTGTCTTCACTGTGTTCCATGTATATCTAATGACTTGTAAATACTTTTGTCCCCTTCTCCTGACTGATACCTTTTAACAGTGAGATCCCTCTGATGCTTTGGAAGCTCTCTGTGGGCCATGGCTTCTGCTGTGAGACGCGACTAAGAAAATTTCAGGAAAGACCAACTAGAGCAGCTGAACTTTAGTTAGGGTTAATTAGAGGCACTTTAAATGATGGCCGGTGTATGCTGACTCCTATTTAACATGATTTTGAATGTGATTGCTTAATTCTGAACACTCCCCAGTTATAAGAGGGTGTGCACACTTATGCAACCACATTATTTTTGTTTTCTTCCCTTCACCTAAAAGATTTCAGTCTGTTTTTCAATTGAGTGGTACAGTTTATAGGTCACATTAAAGGTGGAAAAACTTCTGAAATTATTTATCTTTGTCTGATTTTTTTACAGCACAGAAACCTGACATTTTAACAGGCGTGTGTAAACTTTTTATATCCACTGTAGATTTCTACAGAACCCGTTCTCTTAAGCTCTTATACAAGTAGAGCCCCTCCATCAGAGTGGGTGTCAGCAGTAAGTTTGTGTTGACGTCACTGATTATTTTGCCCTTCCTCTAATCCGTCAGAACAATAACCCCCAAAAAACTGATCCTGTCTGTGCAGCATCCACCTTCACTCGGTCAGCATTTGGTCAGTAGGCCATCAATATTGCTAAAGCCAAAAAAACTGGAGTGGATCCAAAACAGACATGACACGTGAATGGACCTCCCACTGCTGCCACCCTGCCTACTCCCTGCCACGCTAGCGACTTGCTGGCTCCGCCGCTGCCTTACTAGCAAGCTTCCACCCTCTTCTACTGATGATGATGAAGCCCCTAATTGACCCGGCTCCCAAGTGCGATCAGCTACATTCTCATTATCGAGTACTGTCTGCCTGTCACTGATGTCCTCCTCAATGGTCTCTGGGTCAGGAGCCTGACCACTTGCAACACCAGCTCTCACGCCACTCTCCTCATCACTACTTGCCCGCCTACCAGAGGAAGCGGCAGATGTCTCCTCCACATCTTGGCTGGCCAGTAGCTTCTGACTGTCCTCTAGTATCTCGTCCTCGCTGTATAGTGGAGCTGAGCGCACAGCATATAATACTTCTCTGGCTGAGGGAACAGAAAAGGACAGAGGCAGGTTGAGGACAGGTGAGGGCACAGGGCCTACTCCAGCGCCATGCCAACTAATGGTAGTGTCTGATGAACCCACTGACTCTTTGCTGGGGGTGTCTGATGTCACTTAGGACGAAGTGGATGACCGAGTCAACCATTCAAGAACCGCTGGGTTGCTGGTCAAGACAGGACTGCTAGATGACACCAGGAGCTCAGGCCTTTTGCTGCGACTCCTGCTGCCAAGCCCCTTTACCCTGCTGAGACCTGTGCCTGCGCCAGAAACATTTAGGCCTCTGCCACTCCCCTGACACTTCTCTGTCTGACATACTGTTAGATCAAATAAAGAAATAAATAAAAAGGAAATTAAAACACCCCAAAAAAGTAATTGTAATTTTCTCACTTTACCACACAATGGCTAATAAGCCCTATTTTGTCCACTAATACATGGCAAAAAATGCTTTAGAACATATAGCTGCACCACTGAACGGCAAATATTATATATTTTTTTGACACTAATACACGCCAAAAAGGGCTTTAGAACATATAACTGCACCGCTGAACAGCAAATATATATTTTTTTGCCACTAATACACAGCAAAATGGGCTGTCATTTTCTCACTTTACCACACAACGGAAAATACTTTTTTTGTGCCACTAATACATGCCAAAAAATGCTTTAGAACATATAACTGCACCGCTGAACAGCAAATAATATTTTTTTTCCCCCACGAATACACGCCATAAAGGGCTTTAGAACATATAACTGGACCACTGAACGGCAAATAGGCCCTTGTTTTTTTCAGCTTATGCACGCCACAAAAGGCTTTAGAACATATAACTGCACCGCTGAATGGCAAATAATATATATTTTTTTGCCACTAGTACACGCCAAAAAGGGCTGTCATTTTTTCACTTTAAAACACAACGGCAAATACTTTTTTTGTACCACTAATACACGCCAAAAAGAGCTTTAGAACATATAACTGCACCGCTGAACAGCAAATAGGCCCTTATTTTTTTCCACTTATACAATCCACAAAAAGCTTTAGAACATATAACTGCACCGCTGAACGGCAAATAATATATATTTTTTTGCCACTAATACACACCAAAAAGGGCTGTAATTTTCTCACTTCACCACACAACGGCTAATGAGCCCTTTTTTCCCACTAATACAAGCCAAAAAATGCTTTAGAACATATAACTGCACCGCACAAGGGCAAATAAGACGTAGAAATATCTCCTTGTAATTATCACAGACTACCACCGTTTAAAACATAGCCTTTAATTATATCCATAAATCTAAAAAAATAACCCATATATCACTGTAAATATAGGCAAACAAAAAAAGAACAAAATAACAATAATAATAATAACAAATAATAATAATAACAAATAATATTATGACCGAACTCAGGAAGTATATAAACAATGGTGTAGACTGATGAGTATTTGGGGTACCAAAAAGAAAAGTACCAAAAAGAAAAAAGTCATATATCAGAATCCTATACCTCATGGAACCAAATGTGTATAATAAGAATAGGTGAAGAAGATTAAAAAAAACTTTTAAAAAAACGAAAAAAAGTGTATAAGAAAAATTTGATCTTAATAGTTGCTATATCCCCAAATCATATAAAAATAATGTCCCTGTTCAAACGCGTTTCAACCATTTAATGAAGAGGGCTCATCAGGGGACCAAAATCAAATGTATATATCTAAATGGATAAACTAATGCCGCTGAAATTAATCAAGGAACCAAATGTGTATAATAAGAATAGGTGATGAAGATGGCGCTACACCATCGTGGACGTAACCTCCATCTGCCCCCCCCCCCTCTTTATTTTTGGCTACTCGTGACCACTGAGTCCTTTCTAAGTTATCATACTCAGGGGCACGCAAGTATACTCTTGCTATACATCATGACTCAGCAAACTTGCATAGCAGTTATATTTTGTACCTGAATGAGGGAGGTACCTGACTATCTTTTCTTGCTGATAGTTTACCATTGTGCCTCATGGAATATACTATCTTGGTATTGACAATATATAATTATATGTCCACTTTATGTTCGCTCATTTGGGCAAAACGCGTTTGAACAGGGACATTATTTTTATATGATTTTGGGATATAGCAACTATTGAGATCTAATTTTTCTGATACGCTTTTTTTATTTATTTTTTTAAATCTTCTTTACCTATTCTTATTATACACATTAGGTTCCTTGAGGTATAGGATTCTGATATATAACTTTTTTCTTTTTGGTACTTTTGGCAATTTCTTTTTCCGTTTGTCTATTAATTTGTTATTTACCAACCTATAATAGTTGGCTTCCATTCCCCTCATCAGGGCCATCCTAAGGTATTTAGGAGGTTCCTGATACGGGATCGCCCCTATCGTGGCGGCCATTCCGTTTATAGGCAGGCTATTATATAAATAGGGTGAGACTCAGGAAAGTACCCCAAAATACTCATCAGTCTACACCTTTGTTTATATACTTCCCGAGTTCGGTCATAATATTATTTGTTTCTTGTTATTTCGTAACTTTTTTTGTTTTCCTATTTATACAGTGATATATGGGTTATTTTTTATTTATTTATGGATATAATTAAAGGCTATGTTTTAAATGGTGGTAGTCTGTGATAATTTGTTTTTCGATATACCACTAATTATACAACCAATTGTCTGAGCTGTGAAAAAACTTGTAATAAACCCTGTTAATGACTGTATCAAACAGCACTTGCACCCCAATAACAAGAACGGTTTGCTGGAATTACAGAGCTGTATAACGGCAATTTGGATCCGCAGTCAGTGCAGCAAGGTGTAATAGGATTGTTCCTATTACCTAGGCTGTAACCTCCCCTACTGAACCCTGTTCTGCTTCAATACTGTGGAACGATTCCTCCCTATCCTGTCCCTGAACTTCTATTTAGCAAAATAAAAGTTTTAAAGTATTTTCTACCACTGTCCTTAGCGCCTGCTGACGTCTCTCCCTGCACTAAGTACACTGGAAAATGACTGAATCCAAGATGGCTGCCGCTATTTACTGTATAGGGCTGCGACATGACAGGGCTGGCTGCTGATTTGCATGCCTGGTATTGTGGGTGATCCCTCGTTCCCAGAGTTGCTTGCTCTATGTCCTAACACGTGCAGGAGCCATTTTAGGGAAATATGCGATTCATTACCACAAAGCGTGAGGAAATTCGGATTCGGTACGAAATTTGGATCGAATTCTGCTTTGTCAACTTCGATTCGCTCATCTCTAAATACAACTATTATGTAACCTATCACTCATTAGAGTACACATTACTCAGGTGCACAAACTACGGTAGATGCACAAATAACTGTATGCTTCCGAGTATAATACATGTTTATACTTACAGTCCACATGGAGTGCAGAATTGACCTTGGAAAAGCATAATGCTGATATCAGTAGAGCCTACATTTATATAGCAAAAGAACCTCCTATAAAATGTGTCTACTGTAAACACCCCTAGGGTGTGAATTTCCAAGGTACCTATTACTATATCTCTGCTCTAAATTATTTTGTCTCGAGCTGCCACTTTTTATGCCAAGATTCTTTTTTTATTTTCTTGTGTATAGACCATAAATCTGGACTAGACTGAGGTGGAATTATACTACATGTGCCATACATGTCAACTCTGAGTAGATACAGGGCAGGAGAAGCTCTCCAGCACTTAAAGGGGTTGTCCGGGATTGGGAAGATCGGTGTGTGTGGACAACAGTGCCCTAAATTTTACACTCACGACCCCTTTAGCAGCTAAAATAGCCTGGCAGCAAACACGACAGAGCTGTACTTAGAATGGAACTTTCCATTCCATTCTAACCCCCCTCTGTAGGGGATTAGGCTAGTCCTACTTCCTGCTGGAAGGGTGGGGACCAGTTAGAACTAGTCTAGTTGACCCCCAGCTAGGGGAAGGGTGTGCAGGGGCACATCTCTGCTGGACGTGCCCACACCAGCCAGAGCACCTTAAGCTCTGCTAGCCATGGAGGCTGAAGCATAGAAGCCTCAGCAGCCAGGAGTAAACTTCCTGAGCTAAAGATAAGTCTGAATACAGAGTGAAGTGCAGCATAAAGAAGAAGCCAAGTTATTAAGTCAGCTTGTCAATACAGCAGAGTGAGAGAAAGATAGAGCAGAGTTGAGTTTGCCTGCCAGATTAATGCTAAAGCCTGCTGGAACCCAGACAAAGCCTCTAACTGTTGGAAGAAACGTTTATTCAAAGTAAAGCTGCTGTTAACTTGAGTCCAGACCTTGAGATGAAGTTCTTTCCAATCCCTTAATTATTCCTCCTTTTCATTGCTTCGGAGCCAAAGCCTGGGGTCCAGCAGTATCCAGGTAGGAGCACCATGACACATAAAGAGACATTTAGGCCGCACTACACCACTCAGCATTTCCTACACCTGGGAGGCGATTGAGAGGGCTCTGGGGGGAGGGCCCTTCCCAACATCTGCCGTACTTGTATGGTTGATATTGGGTCTTTAAACATGGTACCCGCTTACATGCTGCTACACAGCAGACACCGGCCGGGAATGTCCGCGATTGGAGACAAATCCAATCATGAAAATTTAACGCCTCAAATGCCATGGTCAGTTGCAACCATGGTATTTGTGCTGTCATTTACTTTGAGTGGGCAGCTCCTGGTGACTGAACAAAAAGATCCAAGTCCCCATTAATTAAGTTTAAAAAAATATAAACATAATTGGAATAAAACGTGCTAAAAAGGCGTACATAGCCCAAAATGTATCAATAAAAATCGCTCCACAAAAAAAGAGCCCTTACACAGCTCAGTAAACAGAAATATAAAAAATGTTATGGGTGTGGATAGGGGGATAAGTTAAAAGCTTGGCACATCCCCTTTAAATGGTGCCATTAGAAAGTACAACTTGACCTGCAAAAAAACAAACCCCTGTACGGCCTGTGAACTGCAAAATAAAAAAGCGCTGCAAAGCAAAAAAATATATACTTTTTAAAATTTTTTGGGGGGTATTAAAACATAACAAAAAGTATGTAAATCTTGTACTGATGCACAGAATAAAGATTATGGGGGGCATTTTAGACTGGTGAAGATAAAACAGGTGTAGAAAATGATAAATGAGAAGGGCCTGCCCCTTTCCCCACCTAATGCCCCCCTTTTTTAGACCTGATGTGAGCAGGGAAAAGTCACAGATTGTGTCGCACATAACCCTTGTGCTGCAATCTGCGACAGATATAGGTCAGCGTATACCAGTTTGTAAATGACCCCCTATGTGTCATTATTACCACACAGTGAATTGCTTTAAAAATATAACCCATAAAACAATGGCGCAATTCTGCTTTATTTCCAATTCCACCTTAATAATAATATTTTCCAGTTCTCCAATATATCACATGGAATATTAAGAGGGATGTGTCAAGTTTATAGGGAATAACTAGCTGATCATTTGGGGTCCAGCTGCTCGGACCACCACTGATCGCGAGAATGAGGGTCTCAATGCTGCTCCATTCATTTTGTATGGGAGCGCTGGAAATAGCCGACACTTCTGTGGAGAATACATAGAGTGGCAGTGTGTATGCACGACCTGCCGCTCCATTAGAACGGGGGATAAGAGACTCCCATTCTCATAATCGGTTTGAGTCCCAGCGATCAGCTAATTAGCCCTTTTTCGGTGTACAGGGAATAACTTTGAAAGTACAACTGCACCTGCAAAAAACAAGTCCCTGTATTGGAGGGAGTAGAAAACTAATATAGGAAATGGCTGCTGCAGGGGCGTCGTTAGGTCAGAAGATTCGGGGCTTGAGCCCCGGATGCTTTGTCCAGTGCCCTGAATGTTATGCTGGCCTGGTAGCATTTTTTATTTATTTGGCTATTCCAGGGCACTTTAATATTGATTGGAACTGGGCAACCCACCACAGATGATCCCCCCCCCCCCCTTGTACTTGTTCCGCTGATCCGCTACTTGCGGGCTGCGCGGGCAGGAGTTCAGTTACTTTAGTGCGTAATCCTGTCCTGCGACGCGTGATCCCGCGAGACCTGCCGTGGGAGGTCACAGGATCACGCGCCGCAGGTTGGGATTGTGCACTGAAGTGACTGAACTCGTGCCCGCGCAGCCCGCAAGCAGCGGATCAGTGGCACAAGTATAAGGGGGGTGGGGGGGTCATCTGTTGTGGGTTGCCCAGGGTCCACAGCCATCAATACTAAAGGGCCCAAGCAAAGATTTCTGCAGTGGTGAGGAAATGAAACATAACAGATATTGGAAAGTTACCGAATGTTGTATTATATAATGTCTGCAGTCTGCACTTCATTTGCGTAAACCAGAACACCCCTTTAAGCATGCCTTTAATGTGCAATTTCAACACAGTGGGCTTGTGCCCCGGATGTTTTCAGATCCTAGCAACGCCCCTGGGCTGCTGTAGGAAGGGTTATACAGCAGCTATCAGCAGGATCAACCCTATTAAACTAAGCATACAGTCTGGTATAGTTTACCCTGCTGATTAAAATGCAACCTGTTTTGTAAAAATCGTTTGGGGCATTCTATAGAAAAAAAGACTTTCATTTCTTATGCAAATGAGATCTTCAGTGCACTTAGGGGTGTGGTCAGCACTGGAATGCTGAGTATCATAGGTGCACCGAAGGGCTAGGCCCCACCCTTTGATGCACTTAAATGGCCCTTTTCTCGGGAATATCGCAACCGATTTTTACAACACGTGTATCATTTTAATTAGCAGGAGCAACTATACCAGACGGTAGGCTTGGTTTAATGGGGTCGATCCTGCAGACAGGTGCTCTTTATTACCATCCATTTTTATGAATAGCCAGTCATCATTGAGACTCTTGGGTGTTTTTTTTTATTTTTTATAGGGGTATTCAATATAAAGTGATGGCATATCGCTGTAATGTGCCATCACTTTATGATTGCTGAGGGTTCAGCTCCTGGGAATCCTGCTGTAGGGCCGTCTCTGCTGAGCTCCTGGCCATTCTGTACAGGGAATGTGCAGAGGATGCAGCACTGCACCAGAGCATTCGCCATTCATCCTCTATAAGTATAATGGATAGTTTTACATGTTTTTTACTATGATAATGGATTTGTATAAAGCGCTATGTAGACATAATAAAACCATCTACAAGAAACAGAGATTGCTATAAAATGAATTCATTGCTAAATTATTGCTACGGATTCTAGAGTTTTCAGAATACACTTTATTGCAGATATCATGTTGAATATCACGTGTGCACATACTTAAAGGGCTTTCTACTGATTATTATAGTTTTTAACAGATACAGTTGGAAGAAAAAGTATGTGAACCCTTTAGAATTATATGGATTTCTGCACAAATTGGTCATAAAATATGATCTAATCTTCATCTAAGTCACAACAATGGACACTCACAGTTTGCTTAAACTAATAACACATAAATAATTAAATGTTACCATGTTTTTATTGAACACACGATGTAAACAGTCACTGTGCAGGTGGAAAAAGTATGTGAACCCCTAGACTAATGAAATCTCCAAGTGCTAATTGGAGTGAGGTGTCAGACAACTGGAGTCCAATCAATGAGATGAGATTGGAGGTGTTGGTTACAGCTGCCCTGCTCTATAAAAAACACACACCAGTTCTGGGTTTGCTTTTCACAAGAAGCATTGCCTGATGTGAATGATGCCTCGCACAAAAGACCTACGATTAAGAATTGTTGACTTGCATAAAGCTGGAAAGGGTTATAAAAGTATCTCCAAAAGCCTTGCTGTTCATCAGTCCACGGTAAGACAAATTGTCTATAAATGGAGAAAGTTCAGCACTGCTGCTACTCTCCCTAGGAGTGGCCGTCCTGTAAAGATGACTGCAAGAGCACAGCGCAGACTGCTCAATGAGGTGAAGAAGAATCCTAGAGTGTCAGCTAAAGACTTACAAAAGTCTCTGGCATATGCTAACATCCCTGTTAGCGTATCTACAATACGTAAAACACTAAACAAGAATGGATTTCATGGGAGGATACCACAGAGGAAGCCACCGCTGTCCTAAAGAAAACATTGCTGCACGTTTACAGTTTGCACAAGAGCACCTGGATGTTCCACAGCAGTACTGGCAAAATGTTCTGTGGACAGATGAAACCAAAGTTAAGTTGTTTGGAAGAAACACACAACACTATGTGTGGAGAAAAAGAGGCACAGCACACCAACATCAAAACCTCATCCCAACTGTGAAGTATGGTGGTGGGGGCATCATGGTTTGGGGCTGCTTTGCTGCGTCAGGGCCTGGACGGATTGCTATCATCAAAGGAAAAATGAATTCCCAAGTTTATCAACACATTTTGCAGGAGAACTTAAGGCCATCTGTCCACCAGCTGAAGCTCAACAGAAGATGGGTGTTGCAACAGGAGAACGACCCAAAGCATAGAAGTAAATCAACAACAGAATGGCTTAAACAGAAGAAAATACGCCTTCTGGAGTGGCCCAGTCAGAGTCCTGACCTCAACCCAACTGAGATGCTGTGGCATGACCTCAAGAAAGCGATTCACACCAGACATCCCAAGAATATTGCTGACCTGAAACAGTTCTGTAAAGAGGAATGGTCAAGAATTACTCCTGACCGTTGTGCACGTCTGATCTGCAACTACAGGAAACGTTTGGTTGAAGTTATTGCTGCCAAAGGAGGTTCAACCAGTTATTAAATCCAAGGGTTCACATACTTTTTCCACCTGCACTGTGAATGTTTACATGGTGTGTTCAATAAAAACATGGTAACATTTAATTCTTTGTGTGTTATTAGTTAAGCAGACTGTGATTGTCTATTGTTGGGACTTAGATGAAGATCAAATTTTATGACCAATTTGTGCAGAAATCCATATCATTCCAAAGGGTTTTCTTGCAACTGTATACTCATGTACTTGCTTACCTTGTGTACATCTCCCCCATGCTTTTTATCTTTCAATCTGGATTCTCCTGACTTGTTTTCCACAGTTGGGCACTACCATTCTCACACCTATCTGCTGACTTTGGTTGCTGGCAGAGAATGTCATCTGTGTATTTGGTTCCTAATCCTCTTGTACTGTGCCTTAATAATGTATTATGCAACTGTTATTACATATAATGTGCCTAGTTTGGCAGTGTATCAGAATAGAACTTGCCTTTCCATTATCCCCCCTTTTGGGTGGAAGTGGGCTAGTCCTGCCTACCTACCAAGTGAGGGGTCGTAGGAAGCTATAGTGGAGTTGGGCGTTCGAGCGAGAGAGTGAAGCAGTATGCAGTGGTGAGAGAGTATTTTCCCCTCACTACTGCAGAAGCTTTGGGAAAGTATCTCAGAGAGCAGCACATACCTGATATATAAAAGGACTTACGTACCTCTGAGTGCGAAAACGGTGCCAAAGACACCCTACTATACAAAACACTAAACAAGAATGGATTTCATGGGAGGATACCACAGAGGAAGCCACTGCTGTCCAAATAAAACATTGCTGCACGTTTACAGTTTGCACAAGAGCACCTGGATGTTCCACAGCAGTACTGGCAAAATACAGGGAGTGCAGAATTATTAGGCAAGTTGTATTTTTGAGGATTAATTTTATTATTGAACAACAACCATGTTCTCAATGAACCCAAAAAACTCTTTAATATCAAAGCTGAATATTTTTGGAAGTAGTTTTTAGTTTGTTTTTAGTTTGAGCTATTTTAGGGGGATATCTGTGTGTGCAGGTGACTATTACTGTGCATAATTATTAGGCAACTTAACAAAAAACAAATATATACCCATTTCAATTATTTATTTTTACCAGTGAAACCAATATAACATCTCAACATTCACAAATATACATTTCTGACATTCAAAAACAAAACAAAAACAAATCAGTGACCAATATAGCCACCTTTCTTTGCAAGGACACTCAAAAGCCTGCCATCCATGGATTCTGTCAGTGTTTTGATCTGTTCACCATCAACATTGCGTGCAGCAGCAACCACAGCCTCCCAGACACTGTTCAGAGAGGTGTACTGTTTTCCCTCCTTGTAAATCTCACATTTGATGATGGACCACAGGTTCTCAATGGGGTTCAGATCAGGTGAACAAGGAGGCCATGTCATTAGTTTTTCTTCTTTTATACCCTTTCTTGCCAGCCACGCTGTGGAGTACTTGGACGCGTGTGATGGAGCATTGTCCTGCATGAAAATCATGTTTTTCTTGAAGCATGCAGACTTCTTCCTGTACCACTGCTTGAAGAAGGTGTCTTCCAGAAACTGGCAGTAGGACTGGGAGTTGAGCTTGACTCCATCCTCAACCCGAAAAGGCCCCACAAGCTCATCTTTGATGATACCAGCCCAAACCAGTACTCCACCTCCACCTTGCTGGCGTCTGAGTCGGACTGGAGCTCTCTGCCCTTTATCAATCCAGCCACGGGCCCATCCATCTGACCCATCAAGACTCACTCTCATTTCATCAGTCCATAAAACCTTAGAAAAATCAGTCTTGAGATATTTCTTGGCCCAGTCTTGACGTTTCAGCTTGTGTGTCTTGTTCAGTGGTGGTCGTCTTTCAGCCTTTCTTACCTTGGCCATGTCTCTGAGTATTGCACACCTTGTGCTTTTGGGCACTCCAGTGATGTTGCAGCTCTGAAATATGGCCAAACTGGTGGCAAGTGGCATCTTGGCAGCTGCACGCTTGACTTTTCTCAGTTCATGGGCAGTTATTTTGCGCCTTGGTTTTTCCACACGCTTCTTGCGACCCTGTTGACTATTTTGAATGAAACACTTGATTGTTCGATGATCACGCTTCAGAAGCTTTGCAATTTTAAGAGTGCTGCATCCCTCTGCAAGATATCTCACTATTTTTGACTTTTCTGAGCCTGTGAAGTCCTTCTTTTGACCCATTTTGCCAAAGGAAAGGAAGTTGCCTAATAATTATGCACACCTTATATAGGGTGTTGATGTCATTAGACCACACCCCTTCTCATTACAGAGATGCACATCACCTAATATGCTTAATTGGTAGTAGGCTTTCGAGCCTATACAGCTTGGAGTAAGACAACATGCATAAAGAGGATGATGTGGTCAAAATACTAATTTGCCTAATAATTCTGCACTCCCTGTATTCTGTGGACAGATGAAACCAAAGTTGAGTTGTTTGGAAGAAACACGCAACACTATGTGTGGAGAAAAAGAGGCACAGCACACCACAAGTAAATCAACAACAGAATGGCTTAAACAGAAGAAAATACGCCTTCTGGAGTGGCCCAGTCAGAGTCAATAACTCAGAGTTATGAGAGAGATGTAACAGAACCAGGGCGGCCCCATGGCACATTTCTCCAGCAGTGCCAGCACATGCACAGACATCTCTCTCATGATCCCCCCCCCCCCCCCATGCACATTTCTCCAGTCCACACAGAACCAGGGGCGGCCGCGGCCCCATGGCACATTTCTCCAGCAGTGCCAGTACATGCACAGACATCTCTCTCATGACTCTGAGTCATTTGCCCCCCCAATGCATATTTCTCCAGTCCAAACAGAACCAGGGCGGCCACATGGCACATTTCTCCAGCAGTGCCAGCACATGCACAGACATCTCAGACATGAGAGAGATGTCTGTGCATGGGCTGGCACTGCTGGAGAAATGTGCCATGGGGCCGCGGCCGCCCTGATTCTGTTTGGACTGGAGAAATGTGCATGGGGGGGGGGGGGGGGGTTTCTTTTATTCGCCCCAGGGCCCCATTTCACCTAGCAAAGCTGGAGAGGGCGTGTACATCTCATATCACCCATATTTCCTCCCACTATTAGGAACCTTCTCCTTCCAAACGTCGGAATGTGCTGCGTCACAGCAGGAAGCGACGAGGGTAGTGAAAGTTCCCAGGTAGGGAAAAAAATTGGGCTCTTAAAAGAAATTTCAATCGCGGTTTTGTTGATATTTGGCTCAGTTGACTAAAAAGTTTGCCCACCACTGCTCTAGCCCAACATACCACACTCTCACCTACAGTGGAAAACTTCCAAAGAAACCTGAAAACTCACCTGTTCAGACAAGCCTACAACCTACAGTAACCGTACTTTTACTATACCACCATGACCAGCTTTACCCTCATCTACTGTGTCCTCCTCCCATCCTTTGTAGACTGTAAGCCTTCACGGTCAGGGTCCTCACTCCTTCTGTACCAGTTTATAACTCATCTTATTCATGCTTATTATACTTGTTTTTTATTATGCAGGTGTACCCCTTTTCTTATGTACAGCGCCATGGAATGAATGGTGTTTTAATAATAAAAAAATAATACTAATGAAATAATAATAATAATAATAATGTTCCAACCACCACAACAACACATAGGCCCAGATTTAATAATGTGTCTGCATCCAAAGTCTGTCTAATAACTGATTTTCATTGGTGCAATTAGGCATATTGGGTTGGACTCAGCAGGAAGGGGTGTGGCTTTAATTGAAAGGGGAGTGGCCTAATGCTAGTTTTATACTAATGCTAAAATCTTCCGGCAGATTGTTTCTTATACCCTGATAGTGTCTCTCCCTGCCGGAGGCCAATCACTATAATGAGACCCTGCGGGCATCCAGCCTGTTTCAAGTATTAGTGTCGGGATTCGGACAGACAAAAACCAGCACCCTTTGGTCCTTTCTGGCTATGCTGGATATGACGAAATCCAGCAGGGTGCACCTAAGATGCACCAAAATTGTAAAACAATTCAACTGTGATAATCTGGCTCAAAGTGAGCCAACCACAGGAGCACAGACTCAACCAATAGTCGAGTCTGAGTCCCGGTGATAAATCTGGTGCAGGTCTAGATAGCCGGTCTATAGGATTAGTAAATCTGGGCCCCGGCCATAGTCCTCAGTGTTGGACACGTAGTAACATCATGCCTCAAGCTGCGGTTGAAACAACAACCCAAACCGCTGGCAACAGCACGCGGCTCCCAAGGAGCCACGGCCAAAACCGTGGCCGTGACACTCCCACCCCTCAAAGCCCCCCCCCACCAAAAAAAAAACACGTGAGGGACTCAACACAAGGGGATGGGAGAAGGGGAGGTCCACTCTCAGACACGGTTCACAAAAAGTCGCTGTCAGCTGCATCCTCTCCCAGCACACAACACAGCCAGTCCGACGAGGCCTGCAGCCCGCACCAGCGACACAGGGTAGAGAACCACTGAGAGATGGACGAGGGGACACTCCACTCACGTCCGCACTCCAGTCGCTGCCAGCAGACACTCCTAACCGGCACGCAGCCGGACCACTAACGGAATGCTACCAGCAAACGACCAGAGATGGGAACATGGAGAGAGACGAGGGATCACCAATACGGACGCGGAAGGTAAGGTGGCGGGGAAAAAGCCACCAACCGCGCCGTTAACGGTGATCCCCGAAGACGCTCTCCCTCCGGAGAACGCGCATGCAGGCCACAAGAGGATGGCACAGCATGCTGCACCCTCTTACGAAGGTATGCTTACCGCACACCAAAGAAACACCACCGTGCATTAAAATCAGAGGGACGCCAGACGAGGCAACGGTGAAGAGATGGCGGGGAACGCCACTCACCGCGCCGTCAGAGGCGAAACCCCCAGAACGCTCTCCCTCCGAAGAGCGCGCATGTACCCCTTCCGCAGACGGCGGTACATGCTTCACCCTCTTTCGAGGGAATCCTCCAAGCAAGGAGCCGTTCCGGTCATACTGTCACGGCTGAGGATGGGGGAAATCCTCAGCCGTGCGGTGACGGAAGATGTCCAGTCGCTACTCGCCAGGAACACAGAATTAGGGAGCAGGCCACCTCCTGTTGCTCCCTAATTCTGTGTTCCTGGCGAGTAGCGACTGGACATCTTCCGTCACCGCACGGCTGAGGATTTCCCCGATCCTCAGCCGTGACAACTGTACAAACTTATATCTGCAGAGTGCCTGTGTAGAAGCGGTGTCTACCTCTAAATTCTATCTACCACTAGCATTTTACGGTGGTAATGTTGGTCTTTGTATAGTAACAGTTTTATGGTGGTAACATTCAAACTCTATGTGGGTATATGTGGTAATATGTAGTCATGGTGTGGCGGTATTATTGGTAAACTGGTTTAGTAGTTCCATTTGGTAACTGTACAACTGTATTATTTAGAGGTATATCCTCATTTACAACATTGACTTAGAACATGTTTATAGCAATAAAGCGATGTCACACATTTAGTTTGGATTCAGGCTTCCATAGAAGCAGTAAGATTACGCTTTTAGTGTCTAAGGGATTAATGGTTGACTTATAAACAACACGCGTAGCCAGATATCTGCTGAAGGTCCAATCACAGCTCTTTATTTTAATTTACCTATTACTGAACATGAACAATAATGAACTACAACATTGTGAGTTCTGTGGAATATCATGTCAACCATGGTACGGTGCAATCAGGACCATACCAAACACCAGACACGGGATATTATACAAATCTGGAATCCTGTCTATAAGGAGGATATTTCTGAACTAGAGTGGATGCAGAGGAATGTGACCAACAGAACTGTACATTCAGGCTCGGACTGGCCCACAGGGGTGTAGGTAAATCCCTTGGTGGGCCCCTGAGCAAGATGGGCCCCTAGTCTCCCACCCCCTGGACAAGTGGCACATTACACAGTAGACTTACTGCACTACATATATATATACAATGTACAGCACCTAAAACACCTGATGGATTATGTAAGAAATTATTATTATAGACAGGATCAGATAGCTGAGATGACTTCTAGGTATAGAGGAAAGCTAGCCAGTGTCCTCTTCTCCCCAGGACCTACCTTTTCAACGTTGCTCCAGGGACCCCCGCGTTCAAGCATCTTGCTGCTGTTGAGCAGGTAATATGTGAGAGTATCCGTATGGTGGGCCCCAAAAATAAATTTTACTGGTGGGCCCTTGACACCCCAGTATGACACTGAGTACATTGCATTACCAATAAGGCGCAGCATGGTGGCGCACAGTGCTGGGGTCCTAGGTTCATCTGACCAAGGACATCATCTGCATGGAGTTTGTATGTTCTCCCGTTGTTTCTGTGGGTTTCCACCCACTGTCCAAAGGCATACTGATAGGGAACTTAGATTGTGAGCCCCACTGGAGACAGCAAGCGATGATAATGTCTGTACTCTACAGTATATACAGTATTTTAGGTGATTCAGCTTGGAAAAAAGACGGTTTATTCAGATCTAATTGAAATATAGAAAATATATGACTGAACAGTACAAAGATCTTGCCGAAGATCTAAGCCTGTCACCATGACAAGATGACACCCTCTACGTCTAGAGGAAGGAACGTTTCGTTGGTATCATCATAGATGGGAATTCTTTACAGTAAGAGCAGTGGGTCTATGAGGGTCTGCCACATAATGTTACGTCTGATTCATTGTAAATGTTCAAGAATATATGCTATTGTCAGATTGGTGCAAGTCCCACCTCTGTGACCTGCTCCTATTTGCAGGACTGGGGTCCCTGAAGTTAAGGTTGAGCAGCCATCAATGTGTGGCCAACCTGCATTTGCTGCTATGAGAGTTGAGCTCTGGCTTACCTATTTCCAGGGGTCCATTAGCGGTGAATGGATGGGTGCTCGCACTTGCGATGCTTGCTCTCCAATCACCACTATGGGACTTCTGAAAATCGCTGAGCTTGCTTGGTTATGTACAGAACTTTCTCAGCAGTAAATGGGGAACCAGCCATGCATTTTCCTCCATTTCCCGGGGACTGTTCTGGGCATAGGAACTAATTCTAGTCTCTAACTTTTTTATCCCTCTCTCCAAAATTCATCCAAATCGAACCACCAAAAATTAGAATTAGATGAAACACAATAGTTTTTTTACAAAAGCCCAGTAGAATTGGATTATTTGCTCATCTCTAACTATGAGCAGTTCCCTGCATATGCAGTCAATGTCGACCCACAATGTGGTGTAAACTTAGCCTAAGAAAATAAGAACCAAAAATACTTAATTTTACAACCCAGATCAAAATATGTTCGGCTTAATATGTCACAGACCATTTACTTTTGCATGCAAATTGTAGACTGTCCGCCTTATTCAAAGAGTAGCACACTCACACATTAATGGATCGACTTGCTCTCTTTTCTACCCCTAAATCATTATCAACAAAAAGACACAGGGAATCACAGTATAAGGGCTCATGCACACGACCATACGCCCTCCGAGACATACGGTCCGTGAGCGGGCCATATGTCCCGGAGCGGCATACATCGCGCGCACGGGAGCGCACAGCATAATAGGTTACTATGATGCAGTGCGCATCGGGCCACCCGTGGGACTATGGTCCTGCACTCATAAGATCATATGAGTGCGGGACAATAGCCCCGCAGGCGGCCCGATGCGCACAGCATCATAGTAACCTATGATGTTGTGCGCTCCCGTGCGCGCGATGTATGCCGCTCCGGGACATATGGCCCGCTCACGGACCGTATGTCTCGGAGGGCGTACAGTCGTGTGCATGAGCCCTAAAAGCCTTTATTATACACAATTAAAAGTTACATAATCTTAAAATTCATGGTAGCAATGTCAGGCATATATTCAAGTAACTAATGAGCAGGAACATACAAGCCCCAGTTGGAACCAAATCAATAGTATGTTCAGGTAGCCAGAATTGTATATCAATACAATATCCCATCAGCAGCTCTTAATCTAAAGTGCAAGTGCCATTATAGTAACATCAGATTGCTGTAGTGGTAATCATCAGCAGTACACACAAGTAGCAAACAAGAACTGGATGTGATGAACATGTGCCTAATCCTGGAACACAAGCTGCCAGATCATATCTACAAAACGTATGGTGCATGTAACACAGCAAAAAAGATACAGTATACGCTACATACGATAGCAATATAGTTGAACCTGCGTTCCACTGTGAACCTCAGTACACGCGCACCTCCATACATGACATGCGCCGTGAACTGCACCACACAGCGGAAAAACCAAAGGGCCTAACCCCAAGAAAAACATTAGATGATAGGTCCTACAGTGCAATTGAAGTGTCCGTGCAGAACGTGCTGGAGTAAAATAGGTTCCAAGTGCAAAAATTAGAAAGGAAAAAGTGTCACAAGAAATGATACATTGTAAACAGGTATATAAATTCATAATTACACAGTAAGTGTTACATGTCAAATAATACTACTAATAATAATACTAATAATATTATAATATTTAAATATTTTTTTATTGGCTCCTTCAGTGTCCCACGATGGTCTTGTAGCTGAAAATGAAAAGACATGTCCTCTCAAGGCAGCAGTGAACACACATCAAATAGACAAAAAAAAATGAAAAATAAAAAAATAATTAAAACCCATACAACCTAAACTAAAAACAAACCGTGCAATATAGATTAATCACCCTATCAACTATTCGTCAATATACAATTATAGTAGGCCAACCTTTAAAGGAGGGATGGCCAACTTGAGGCTCTCTAGCTGTTGCAAAACTACAACTCCCAGCATGCCCAGACTGCCTATAGCTATTAGCCTTAAGCAGGGCATGGTGGGAGTTGTAGTTTTACAACAGCTGGGGAGCTTCAGGTTGGCCAACCATGCTTTAAAGGAAGGGCACAAAACTGAATCCCTAATTGAGACCTTCCAGAACAGGATAGGTCATCAATATCAGATCAGCGGGGTTCTGACACTCGGGACCCCCCCTGATCAACTGTATGAGGAGATGGCGCACGCAGTGTGCACGTGCCGCCTCACTTCTCTCTCCCTGTCTGCTGCTGCTGTCTATGGACAACTCCTTAAAAATAAAGAGCTGTGATTGGACCTTCAGCAGATATCTGGCTACGCGTGTTGTTTATAAGTCAATCATTAATCCCGTAGACACTTTAAAGCTTAATGTTATTGCTTCTGTGGAAACCTCTAATATCATATCCAAACTAAATACGGGATATCGCTTTATTGCTATAAACATGTCTCTAGGTCAAAAATCTGTTCTAAATCAATATTGTAAATGATGATATACCTCTAAATAATGCAGTTGTACAGTTACCAAATGGCGCTACTATTCGTTTATTTCACAAAATTCTGTTTACCAATAATATCGCCACACCATGACTACATATTACCACATATACCACATATACCCACATAGTGTTTGAATATTACCACCATACAGTTACAATACAAAGACCGTAAAATGGCAGTGGTAAATACAATGTAAAGGTAGATACCAGACACTCTGCAGATACAAGTGCATACAGTGTGTGAAAGACATACACAGGCGATACCTTCTTACATTGTAACTTTTGCTTATCCTTTTGTTCTCCATAACGGCAAGACCACCATGAAGACATCTTCTGACCACCACTTATCTCTGCAGAATTTAACACACAGACATCTTGCCTGTACAGCACCCTCCCCACATTTTATCACCCTCTACCTGTATTGCTGCAGTAATTAAGCCGGTCTTGTGTTACCCATCTGTCCCACCAGATCCAACACCCCGCAGAGCCTCGCTCTCTGTCTCCGACCTGCTCCGTCACTCCTCTCTGGTGATGTCAGCCAACTGGGTTTTTTTAAACTCAGCTCAGGGAGGTGACCCCACCTGATTATACAGGTTGTTCACTGCGTCCCCACACAACAGCCATCCAGCTGCGCTATACCAGCCATCCAGCTACTCTACATTGGCCCTCTATGCTGGCTGTCCAGCTGTGCTACTTTGCCCCCGCAGCTCTGCTATAACAAACATAAAGCTCTGCTACATTGACCATCCAGCCTACTGGTTTGATTGATGGCCCTCCCACTCTGCTACACTGGTTCTCCAGCTCTGCTAAGCTCTTAAACTTCAACCCTGAAGTTCGGCTATATCGGTCATATGGCTCTGCCACATTCGAGTCTACAGTTCGGTTACTCAGTATTGTCTACAAATTTGCTATATCAGTGGTGATTAATCTCTTTGCCTAGTTATGCCGCTGTGTCCTACCAGAGCTACTGCAAGATCTACAGCTCTACCAGATAGGTGGCATAGCGGACCCACCTCACCACGTGATAACATAACACTAAGCACTGTTTCTATGCTTGTGATACTGCCTTCTAAGCTGTCTGGCCCTACTCTGTGAGACACTGGCTGCTTAGCCGCTGTATCTAAACCGTGTCCAACACTGAGGACTATGGCCGGGGCCCAGATTTACTAATCCTATAGACAGGCTATCTAGACCTACACCAGAAGTATCACAGGGGCTCAGACTGGATGATAAATGTGCAGGGATGGACACTTTTCTCTGACTCTATACTAACTATTGGTTGGCTTACTTGGAGCCAGATTTTCACACATCTTAGGTGCACCAAGCCAGAGTTCGTTGTGCCTGAGCACCGCTGCTATCACCGTTTTTTGTCCGGCCAAATTCAGTGAATACCGTATGTTCCATTGACTATATTACAATTCAGCGCTGCCACCTACAGTCAGGTCCATGAATATTGAGACATCGACACAATTCTAACATTTTTGCCTCTATACACCACCACAATAGATTTGAAATGAAACGAACAAAATGTGCTTTAACTGCAGACTGTCAGCTTTAATTTGAGGGTATTTACATCCAAATCAGGTGAATGGTGCAGGAATTACAATAGTTTTCATATGTGCCTCCAGTGGCGTACCGCCCATAGAGGCAGACCACGCCATTGCTATGGGGCCCGCGGCACTGGGGGGCCCGGAGCGCAGATAAGGCCCCGCCCACACTATTTGGCCCCGCCCCCACTGACATGCAGCTATAGCGCTATGCGGCTGCTTTTATTCTCAGCCTGCCCTGAGCCAACTATTCTTCCCCCCGGCTCCCAGGGCCCCCTCAAGCCAGGAGAAGTTAGAACGCAGCCGGCCAGCCGCAGCTGAATAACTAAAATAAGATTTACAGGGGGCGGAGCGGAGGCCGGCGAGAGGAGGGGCCCTGCGTGACGCGGCGAAGTGAGGAGGGGCCTGGGGAGCGGCTTCAGTTGAGATGCGACGCAGGACTTTTAGTCACGTACCTCACTGTGACCTCCTGCGTCGGATCTCGCGAGATGACGCGATGACGCGGCGCGGGAAGGCACAGTGAGCGATCCTGTACCAGGATGCCACAAGCTGTCCTTAGAGAGGTAAGTAATAATATTTTTTTTTTTATGTACCCTACGTTCTACCCTTATTGCAGAGGCACTGGGGCCACGAGAGGAGGACCACTGACAGTACTCAGTCAGTGGACATCATAGTATTAATAAGATGGGAGAGACGACCATTATATTAATAATAAAGAGGGGGCCATTACATTAATAATAAAGAGGGGGGCATTACATTAATAATAAAGAGGGGGGCATTACATTAATAATAAAGAGGGGGGCATTACATTAATAATAAAGAGGGGGGCATTACATTATTATTAATATAATGGCCCCCTCTTTATTATTAATATAATGGCCCCCACTTTATTATTAATATAATGACCCCCTCTTTAATATTAATATAATGGCCCCCTGGGCCCCTCTTTATTATTAATGTAATGGCCCCCTCTTTGTTATTAAAGAGGGACCATTATATTAATAATAAAGAGGGGCCCTTATATTAATAATAAAGAGGGGCCCTTATATTAATAATAAAGAGGGGCCCTTATATTAATAATAAAGTGGGGGCCTTATATTAATAATAAAGTGGGGGCCATTATATTAATAACAAAGAGGGGGCCATTATATTAATAACAAAGAGGGGGTCATTATATTAATAATAAAGTGGGGGCCATTATATTAATAATAAAGTGGGGGCCATTATATTAATAATAAAGTGGGGGCCATTATATTAATAATAAAGTGGGGGCCATTATATTAATAACAAAGTTAATATACAGGGGGAATAATATTATGGGGAATGGGGGACTATCTGTCTGGCTCTAGCACAATATTGGGGGGCAGCAGGAGGAGTTGTTGAGACACCAGGAAGGAGAGGTTTATAGTAAAGTGAGGAACCTAAAAAAAATTCTGTGAAACTCTGCAGAGACGAGAAGCGGCTGAAAGAAGGTATCATGGCGGTCCTATCTCCGAATGAAGACGTGGGGAAAAGTCTACATCGCAGGAGACGTCACTGGATGTAACAGGTATGGTGCGGCATTCTCCTGTAATAATATTATCCATGCACATATCTGTATTTTCGGTAGGGTAAGGGGTATATAGAATTTGGCCCACACTGCCTCAGCCCGGCCCCAGACTTCAGGTCACACTGTGTGTGTTCTGAATTCTGGGGCCTCACACCCATCTACAACATTATCTGTACTCAGAGAGTTATCACTGTGTTACATAGGACTGCTAGTGATCTACTACAGTATTTGTTAAAAGGGGCGTGCCCGGGTTAGGGGGGGGGGGAGTAGGAAGAAAGCACACTGTCCTGAGAATTTTGGGGGGGGCATTAGGGTTTGGGGGGGCTCATAGAGGACAGTGTGCTTTCCTCCTACACCTACTCCTTCCTAACAACCCCCCACCCCCCCACACAAACACATGCGTATATGTGCACACTCAGCAGCAAGGAGTTAAAGGGGTTTGGGGTAAGAGAAGTGATGACAAAATGGCGCAGGTAGCAAAGGGGTTAAGATGTGGGGGATGGCTTACATCCGGCTTTAGCACAGTGGACAGAGGCAGGAGGAGTGATGTGTATGCGCTCCTGCGCTGCACTCGCTCAGTTGTGTGGCATACATATTGCGCCCTGTGTCCACTCTGCTAAAGCCTGGCAAGTGACATGCCCATTGTATGAAAATATAAAAAAATAAAAATGTTTATTCCTAACAGTTTCTGTAGGTCATGTATAAATTTATTTAATAGGGGTGTGGCATGGGAGGAGCCAGGTCAGGAAGTGGGAGGGGCCATGGTGGGTAGTGGGCGGGGTTAAGGGGCCCAATTCAGATTTTTGCTATGGGGCCCAGTGATTTCTATGTACGCCCCTGTGTGCCTCCCAGTTGTTAAGTGACCAAAAGTGGCTTCTCCGCTGTTCCATGGCCAGGTGTGTATTATTCCCTCATTATCCCAATTACAATGAGCAGATTAAAGGTCCAGAGTTCATTACAAGTGTGCTATTTGCATTTGGAATCTGTTGCTGTCAACTCTCAAGATGAGATCCAAAGAGCTGTCACTATCAGTGAAGCAAGCCACCATTAGGCTGAAAAACAAAACAAACCCATCAGAGAGATAGCAAAAACATTAGCCATGGCCAAAACAACTGTTTGGAACATTCTTAAAAAGAAGGAACGCACCGGTGAGCTCAGCAACACCAAAAGACCCGGAAGACCACGGAAAACAACTGTGGATGACCGAAGAATTCTTTCCCTGGTGAAGAAAACACCCTGCACAGCAGTTGGCCAGATCAAGAACACTCTCCAGGAGGTAGGTGTATGTGTGTCAAAGTCAACAATCAAGAGAAGACTTCACCAGAGTGAATACAGAGGGTTCACCACAAGATGTAAACCATTGGTGAGCCTCAAAAACATTTAAACCCTGCAGCACTCGCGCCCGTTTTACCGCCCTGCGCCAGCCCGCGCTCCCAGGCAGGGGGATCCTTTGATCCTCCCGCCTGTGGAGATATCGCACATCTCTGGCGCTGTAATTACAGCGCCGGAGGTGAGCGGCACACAGGGGCATGGGAACTCTGTTCCCATGTCCCTGTTAGGCATAAGGGACAAAGGGCAGAGGATCTTTATTGATCATCTGTCCTTTGAAGAGGCCGAAACTGGACATAATTGTCCAGTTGTCGGTCTCTCCCCACCCAGCAGGCACATTCCAGAGGGGGGGTATCCATGGGAGCTTCTGGGGACAGTTAACTGTATATATATCCACTTATAGATGCTAGGGGCACATCTATAAGTATATACATACATATATATATATATATATAAAACACAGGGGGTCTCAATGGGCAGCAATAAGCCCACCCATACATATATTATATACATAGAGATGTATGCTGACAAAGGGGCATACATACATCTCTATGTATACACCTACTACCTGGACGGGCCCATGCAAAAGGGCCAATATATATATGCATATATGTAAGGGCATATATACATATATATTTAAATCCAACACTCCCCTCAACAGGAAGGCCAGATTAAAGTTTGCCAAACGACATCTAAAAAATCCTATGGACAGATGAGACCAAGATCAACTTGTACCAGAATGATGGGAAGAGAAGAGTATGGAGAAGGAAAGGAACTGCTTATGATCCTAAGCATACCACCTCATCAGTGAAGCATGGTGGTGGTAGTGTCATGGCGTGGGCATGTATGGCTGCCAATTGAACTGATTCTCTTGTTTTTATTGATGATGTGACTGCTGACAAAAGCAGCAGGATGAATTCTGAAGTGTTTCAGGCAATATTATCTGCTCATATTCAGCCAAATGCTTCAGAACTCATTGGACGGCGCTTCACAGTGCAGATGGACAATGACCCAAAGCATACTGCAAAAGCAACCAAAGTGTTTTTTAAGGGTAAGAAGTGGAATGTTATGTAATGGCCAAGTCAATCACTTGACCTGAATCCGATGTAGCATGCATTTCACTTGCTGAAGACAAAACTGAAGGGAAAATGCCCCAAGAACAAGCAGGAACTGAGGACAGTTGCAGTAGAGGCCTGGCAGAGCATCACCAGGGATGAAACCCAGCGTCTGGTGATGTCTATGCGTTCCAGACTTCAGGCTGTAATTGACTGCAAAGGATTTGCAACCAAGTATTAAAAAGTTAAAGTTTGATTTATGATTATTATTCTGTCCCATTACTTTTGGTCCCTTAAAAAGTGGGAGGCACATATGCAAAGTGCTGTAATTCCTGCACCGTTCACCTGATTTGGATGTAAATACCCTCAAATTAAAGCTGACAGTCTGCAGTTAAAGCACATCTTGTTTGTTTCATTTGAAATCCATTGTGTTGGTGAATAGAGCCAAAAATGTTAGAATTGTGTCGATGTCCCAATATTTATGGACCTGACTGTAAAGGCCAGAATTGTAAGATACAAGTAATAAGCCTAGAAGCCTATTACAGGTTCTGGCTCATTACTTACATGGAACGCCTTTCTGATCTCTGACCAGGGGAGGCGTTCCTGCCCGGTTTTAAGCCTCTCAGATGTTTTAGTGCCTTATTCTCTGTACCCCCCTATCATGCCTCAAGCTCTGTTTCCCCCTGTCATGCCTCATGTTCTGTGTCTGCTATAGTGTCTCATGGTCTGCGCTCCCCTATAGTGCTATAGTGTGCTTCAGAATGTTGCAGCTGTGGCATGTACCTGCCCTTCCACAGTAGTTATGCCCCCATATTGCCCCCTCACAGTAAGAATCCCCTGTTAGTGCCTGCACACAGTAGAATACCTGCCTCTTTTTACAGTAGAATGCCTCTTTAGTGACCCCATATAGTAGAATGCCCCTTTAGTAACTCCACATAATAAAAAGCCCCTATAGTTCCCCTTCAGAGTAGAATGCCCCCTTTATGTCCCTGAACAGTAGTTGTGTCCCCTTAGTGCCTCCACAAACTATTTATGCCTCCTTAGTGACCCTCATAATAGGCATTGTGTGACCACACACGCTACTTATGGCACTTAAGTGTCCCAAAACTGTAAAATGCTTCCGTAGTATCCCTACACAGTAAATGGCCCCCTTAGTGCCCACATTCCGTAGTGCTGCCCTTTTATTACCCCAAATCCAGTAGTGCAGCCCTTTTAGTGCCCCCAGTCAAGTAGTGCTGCCCTTTAAGTGCCCCCAGGTCAGTAGTGCTGCCCTTTAAGTGCCCCCAGGTCAGTAGTGCTGCCCTTTAAGTGCCCCCAGTCCAGTAGCACTGCACTTTTTGTGGCCACAATCCGTAACGACCTGCTATATAAAAATATCACATGATTTAACCCCTCAGGTGAACACCGTAAAAAAAAATTAAATAATGGTGTCAAAAAGCCATTTAGTCAACTTACATCACAAAAAGTGTAATAGCAAGCAATCAAAAAGTCATATGCACCCCAAAATAGTGCCAATCAAACCGTCATCTCATACCACAAAAATGATACCCTACCTAAGGCAATCGCCTAAAAAATAAAAAAAAAATGGCTCTCAGACTATGGAGACACTAAAACATAATTTTTTTTTGTTTCAAAAATTATATCATTGTGTAAAACTTAAATAAAAAAAAGCATACATATTAGGTATTGCCACGTCTGTAACAACCTGCTCTATAATAATATCACATGACCTAACCCCTGAGGTAAGTACCGTAAAAAAATAAAAACAGTGCCAAAAAAGCTATTTTTTTGTCACCTTACATCACAAAAATTGCAAGTGATCAAAAAAGCGTATGCTCCCCAAAATAGCACAAATCAAACCGTCACCTCATACTGCAAAAAATGAGACCCTCCCTAAGACAATAGGTCAAAAAGTAAAAAAGCTATGGCTCTCAGATAATGGAGACACTAAAATAAGATTTTATTTGCTTCAAAACTGCTATTATTGTGCTAAAGTGAAAAAAAAAAAAGTATACATATTAGCTATTGCCGCATCCATAACAATCTGCTCTATAAAAATATCACATGACCTAACCACTCAGATGAACACCATTAAAAAAAGTGTCAAAAAAGCCATTTTTTGTCACCTTACATCACAAAAAGTGTAATACCAAGTGATCAAAAAGTCATATGCACCCTAAAATAGCACCAATCAAACCGTCATCTCATACTGATAAAATGAGCCCCTATTTAAGACAGTTACCCAAAATTGAAAGAAACTTTCAGAATGTGGAGACACAAAAAAAAATTTTTTTTTCAAAAATGCTTTATTATGTAAAACTGAAACAAACAACCATATTTGGTATTATCGGATAAGTCATCAATATTTAAATGTTAATAAGTCCCATTAAAGGAGTTGTCCAGGAATGACATGTTTTTTAACCACCTCCGGACCGCCTAACGCACATGTGCGTTCCGGAGGTGGCAGCGCTGCGCACAGTCACGCATATACGCGTCATCTCGCGATACGCGAGATTTCCTGTGAACGCGCGCACACAGGCGCGCGCGCTCACAGGAACGGAAGGTAAGCGAGTGGATCTCCAGCATGCCAGCGGCGATCGTTCAATGGCAGGCTGGAGATCCGAATTTTTTAACCCCTAACAGGTATATTAGACGCTGTTTTCATAACAGCGTCTAATATACCTCCTACCTGGTCCTCTGGTGGTCCCTTTTGTTAGGATCGACCACCAGAGGACTCAGGTAGGTCAGTACAGTCGCACCAAACACCACACTACACTACACCCCCCCCCCCGTCACTTATTAACCCCTTATAAACCCCTGATCACCCATGATCACCCCATATAAACTCCCTGATCACCCCCCTGTCATTGATCACCGCCCTGTCATTGATCACCCCCCTGTCAGGCTCCGTTCAGACGTCCGTATGATTTTTACGGATCCACGGATACATGGATCGGATCCGCAAAACGCATACGGACGTCTAAATGGAGCCTTACAGGGGGGTGATCAATGACAGGCGGGTGATCACCCATATACACTCCCTGATCACCCCCTGTCATTGATCACCCCCCTGTCACTGATCACCCCCCTGTAAGGCTCCATTCAGACGTCCGCATGATTTTTACGGATCCATGGATACATGGATCGGATCCGCAAAACACATGCGGACGTCTGAATGGAGCCTTACAGGGGGGTGATCACCCATATACACTCCCTGATCACCCCCTGTCATTGATCACCCCCCTGTAAGGCTCCATTCAGACGTCCGCATGTTTTTTGTGGATCCGATCAATGTATCCATGGATCCGTAAAAAATCATGCGGATGTCTGAATGGAGCCTTACAGGGGGGGTGATCCGTGACAGGGGGGTGATCACCCTGATTACCCTGATCACCCCCTGTCATTGATAACCCCCCTGTAAGGCTCCATTCAGACGTCCGCATGCGTTCTGTGGATCCGATCCATGTATCCATGGATCCGTAAAAAATCATGCGGATGTCTGAATGGAGCCTTACAGGGGGGGTGATCCGTGACAGGGGGGTGATCACCCTGATTACCCTGATCACCCCCTGTCATTGATAACCCCCCTGTAAGGCTCCATTCAGACGTCCGCATGTTTTTTGTGGATCCGATCCATGTATCCATGGATCCGTAAAAAATCATGCGGATGTCTGAATGGAGCCTTACAGGGGGGGTGATCCGTGACAGGGGGGTGATCACCCTGATTACCCTGATCACCCCCTGTCATTGATAACCCCCCTGTAAGGCTCCATTCAGACGTCCGCATGTTTTTTGTGGATCCGATCCATGTATCCATGGATCCGTAAAAAATCATGCGGATGTCTGAATGGAGCCTTACAGGGGGGGTGATCCGTGACAGGGGGGTGATCACCCTGATCACCCCCTGTCATTGATAACCCCCCTGTAAGGCTCCATTCAGACGTCCGCATGTTTTTTGTGGATCCGATCCATGTATCCATGGATCCGTAAAAAATCATGCGGATGTCTGAATGGAGCCTTACAGGGGGGGTGATCCGTGACAGGGGGCTGATCACCCTGATCACCCCCTGTCATTGATAACCCCCCTGTAAGGCTCCATTCAGACGTCCGCATGTTTTTTGTGGATCCGATCCATGTATCCATGGATCCGTAAAAAATCATGCGGATGTCTGAATGGAGCCTTACAGGGGGGGTGATCCGTGACAGGGGGCTGATCACCCTGATCACCCCCTGTCATTGATAACCCCCCTGTAAGGCTCCATTCAGACGTCCGCATGTTTTTTGTGGATCCGATCCATGTATCCATGGATCCGTAAAAAATCATGCGGATGTCTGAATGGAGCCTTACAGGGGGGGTGATCCGTGACAGGGGGGTGATCACCCTGATTACCCTGATCACCCCCTGTCATTGATAACCCCCCTGTAAGGCTCCATTCAGACGTCCGCATGTTTTTTGTGGATCCGATCCATGTATCCATGGATCCGTAAAAAATCATGCGGATGTCTGAATGGAGCCTTACAGGGGGGGTGATCCGTGACAGGGGGGTGATCACCCTGATTACCCTGATCACCCCCTGTCATTGATAACCCCCCTGTAAGGCTCCATTCAGACGTCCGCATGTTTTTTGTGGATCCGATCCATGTATCCATGGATCCGTAAAAAATCATGCGGATGTCTGAATGGAGCCTTACAGGGGGGGTGATCCGTTACAGGGGGGTGATCACCCCCTGTCATTGATAACCCCCCTGTAAGGCTCCATTCAGACGTCCGCATGTTTTTTGTGGATCCGATCCATGTATCCATGGATCCGTAAAAAATCATGCGGATGTCTGAATGGAGCCTTACAGGGGGGGTGATCAGTGACAGGGGGGTGATCACCCTGATCACCCCCTGTCATTGATAACCCCCCTGTAAGGCTCCATTCAGACGTCCGCATGTGTTTTGCGGATCCGATCCATGGATCCGTAAAAATTATACGGACGTCTGAATGGAGCCTTACCAGGGGGGTGATCAATGACAGGGGGGTGATCCGGGAGTCTATATGGGTGATTACCCCCCTGTCATTGATCACCCCCCTGTCATTGATCACCCCCCCTGTCATTGATCACCCCCCCCTGTAAGGCTCCATTCAGACATTTTTTTTGGCACAAGTTAGCGGAATTTTTTTTTTTTTTTGTTTTTTCTTACTAAGTCTCATATTCCACTAACTTGTGTCAAAAAATAAAATCTCCCATGAACTCACCATACCCCTCACGGAATCCAAATGCGTAAACATTTTTAGACATTTATATTCCAGACTTCTTCTCACGCTTTAGGGCCCCTAAAAAGCCAGGGCAGTATAAATACCCCACATGTGACCCCATTTCGGAAAGAAGACACCCCAAGGTATTCGCTGAGGGGCATATTGAGTCCATGAAAGATTGAAATTTTTGTCCTAAGTTAGCGGAAAGTGAGACTTTGTGAGAAAAAAACCAAAAAAATCAATTTCCGCTAACATATGCAAAAAATAAAAAATTTCTAGGAACTCGCCAGGCCCCTCATTGAATACCTTGGGGTGTCTTCTTTCCAAAGTGGGGTCACATGTGGGGTATTTATACTGCCCAGGCTTTTTAGGGGCCCGAAAGTGTGAGAAGAAGTCTGGGATCCAAATGTCTAAAAATGCCCTCCTAAAAGGAATTTGGGCCCCTTTGCGCATCTAGGCTGCAAAAAAGTGTGACACATCTGGTATCGCCGTACTCAGGAGAAGTTGGGGAATGTGTTTTGGGGTGTCATTTTACATATACCCATGCTGGGTGAGAGAAATATCTTGGTCAAATGCCAACTTTGTATAAAAAAATAGGAAAAGTTGTCTTTTGCCAAGATATTTCTATCACCCAGCATGGGTATATGTAAAATGACACCCCAAAACACATTCCCCAACTTCTCCTGAGTACGGCGATACCAGATGTGTGACACTTTTTTGCAGCCAAGGTGGGCAAAGGGGCACATATTCCAAAGTGCACCTTTCAGATTTCACAGGCCATTTTTTACAGATTTTGATTGCAAGGTACTTCTCACACATTTGGGCCCCTAAATTGCCAGGGCAGTATAACTACGCCACAAGTGACCCCATTTTGGAAAGAAGACACCCCAAGGTATTCCGTGAGGGGCATGGCGAGTTCCTAGAATTTTTTATTTTTTGTCACAAGTTAGCGGAAAATGATGATTTTTCTTTTTTTTTCTTTTTTCCTTACAAAGTCTCATATTCCACTAACTTGCGACAAAAAAAAAAAAATTCTAGGAACTCGCCATGCCCCTCACAGAATACCTTGGGGTGTCTTCTTTCCAAAATGGGGTCACTTGTGGCGTAGTTATACTGCCCTGGCAATTTAGGGGCCCAAATGTGTGAGAAGTACCTTGCAATCAAAATGTGTAAAAAATGACCGGTGAAATCCGAAAGGTGCACTTTGGAATATGTACCCCTTTGCCCACCTTGGCAGCAAAAAAGTGTGACACATCTGGTATCGCCGTACTCAGGAGAAGTTGGGGAATGTGTTTTGGGGTGTCATTTTACATATACCCATGCTGGGTGAGAAAAATATCTTGGTCAAATGCCAACTTTGTATAAAAAAATGGGAAAAGTTGTCTTTTGCCAAGATATTTCTCTCATCCAGCATGGGTATATGTAAAATAACACCCCAAAACACATTCCCCAACTTCTCCTGAGTACAGCGATACCAGATGTGTCACACTTTTTTGCTGCCAAGGTGGGCAAAGGGGCACATATTCCAAAGTGCACCTTTCAGATTTTGCAGGCCATTTTTTACAGATTTTGATTGCAAAGTTCTTCTCACACATTTGGGCCCCTAAATTGCCAGGGCAGTATAACTACGCCACAAGTGACCCCATTTTGGAAAGAAGACACCCCAAGGTATTCCGTGAGGGGCATGGCGAGTTCCTAGAATTTTTTATTTTTTGTCGCAAGTTAGTGAAATATGAGACTTTGTAAGGAAAAAAGAGAAAAAAAATAAAAATCATCATTTTCCGCTAACTTGTGACAAAAAATAAAAAATTCTAGGAACTCGCCATGCCCCTCACGGAATACCTTGGGGTGTCTTCTTTCCAAAATGGGGTCACTTGTGGCGTAGTTATACTGCCCTGGCAATTTAGGGGCCCAAATGTGTGAGAAGTACCTTGCAATCAAAATGTGTAAAAAATGACCTGTGAAATCTGAAGGGTGCACTTTGGAATATGGGCCCCTTTGCCCACCTTGGCTGCAAAAAAGTGTGACACATCTGGTATCGCCGTACTCAGAGGAAGTTGGGGAATGTGTTTTGGGGTGCCATTTTACATATAACCATGCTGGGTGAGAGAAATATCTTGGCAAAAGACAACTTTTCCCATTTTTTTATACAAAGTTGGCATTTGACCAAGATATTTTTCTCACCCAGCATGGGTATATGTAAAATGACACCCCAAAACACATTCCCCAACTTCTCCTGAGTACGGCAATACCAGATGTGTCACACTTTTTTGCTGCCAAGGTGGGCAAAGGGGCACATATTCCAAAGAGCACCTTTCTGATTTCACAGGCCATTTTTTACACATTTTGATTGCAAAGTACTTCTCACACATATGGGCCCCTAAATTGCCAGGGCAGTATAACTACCCCACAAGTGACCCCATTTTGGAAAGAAGACACCCCAAGGTATGCCGTGAGGGGCATGGCGAGTTCCTAGAATTTTTTATTTTTTGTCGCAAGTTAGTGGAATATGAGACTTTGTAAGAAAAAAAAAAAAAAAAAAATCATCATCATTTTCCGCTAACTTGTGACAAAAAATAAAAAGTTCTATGAACTCACTATGCCCATCAGCGAATACCTTAGGGTGTCTACTTTCCGAAATGGGGTCATTTGTGGGGTTTTTCTACTGTTTGGGCATTGTAGAACCTCAGGAATCATGACAGGTGCTCAGAAAGTCAGAGCTGTTTCAAAAAGCGGAAATTCACATTTTTGTACCATAGTTTGTAAATGCTATAACTTTTACCCAAACCATTTTTTTTTTGCCCAAACATTTTTTTTTTATCAAAGACATGTAGAACAATAAATTTGGCGAAAAATTTATATATGGATGTCGTTTTTTTTGCAAAATTTTACAGCTGAAAGTGAAAAATGTCATTTTTTTGCAAAAAAATCGTTACATTTTGATTAATAACAAAAAAAGTAAAAATGCCAGCAGCAATGAAATACCACCAAATGAAAGCTCTATTAGTGAGAAGAAAAGGAGGTAAAATTCATTTGTATGGTAAGTTGCATGACCGAGCGATAAACGGTGAAAGTAGTGTAGTGCCGAAGTGTAAAAAGTGCTCTGGTCATGAAGGGGGTTTCACCTAGCGGGGCTGAAGTGGTTAAACACCAGCCCCTCTCTTCTGGACTGGTGAAGGGAAGTATACTTATCTGCTCCCTGCTACTCGGTTCCAGCCCCAGACCAACGCAGTTTGGTCTCCGTAGTTTGGTCTGACCAAGTAGTGACATGCCATTTGGGCACATGTCACTGCTGAGACCAGTTATTGGCTGCAGTTGTCCCCTTTTGTCCGAGGACCAAAAAGCAGTGAAGACTGCCTGGGAACAGGTAAGTATGCTTCCCTTCACAGGTCTTATGTAGTCCTTTCCTCTATCATCTTATAGAGGCAATTCAAGGGGTTGTGCAGAGCTACAGTATTGATGTCCTATCCTCAGGATTGCTCACCAATATCAGAACGGCAGGGCTGACTTCCAGGAAGTCCCCGATCAGCTGTTCGAAAGGGATGCAGCGTCCTCTTCACTGTTTAACTGCACGCCAGTTTTGTGAGATTTAAATACCGATGACCTATCCTCAGGATAGGTCATCAGTATCTGATTGGTGGGGTCCAACACCTGGTACCCCGCCGATCAGCTGTTCCAGAAGGCAGCAGCGCTCACAGTAGCGCTGCAGCTTTCCCACATCTTTTCCTAGGCTGGGTGACAACACGTTCATCTGTGACATGGCCTAGTCACTTACAAAACCTGCGCTACTGTACGTGTGACATATTTGCAAGCATATATACCATTTAATATGCGCAAGGCGAGCAGTTAGGGATGAGGAAGTGGCTGTGCTGCTGATGATGCATGCACAAGCCGTGGCCCTGGGCGCGGTGAAACTGTGTCTGCTGCCAGAGCACAAGAAACACACTTATCCACGATACCTAGCTTCATGTCCCAGTTTGCAGTGCGACACAGGAGACCACACTCAAAGTCAGACCAGTGCGACCAGGTGGTTGGTTTGATTGCAGCAGATAATGCTTCCAGTCGGTTAAGTACCACCCTGTCTTCCACAAAGTCCAGTCTCAGTAGCCAAGAGTCTTATCAACAGAATCCTCACCCTGATCCTCCTTCCTCCCACCATGGAGTCTTGGCAAACAAGTCATCCCACACTCTGATATTCCGAGGAGCTCTTTTCATCGCCATTCCTTGATTTGGGCCTCTCGACAAGCCCGCTTGAAGAGGGACATCAGGAGATATTGTGCCCTGATTCCCAAACTCTTGAGTATCCACAGTCTCAAGAAGATGACGGTGGGGAATGGCAATTAGTGTTTCACAAGGTGGATGATGAGAATGAGACACAGTTGTCAATAACTGAGGTTGTTGACAAGTCAGGAGGATAACCAGAGTGAGGAAGTGGAAGTAGTGGATGATGAAGTCACTGTCCCAACCTGGGAAAGTGGCAAGCCGAGCGAGGACAGCAGTACAGAGGGGAAGGGATCCTCAGCACCGCAACAGGCTGGAAGAGGCAGTGGGGCGACTAAAGGGTGAAGGCGGGCCACACCAAACAGGCCCGCAACTGTTCCCCGGAGCACCCCCTTGCAGCAAACTCCCTTGCCAAGGGTTAGGTGTTCCGCAGTCTGGCACTTTTTTGAGGAAAGTGTGGATGATAAAAGAATTGTCATTTGCAACCTGTGCCATACCAAAATGAGCAGGGGCGTGAACAATCAGTGTCTGCGGGTCACACCACTACCTCCTCTTCCCCTGTGTTACATGCTGGCCAATCCCCTGTCCAAGACACAGCCCAGATGTCGCCCGCCATGCACCTGGACCTTCGCAAGGACCATCAGCTAGCACATCCACTTCTGTGTCCCAGCGCAGCGTACAGATGTCTATACCCCAGGCCTTTGAACGAAAGCGCAAATACCCAGCCACCCACCCACAGGCCATAACACTAAATGCGCACCTTTCCAAATTGCTGGCCCTGGAAATGTTGCCATTTAGGCTTGTGGACACTGAGGCTTTCTGCAGCCTGATGACAGTGGCAGTCCCACTTTACTCTGTGCCCAGCCGCCAATATTTTTCACGGTGTGCAGTCCTAGCCTTACACCAGCATGTGTCCCGTAACATCACCCGTGCCCTGACCAACGCAGTTATTGGGAAGGTCCACTTAACGACTGACACATGGAAAAGTGCTTTTGGCCAGGGATGCTACATTTCCCTGATGGCACACTGGGTGAACGTTGTGGAGGCCGGGAGCGAGTCGTACCCTGGGATGGCACAGGTGCTACCAACGCCAAGGATTGCGGGCCCTACTTCTATCAGGGTTTCAGCCGCAACCTACATTAGTGGCTGGTTTCAGCCGCAACCTCCTCTGCCTCCTCCTCCACTTCCACCTCTGAATTATCCTCTTGCCGCACCAGTCAGCCATCAGTCAGTAGCTGGAAGCAGTGTAGCACTGCAGTGGGGAAGCGGCAACAGGCATCTGATCTGCTTAGGTGACAAGCAGTACACCACAGCAGAGCTGTGGCAGGGGATAAGCGACCAGACTGAGCTGTGGCTCTCGCCACTCAACCTACAACCAGGCATGTAGTGTCTAATAATGGCCGTAACTTGGTGGCGGCTTTGGAGCTCGGCAAGCATACACACATACAATGCCTAGCTCACGTGTTCAAACTAGTTTTTCAGCGGTTTCTCAAAACCTATCCCAATTTGCCTGAGCTACTGGTGAAGGTGCGCCGCGTGTGTGCCCATTTCCGCAAGTCATCGTCAGCTTCCTCCATTCTGGCAACGCTGCAGCAGCACTTGCAATTGCCAGATCACCGACTGTTGTGCGACGTGAGCACGCTCTGGAACTCGACGTTCCACATGTTGGCCAGGCTTTGTGAGCAGCAGAGGGCAGCAGTGGAATACCAGCCGCAACATGGTTGTCGCCTTTCCAGTCAGCTTCTGCTTTTCACAAGCGACGAGTGGGCATGGATGTCTGACCTCTGTGAGGTTTTACGCAACTTTAAGGAATCAACCAGATGGTGAGCGGTGATAATGCTATTAGTACACAGGGTGATAGCCAGACCACCCTCAGTTCGTCTTCTCAGCGCAAATTGGATGATGAGGAGGAGGAGCAGGAGACGGTTGCCTCCGCAAAAGAGGGTAGTAACCATGGAAGTTTTATTCCATCTGTTCAGCATGGATGGGTAGAAGAGGAGGAGGAGGAAGAGGATGAGGAGATTGAGAGTCATCCTCCTGATGAGGACAGCAAAGTCTTGTCTGTTGGGACTCTGGCACACATGGCTGACTTTATGTTAGGCTGCCTTTCCCATAACCTTGGCCAACAACGATTACTGGTTGTTCACCCTTTTCAACCCCCGCTACAAAGAGTACTTCTCATCTCTCTTTCCTGTGGTGGAGAGGAAGAGCAAAATGGTGCAATACCAGAAGGTCCTTGTGGAAAAATTGCTCCAAAAATTTCCAGCTGACAACGCTGGCTGCAGAGTATGCCTTGGAGGTGCCAGCGTTTTGTCAGAGCGTGTATTTAGTGCTGCTAGGCGCCTGTCAACTGAAAATGCTGACCGGTTGACTCTTATAAAAATACTCCACCAGAGGAAAGTGGCTGAACATAAAAGCACTGTATTCCCATGCACCCCTTCCACCACTAAAAAGGGTATATGGTTCAATATCCCTTTTCTCGTCCTCCTCCTTCATCATATCAACATGCTGATTAGGCTTCCCTCACTCCTAATGTTTTAAAGGATCAGCTCAGCAGCAGGCCCTCAACCATAATGTTTTAGATGGTCAGCTCAGCAGCAGGCCCACACCCCTAATGTTTTAGAGGGTCACCTGCAGGTCATCAATCATAATTTTTCTAGGGTGTGTATGATGCCCTCCTTTATGTGTAATAAAGGGCCTATTGGAGTTCTGGTTCCTTGTAGTTTTTGGCAGCCCTTTCACTTAGTGCATAGGCTTTATGAGTGTGGAAGTCCCACTATCTGAACAATTGTACCACAATGTGAATGAGGCCCTCCTTTATGTGATATACAGGTTGTATCGGAGTGCCTCTTCCTTGTAATTTTTGGCAGCACTTGCACTTTATATACAAGGAAATATACAGGAAAGAATGTTTCCTAACAATTTTTCCTCTAAAATCAATGTTATCTTCGGTTTGGTGCTTATTATTGTCAGTCTGTAAAAGTGGCGCACTACTCGGACAACATCGTTCCCAGCAGCGACCTGGGAGTCTAAGATGCATCCAGACATCCTCCCCATGCTGTTCCCAAACCATTTCAGTGGTGTTTCCATCAATTTCTGACCTTTTCCTCTGAACCAGACACCTTCCCCTCTTCAGAGCAGGGGGTGCCTGGTTTAATGCTCGGGTTCTCCCATTGACTTCCATTGTGCTCGGGTGCCCGGTAGAGCGCCAGGGCATCCCGAGGTGTTCTACTCGAGCACCCGAGCACTTTGGTGCTCGACCAACACTAGTTATTACCACATAAAGTGAAACATCAGATTAGCAAAAACCCACCTGGGATTTAAGGTGAAAAGTGGCTCGGTAGTGAAGGGGTTAAATAATTATTTGGGCTTTGTTTTGCTCTCTTTTGCCACCTGCTGTTTGTTTTGTATTTTTGCAGATTTTATCTCCTTTTTACAGATTGTCATTATGCCCTTTGTAAAGGCTACAGCTGACCCCTCGGAATCATATTTTTTAAATGCCCTTTTTTGTCATTTATTGCCCTTTTTACAGTACCTATAAGCCATGGGGGGGGGGGGGGGTAATTTTAGCAGTGTAATTACCCAATGTGGATTTAAGCTCTCTCATTTATCCTCAGTATTATTATGTGACAGTAGCTGCTCCCAGTCTATGCCCTGAAATGCTGCCTCAACCCGGGGAAATTCAGTGTTTTTGGTCTACCAGCCAGAGTTTGCTTCTTATAGTTTAGGGGGAATATAATTATATTGTGGTCACTATTACCTAGTGTTTCTCGGACAGTAACATTTCCAACAAGCTCTGCATCATTAGAGATTACCAGATCCAACAGAGCATTGCCCCTAGTAGGAGCTTCTACAAACTGGGCCATAAAGTGGTCCTGCAGCAAGTTGAGGAATCTTCTCCCCTTTGCGGTTGAGGCAGAACCGTGACCCCAGTCAATGCCTGGGAAGTTAAAATCTCCTATTATGACCACTGTACCAGCCGGTGCCGCCCTCTCTATTTGGTTATACAGTTGTGTTTCTATCTCCTCTGTGATGTTAGGGGGTCTATAGATTACTCCAAGTATTATTTTTTCAGAGTTTATTTCCCTTTGTAATTGCAACCATAAGGTTTCAGCATCCTCACCATCCTCACCCACAATTGCCTCTTTCACACGCGGCTTCATATCACTCCTCACATACAGGCACATGCCACCGCCTTTTCAGCGTGATTTAATGCATGAATCCCCATGCTGCGCACACGCCACATGCACATAGAACACATGTTGCACATACCACTTACACTAACCATGTTACATAGAAGAAATCACACATACAGTAGTATTCATTGTATTTATGCCACACAACAAATCACACGTACTGTATTTTTGGTCCATGGTACAAAAGAGCAGCCCTCTTATTCAAAAGTGTGAAAACATTCAAAAGTTTTTGTCACCGAAGGTAAGGGGATGAATTGTTATTACTCCTCCTGCCTTTAAGGTACGATTTCTATATGTTTCCCTTTAATAGATGTTTTATTGCTATTGCCTTGCACATGTAATGTAAATATAATGTATACAGTACAGACCAAACATTTGGACACACCTTCTCATTCAAAGAGTTTTCTTTATTTTCATGACTATGAAAATTGTCAATTCACACTGAAGGCATCAAAACTATGAATTAACACATGTGGAATTATATACATAACAAAAAAGTGTGAAACAACTGAAAATATGTCATATTCTAGGTTCTTCAAAGTAGCCGCCTTTTGCTTTGATTACTGCTTTGCACACTCTTGGCATTCTCTTGATGAGCTTCAAGAGGTAGTCACCTGAAATGGTCTTCCAACAGTCTTGAAGGAGTTCCCAGAGATGCTTAGCACTTGTTGGCCCTTTTGCCTTCACTCTGCGGTCCAGCTCACCCCAAACCATCTCGATTGGGTTCAGGTCCGGTGACTGTGGAGGCCAGGTCATCTGGCGCAGCACCCCATCACTCTCCTTCATGGTCAAATAGCCCTTACACAGCCTGGAGGTGTGTTTGGGGTCATTGTCCTGTTGAAAAATAAATGATGGTCCAACTAAATGCAAACCGGATGGAATAGCATGCCGCTGCAAGATGCTGTGGTAGCCATGCTGGTTCAGTATGCCTTCAATTTTGAATAAATCCCCAACAGTGTCACCAGCAAAGCACTCCCACACCATCACACCTCCTCCTCCATGCTTCACGGTGGGAACCAGGCATGTAGAGTCCATCCGTTCACCTTTTCTGCGTCGCACAAAGACACGGTGGTTGGAACCAAAGATCTCAAATTTGGACTCATCAGACCAAAGCACAGATTTCCACTGGTCTAATGTCCATTCCTTGTGTTCTTTAGCCCAAACAAGTCTCTTCTGCTTGTTGCCTGTCCTTAGCAGTGGTTTCCTAGCAGATATTCTACCATGAAGACCTGATTCACAAAGTCTCCTCTTAACAGTTGTTCTAGAGATGTGTCTGCTGCTAGAACTGTGTGGCATTGACCTGGTCTCTAATCTGAGCTGCTGTTAACCTGCGATTTCTGAGGCTGGTGACTCGGATGAACTTATCCTCCGCAGCAGAGGTGACTCTTGGTCTTCCTTTCCTGGGGCGGTCCGCCGCATGTGAGCCAGTTTCTTTGTAGTGCTTGATGGTTTTTGTGACTGCACTTGGGGACACTTTCAAAGTTTTCCCAATTTTTCAGACTGACTGACCTTTATTTCTTAAAGTAAGGATGGCCACTCGTTTTTCTTTACTTAGCTGCTTTTTTCTTGCCATAATACAAATTCTAACAGTCTATTTAGTAGGACTATCAGCTGTGTATCCACCTGACTTCTCCACACCCAACTGATGGTCCAAACCCCATTTGTAAGGCAGAAATCCCACTTATTAAACCTGACAGGACACACCTGTGAAGTGAAAACCATTTCAGGTGACTATCTCTTGAAGCTCATCAAGAGAATGTCAAGAGTGTGCAAAGCAGTAATCAAAGCAAAAGGTGGCTACTTTGAAGAACCTAGAATATGACATATTTTCAGTTGTTTCACACTTTTTTGTTATGTATATAATTCCACATGTGTTAATTAATAGCTTTGATGCCTTCAGTGTGAATCTACAATTTTCATAGTCATGAAAATAAAGAAAACTCTTTGAATGAGAAGGTGTGTCCAAACTTTTGGTCTGTACTGTACATGCACAGTATGTTAAAGGTTAACTGTCACATTTAGACCCTAATTTCAATTTTCATATATGTAGTTACTAATAACATGATATTCCAGAATATTCAAGAATCAGTTACTATTAGACTGACTTACCCCATATTTAATAAGATTCAGCCCTTAGCAACCAGTCTGCATAAAACTGAAATTTCACTATTCAGTTAAGATGGCCGCCACTGCCCTCACCCTGAGGCTAATCCCGCCTGCCCTCACTAGCCACAATGCATTGAGCTCCTCACATGCACTAACCAGTAACAATAGCCCCCCAAAAGTGTCAGTAACCAGAGCCCTCCCCCTAAAGGGTTAATCTCCTGCAGCATAAAGGGGTCTTCTTACCACATGTTGCTTTCATTTATACACTGAGCAGACGGCAGGTCTCCCTTCCCTGGTCTGCGCTGCTCCAACTCTACTTCATCAGCTCTGCTGAGTGAGGGAGCGTCTGCCAAGCGCAGGGACAGGGAGAAGTGCACACAGCCCAGGCACTGTTATCAGCTGCTGGGGAGGACCTGGCTTTAATCCTTTACTTACAGTCCCTGGCTGTCAGTAATCTGACCTTGCGCGCTGCGTGTTTCTGCGTCCTCCGTCCTTCAACAGATAGACGGACCCTGCCTAGCAACCTTATTTTAAGCACAGGTAAAATCAGGCAGTACAGGGAACAAAAATGTGGAATTAAGGGGTACTTAAATACACAGTGAAAAGTTTAAATAGGGCCACCAAGGAGATATTAATCACCACAATCCAATACTCAAAAAATATATATATACAACATCAATATCTGTAGGGGTCTGACACCCAGCAACCACATTGATCAGCAGCTTTCCGCCAGTGCTGGAAACTAAACAGTAGACAGAATAAAAGGGGATCAGTCGGCACATCCCAATGCGCAGGTGGGCGCTGCCATGGCTAGAAAAACAAAGAAAAAAATATAGAATGCAACAGCACTCTGCAAACCAAATAAAGTACAATAATGCCATAGTTATAGAACATTTTCTGGAGCAAATGCTACGCTTATTTTGAAAATATGTGATTATTGGCAAATACATGTTGTACAAAATTATTTGGGCCCGTCTGCCAAACATCAAGGTGATCTCTGTAAGACGGGAACCTAACACTAAATACTACCTGTTATGTGCTATAACCGCCACCATAAAATTCAGGGAGTGCAGGTTCTTCATGCATGCTGGGTTCACTCTGCTTTTTACAATTTTTGGTGCCATAATGGCCTCCATGGTCTCATTTTAATTAGTGTATGTATGAAGCTGTGGCCTGCTGTCATTGCATTCACTGGAAGCCATCTGGCACCAGGAAAGTTATAGAGTAGGCTCAGCATGCATGTTGGTACCTGCATTCCCTGAATTTAATGGTGGGCATTATAGCACATAACAGGTAGAATTTAGTGTTAGGTTCCCATCTTACAGAGATCGCCTTGACGTTTGGCAGACGGGCCCAAATAATTTTAAACAGTAGATTAAGCTGTAAACAAAAAGCTACTCCCACTTGTGTAGTGGCTGTGTCGCCGTACCGCAGCTCATCTCATATACTGCTGAACTGCAGTATGCTTGGTTAGTGTGGATAGGTATAGATAGATAGATATAGGTAGATAGATAGATGTAGGTAGATAGATGTAGGTAGATAGATTTCATTTATTACATTATTTTAGTAACAATAAGACGAGCAAATATTAGCCAATTGATAATTTTATTTAATTGACAAAATCACAAAATATAATACATATATCATTATTCTAATACATGATCAGACTCCCCAGGGACACTGGTTTGCCCTTACAAAATAAAATTCTTAGAAAAAATCTATATAAAACCATTTTTAACTGGATTTATCAGGTCTCTTATATAATCTATGATCTCATTCAGTATATTTTCATGCAAAAAAAAAGAATATTTATAATTAGTGTTGAGCGAACGAATTGACTTTGATCCGAATTTCCCCAAAAATTTGATTTGCCACAAAGCCGAATTTCTTAACGCTTTGTGGTAACGAATCTATTTTTTCTGAAATGGTGGTCAGGGTAAAAAAAATGGCATACTCACCTTATCCATTTGTTTGCGGAGAGTCTGCTTTAATCATCTTGATAGAAGAAACTATGTGAAATCTTGAGCAGGGTGACATTTGATGTCACCACATCAGTGCACTGGCGGGGTGCGGTGACATCATCAATGACGGCCTCTCCGCAAGAAAATGGATAAGGTGAGTATGTACTGTTTTTTTTACCCCTGATTTACCCCTGAAAGGCCTCAATTTTAATGTCAGATGCCGCAATCAGCAATTAATGCAGAATCTGAGGGGTTCAATGACAGGTGGGGCACAGCGATTGCCATTCCCCGTGAAATTCGGTAAAGCAGTCAAATAAAATTTTTGAGAACTTCGCTCATCTCTGTTTATAATCTATGATTACCCCACAGCTTCCCTATATAATCTTAAAAGTATTTTTTTTTCTTTTTTTTTTTTGGGGTGGGTGCAGTATTCTACCACTTCCTGAGACTACATTAGTCTATTGACACCTTTCTATCTGTTAACTTTCATTCATTGCAGCTGCCATAAACCACACAGACCCTGCTACACTGTCTGTATGGTCAAGGAAGAAAGTGTGTGCCACCAAAATTGTCAAGCCAGGAAAGTTCTTAAAGTGAAAAATTCAATAACATTAACATTTAAAGTATAGGTCAGTATCTCATTGGTGGGGATCTGGCTCCTGGCACCCCCACTTATCAGCTGTTTTAAGAGTCTGTGAAACTCAGGTGACCACCACAGCCTCTTCTGAGGTCAGTGACATTACATTCATCGGTCACATGGCCAATGTGCATATCAGTCAAGTAAATGGATCTGGGATGCAATACCAAGCACAGCCACTATGAGATTCATGGCACTGTGCCTAGTATGCTGTGAGATCGTAGCCTCTCTTAAAACAGCTGATCAGTGGTGGTGTCGGGTGTCAGATCACCACTGGTCAGATAATGATGACCTACTGTAGCCTGAGGCTAGGCTATCAATGTTGAACTCCATGCAAACTCCTTTAAAAAAAATCTAAACACACAATTTCTCTTCTACAGACTTACATTTAATTAACAAAAACAAAATCAAAAAGACACATTCCCTTTCAGCAAAAGTGGATATAGGAATAATATGTTATATATGTACATTTTCTAATATATACAGTACAAGTGCAAATATTCTACATGTATGAGATCTTAAGAAATGCAGGATAAAATCATATATCATGAGGATATAATGGACACGTTCCAACAGTTCTTGTGCTTTTTGCTTAAAAGAAAAGGTTTGGAGTAGGCAAGCTTAAAAATTTAGCTCTAAATATCACCCAGTCTCCGAGATTCATGCCCAAGGCTCCTCTTATCTCTTCATTTTTGCTGTAAAGAAGAGCCTTTCCATCCAGATTATGCTTCTCAATCTTCTCTATATAGTCTTCACAATGTTTTAAATTAAGCTCTTTCATCTGAAATAGAAGGAAAAAACGTACACGAGGTGAAGGAAAAATGTTTTCAAGTTACCTTAACCTGTTATTCTAGAATATCATATAATTCAGGACATCAAAAACTATTACTCAGTCACACCCTCCAGGCAACGCTGATTACAAACTGTTTAGTGGGATGGTGCTTGACATAGGAGTCCTCCCTCTGAATCCTTGGTATGCCTGGCCTAAGAAAAAGTTTTTTAGGCCAAAAAAAAGAAATCCGTCCATCCAGTTCAGCCTGTTATCCTGCAAGTTGATCCACTGGCTCTGCTTTTGACCTCTTTTTGAATATTGGCACCACACTTGCTATGCGCCAATCCTGTGGAATGCCCCCTGTCAATATAGAGCCCTTAAATATCAGAAATAAGTGTCTGTCTATTGCATTACTTAATGCTCTTGGGATATGGGGGTGTATGCCATCTGGTCCCAGTGATTTGTCTATTTTAATATTTTTAAGATGTTGCTGCCCTTCTTCCCAGGTGAAACAGGCCACTTTTATTTGGGAGTTTACTTTTACATTCTGCATTTTATCTGACAGTTTATTTTCCTTTAAATACAGTGAAGGAAATAAATAAATATTTCACTTTCTCCTCATAGCTCTCTGCAACTCCTCCTTCATCACTCTGTAAAGTGCCAACATTTTCAGGTTTAAATATCTTACCATTTATATAATTAAAGAACAATTTAGGGTTAGTTTTACTCTCTTTGGCAATGAATCTCTCTGACTCCAGCTTGGCTGCTTTTTTCTATCTTTTACATATTCTCTTTTTTTCTTATAGTTTTTCAATTAGGGCTGCAACGATTAATCGATGTAATCGATTATATTCGATAACTGGATTCGTTGTCGACGAATCCAGTTATCGAATAATCGCCGATTCGTTGCTATTCGGGCGGGCGGGCGGTCGCTGCATCTTTATTTTACCTTTTTACAATGACGCTCCCGCTCCTGTAACAGCCAGGCAGAGCGGACGGCGGCGTAACGTCACTCACTCACGTGACACGCCTGCTCCGCCTCCTTCATTCATGAAGTGGGCGGAGCGGGCGCGTCACGTGATTGAGTGACGTTACGCCGCCGTCCGCTCTGCCTGGCTGTTACAGGAGCGGGAGCGTCATTGTAAAAAGGTAAAATAAAGATGCAAGCATCGGGGCCGGGGCCGGGGCTGTTAGGGGGTAGGGGGAAGGGGGGATCTGTCTATGGCACTGCTATGGGAAGGGGGGTCTGTGTATAGCACTGCTATGGGGAGGGGGGTCTGTGTATAGCACTGCTATGGGGAGGAGGGGGGGTCTGTGTATGGCACTGCTATGGGAAGGGGGATCTGTGCACTGTTATGCCCATAACAGTGCACATATCCCCCTCTCCATAACTACGCCGTCCACAGATCCCCCATAATAGTGTCGTCCACAGATCCCCCATAAGTGTCGTCCACAGATCCCCCATAAGTGTCGTCCACAGATCCCCCATAAGTGTCGTCCACAGATCCCCCATAATAGTGTCGTCCACAGATCCCCCATAATAGTGTCGTCCACAGATCCCCCATAATAGTGTCGTCCACAGATCCCCCATAATAGTGTCGTCCACAGATCCCCCATAATAGTGTCGTCCACAGATCCCCCATAATAGTGTCGTCCACAGATCCCCCATAATAGTGTCGTCCACAGATCCCCCATAATAGTGTCGTCCACAGATCCCCCATAATAGTGTCGTCCACAGATCCCCCATAATAGTGTCGTCCACAGATCCCCCATAATAGTGTCGTCCACAGATCCCCCATAATAGTGTCGTCCACAGATCCCCCATAATAGTGTCGTCCACAGATCCCCCATAATAGTGTCGTCCACAGATCCCCCATAATAGTGTCGTCCACAGATCCCCCATAATAGTGTCGTCCACAGATCCCCCATAATAGTGTCGTCCACAGATCCCCCATAATAGTGTCGTCCACAGATCCCCCATAATAGTGTCGTCCACAGATCCCCCATAATAGTGTCGTCCACAGATCCCCCATAATAGTGTCGTCCACAGATCCCCCATAATAGTGTCGTCCACAGATCCCCCATAATAGTGTCGTCCACAGATCCCCCATAATAGTGTCGTCCACAGATCCCCCATAATAGTGTCGTCCACGATTTGTTTTAATATGGCCTTTGAACATAATTTTTCAAGTAAGATCATATAAACCTCTCTGTTTTGTAATTTTGTCGTTTTTCCCGATTAATCGATTAATCGTAGAAATTAATCGGCAACTAATCGATTATTCAAATAATCGTTAGCTGCAGCCCTATTTTCAATGATTCCTCGCAACCCTCCTGTTTTAGTGATTTACGGTAAATGCTTTCTTTTTGTCATTTATTGCTTCCTTTACATTTCTATTTATTCACATAGTTGTTTTCTTGTTCCTTAACCCTTTATTCCCATAAGGTATGTACCTCTCACAATTAGAGTTTAGGATGCTTTTAAAAATATCCCATTTTGTGGCTGTATTTTTATTTTTGTGGCTGTATTTTCTTTTGTTATTATTTTGCTATTTTTTTGATTTTTTTTGTCCCAATTAGTTAGGCTAATGGCTTCTCTTAGCTGGTCAAATTTAGCTTTTCTGAAGTTTGGTATTTTTGTTCCTCCCTGAAGAAACACTCTTTTGAATGACAATTGAAAGGTTATTACTTTATGGTCACTATTTCCCAGGTGTCCCCCGACCTGCACATCTGTTGTTCTATTAGGTCTATTGGTTAATACTAAATCCAGTATGGCCGTCCCTCTAGTCAGATCCTGGACCAGTTAGGAATTGTAATTGTCTTTGGCTATTGCCAAGAACCTGCATGTGACCAACTGTCCGATGATGTCACAGACATGGCGGTCATAGTTGGTTACATGCATATTAGGTTGTGTTTCATGCTAGTTGTGTTCACATTTCATTGCATTTGCAGGTAGGCTGCAGTCATATCCAGTCGTGTTGGTCGGTCATGCACAGCAGACATATTGGTTGGTCATGGGTACAGAACAGGACCGAGATTAAAAAGCTACCAGCCAACCAGAAGGAACTTGCCGAATACAGATTTACGCATCCCCATTGGTTTCAAATAGAGTTATTCAGCAGAACACAATGAGATCTGTATACAGTATTCAGCATATACATTTTGTTCTATTTAGACTTGGGAGACAAACCCAAAATGTTGGATATATATACACAATTATTTTTTTATTGTAATACTGCAAACAAAAATAACGACTAACCTTGTCACAGACTTGACTTGTGCTCATTTTCAATAAATTCATTCTAGTCAGCGATTTTTCCTTCTTGAACCTCAAAAAGTTCAAAACTACCTTGTAGGAGTTCAATCTTCCTTTGAATGGTGTGATCTAAGTTGACAGTGTATGTTCTTAACTTGTTTGCATCTTCCACAGTGAAATCAGTATACTCTAGTAGTTTGCAGAAGGTATCTGGATCCCCATCCAACTCCAGAAGCTCTTTGAGACTCTCCCTATTAGCATGCAAAGTATCCAGGGACATCTCATAAATGTCCCACAGTTTTATTTTTTCGTATGGAGAATCTTGGCCTTTTCTACTCTGCTGCTCATCTTCAATGCACTGTAGTATCCAGCTGAAGGAACACGGCCATTGGGCAGCCATTATCACCCACTTTGATACCTTATTTGCGCTTATTTCTTGATATTTATTATCTCTGGCCATCAGTCTGAGAGTTATGACAATGGAGTTCACAATCCTCCTCATGTTGATAACATTGTCAGTAATATATTCAAGACATTCGTCAGATTTCAGGTGCTCCAGTGCCTCCCGTATTAACTGATTTGCTCCTTCATCTTTATTACCTTTGCCTGTTTTAACCTCCAAGAGTCTATTATTTTCAGAAGACCTACTTTTATCTTCAGTTATTTTTCTTCTTAAACTATTTTTACTGTCAATTATATAACTCAGATGACCGGACTTAGTATGGTAATTCATCTGGGGGATAGAAAAGGGTAATGTGACAACCCGGTTTAGGAACAGATAGCCATTGTTCGCCATGCCTTTCAGTAGGTCTGACTTTTCAACACATTCAACAATGATACCAGGGTCTACAGCCAAGATGGATATAAATGGTGCATCTTCATTAGAAAGCAGTATATTTATAGCGTTTAAGACTTCGACCACTCGGTTTGGCATGCAGTTGTCCAATTTAGTGATTTCTATGATGACTCTTATTTTCGTATTTTGGAATATTTCCATCATTTGAAGGTAAGAAGTGATAGTGTCAACCTCCTTCTTGACATCAGCCATGAAGCCCATCTGAGAGCTCATATCTTTCCCCTTCAGTTTTCTTAACACTTTGACTTTCTGAGTCAAAATTAAATTTTTTGTCACCTCAAGGGTCATTATAAACGGTTTTACTGTACAAAGAGCAAACATAGATACAAAAATGTATATGAAATATATAGATATTTTATCGTTAGATATCACAGTATTTAAAATCAATGCAAAAACCAAGACTCCCATGAGGAACACACATAAAGTAAGAAGCCACAGTGGGATTTTTAGAAACTCCTTAGAAACCCATTTCTCAGAGCCTTTACGATTTTCAATTTTCTTGTTCTTGTATAATGCACGATAAATACTAAGAGGTATCAGCCCAAATTGATGCTCAACCCCATCACAAAGAGCTGTAACCAGGCCAGCCCATAGTTGGTCACTACCTGTGCATTCCCAGGCACTGAACCTTACGAAGACAAAATGGATACTTTTCAGATCTTTGTGATTTTCTGTGATGACAGGCTTATAAAATAACAAGCGCACAATTATATTGAAAAGATGAATTCCTTTTAATAGCTTAATTTGCTCATTAACCTTTTTATTCAGTTGAGATATTCTTCAGGTGGGCTGAAATACAAATAAATGTATACTTAATCCCTTAATAGATGTAAAGGAAAGACAATGAAAGTTATCATTAGGACACAATTTATTAGTTAGTCAGAGGGTTCATTCAAAGATTTGGTATCAGACGGAAACCCCACAAGTAATGTGTGTCAAACAGGATGAACTAATATACATGGCATTTATAGTTGGTTGATGGGCTGCAAGGGTAGTGAAGAACACAAATCCACTGTAGAACACTCCTGTATTCTATGAGGTCTTTTTGCTTTATAAATGTTTTGTTTGCTTTTTGGATGCGATTTGAGTGTCTGCAAGGTCTAGATGTTAGTGTGTCTCCAAAATTAATTTCTGGGTGAAACTTTGTTGAGTCCAACTTCTCACTGTATTTCTTGTATTGTGTTCGATATCCCACTGGCTGTGTATGGAGTAGGAGGTCCCTAGTGGCTACGCAGGGCTAGCACCACCCTTCCTCTGTAAGAGAAAGTTTCTAGTCAATCTTGTGTGGGCTGCAGTCTGTATGCAGCTGGGAAGGCAGTGTAGAGCAGAAACCCAGGGAATCTTTCTACTCTATGGATTGGAAAAGCTGAAAAGGACAATTTATCTGCAAGTTCTTGGGAAAGAGACTTTTCATAAAGTGTAGTGGCCATACTAAAACGGATTGTAGAATATTCCTGTTGGAGAAAGGTAAACCCCCTGACACCAGTTTTCCACCACAGCAAAGAGGACAGAAAGGATCTACTATCTAGAAACGGTATTCCACTCAGGATACTGGGGTATCTAAGTATATCCAGAGAAACAGACTGTTGAGGAAGGGTTGAGACGTATGCATATATATACATATACGCATGCAAACACGTGCATGCATGTATGATATATATGCATGGCATTAATGGTCACTTTATAGGAGGATGTGCTCAGATGTGCCCAGCATCTGCGCACATCTGCTCTTAGTGGCCCACAGGGGCTCATGGTGGCCCCTGTGGGAAATATGTGGTCCCTGGAAGGTGTGCCCCCTTATAATGTAGGGGCTGTGGCCCCTTATAATGTAGGGGCTGTGGCCCTTATAATGTAGGGGCTGTGGCCCCTTATAATATAGGGGCTGTGGCCCCTTATAATGTAGGGGCTGTGCCCCCTTATAATGTAAGGGCTGTGGCCCCTTATGATATGTATATAATCATCGTGCCCCCTGTAGATATATAACTGTGGCCCCTTATAATATATATCCATCCGTGCCTCCTTATAGGATATTCCCCCCCCCCCCTTATACCTGAAACCAGGTGCATCAGTGTAAATGTGCCCCAAGCATTCACACTGATACAATCTGGTTAATTGCATCAGAATGACCGGACTAAGGTCCGGTCATCCTGAGAACTACAAAGAACTCAGATTCAACAGAATCTCAGTTCTTTGTTGTAATTATCTCCAGCGCTGCTGGAGATAATTATGCATGATAGAAGGGAGGGAGAAACCTCGCCTCCTTCTATTATGCACATTCCGGCATTGCGATTACTATCGCGCTATCCGGAATGCAAGGTGCTGCAGGCGGGAGATCAAAGACTTTTCCCGCCTGTCAGCAAGTTGCGGCCCCGCTGTGCGTGTGCAGAGACGCGCGGGCTGGCGCGGTGAAGTCATATCACCGCGCCGGCCCACGTGTCTAGGCCCGTGGAGCGCGCGCACAGCGCATGCGCCGCGACACGGGAGTGCGGGCTGCAGGGTATAAAGCCCGGCAGCCCTGCACTATGAGGGAGAGCCGTGCCGCCCCCCCAGAAGAAAACCGACACCGGCTCCCCCCTGAGAGCGCGATCGGCGCTCAGGCAGAAGAGAGCGGACCCCCCCAATGAAGAGACCTCTAGCGGAGACCCCCCTGATGGGAGAGCGCGATCGGCGCTCAGGACGGAGCGGCCCTCCCTCCGGCTAGAGGACCCTGACCGGCCCCTCTGAAGGAGAGCGCAATCAGCGCTCAAGAGGAACGGAGCGACCCCCCCTGGCTGAACTAAGTATCCCCTCCTTCTTTCCATATCCCCTATCCCACCAACTGAACCCCTATCCCACCAACCCTTACACCCTTGATCCCCTAACCCTTACACCCCTGAGCCCATACCACTACACCCCTGACCCCCTACTATTAACCCCTGCATAACCAAACCCCTATTCCCCTGGTTAACCCCTGATCTCTAAACCCCTACTCCCCTGGATAACCCCTTGTTACTATATTTGCAGGGTATTAACCCTTGCATTACTGTGTAGCCCTGCAATACTGTATTTGTGTCGGTGGCCTGCATACACCCCTGCAGTGCCACCGTTAACCCTCGTCATACCTTAGGGATAGAATTAGTCAGGTGGGGTGGGCTGCTAATATTTGTATGTGAGTGTATTGTATAGTTAGTTTGTGGGTGGAATTTGGGAATTGTGTGTTGTAGTTTAGTGCTGTATTTATAGTCCTGTATTGTTAGTGTATTGCGTGCGTAGTGTATTGTTGGTATTAATAAATACTATGGTTTATATATAACTATCTGTGTAATGTGTGGTTATTAGCGATAGTTTAGTAAGGCGCATGCAGCTAGTTTAGTGATTAGTGTAAGGCAAAGTATAGTGAAAATATTGTGTTATTGTTATATAAAGGTATAAATAGGCGGAGTCATCAATAGACGGCTCCTCCTATTTATGAATATTAATTATTGATATTTGCATAAATATTGATGATAATATTCCCCCTTTACACAGACATTGCAACTCTTAGGCCAGAGAATTCACAGGTCTGATCAATAACCATCAGAAGGTCCAGTAGTTTATGATCGTGTCACCTTAATGTAATTTACAGGACCATCACCATCTAAGACGTAACCTTTATTAGATATATCGAATAACATCAACATAATTCCCCACAATTATTGTGTATATGAATCAAGGACTGGAATGCAGGGGTTAATAATCATGGGGGGGGGGGGAGAAAACTCTATCCCTATGTCTGACCCTTCAAACTTGGCCCTTCCTACAAAACGGAACACCTGCCCCGATAGGGGCGATCTTGGGTCAGGAACCTCCTAAATAACCCTGGGGTTACCTTGACAAAGGATTGATACCTTCACAGTGTAACATCAGTCCAATTTCAATAGTCCGTTTGTATGATAAGTCCAAATAAATAATGGAAAATAAAAAACAGTAAATACAAGAAGCAACTAGTATCATTAATCTATATCTCCATTAGATTACACGAGAGCCATAATTCGGTCTGCTACTATTGGGAAGATGACCCTACATTTCAGCAAAGTCAGTACACTTCAATGTGTAAAACAAGAGGAGAATTCACTAGTAATACTCACTCCTAATTTTGTCAAGAAGATCGTCCTTGCATCTACCCCATGGTATATACAGACCAATAGTCAAAGGACATTTGTCATGGTAAAGAGCTTTGGCCAGCGCGTAGCAGTACTCTTCATCTTTATTCTCTTTTGCTTCAAAATAAAGACATTTTCTTTGAAATTAATGAGTAAGAGCAAAGTGCATTATTGTAATTTGTATTACTACAGATGATTATCGATCAGATGTCTCCATATTTATAATAATAATAGTAATTATTTTTATGAGCTTCATGCTGTTGTTAAGCTACTTCTGGAATAACTTTCATCTGTGTGTTAAAATTACAACCCAATTCTCTTCATAATCTCAGCCATTTGTATTTGTGTTGTAGACGTAGACCATGCAGCTGCTATGGGGCTAATTAAAAGAGAGGGGCCCAGGGATAGTTGATGTTATGTTCTTTTCAATTGGTTTTTACGAAACGATGTAGGCTCCCCTCTACAGGGAAACTGCATGGCTACAAATTAAGAGAGTGAAGAATTGGCCAAGGGCCTCCAAGAGGCATGGGAATGGAAACAAACACCAGTCGATTCTTTTGAAACACAACAGGCATTACTGACCCAACGCCATGTTTTCGGTTTAGGATGAAGGACTTCCTCATAGAAATTCTTATGCCTGTGGAGAGCAATAGACTTCCTTGTTAGTATGACCAGGTGTTAGAGGTAAGAATAGTTCAGGTTTGATTGATTCAGAATGACTGACCTTACATCCAAACCCACACAAAAATGGACAAGCTTGTATTGAATTTACTTGTAGAGAAGCAAAAATTTTTCGATCAAGATGATCCACCTATTGTGACCCATTCCCTAGATTTTAGCTGTCTCTGGTTTTAGACCAATTTATCATCTCTGTTCTATATTTTTTTGAATGCTGCACAGTTATTATACATTTCCAAACCTATCATAGAGAATCTCTTTAACCTTGATATCAATTTCGAATGTTAGTTGGTTTATCCATCTGTTATACATTGGAGTAAACTTGAAAAGGGCCATCTATGTACCACAATTAGAAAATCAGTTTCTCCACTAGAATGCTTTGTGATATGAGCTCATTAACACGCTGATGTAATTAGGGGTGCATCTAGCACCCATGGCTGTACCCCAGTGAAAAAATTTGATGGGCTACCAAAATGTTAGTGGGGTAAAGGGTGTAAATCGCCCAAGGGGTACTAATGTTCAAGCTCTCTAGGGTTCCACCACAGGAATGACTTCAGTGGTGTCCAATGACATCTGTCCTGGGTTCTCTGTATAATAGATTGATGGATGGATTTTTAAACTGCAGAAAAAAGCAGCCTATGGGTAGGGTCACACAAAAAATTTTTTATTATTTTTTACTGCTGGTGATTTAGCTCCATTCATTGGCGCTAAACCGAGAGTGGGACCGCATCATAAAAAATGAAAAACTCTGTGTTTTTTCCATGAGATATGCTTGGTTGTGTGAACATACCCTTAGGCCAAATTCATATATGTAAGTAGTTTTTGGTGCAGTTAGTTTTCAACCAAAACCAGGAGTGGATGCTTTGATCTAAAAACAAACAAACCGATCTATAATCAAAGCTGAGGTAGTTGCACACATATGCTCGGTTATACCCTTTAAGTTTTATATCATTTAATCTATCAGAGCAACAGCAGCAATGAATGGGAAGATTTCTGCATCTGTGTGATGTACAGGGCTGGTTCTAGCTTTGTTAGATGTTGCTATGTACTCAGGGGTGCACCTAGCCTTTCTGCTGCCTGAGGCAATCCCCCAATGCCAATTTCTTAACCTAACCCCTTTGCCACAATGAAAGCACTCATTGCCCATCGCCCTTACGCTGCCCCCGTCTTGCCCCTACCTTGTGCTGCCTCATCTGGCCTCATTGGTGGTGCACCCCTGTATGTACTGCATGTTTGTCTAATTTTCATTATTTACCTCACTCATGGCATAACCTTTTTAAAGGGAGTCTGTCAGCGTTTTGATGATGCCAAACTGCTAACATCACTAGGTAGGGGCTGGGGTGAACAGTCCAAATATACCTTTTGTGGAGCTTTTACTGTTAGGAGTAGTTTGAATGTGAAGTATTTATTCAGCCAGATTCTGCTCCTGCAAGTGCCCAGGGCACAGCTTCACTGTAATGTGCTCTCTGCATTGAGCTGCTTCAAATCCCCTCTCCATTGCTCTGAGTGACACCGCATCTGTAGCATCCAACCAGGAGACCACTACAGCCAGGGCCGCACCGCCAATTAGGCAAGGTGAGGAGATTGCCTCAGTCAGTGCAGCCGTGGAGATAGGTGGGAAGAGGTGAAGGAGGCGCAGGGCAGGGAGAGATGAGCGCTTCCACTGTGGAAGCACTCATCTCTATATGACAGCGATACAGATCGATGCGGCGGGGGTCAGGGGAGAGGCGTCACCCCTCTCCGTTCCTATGATAGGTTGTAGCCTATCAGAGGCCGATGCAGACAGCATGATGACGTCATAGCGCCGCCTGAGTCATACAGTGCGGGACACAGCCCGGAAGAGGCCTGCATCGCATCGCTGCCAGCCTCACGGAGGTATTTATTTTTGTATGGCACAATGCAGAAGAGGAGCATTATGGAGGCATCTAGGAAGGGGCATTTCTTACTGGCACATTATGGGGGGCACTATGGGGGGATCTAGGGGCACTAAGAAGAGGTATTTCTTATTGGAACATTATGGGGGCACTATGGGGTCATCTAGGGGCACTAAGAAGGGGCATTTCTTACTGGCACATTATGGGGGCACTATGGGGGAAAGGAGGACAGAAGCACTATGGAAGTACATACTGAGGGCACAAAGAAAGGTTATTTTATATGTGGGGCACTATGGGGAAGGAGGGAGAGGAACACTATGGGGGCATCTATTTGGGTCACTAAGAAAATTGTATTTTATACTCACACATTATGGAGGGCACTATCGGGAAGGGGGAAGTGGAGCACTATGGGGGTATCTACTGGGGGCACTAAGAAGGGGTATTTTATGCTGGCACATTATGGAGAGCACTATGAGGGCATCTACTGGGGGCTCTGTATAGGGGCATTGTATACTGGGGACACATTATGGGTACTACAGGGAAGGGGGTAAGAAGAGCACGATGAGGGCCTCTACTGAGGGCACTAAGAAGAAGTACTTTATACTAGCACACCTTATGGGGGCACTGAGGGCATCTACTGGGGCACTATATAGGGGCATTTTATACTGGTACATTATGGGGAGCACTATGAGGAAGAGGAGCACTATAAGGGCATTTACTGCGGTCACTATATAGGGGTATTTTACACTGGCACATTATAGGGGCACTATGGGGAAGGGGGAGAGGAGCACTATGGGGGCATTTTATATGGGTATTTTATACTGGCACACATTATGGGAACATTAGCTCAACTGGGGGCGCTAAGAGGGTATTTTGTGTACTGGCAGACGGAACAGGGGCATTTTTGTACTAGTGCACATTATTAGGGGGCATTTTTTGTACTGGTGCTCATTTTAAGGGGGCATTTTTCTACTGTCACATTATAAGGAGAAATATCCCTACTGGGGGGCATTATGGTCAGCTTTATTACTACTGGGAACATGGACTATAGGGAATATGGGCACTATGGAAGCATTATTACTTCAGGGGCGCAGTGGGGACATGTTGGGAGCCCTGTTGTCTTTTTGTCAAAGTGCAGAGACGAGAGATGGGTGACAAATCATCATGGCGGCCTGGTCTGAATGAAGAAGATGAGAAAAGAGAACATCTACATCAGAGGAGATGTCACTGGATGTAAGAAGTATGGTGCGCTGTATTACCCTGTATGTTTTGTAGTGATACACGTAATGTTAGGAGGGAAGGGGTTACGTTGAGAATTTGGTAATGGGAATGGGGGGGGGGGGCACTGATTAAATTTTCACCTCAGGCAGCAGAAAGGCTAGGAGCACCCCTGTCTACAGCTGTCAGTCAGAGCAGAGGGGATGGGCTGTGAAGAAGATCAGTGCAGAGAACATCTCACAGTGAAGCCCCTAGTCACTTGTACTGTTCTCCTTAGCCCCTAGCCACAGCTGTCAGAAAAACTGCTGAGACCCTTTAAAGCTTTGGTAGAATTACAAAAGCCTTCTTAAGACATGTCAACAGCTGTGATTGGTGGGCCCAGCACATCCTTGATGGCTACAATGAGGGCTCTATCGAGCATCCTGCTTTTTCTTTGTAAAGTGTTATTCTTATACTATGGATTATCCAAGCATTTTTCTGGGACCTTGAGGAATTTATAGACATTAACACAGACAGTCAAACAGTTTCCATCTGCACCTGTAGGACCTCTAGCTGGGTCCAGCAATTACCTCTGATTGCTGGGGGTTTCTGAAGCCCATAGCATTCAGACGATCATCGGACTGACCACAGTTTAAAAAGGAGCTGTGTTAACGAGACAACCCCTAATTATATTAAAGTGGAGATTCCTTTTAAAGGCTATGGACACCTTTGGGAGCATTTTTTAAATTATATTCTACTCTTTTTTGAAGAAAAATTATTTTGAATTGATTTTTATTAAAAATGTTCAACAGTTTTTGCTCAACAGCTTTCTCTATCAGGGCCTCTGCATACTGTTGCTTTCCTCTTCTCAGTATTTCTATCAGAGAGCAGCTCTGATGGCTCGATCTGTACTTTCCAGACAGCTCATAAACACTCATTATAGCTAAACTATCAGTTTGCTAAGAATTTAGGTTAAATGAGTGTTTATGAGCTGTCAGGAGTTAAGAGATAAGTGCTACAGATCAAGCCATCAGAGCTGCTCTTTGATGGATATATGGGGAAGCAATCCACTGCTGACAGTGAATGCTGAGTGAAGAAAAAAAACATGGCATTTAAAAAAAAAAAAGTATTGATAGCCCAAAATGATCATCAGTACGCATTGGCAAAAAACTTGCCCCCAAAAGGTGTCAATAGCCTTCAACTAGAGATAAGCAAATTTCAGAAAAATTTTACTTGGCCAGTTTCGGTTTTCCGCAAAAATTTGGTTCGATACTAATTTATTTGTGGCGAATCACGTTAAAAAACAGCTGTTTCCTTGCTGCAAAGAGCCTTTTTTAGTGGTGTAGAACACTGTGCCTTGCAGTAACAGGCATAGGGAGTCTACTGTGGTGTCATGGAACCATGAACCAGACGTACAACAGAGATAGGTGGAATAAGAAGGCTTTATTGAAAATCAAGCCGTAGCTAAAGTCCAAACGGATGGCTAAACTGAAGCAGGGTCTTGCGTAGTCAGACGTAGCCAGGATCAGGAACCAGGAGGGTAGTCAGACGTAGCCAGGATCAGGAACCAACGGGGTAGTCAGACGAAGCCAGGATCGGAAACCAACGGGGTAGTCAGACGTGGCCAGGATCAGGAACCAGAAGCAGCAGCAGTCTTTGAAGCATGTGCACACAGGAGGACCAAGCAAGGAACTGAAGCCACAGACCTTCTATATATATGAGCTAGGCATCCAGCTCCTCCCAGTGGGAAGGAGGAGCCGCAGGGTGGGAGGCTACAAGAACCCCAGAAACCAAGATGGCCGCCAGCACATGTCAAACGAAGGAGAACAGTGAGAAGGTAAGACCATGACATGTGGTAGTGAAACAATACTGTGAGTCCGTATGACATGCAGATGACAGGCATCGCTCTTAGAATCACTGCACACTTCACTTATTTGGACAGTTACGGAGCCAAAACTAACCAAATAACTCAAGTATGAACTCAGCCTTACAGGTCAATGTTAGAGCCAGGTATAAAGAACCGTGCAGAGGCCCAAGAACCTACTATAGCATGAAAGAGCGCACTCCTTTTATACTAATTCACTGATTCCACATACAGTGGATATAAAAAGTCTGTTAAAATGTCAGGTTTCTGTGATGTAAAAAAAGGAGACAAAGATAAATCATTACAGAACTTTTTCCACCTTTAATGTGACCTATAAACTGTACAACTCAATTGAAAAACAAACTGAAATCTGTTATGTAGAGGGAAGAAAAAATATAAAAATATAATAATATGGTTGCATAAGTGTGCACACCCTTAAACTAATACTTTGTTACAGCGCTCAGTCTTTGTGGGTATGAGTCTATCAGCATGGCACATTTTCACTTGGCAAGATTTGCCCACTCTTCTTTGCAAAAACACTTCAAATTTGTCAGATTGCGAGGGCATCTTCTGTGCACAGCCCTCTTCAGATCACCCCACAGATTTTCAATGACATTCAGGTCTAGGCTCTGGCTGGGCCATTCCAAAACGTTAATCTTCTTCTGGTGAAGCCATTCCTTTGTTGATTTGCATGTATGCTTTGGGTCGTTGTCATGCTGAAAGATGAAGTTCCTCTTCATGTTCAGCTTTCTAGCAGAAGCCTGAAGGTTTTGTGCCAATATTAACTGGTATTTGGACCTCTTCCAGCTGAAGAAAAACAGCCCCTTGGCATGATGCTGCCACCATCATGCTTCACTGTGGGTATGGTGTTCTTTTGGTGATGTGCAGTGTTGTTTTTGCACCAAACATATCTTTTGGAATTATGGCCAAAATGTTCAACCTTGGTTTCATCAGACCATAACACCTTTTCCCACATGCTTTTCGGAGACTTCAGATGTGTTTTTGCAAAATGTTGCCTGGCTTGGTTGTTTTTCTTCGTAAGAAAAGGCTTTTGTCTTGCCACTCTACCACATAGCCCAGGCATATGAAGAATACGGGAGATTGTTGTCACATGTATCACACAGCCAGTACTTGCCAGATATTCCTGCAGCTCCTTTAATGTTGCTGTAGGCCTCTTGGTAGAATGCTAGACCAGTTTTCTTATTGTCTTTTTATCAATTTTGGATTGACGTCCAGTTCTTGGTAATGTCACTGTTGTGCCATATTTTCTGCACTTGATGAGGACTGTCTTCACTGTGTTCCATGTATATCTAATGACTTGTAAATACTTTTGTCCCCTTCTCCTGACTGATACCTTTTAACAGTGAGATCCCTCTGATGCTTTGGAAGCTCTCTGTGGGCCATGGCTTCTGCTGTGAGACGCGACTAAGAAAATTTCAGGAAAGACCAACTAGAGCAGCTGAACTTTAGTTAGGGTTAATTAGAGGCACTTTAAATGATGGCCGGTGTATGCTGACTCCTATTTAACATGATTTTGAATGTGATTGCTTAATTCTGAACACTCCCCAGTTATAAGAGGGTGTGCACACTTATGCAACCACATTATTTTTGTTTTCTTCCCTTCACCTAAAAGATTTCAGTCTGTTTTTCAATTAAGTGGTACAGTTTATAGGTCACATTAAAGGTGGAAAAACTTCTGAAATTATTTATCTTTGTCTGATTTTTTTACAGCACAGAAACCTGACATTTTAACAGGCGTGTGTAAACATTTTATATCCACTGTAGATTTCTACAGAACCCGTTCTCTTAAGCTCTTATACAAGTAGAGCCCCTCCATCAGAGTGGGTGTCAGCAGTAAGTTTGTGTTGACGTCACTGATTATTTTGCCCTTCCTCTAATCCGTCAGAACAATAACCCCCAAAAAACTGATCCTGTCTGTGCAGCATCCACCTTCACTCGGTCAGCATTTGGTCAGTAGGCCATCAATATTGCTAAAGCCAAAAAAACTGGAGTGGATCCAAAACAGACATGACACGTGAATGGACCTCCCACTGCTGCCACCCTGCCTACTCCCTGCCACGCTAGCGACTTGCTGGCTCCGCCGCTGCCTTACTAGCAAGCTTCCACCCTCTTCTACTGATGATGATGAAGCCCCTAATTGACCCGGCTCCCAAGTGCGATCAGCTACATTCTCATTATCGAGTACTGTCTGCCTGTCACTGATGTCCTCCTCAATGGTCTCTGGGTCAGGAGCCTGACCACTTGCAACACCAGCTCTCACGCCACTCTCCTCATCACTACTTGCCCGCCTACCAGAGGAAGCGGCAGATGTCTCCTCCACATCTTGGCTGGCCAGTAGCTTCTGACTGTCCTCTAGTATCTCGTCCTCGCTGTATAGTGGAGCTGAGCGCACAGCATATAATACTTCTCTGGCTGAGGGAACAGAAAAGGACAGAGGCAGGTTGAGGACAGGTGAGGGCACAGGGCCTACTCCAGCGCCATGCCAACTAATGGTAGTGTCTGATGAACCCACTGACTCTTTGCTGGGGGTGTCTGATGTCACTTAGGACGAAGTGGATGACCGAGTCAACCATTCAAGAACCGCTGGGTTGCTGGTCAAGACAGGACTGCTAGATGACACCAGGAGCTCAGGCCTTTTGCTGCGACTCCTGCTGCCAAGCCCCTTTACCCTGCTGAGACCTGTGCCTGCGCCAGAAACATTTAGGCCTCTGCCACTCCCCTGACACTTCTCTGTCTGACATACTGTTAGATCAAATAAAGAAATAAATAAAAAGGAAATTAAAACACCCCAAAAAAGTAATTGTAATTTTCCCACTTTACCACACAATGGCTAATAAGCCCTATTTTGTCCACTAATACATGGCAAAAAATGCTTTAGAACATATAGCTGCACCACTGAACGGCAAATATTATATATTTTTTTGACACTAATACACGCCAAAAAGGGCTTTAGAACATATAACTGCACCGCTGAACAGCAAATATATATTTTTTTGCCACTAATACACAGCAAAATGGGCTGTCATTTTCTCACTTTACCACACAACGGAAAATACTTTTTTTGTGCCACTAATACATGCCAAAAAATGCTTTAGAACATATAACTGCACCGCTGAACAGCAAATAATATTTTTTTTCCCCCACGAATACACGCCATAAAGGGCTTTAGAACATATAACTGGACCACTGAACGGCAAATAGGCCCTTGTTTTTTTCAGCTTATGCACGCCACAAAAGGCTTTAGAACATATAACTGCACCGCTGAATGGCAAATAATATATTTTTTTTTGCCACTAGTACACGCCAAAAAGGGCTGTCATTTTTTCACTTTAAAACACAACGGCAAATACTTTTTTTGTACCACTAATACACGCCAAAAAGAGCTTTAGAACATATAACTGCACCGCTGAACAGCAAATAGGCCCTTATTTTTTTCCACTTATACAATCCACAAAAAGCTTTAGAACATATAACTGCACCGCTGAACGGCAAATAATATATATTTTTTTGCCACTAATACACACCAAAAAGGGCTGTAATTTTCTCACTTCACCACACAACGGCTAATGAGCCCTTTTTTCCCACTAATACAAGCCAAAAAATGCTTTAGAACATATAACTGCACCGCACAAGGGCAAATAAGACGTAGAAATATCTCCTTGTAATTATCACAGACTACCACCGTTTAAAACATAGCCTTTAATTATATCCATAAATCAAAAAAAATAACCCATATATCACTGTAAATATAGGCAAACAAAAAAAGAACAAAATAACAATAATAATAACAAATAATAATAATAACAAATAATATTATGACCGAACTCAGGAAGTATATAAACAATGGTGTAGACTGATGAGTATTTGGGGTACCAAAAAGAAAAGTACCAAAAAGAAAAAAGTCATATATCAGAATCCTATACCTCATGGAACCAAATGTGTATAATAAGAATAGGTGAAGAAGATTAAAAAAAACTTTTAAAAAAACGAAAAAAAGTGTATAAGAAAAATTTGATCTTAATAGTTGCTATATCCCCAAATCATATAAAAATAATGTCCCTGTTCAAACGCGTTTCAACCATTTAATGAAGAGGGCTCATCAGGGGACCAAAATCAAATGTATATATCTAAATGGATAAACTAATGCCGCTGAAATTAATCAAGGAACCAAATGTGTATAATAAGAATAGGTGATGAAGATGGCGCTACACCATCGTGGACGTAACCTCCATCTGCCCCCCCCCCCCCCTCTTTATTTTTGGCTACTCGTGACCACTGAGTCCTTTCTAAGTTATCATACTCAGGGGCACGCAAGTATACTCTTGCTATACATCATGACTCAGCAAACTTGCATAGCAGTTATATTTTGTACCTGAATGAGGGAGGTACCTGACTATCTTTTCTTGCTGATAGTTTACCATTGTGCCTCATGGAATATACTATCTTGGTATTGACAATATATAATTATATGTCCACTTTATGTTCGCTCATTTGGGCAAAACGCGTTTGAACAGGGACATTATTTTTATATGATTTTGGGATATAGCAACTATTGAGATCTAATTTTTCTGATACGCTTTTTTTATTTATTTTTTTAAATCTTCTTTACCTATTCTTATTATACACATTAGGTTCCTTGAGGTATAGGATTCTGATATATAACTTTTTTCTTTTTGGTACTTTTGGCAATTTCTTTTTCCGTTTGTCTATTAATTTGTTATTTACCAACCTATAATAGTTGGCTTCCATTCCCCTCATCAGGGCCATCCTAAGGTATTTAGGAGGTTCCTGATACGGGATCGCCCCTATCGTGGCGGCCATTCCGTTTATAGGCAGGCTATTATATAAATAGGGTGAGACTCAGGGAAAGTACCCCAAAATACTCATCAGTCTACACCTTTGTTTATATACTTCCCGAGTTCGGTCATAATATTATTTGTTTCTTGTTATTTCGTTACTTTTTTTGTTTTTCTATTTATACAGTGATATATGGGTTATTTTTTATTTATTTATGGATATAATTAAAGGCTATGTTTTAAATGGTGGTAGTCTGTGATAATTTGTTTTTCGATATACCACTAATTATACAACCAATTGTCTGAGCTGTGAAAAAACTTGTAATAAACCCTGTTAATGACTGTATCAAACAGCACTTGCACCCCAATAACAAGAACGGTTTGCTGGAATTACAGAGCTGTATAACGGCAATTTGGATCCGCAGTCAGTGCAGCAAGGTGTAATAGGATTGTTCCTATTACCTAGGCTGTAACCTCCCCTACTGAACCCTGTTCTGCTTCAATACTGTGGAACGATTCCTCCCTATCCTGTCCCTGAACTTCTATTTAGCAAAATAAAAGTTTTAAAGTATTTTCTACCACTGTCCTTAGCGCCTGCTGACGTCTCTCCCTGCACTAAGTACACTGGAAAATGGCTGAATCCAAGATGGCTGCCGCTATTTACTGTATAGGGCTGCGACATGACAGGGCTGGCTGCTGATTTGCATGCCTGGTATTGTGGGTGATCCCTCGTTCCCAGAGTTGCTTGCTCTATGTCCTAACACGTGCAGGAGCCATTTTAGGGAAATATGCGATTCATTACCACAAAGCGTGAGGAAATTCGGATTCGGTACGAAATTTGGATCGAATTCTGCTTTGTCAACTTCGATTCGCTCATCTCTAAATACAACTATTATGTAACCTATCACTCATTAGAGTACACATTACTCAGGTGCACAAACTACGGTAGATGCACAAATAACTGTATGCTTCCGAGTATAATACATGTTTATACTTACAGTCCACATGGAGTGCAGAATTGACCTTGGAAAAGCATAATGCTGATATCAGTAGAGCCTACATTTATATAGCAAAAGAACCTCCTATAAAATGTGTCTACTGTAAACACCCCTAGGGTGTGAATTTCCAAGGTACCTATTACTATATCTCTGCTCTAAATTTTTTTGTCTCGAGCTGCCACTTTTTATGCCAAGATTCTTTTTTTATTTTCTTGTGTATAGACCATAAAGCTAGACTAGACTGAGGTGGAATTATACTACATGTGCCATACATGTCAACTCTGAGTAGATACAGGGCAGGAGAAGCTCTCCAGCACTTAAAGGGGTTGTCCGGGATTGGGAAGATCGGTGTGTGTGGACAACAGTGCCCTAAATTTTACACTCACGACCCCTTTAGCAGCTAAAATAGCCTGGTTCACCAACAGGTGGCAGCAAACACGACAGAGCTGTACTTAGATCGAATGGAACTTTCCATTCCATTCTAACCCCCCTCTGTAGGGGATTGGGCTAGTCCTACTTCCTGCTGGAAGGGTGGGGACCAGTTAGAACTAGTCTAGTTGACCCCCAGCTAGGGGAAGGGTGTGCAGGGGCACATCTCTGCTGGACGTGCCCACACCAGCCAGAGCACCTTAAGCTCTGCTAGACATGGAGGCTGAAGCATAGAAGCCTCAGCAGCCAGGAGTAAACTTCCTGAGCTAAAGATAAGTCTGAATACAGAGTGAAGTGCAGCATAAAGAAGAAGCCAAGTTATCAAGTCAGCTTGTCAGTACAGCAGAGTGAGAGAAAGATAGAGCAGAGTTGAGTTTGCCTGCCAGATTAATGCTAAAGCCTGCTGGAACCAAGACAAAGCCTCTAACTGTTGGAAGAAACGTTTATTCAAAGTAAAGCTGCTGTTGAACTTGAGTCCAGATCTTGAGATGAAGTTATTTCCAATCCCTCAATTATTCCTCCTTTTCATTGCTTCGGAGCCAAAGCCTTGGGTCCAGCAGTATCCAGGTAGGAGCACCATGACACATAAAGAGACATTTAGGCCGCACTATACCACTCAGCATTTCCTACACCTGGGAGGCGATTGAGAGGGCTCTGGGGGGAGGGCCCTTCCCAACATCTGCCGTGCATGTATGGTTGATATTGGGTCTTTAAACATGGTACCCGCTTACATGCTGCTACACAGCAGACACCGGCCGGGAATGTCCGCGATTGGAGACAAATCCAATCATGAAAATTTAAATGCCATGGTCAGTTGCAACCATGGTATTTGTGCTGTCATTTACTTTGAGTGGGCAGCTCCTGGTGACTGAACAAAAAGATCCAAGTCCCCATTAATTAAATTAAAAAAAATATAAACATAATTGGAATAAAAAGTGCTAAAAAGGCGTACATAGCCCAAAATGTATCAATAAAAATCGCTCCACAAAAAAAGAGCCCTTACACAGCTCAGTAAACAGAAATATAAAAAATGTTATGGGTGTGGATAGGGGGATAAGTTAAAAGCTTGGCACATCCCCTTTAAATGGTGCCATTAGAAAGTACAACTTGACCTGCAAAAAAACAAACCCCTGTATGGCCTGTGAACTGCAAAATAAAAAAGCGCTGCAAAGCCAAAAAATATATACTTTTTAATTTTTTTGGGGGGGGTATTAAAACATAACAAAAAGTATGTAAATCTTGTACTGATGCACAGAATAAAGATTATGGGGGTCATTTATTAAGACCGGCATTTTAGACTGGTGAAGATAAAACAGGTGTAGAAAATGATAAATGAGAAGGGCCTGCCCCTTTCCCCACTCATGCCCCCCTTTTTTAGACCTGATGTGAGCAGGGAAAAGTCACAGATTGTGTCGCACATAACCCTTGTGCTGCAATCTGCGACAGATATAGGTCAGCGTATACCAGTTTGTAAATGACCCCCTATGTGTCATTATTACCACACAGTGAATTGCCTTAAAAATATAACCCATAAAACAATGGCGCAATTCTGCTTTATTTCCAATTCCACCTTAATAATAATATTTTCCAGTTCTCCAATATATCACATGGAATATTAAGAGGGATGTGTCAAGTTTATAGGGAATAACTAGCTGATCATTTGGGGTCCAGCTGCTCGGACCACCACTGATCCCGAGAATGAGGGTCTCAATGCTGCTCCATTCATTTTGTATGGGAGCGCTGGAAATAGCCGACACTTCTGTGGAGAATACATAGAGTGGCAGTGTGTATGCACGACCTGCCGCTCCATTAGAACGGGGGATAAGAGACTCCCATTCTCATAATCGGTTTTTCGGTGTACAGGGAATAACTTTGAAAGTACAACTGCACCTGCAAAAAACAAGTCCCTGTATTGGAGGGAGTAGAAAACTAATATAGGAAATGGCTGCTGCAGGGGCGTCGTTAGGTCAGAACATTCGGGGCTTGAGCCCCGGATGCTTTGTCCAGTGCCCTGAATGTTATGCTGGCCTGGTAGCATTTTTTATTTATTTGGCTATTCCAGGGCCCTTTAATATTGATTGGAACTGGGCAACCCACCACAGATGATCCCCCCCCCCTTGTACTTGTTCCGCTGATCCGCTACTTGCGGGCTGCACGGGCACGAGTTCAGTTACTTTGGTCGGTAATCCCGTCCTGCAGCGCGTGATCCCGCGAGACCTGCCGTAGGAGGTCACAGGATCACGCGCCGCAGGTTGGGATTGTGCACTGAAGTGACTGAACTCGTGCCCGCGCAGCCCGCAAGCAGCGGATCAGCGGAACAAGTACAAGGGGGGTGGGGGGGGGGGTCATCTGTGGTGGGTTGCCCAGGGTCCACAGCCATCAATACTAAAGGGCCCAAGCAAAGATTTCTGCAGTGGTGAGGAAATGAAACATAACAGATATTGGAAAGTTACCAAATGTTGTATTATATAATGTCTGCAGTCTGCACTTCATTTGCGTAAACCAGAACACCCCTTTAAGCATGCCTTTAATGTGCAATTTCAACACAGTGGGCTTGTGCCCCGGATGTTTTCAGATCCTAACAACGCCCCTGGGCTGCTGTAGGAAGGGTTATACAGCAGCTATCAGCAGGATCAACCCTATTAAACTAAGCCTACAGTCTGGTATAGTTGACCCTGCTGATTAAAATGCAACCTGTTTTGTAAATATCGTTTGGGGCATTCTATAGAAAAAAAGACTTTCATTTCTTATGCAAATGAGATCTTCAGTGCACTTAGGGGTGTGGTCAGCACTGGAATGCTGAGTATCATAGGTGCACCGAAGGGCTAGGCCCCACCCTTTGATGCACTTAAATGGCCCTTTTCTCGGGAATATCGCAACCGATTTTTACAACACGTGTATCATTTTAATTAGCAGGAGCAACTATACCAGACGGTAGGCTTGGTTTAATGGGGTCGATCCTGCAGAAAGGTGCTCTTTATTACCATCCATTTTTATGAATAGCCAGTCATCATTGAGACTCTTGGGTGTTTTTTTTATATTTTTTATAGGGGTATTCACTATAAAGTGATGGCATATCGCTGTAATGTGCCATCACTTTATGATTGCTGAGGGTTCAGCTCCTGGGAATCCTGATGTAGGGCCGTCTCTGCTGAGCTCCTGGCCATTCTGTACAGGGAATGTGCAGAGGATGCAGCACTGCACCAGAGCATTCGCCATTCATCCTCTATAAGTATAATGGATAGTTTTACATGTTTTTTACTATGATAATGGATTTGTATAAAGCGTTATGTAGACGTAATAAAACCATCTACAAGAAACAGAAATTGCTATAAAATGAATTCATTGCTAAGTTATTGCTACGGATTCTAGAGTTTTCAGAATACACTTTATTGCAGATGTCATGTTGAATATCACGTGTGCACATACTTAAAGGGCTTTCTACTGATTATTATAGTTTTTAACAGATACAGTTGGAAGAAAAAGTATGTGAACCCTTTGGAATTATATGGATTTCTGCACAAATTGGTCATAAAATATGATCTAATCTTCATCTAAGTCACAACAATAGACAATCACAGTTTGCTTAAACTAATAACACACAAATAATTAAATGTTACCATGTTTTTATTGAACACACCATGTAAACATTCACAGTGCAGGTGGAAAAAGTATGTGAACCCCTAGACTAATGAAATCTCCAAGTGCTTATTGGAGTGAGGTGTCAGCCAAGTGGAGCCCAATCAATGAGATGAGATTGGAGGTGTTGGTTACAGCTGCCCTGCCCTAAAAAACACACACCAGTTCTGGGTTTGCTTTTCACAAGAAGCATTGCCTGATGTGAATGATGCCTCGCACAAAAGACCTACGATTAAGAATTGTTGACTTGCATAAAGCTGGAAAGGGTTATAAAAGTATCTCCAAAAGCCTTGCTGTTCATCAGTCCACGGTAAGACAAATTGTCTATAAATGGAGAAAGTTCAGCACTGCTGCTACTCTCCCTAGGAGTGGCCGTCCTGTAAAGATGACTGCAAGAGCACAGTGCAGACTGCTCAATGAGGTGAAGAAGAATCCTAGAGTGTCAGCTAAAGACTTACAAAAGTCTCTGACATATGCTAACATCCCTGTTAGCGAATCTACGATACGTAAAACACTAAACAAGAACGGCTTTCATGGGAGGATACCACAGAGGAAGCCACTGCTGTCCAAAAGAAACATTGCTGCACGTTTACAGTTTGCACAAGAGCACCTGGATGTTCCACAGCAGTAATGGCAAAATGTTCTGTGGACAGTTGAAACCAAAGTTGAGTTGTTTGGAAGAAACACACAACACTATGTGTGGAGAAAAAGAGGCACAGCACACCAACATCAAAACCTCATCCCAACTGTGAAGTATGGTGGTGGGGGCATCATGGTTTGGGGCTGCTTTGCTGCATCAGGGCCTGGACGGATTGCTATCATCGAAGGAAAAATGAATTCCCAAGTTTATCAAAACATTTTGCAGGAGAACTTAAGGTCATCTGTCCACCAGCTGAAGCTCAACAGAAGATGGGTGTTGCAACAGGACAACGACCCAAAGCATAGAAGTAAATCAACAACAGAATGGCTTAAACAGAAGAAAATACGCCTTCTGGAGTGGCCCAGTCAGATTCCGGACCTCAACCGGACTGAGATGCTGTGGCATGACCTCAAGAAAGCGATTCACACCAGACATCCCAAGAATATTGCTGAACTGAAACAGTTCTGTAAAGAGGAATGGTCAAGAATTACTCCTGACCGTTGTGCACGTCTGATCTGCAACTACAGGAAACGTTTGGTTGAAGTTATTGCTGCCAAAGGAGGTTCAACCAGTTATTAAATCCAAGGGTTCACATACTTTTTCCACCAGCACTGGGAATGTTTACATGGTGTGTTCAATAAAAACATGGTAACATTTAATTCTTTGTGTGCTATTAGTTTAGGCAGACTGTGATTGTCTATTGTTGTGACTTAGATAAAGATCAGATCACATTTTATGACCAATTTGTGCAGAAATCCATATCATTCCAAAGGGTTTTCTTGCAACTGTATACTCATGTACTTGCTTACCTTATGTACATCTCCCCCATGCTTTTTATCTTTCAATCTGGACTCTCCTGACTTGTTTTCCACAGTGGAACACTACCATTCTCACACCTATCTGCTGGCAGAGAATGTCATCTGTTTATTTGGTTCCTAATCCTCTTGTACTGTGCCTTAATAATGTATTATGCAACTGTTATTACATATAATGTGCCTGGTTTGGCAGTGTATCAGAATAGAACTTGCCTTTCCATTCTTCCCCCTTTTGGGTGGAAGTGGGCTAGTCCTGCCTACCTACCAAGTGAGGGGCTGTAGGAAGCTATAGTGGAGTTGGGCGTTCGAGCGAGAGAGTGAAGCAGCATGCAGTGGTGAGAGAGTATTTTCCCCTCACTACTGCAGAAGTTTTGGGAAAGTAGCTCAGAGAGCAGCACATACCTGATATATAAAAGGACTTACGTACCTCTGAGTGCGAAAACGGTGCCAAAGACACCCTACTAAGCAAAAAAGGTCACATGATACCTCATTCTTATAAGTAACAGTAATTGAAGCTGATAGGAACCAGACTGAAACCAGAGAATAGTACAGCAGCAGAGAGATAAAGCTAAGTATGCAAGTTTACCTGCCAGTTTACCCTTAGCCTGCTTGAGCCAAGAGAGAGATCACATATTGTTTGGATGCAAGTTTAATCAAGTACAAACCATTAAACTTTACCAAGTCTGGACTCTACTTACTCCATCAACTACAACTCCTTTGTTGCTATCGAGGCTAACCCTGTAGAATGACAGTATCCAGGTAAAAGCACTGACACATAAAACTATTAGGGCCATAACATACCAGTCGGCATTCCTAAACAGTGGGACCCTATCGCCCCTGAGGGGCCACCCATGCACATGTAAACAAATCACTCTGGTCAATTATTGCTGCATTCAATTAATGGAGTATAAGAGGTTTAAATGATACCCCCCGTGGAGTGTAAATTTATCAAAGTCCAACTTTTCTGGGAAGAGTCAGTGGACTTTGGCCAGACTGATGTCACCAAGACAGTTTTTCTGGTCATTGGTGATAGCTCAAACCCTCATCATCTCTTATCTAGACTACTGTAACAGCCTCCTCTGTGGCCCACCATCTACCACTCTCGCACCTCTCCAATTTATCCTCAACTCTGCTGCCCAATTAACCATCTCTCCCCCATTACTCTTGTGTTTCTTCTCTCTGCCAATATCTTCAAATAAAACACTAAGACATACAAGTCTGTCCACAATGTGTCCCTTCCATATGTCTGTGACTTGATCTCCTGGTACCTTCCCACACGTAATCTCTATTCCTCATAAGACCTTCTTCTCTACCCTCCTCTTATCTCCTGTTCCTACAATCACCTCCAAGATTTGTCCCATACAACACCAATACTATGGAACGCTAGTCTAGCACAACATACCACACTCTCACCTACAGTGGAAAACTTCCAAAGAAACCTGAAAACTCACTTGTTCAGACAAGCCTACAACCTACAGTAACCGTACTTTTACTATACCACCAGGACCAGCTTTACCCTCATCTACTGTGTCCTCCTCCCATCCTTTGTAGACTGTAAGCCTTCACGGTCAGGGTCCTCTCTCCTTCTGTACCAGTTTATAACTCATCTTATTCATGCTTAGTCATGCCTATTATACTTGTTTTTTATTATGCAGGTGTACCCCTTTTCTTATGTACAGCGCCATGGAATGAATGGTGTTTTAATAATAAAAAAATAATAATAATGAAATAATAATAATAATGTTCCAACCACCACAACAACATATAGGCCCAGATTTAATAATGTGTCTGCATCCAGTCTGTCTAATAACTGATTTTCATTGGTGCAATTAGGCATATTGGGTTGGACTCAGCAGGAAGGGGTGTGGCTTTAATTGAAAGGGGGAGTGGCCTAATGCTAGTTTTATACTAATGCTAAAATCTTCCGGCAGATTGTTTCTTATACCCTGATAGTGTCTCTCCCTGCCGGAGGCCAATCACTATAATGAGACCCTGCGGGCATCCAGCCTGTTTCAAGTATTAGTGTCGGGATTCGGACAGACAAAAACCAGCACCCTTTGGTCCTTTCTGGCTATGCTGGATATGACGAAATCCAGCAGGGTGCACCTAAGATGCACCAAAATTGTACAACAATTCAACTGTGATAATCTGGCTCAAAGTGAGCCAACCACAGGAGCACAGACTCAACCAATAGTCGAGTCTGAGTCCCGGTGATAGATCTGGTGCAAGTCTAGACAGCCTGTGTATAGGATTAGTAAATCTGGGCCCCGGCCATAGTCCTCAGTGTTGGACACGGTTTAGATACAGCGGCTAAGCAGCCAGTGACTCACAGAGTAGGGCCAGACAGCTTAGAAGGCAGTATCACAAGCATAGAAACAGCGCTTAGTGTTACGTTCTCACGTGGTGAGGTGGGTCCGCTATGCCACCTATCTGGTAGAGCTGTACATCTTGCAGTAGCTCTGGTAGGACACAGTGGCATAATGGAGCAGGGAGATTAATCACCACTGGTATAGCAAAGCTGTAGACAATACTGAGTAACCAAACTGTAGACTCAGACGTGGCAGAGCCATATGACCGATATAGCAGACCTGCAGGGTTGAAGTTTAAGAGTTTAGCAGAGCTGGAGAACCAGCGTAGCAGAGTAGGAGGGCCTTGAACAAAAAAACGGGTAGCTGTTGGATGTAGCAGAGCTTTATGGCTGGTGTAGCAGGACTGGGGGGCCAAAATAGCGCAGCTGGACAGCGAGTATAGTGGAGCTGGAGGGCTGCTGTGCGGGAACGCAGTAAACAACCAGTATAAAATGGTGGCGTCATCTACCTGAGCTGGGTTTAAATAACCCAGTTAGCTGACATCACCCGGAGGAGGGATAGAACGGGTCGGAGACAGAGAGCGAGTCACAGCAAGGTGCTGGATCTGGGACTTAATTACTGCAGCAATACATGTAGAGGTGAGAAAAATGTGGGGAGGGGGCTGTACAGGCAAGGCGCTAAAGATGTCTGTATGTTAAATTCTGCAGAGATGAGTAGTAGTCAGAAGGTGTCTTCATGGTGGTCTTATGGAGAACAAAAGGATAAGCAAAAGTTACAATCTAAGAAGGTATCACCTGTGTATGGCTTTTACACACTGTACAAACTTATACCTGCAGAGTGCCTGTGTAGAAGCGGTGTCTACCTCTAAATTCTAACTACCACTAGCATTTTACGGTGGTAATGTTGGTCTTTGTATAGTAACAGTTTTATGGTGGTAACATTCAAACTCTATGTGGGTATATGTGGTAATATGTAGTCATGGTGTGGCGGTATTATTGGTAAACTGGTTTAGTAGTTCCATTTGGTAACTGTACAACTGTATTATTTAGAGGTATATCCTCATTTACAACATTGACTTAGAACATGTTTATAGCAATAAAGCGATGTCACACATTTAGTTTGGATTCAGGCTTCCATAGAAGCAGTAACATTACACTTTTAGTGTCTAAGGGATTAATGATTGACTTATAAACAACACGCATAGCCAGATATCTGCTGAAGGTCCAATCACAGCTCTTTATTTTAATTTACCTATTACTGAACATGAACAATAATGAACTACAACATTGTGAGTTCTGTGGAATATCATGTCAACCATGGTACGGTGCAATCAGGACCATACCAAACACCAGACACGGGATATTATACAAATCTGGAATCCTGTCTATAAGGCCTCATGCACACGACCGTTGTTTGATTCCGTGTCCGTTGTTCCGTTTTTCGTGATTTTCTGCGGACCCATTGACTTTCAATGGGTCCGTTGAAAACTCGGCTAATGCACCGTTTGTCATCTGCGTCCGTGATCCGTGGTTCCAGTCCATCAAAAAAATATAACCTGTCCTATTTTTTTCATGGAAAACGGTTTGCGGACCCATTCAAGTCAATGGGTCCGTGAAAAAACGCAGAGGCACACAAGATTGTCATCCGCGTCTGTTTTTTTCCTATCATTTGCATGGCAAACTTTTTTTTTACTTTCCTTCATGTCTGGTGATCCTCCAAAAATAAAGGAAGACACACGGAAACAAAAACGGAAACGGATCACGGAACAACGGAACCCCATTTTGCGGAACGGAACACAACAACGGTCGTGTGCATGAGGCCTTAGGAAGACATTTCTGAACTAGAGTGGATGCAGAGGAAAGTGACCAACAGAACTGTACATTCAGGCTTGGACTGGCCCACAGGGGTACAGGTAAATCCCCCAGGGGGCCCCTGAGCAAGATGGGCCCCTAGTTATCCACCCCCTGCACAAGTGGCACATAACACAGTAGACTTACTCCACTACATACATATATTCAATGTACAGCACCTCAATCAGCCTATGTTCATATAAAAAACTTGATAGATTATTTAAAAAAAAATGCCCAGTTTATTATTATAGATAGGATCAGATAGCTGAGATGACTTCTAGGTATAGAGGAAAGCTAGCCAGTTCTCCCCAGGACCTACCTTCTCAACGTTGCTCCAGGGACCCCCACATTCAATCATCTTGTAGCATCTTGCTGCTGTGTGAGCAGGTAATATGTGAATGTATCCGTATGGTGGGCCCCCAAAATAAATTTTACTGGTGGGCCCTTTGGCACCCCAGTATGACACTGAGACATTGTGCAGTGTCCCAGGGGGTCAGTAGTGTGTGCTGGGCTTTGTAGTGCAGATTGACCACTAACCTGGGATCCACTGTCGTCTTCAAATCGGGGCGAATGCTGGAACAGGCAGGTAGTTAAAGAGTTCGTGACGCCAGTGTCAATTAAACGGTGACACGCCGTGTAAAGTATGGTGGAAAAATGAAGCAAGCACAGGATAGCCAACAAAAACTGGAACTTTTACTGAATATCAGTCAGGATAATACACGGACACTGGTAGTGCACAGTTCCATAAAAGACGGTTGGTTTTAGAAGAATACAGATGGTTCTTGACATTACAGAAAGGCCGGTCTTAGCGATGAATTATACAGAGTGTTGATTTCAGGAGATGCAGTACAGGCGGCTTGCTCACTATTCCTGACTGGTCCTGCTACATGTGACTTTCTCTCCAAGGTCTAATGCCCTTTATCTGGCGTACCCTTGAAGCTGTCCTTATCTAGTACCTCCTCTGTTATCTTGAGTACCTCTCGCTTTATCTGATCGGCCTTCTGTGGTAATCTGTGTCTTGGCTTGTGGCTCACTTATGCTGCTTCAGCTGAACGGATGGTGACTCAGGAGGGGAACCTTTTCCTTGGATCCGGAACCCGGTTACAGGGCCTTTACTACCCTCTCCTAGCCGGCAGGCTTCAGGCCTGCTATGCTCTCACAGGCCCATAGCCTTGCTTTCTCTCAGACACAGGATCATTTCTGACCTCTGCTTCCCACTGTCTGACTCCTCAGCCTGCTACTACTTCCTGACTGGGCCTTATATAACCTAGGGTTCCCTAGCTCCCTCTAGTGACTCAGAGCTGGAACTACACCCTAGCCGGCCTGCAATGCACGTTTCACAGTAACAGGAAAATACATAGCATGACATTACAAGATGTTTTTACCAACCTCCCCTTAAAGGGGGAACGACAATACCCAAGTGACCCTTCTGTAGTGACGGGGTATTACTCTCCCGTACACTACATACCCCGTTGCTTTAAGCTGAGTACGACCTCGTACTCCATCAGGGCCCGCCCAACTGGAATCATGACCTGAAATAGAGGAAGACACATGCATACATACATATATGTCAATTACACTCTTATCAGACCCAATTGGAAATGGCGAAGTCTGGTGACAAGGGGCGTCGTTCTCTTTTTCACAGGATAGTGAGTGGAACGGGGGCGCTGACCTGGCACAGCGAGATGTTTAAAGAACCAGGATAGTCCATGACAATAAATAAGTCCATAATAAATTAACCTCTCAGAGGCTTGCACATAGGAAGTCCATCTCTGGGCACATATACTTGAATAGAAAACCGGTTATTAAATACTGTCAGCAGCACATGTATAAAATGACAATACAGGACTCTGACAATACCAGGGCCTTGTTATCCTGGCAAGTCCTGCTTACCCTTTAAAATAGTGCTGACATAAAAATGTCTTTTCAACCTGAAATGGGGGTAAAAGGGGTAAAATTTGTGCAACAACTTCAAGGCACAACCGGGAATTCAGCAGCAAAACCGGATGTCCCAAACAAAACAGAGGCAGCTGGAAGCCTTGGTACACAGTGGCACATTATAGAATTAGAATGCCACCGGCCGTGGGTAACTGGCAGCGAGCTACACCAGCTCTGCCAAATGGAGGGACAAACGGCCATTAAGGAGATGAACAAGAGGGCAAAAGTACTCACAGACGAGTATCATGTTCCTCCTCAGATGACGAGTCGACATAGGGAACCTGCAGCAATTCTTCTGGCAAGGCCGGCCACATTTGGAACCCGTCTCCCCTGACAATTTTTAGAGGGGGAGGTTTGTCTTTCACGGCCTCCATTTCGGCCTCCGTTCTCGGGAATGGAAACCACTGCACTCCTCCAGCGCAGCCAAGGTCCGCCACCCAGTACACCCTCTTGCGCAGGGCCTCTAGTTCAGCTTTCGTGCAGGTCGTCAGGGGTACCGGAGGTTCAGTGACAGTGCTTGCTGGGGTTCCGGTGGCAGCTGCTGCTTGACGTCGGGCCTCTGCGCATTCTTCCGCCCGCTGGCAGCTGTCCAGCCGCTCTCTCTCCTCTTCTCTCACTGGGTGCAAGGACGACACTGGCTCCTCCCACACACTGGGCCGGTCAACCTCCATCTGAGGCCCGCCTCCCAGGCGTAACTCTTCGGGGACGTCAGCCGCATCATCACTTCTCCAGGTGGGTGGCGCTCCAGGACAATCTCCTCCTTCTTCTTGGAGGGTTTCGGCGCCAAGTTTTCGCGCCTCTGCACATCCTGATGGCGCAGTAAAAAGCCTCATGGCGCCGGCGGCCATTTTAAGTGTCCTGATGCTGCAATTCACTGACAGCAAGCAGGATGATGAAAAGTCCAGTAAAACACAGTCCACAAATGCGATTTCTTTCTCTGGGGGTAGCGCAACACAGTACAGCGTCTCTGATTCCTCCCAGGCGCAATTGTAATCCACAAGTTAGAAATAAAGGTTGCAGTCTTTGTAATACGGTGCTGGAGTAGTTAAAGCACACAGTTCACACTTCTCTGCACTGTCGAAGTATGCGGATCCTGTTCGTGACGCCAAAAAGAGCGATGCAGTGTCCCAGGGGGTCAGTAGTGTGTGCTGGGCTTTGTAGTGCAGATTGACCACTAACCTGGGATCCACTGTCGTCTTCAAATCGGGGCGAATGCTGGAACAGGCAGGTAGTTAAAGAGTTCGTGACGCCAGTGTCAATTAAACGGTGACACGCCGTGTAAAGTATGGTGGAAAAATGAAGCAAGCACAGGATAGCCAACAAAAACTGGAACTTTTACTGAATATCAGTCAGGATAATACACGGACACTGGTAGTGCACAGTTCCATAAAAGACGGTTGGTTTTAGAAGAATACAGATGGTTCTTGACATTACAGAAAGGCCGGTCTTAGCGATGAATTATACAGAGTGTTGATTTCAGGAGATGCAGTACAGGCGGATTGCTCACTATTCCTGACTGGTCCTGCTACATGTGACTTTATCTCCAAGGTCTAATTGCCCTTTATCTGGCGTACCCTTGAAGCTGTCCTTATCTAGTACCTCCTCTGTTATCTTGAGTACCTCTCGCTTTATCTGATCGGCTTCTGTGGTAATCTGTGTCTTGGCTTGTGGCTCACTTATGCTGCTTCAGCTGAACGGATGGTGACTCAGGAGGGGAACCTTTTCCTTGGATCCGGAACCCGGTTACAGGGCCTTTACTACCCTCTCCTAGCCGGCAGGCTTCAGGCCTGCTATGCTCTCACAGGCCCATAGCCTTGCTTTCTCTCAGACACAGGATCATTTCTGACCTCTGCTTCCCACTGTCTGACTCCTCAGCCTGCTATTACTTCCTGACTGGGCCTTATATAACCTAGGGTTCTCTAGCTCCCTCTAGTGACTCAGAGCTGGAACTACACCCTAGCCGGCCTGCAATGCACGTTTCACAGTAACAGGAAAATACATAGCATGACATTACAAGATGTTTTTACCAACCTCCCCTTAAAGGGGGAACGACAATACCCAAGTGACCCTTCTGTAGTGACGGGGTATTACTCTCCCGTACACTACAATTGCATTACCAATAAGGCGCAGCATGGTGGCGCACAGTGCTGGGGTCCTAGGTTCATCTGACCAAGGACATCATCTGCATGGAGTTTGTATGTTCTCCCGTTGTTTCTGTGGGTTTCCACCCACTGTCCAAAGGCATACTGATAGGGAACTTAGATTGTGAGCCCCACTGGAGACAGTGGGTTATTCTCGGATTTTGTAACCGATCTGAATAAAAATCAGATCGGTATGCATTTCACATCGGAGATAAATGAGAAGGGCCTCGCCTTCCTGGATCTGTACATCTCACTGGATAATGGCAATATTAATACAAAAACTTATAGAAAACCTACGGCCACAAACAGCTTACTGAGATGGGAGAGCCACCACCCCTACAACTTAAAGTGTGGTATACCGAAAGGTCAATATCTGAGGATCCGGAGAAACTGTAGCTCTAAAAATGACTTTTACCATCAAGCTAAGGATCTAAAAACCAGATTCAATGAAAGAGGGTACCCAGATGAACCATTACACAAAGCTTTTAGGTCAGCGGAGAAGGCCACTAGAATAGATTTACTTAATCCCAGGAAAGGCCAAAAAGGAAAAGAGACAGAATCGTTTTTTCGCATAATTGGAACGTATGATGATTGCAACAAAGAGGTCAGGGAAATCCTAAAAAGATACTGGGAAATGCTTCGTTTGGATACTGACATAAGAGACATGCTCCCTTGTTACCCTGCCATTACATATAGAAAAGGAAGATCTCTCGGGGATAGATTCATTCACAGCCACTATACTCCTATCCCTAAACCAGGTACCTGGCTGGATAGAAGACCCCTTGGCTCATTTCGTTGCGGTACATGCGTAGCCTGTCCATTTATATATCAAACAAAAAACTTTAAAAGTAACATCACTAACAAGATGTACACAATCAGGGACTTCGCAAACTGCAAAACCTCAGGACTGGTTTACCTGATCAACTGTACCTGCGGATTACAGTATGTAGGAAAAACTAAAAGAGAACTGAGGAGAAGGGTTGGTAACTTGGGGACCATTTGGGGGACATTAGGAACAAAAAAGACACAGCCATTGCCCGACACGTCAGAAATTTTCATGACAATGTAGACAAGGTTATCAATTTCTGCGTGGTTGAGGTGGTACGCCCTTCCCCTCGAGGTGGAGACCTGGATAGGAGAATCCTACAAAAGGAGGCGGAGTGGACCCACAGATTAAAAACTGTGAGCCCACTGGGCCTCAACGAGATCCTCTCCTTCGGTTGTTTCATTTAACTATATATATTGCTACTGCCTGTCATAAAAAGAGACTTGTAGGACCTCTGTGTATATGAAAACCTATCCGTTAGAAAATAAGTGATATCTGACCGCAAGAGGTCTATGGACAACTCCTTAAAAATAAAAAGCTGTGATTGGACCTTCAGCAGATATCTGGCTACGCGTGTTGTTTATAAGTCAATCATTAATCCCGTAGACACTTTAAAGCTTAATGTTATTGCTTCTGTGGAAACCTCTAATATCATATCCAAACTAAATACGGGATATCGCTTTATTGCTATAAACATGTCTCTAGGTCAAAAATCTGTTCTAAATCAATATTGTAAATGATGATATACCTCTAAATAATGCAGTCGTACAGTTACCAAATGGCGCTACAATTCGTTTATTTCACAAAATTCAGTTTACCAATAATATCGCCACACCGTGACTAAATATTACCACATATACCCACATAGTCTTTGAATATTACCACCATACAGTTACAATACAAAGACCGTAAAATGGCAGTGGTAAATACAATGTAAAGGTAGATACCAGTTCTACACAGGCACTCTGCAGATACAAGTGCGTACAGTGTGTGAAAGACATACACAGGCGATACCTTCCTACATTGTAACTTTTGCTTATCCTTTCGGTCTCCATAACGGCAAGACCACCATGAAGACATCTTCTGACCACCACTTATCTCTGCAGAATTTAACACACAGACATCTTGCCTGTACAGCACCCTCCCCACATTTTATCACCCTCTACCTGTATTGCTGCAGTAATTAAGCCGGTCTTGTGTTACCCATCTGTCCCACCAGATCCAGCACCCTGCAGTGCCTCGCTCTCTGTCTCCGACCTGCTCCGTCACTCCTCTCTGGTAATGTCAGCCAACTGGGTTTTTTAAACTCAGCTCAGGGAGGTGACCCCACCTGATTATACAGGTTGTTCACTGCGTCCCCACACAACAGCCATGCAGCTCCGCTATACCAGCCATCCAGCTACTCTACATTGGCCCTCTATACTGGCTGTCCAGCTGTGCTACTTTGCCCCCGCAGCTCTGCTATAACAAACATAAAGTTCTGCTACATTGACCATCCAGCCTACTGTTTTGATTGATGGCCCTCCCACTCTGCTACACTGGTTCTCCAGCTCTGCTAAGCTCCTAAACTTCAACCCTGCAGTTCGGCTACATCGGTCATATGGCTCTGCCACATTCGAGTCTACAGTTCGGTTACTCAGTATTGTCTACAGCTTTGCTATATCAGTGGTGATTAATCTCTTTGCCTAGTTATGCCACTGTGTCCTACCAGAGCTACTGCAAGATCTACAGCTCTACCAGATAGGTGGCATAGCGGACCCACCTCACCACGTGAGAACGTAACACTAAGCGCTGTTTCTATGCCTGTGATACTGCCTTCTAAGCTGTCTGGCCCTACTCTGTGAGACACTGGCTGCTTAGCCGCTGTATCTAAACCGTGTCCAACACTGAGGACTATGGCCGGGGCCCAGATTTACTAATCCTATAGACCGGCTATCTAGACCTACACCAGAAGTATCACAGGGGCTCAGACTGGATGATAAATGTGCAGGGATGGATACTTTTCTCTGACTCTATACTAACTATTGGTTGGCTTCCTTGGAGACAGATTTTCACACATCTTAGGTGCACCAAGCCAGAGTTCGTTTTGCCTGAGCACCGCTGCTATCACCGTTTTTTGTCCGGCCAAATTCTGTGAATATGTTCCATTGACTATATTACAATTCAGCGCTGCCACCTACAGTCAGGTCCATGAATATTGAGACACAATTCTAACATTTTTGGCTCTATACACCACCACAATGGATTTGAAATGAAACAAACAAGATGTGCTTTACCTGCAGACTGCCAGCTTTAATTTGAGGGTATTTACATGCAAATCAGGTGAACGTTGTAGGAATTACAACAGTTTGCATATGTGCCTCCCACTTGTTAAGTGACCAAAAGTAATGGACAATTGGCTTCTCAGCTGTTCCATGGCCAGGTGTGTGTTATTCCCTCATTATCCCAATTACAATGAGCAGATAAAAGGTCCAGAGTTCATTTCAAGTGTGCTATTTGCATTTGGAATATGTTGCTGTCAACTCTCAAGATGAGATCCAAAGAGCTGTCACTATCAGTGAAGCAAGCCATCATTAGGCTGAAAAACAAAACAAACCCATCAGAGAGATAGCAAAAACATTAGGCGTGGCCAAAACAACTGTTTGGAACATTCTTAAAAAGAAGGAACGCACCGGTGAGCTCAGCAACACCAAAAGACCCGGAAGACCACGGAAAACAACTGTGGATGACCGAAGAATTCTTTCCCTGGTGAAGAAAACACCCTTCACAACAGTTGGTCAGATCAAGAACACTCTCCAGGAGGTAGGTGTATGTGTGTCAAAGTCAACAATCAAGAGAAGACTTCACCAGAGTGAATACAGAGGGTTCACCACAAGATGTAAACCATTGGTGAGCCTCAAAAACAGGAAGGCCAGATTAAAGTTTGCCAAACGACATCTAAAAAATCCTATGGACAGATGAGACCAAGATCAACTTGTACCAGAATGATGGGAAGAGAAGAGTATGGAGAAGGAAAGGAACTGCTTATGATCCTAAGCATACCACCTCATCAGTGAAGCATGGTGGTGGTAGTGTCATGGCGTGGGCATGTATGGCTGCCAATGGAACTGGTTCTCTTGTATTTATTGATGATGTGACTGCTGAAAAAAGCAGCAGGATGAATTCTGAAGTGTTTCAGGCAATATTATCTGCTCATATTCAGCCAAATGCTTCAGAACTCATTGGACGGCGCTTCACAGTGCAGATGGACAATGACCCAAAGCATACTGCAAAAGCAACCAAAGAGTTTTTTAAGGGAAAGAAGTGGAATGTTATGCAATGGCCAAGTCAATCACCTGACCTGAATCCGATTGAGCATGCATTTCACTTGCTGAAGACAAAACTGAAGGGAAAATGTCCCAAGAACAAGCAGGAACTGAAGACAGTTGCAGTAGAGGCCTGGCAGAGCATCACCAGGGATGAAACCCAGTGTCTGGTGATGTCTATGCGTTCCAGACTTCAGGCTGTAATTGACTGCAAAGGATTTGCAACCAAGTATTAAAAAGTTAAAGTTTGATTTATGATTATTATTCTGTCCCATGACTTTTGGTCCCTTAAAAAGTGGGAGGCACAAATGCAAACTGTTGTAATTCCTACACCGGTCATCTGATTTGGATGTAGGTGAATACCCTCAAATTAAAGCTGACAGTCTGCAGTTAAAGCACATCTTGTTTGTTTCATTTCAAATCCATTGTGTTGGTGAATAGAGGCAAAAATGTTAGAATTGTGTCGATGTCCCAATATTTATGGACCTGACTGTATAGGCCTGAATTGTAAGATACAAGTAATAAGCCTAGAAGCCTATTACAGGTTCTGGCTCATTACTTACATGGAACGCCTTTCTGATCTCTGACCAGGGGAGGCGTTCCTGCCCGGTTTTAAGCCTCTCAGATGCTTTAGTGCCTTATTCTCTGTACCCCCCTATCATGCCTCAAGCTCTGTTTCCCCCTGTCATGCCTCATGTTCTGTGTCTGCTATAGTGTCTCATGGTCTGCGCTCCCCTATAGTGCTATAGTGTGCTTCAGAATGTTGCAGCTGTGGCATGTACCTGCCCTTCCACAGTAGTTATGCCCCCATATTTCCCCCTCACAGTAAGAATCCCCTGTTAGTGCCTGCACACAGTAGAATACCTGCCCCTTTCACAGTAGAATGCCTCTTTAGTGACCCCATATAGTAGAATGCCCCTTTAGTAACTCCACATAATAAAAAGCCCCTATAGTTCCCCTTCAGAGTAGAATGCCCCCTTTATGTCCCTGAACAGTAGTTGTGTCCCCTTAGTGCCTCCACAAACTATTTATGCCTCCTTAGTGACCCTCATAATAGGCATGCCCTTTAGTGACCACACACGCTACTTATGGCACTTAAGTGTCCCAAAACTGTAAAATGCTTCCGTAGTATCCCTACACAGTAAATGGCCCCCTTAGTGCCCACATTCCGTAGTGCTGCCCTTTTATTACCGCAAATCCAGTAGTGCAGCCCTTTTAGTGCCCCCAGTCAAGTAGTGCTGCCCTTTAAGTGCCCCCAGGTCAGTAGTGCTGCCCTTTTAGTTCTCCCAGTCCAGTAGTGCTGCCCTTTTAGTTCTTTCAGTCCAGTAGTGCTGCCCTTTTAGTTCTCCCAGTCCAGAAGTGCTGACGTTTTACTTCTCCCAGTCCAATAGTGCTGCCTTTTTAGTTCCCTGAGTCTACTAGTGATGCCCTTTTAGTGGCCATAGTTCTGTAGCACTGCCCTTGTAGTACACCCAATCCAGTAGTGCTGTCCTTTTAGTGCCCTTAATCCAGGAGCACTGCCCTTTTAGTTCCCCCAGTCCAGAAGCATTGCCCTTTCAGTGCCCCTAGTCCAGTAGCATTTCCCCTTTTAGTGCCCCCAGTCCAGTAGTGTTAGTAAAATTAAATAAAAATGTAATACTTACCTCTCAGCCTCCTTTGCCTGTGAGTGAACATCCCGCTCTGTCCCGCAGCAGGCACGATATGGTGATGTCAATGCGCCTGTTGAGATGGAGAGCGAACAGAGCGCTTACTGGCCTGTACAGTTCTTCTACACAGCTCAGCTGGCTAGATGTGTCACTGCATCGTGCCTGTTGCTGGAGTGCGTAGGCTGGTTTATAATGAAGCAGCAAGCTGACAGATTACCAGATTTGCTATGTTTTAATACCTAAAAAAGTAAAAAAAAATTGTAGTTCACAGGCCAAACAGGGGCTTCTTTTTTGTAGGTCAAGTTGTACATTCTATTGGCATCATTCAAAGGAGTTTTAAAAGGTTTTTAACCCCTTAAGGACACCGCCTTATTTCACCTTAAGGACCAGGCCATTTTTTGCAAATCTGACCAGTGTCACTTTAAGTGGTGATAACTTTAAAACGCTTTAACTTATCCAGGCCATTCTGAGATTGTTTTTTCATCACATATTGTACTTCATGACACTGGTAAAATGAAGCCAAACATATTTTTTTTCATTAAAAAATACCTAATTTACCAAAAATTGGGAAAAATTAGCAAATTTCAAAGTTTCAATTTCTCTACTTCTGTAATACATAGTAATACCCACAAAAATTGTGATGACTTTACATTCCCCATATGTCTACTTCATGTTTGAATTATTTTGGGAATGAAATTAAATTTTTGGGGGATGTTACAAGGCTTAGAAGTTTAGAAGCAAATCTTGAAATTTTTCTGAAATTTACCCAATTTTTAGGGACCACTACAGCTCTGAAGTCACTTTGCGAGGCTTACATAATAGAAACCACCCAAAAATGACCCCATTCTATAAACTACACCCCACAAACTGATTTGACAAACTTCGTTAACCCTTTAGGTGTTGCACAAGAGTTATTGGCAAATGGGGATAAAATTTGAGAATTTCATTTTTTTGCCTAATTTTCTATTTTAACCCATTTTTTCCACTAACAAAGCAAGGGTTAATAGCCAAACAAGACTGTATCTTTATTGCCCTGACTCTGCCGTTTACAGAAACACCCCATATGTGGCCGTCAACTACTGTACGGGCACACAGCGGGGCATAGAGTGAAAGGTGCGCCATTTGGTTTTTGGAAGGCAGATTTTGCTGGACAGTTTTTTTGACACCATGTCCCATTTGAAGCCCCCTGAAGCACCCCTAGAGTAGAAACTCCATAAAAGTGACCCCATCTAAGAAACTACACCCCTCAAGGTATTCAAAACTGATTTTACAAACGTCGTTAACCCCGTTAGATGTTGCACAAGATTTAATGGAAAATAGAGATACAATTTCAAAATTTCACTTTTTTAGCAGATTTTCCACTTTAATATTTTTTTTCCAGTTACAAAGCAAGGGTTAACAGCCAAACAAAACTCATTATTTATGGCCCTGATTCTGTAGTTTACAGAAACACCCCATATGTGTTCGTAAACCACTGTACGGGCACACGGCAGGGTGCAGAAGGAAAGGAACGCCATACGGTTTTTGAAAGGCAGGTTTTGCTGGACTGTTTTTTTTGAAACCATGTCCCATTTGAAGCCTCCCTGATGCACCCCTAGAGTAGAAACTCCAGAAAAGTGACCCCATTTTAGAAACTACAGGATAGGGTGGCAGTTTTGTTGGTACTAGTTTAGGGTACATATGATTTTTGGTTGCTCTATATTACACTTTTTGTGCGGCAAGGTAACAAGAAATAGCTTTTTTGGCACAGTTTTTTTTTGTTATTTACAACATTCATCTGACAGGTTAGATCATGTGGTAATTTCATAGAGCAGGTTGTCACGGACACGGCGATACCTAATATGTATACAATTTTTTTAATTTATGTAAGTTTTACCCAATGATTTCATTTTTAAAACAAAAAAAAAGTTTTAGTGTCTCCATAGTCTAAAAACCATAGTTTTTTCAGTTTTTGGGCGATTATCTTAAGTAGGGTCTCATTTTTTGCGGGATGAGATGACTGTTTAAGTGGCACTATTTTGGGGTGCATATGACTTTTTGATCGCTTGTTATTACACTTTTTGTGACATAAGATGACAAAAAATTGCTTTTTTTACACCGTTTTTTTTTTTTCGGTGGTCACCTGAGGGGTTAGGTCATGTGATATTTTTATAGAGCCGGTCGATACGGACGCGACGATACCTAATATGTCTACTTTTTTTATTTATGTAAGTTTTACACAATGATTTCATTTTTTAAACAAAAAAAAATGATGTTTTAGTGTTTCCATAGTCTAAGAGCCATAGTTTTTTCTGTTTTTGGGCGATTATCTTAAGTAGGGTCTCATTTTTTGCGGGATGAGATGAAGTTTTTTTCAATTTTGGCGTACATGCGACTTTTTTGATCACTTTTATTACCTTTTTTGGGGATGTCTGTATAATACAGTACAGTACACCATATAGGGTTCTGTACTGTATTTTACTTACACTGAACAGATCTATGCCTTCAGCACAGATCTGTTCAGCACCATGGACAGCAGGACGCCTGAGAAAGCGTCCTGTTGCCATGGGAACCTTCCCCGTCTGCCACAACTTCGCAGACGGGGAAGGGTAAGCAGGGACCGCGGGGATCAGAAACGGCAGAAATCGCAACAAACCGCACTTCTGAATTGACCAGCGGTTTGTTGCGATCGTGGACATGGGGGGGTCACGGAACCCCCCCGCACATTTAGCCGAGGTGCCTGCTCAATGATTTGAGCAGGCACCTTGTTCCGATCACAGCCGGCTGGGCGGCAGTGATCGGAACAACACATGACGTACCGGTACGTCATGTGTCCTTAAGGACTCGGGAAACATGCCGTACCGGTACGTCATGTGTCCTTAAGGGGTTAATTATCCCCTATCCACACCCATAACTTTTTTTTTTATATTTCTGTCTACAGAGCTGTGTGGGAGCTGTTTTTGTGGAGAGATTTTTTTATTGATATATTTTGGGCTATGTATGTCTTTTTATCACCTTTTATAAATATTTTGGGAGGCGAACCAATCAAAAAACTGCACTTTAGATATTTTTCCCATTATGACATTCACCATATGGGATAAATACTAATATTTATACTTATATTTTCATAATTTAGTATTTATAATTTTTTTAATTGAATTAATAGTAACTTGATTATGAGCCTTGGCTCTCTTTTTAGATGAGACTTTTCAGTCACCAGCCCGTTCCAAGGAAATTACCAATCATGGACATTGCCTGCTGTGTAGTACATGTACGGCGGATGTTGGGAAGGAGGTAAAGGGGCTTGTTTAGAGAACCCTTTTCTAATATACTACTGGGAACCTTTGTTTCGCTGATTGGTGGGGAAGCCAGGATTCGAATCCCCAGTAATCTCCTCTAATAGTGCCAGTCACATGCCACCTAAACAGTCTCAGACCTTTGCTCACTAACAGGGTGGAAAAATGCTCTGTCAAAAGTACCATTGCAATTACCCCGGGCTAGTGGAGCTGTTGAGGGTGATTACATCTTTCAGCAGGGCATTTTTTACCCTTTATAGCCTTTGTGTTTTGGGGACAGACAGTCAGGGATCTGAGGACCATTATCTTGAACTGGATACATACACCAGGGTAACTTTCAGATTGGGACACAGGCTTTATCTTAAGTGCTTGGAGAGCTTCTACTGCCCTGTATGTACTCAGAGTTTGCCTTTATGGCACATGTGGTATAATTCCACCTCAGACTAGTCTAGCTTTATGGTCTATACACAAGAAAAGAAAAGGAAACTTGGCATAAAAAGTTGCAGTTCAAGAGAAATGATTTTTATAGCAGAGATACAGTAATAGGTACCCTGGAAATTCACACCCTAGGGGTGTTTAGACACATTTCATAGGAGGTTCTTTTGCTATATGAATGTAGGCTCTACTGATATCAGCATGACTCTTTTTCCAGGTCAACTTTTCACTCCATGAGGACCGTAAGTATAAACATGTATTATGTTCTGAAGTATATAGTTATTTGTGCAGCTAGTTTGTGCACCTGAGTAATTTGTACTGATGAGTGATAGTTTGTATGTGGGGTATTGGTCGAGCCACGGGGACATCACGACCACGCTCACTGGGGTTTTTCCCACTAGAGGGGGCTGAGTGTCTGGGGGGGACAAATCTTGAACAACGGATGGCCGAATGGGACCCACCACAAACTAAGCATTCGTGTTTGTACTTACAGAGTGCGAAGAATTTGCAGTGTCCTTCGTTATAAAGCCAGCAGGCTCCCGGTCTGCGAATGGTGACGGGCCCCTGGCCGCTGGAAGGGGAGACAGGGGCCGCAGCAGGAAAAAGGGCGAACTCTCTGAGACATCATCAGACGTAACCAAAGATCCATGGCTTTGACTCCCCAACCAATTTCTGGTTGAAGTGCCAATCGTCTACGGAATTCTTCATCATACTGTCAGAACTATTAGGTATAAATAAAGTCCATAAGTATAAGGCCTATATAAGATGTATGGACATGAACCTAAAGAGCAACCATTTTGTCTAATTTTAAAAGTGCAGGGTGAGTTCAGGATTTTACCCAAGTCTGTTTTGTGAAAAGGAAGTTTCCCATGGTCTAATGAAATGTATTTACCTAGATAAGAGAATGTATTAGAAATGTGCTGCGTTTTGATGATTTTCAGTGAATACAAAGACTCAAATTTTTCTTTGGGGTTTTTATATTAATCAATGTATGAGTGGATTTTGATTTTTATATCATCAATTTAAATATGTGTGCTGTATATACAAGAGTGTGGTCCTTATAGATATATTCAGTATTAAGGTTAGAATTGAGGTACAAATTCCTATGTCATTTTAGAATCTCTCCCAGAGTAAAGCACAAGTTAATGATCTCTTTCCTTAAGGTTTTCTTGAATGGAGAAATGTGGACACAGGTGATCATAAACAAACCCTGTCTTTTCCCCAGAACAATGACCTAAGAATGGTCATGTGTATCTTGATTTAATTTGGTCTGGTCAAAAGATTAAGGGATGAACGAGGTGTTTGACTAAATACAAAAGTCATTGTCTATTTAAGATCTCCTCAAGGTTTTGTCTAAAACATTAGTTAAAGTTTATTTTAAGTAAATGAATAAGAGAATATATAGAAAAGAGAAAAAAGTGCCTCGACTTTTGTATGGAGTACTAGTGCCATCTAGTGTTAGGGTAACATAAAGGTTTAGGGTGTATTTTCCCTAGGGGAGGTTCTATTAATTATGAAGTGAGGTCACTAGTTAATGATAAAACTTGGCCAAGCCCTTTCTAAGATAGGATAAAAAGATGGTATGGGCTGACAGAAAGGGACCATCTTCAGAAAGACGATTATCAGAAAACTATCATCAGGAAACCATCAAAAGGGAGAAGACCAGATCCAGCCCTGGCCACCTTTTCAGTCATTGGAGGTAGCCATCTTAAAACCATTGAAACTGATTTCATCTAGCTGACATTTTGGTATAGTATAACCTTACCTATATTTTATAGGATAATTAATTAATATAATACATATCTATATATATATTCAATTAACCATACCTTGTGTATAGTATCTGTTTTGGAATAAGATTGGGGTGTACCTGCAGCATCATCCTGAAAATTAATCCAATACAGGGAGATTGAAAATATACTGGTGAAAACACGGTATTATCTCCAAGGAATTGAATTCAGTTCTAGACCGGTATGGTTGATTATATATATATATATATATATATATTGTAGCAATGTGAACATTGAAGTGTTTTCCCCAGGCTCCGGTCCGGGACTTAGGGCATGCTCATGTCCAGGGATCCTATTTAATCCTGCTACTTGTTCTTGGGTGTGTCTCACTCTGGAGAGTGTGCAGACAGAGGCCTGGTGAGGCTCTGTCAGTGTGGTCTCAGATAAGCCAGGCTGAGGGGCCACGAGGCTATGCAATAGCCTGGACTTTGGGGGACTTGCACACAGAAGGCTGGAGTGGCTCTGTGTGGTCTGAGCCGGGAGGGCTAAGAGACCACGATTCCCCAAGAGACACTGGTGTGGGAGCAGCCTGGAGGCTGCTGAAGGTTGGGCTGGGAAAGCCGCATCTCATCACGGGTGTGAACTGTGCTACGCTTTAGGTGAGTCAGGGAAACCTATGTGTTTAGTTAGGGCCCAGACGGGCAAGGTATTTTATTTTGGCTTTGTGTGTTTTTGCTTTATGCCGTGTGCCACAATAAAGCACAGTTTGGCCCCTAAATCCTGGTTTCTGTGAAGAAGTGTGTGTTTGCAACCCCTGGAAAAGAGCTAATCCCCTACATTTGGTGTCGGATGCGGGCAAGCGTCCCTGCGGAAAGGAGATAACTGGTTGCTAGGGGCAACGGCAAGAGCAGGTGCTGCTGAATTCTGCTATGTTGCAAAGGAAATTGCTGTGTGGATTTAAAGGGCCAGCAGCCCTGGGAAAGAAACTTTAATGTCTGCAATGCAAAAGAGAATGGTGATATTCCTACATCGGCTGCAGCAGAGCCAAGTGAAGAGCATCTGGAACAGGAGACACTCTCCTTGGCTCGATCCCTTGAAGAAGTGCTTGAGGAGCGAGATAAATGTGAGAGGCTGAACAGACAACTCACAGCAGGGATGGAAGATCTCATGAGCTCAAAGGATGATGTCAGGAAGAACGTCTATGAGTTGAAGAAGTCTAAGCCAGAGCCTGTTAAGAATGGCTAAAATTAAAAATAAGGGCGAGCACTCTGCACTTGGACAGTATTGGAGTAAAATTTAATTAAATCACAATAGTATAACACGTGTATATTTATACTGTAAAACCTAAAATCTGAAGATAAAATACATAAAATAAATAACCACAAATAGGGATGAGGGAATAATGGTAACAGTCTATTATAGAAACAGCTGTAGTATATATATAACTGAATCCAAGGAATTGTTAACAATGTTGCGCTTCACTGTCCAGTGTGCACACTTGAAAAGTTTGTGAGTTTACAGACTCATGTGCGCTACTCCAATGTTAATATGGCACTCGGACAGGCAAACAGAGCAGTTCCTGCTCATATGAAAATGCGTAAATCGTTGATGAGTTTACAAGCTCATATGCGCTAGTCCCATGTTAATATAGCACTCGGACAGGCAAACAGAGCGGTTCCTGCTCAGATGAAAATACGTGTCTTAATATCCTTAGATACCGATAATACAGTTCAGTTGCCGTACATATTAGAATAGTATGCCGGTTCACAGCTGCAATGTTCCTACCTTCCACTCGATGTAATTCGTGGGCGCCTCTATGGACGTAAGCGGTGGATAAACGGCATGGAACAATTCCGGCGTTTAGCTTGTAGCTCCTGCAGTTTGCTGTTCCCGGATCTCGCGGGATTTCGGAAGTGGTCTGAGTCCGGGCAATGAAAAGCAATAATGAGCAGATTCTATGCTCCGTGTCCTAAAAAATCCGAATTCTTCCGTTATAGTAGTATTAGCATGGCCATGCTTTGGATGCGGAGATACTTCTTTCACAGGTGTGCAGCCCAGACGCGTTTCGGGAACTCCTTCCCTTCGTCAGGGAAGGAGTTCCCGAAACGCGTCTGGGCTGCACACCTGTGAAAGAAGTATCTCCGCATCCAAAGCATGGCCATGCTAATACTACTATAACGGAAGAATTCGGATTTTTTAGGACACGGAGCATAGAATCTGCTCATTATTGCTTTTCATTGCCCGGACTCAGACCACTTCCGAAATCCCGCGAGATCCGGGAACAGCAAACTGCAGGAGCTACAAGCTAAACGCCGGAATTGTTCCATGCCGTTTATCCACCGCTTACGTCCATAGAGGCGCCCACGAATTACATCGAGTGGAAGGTAGGAACATTGCAGCTGTGAACCGGCATACTATTCTAATATGTACGGCAACTGAACTGTATTATCGGTATCTAAGGATATTAAGACACGTATTTTCATCTGAGCAGGAACCGCTCTGTTTGCCTGTCCGAGTGCTATATTAACATGGGACTAGCGCATATGAGCTTGTAAACTCATCAACGATTTACGCATTTTCATATGAGCAGGAACTGCTCTGTTTGCCTGTCCGAGTGCCATATTAACATTGGAGTAGCGCACATGAGTCTGTAAACTCACAAACTTTTCAAGTGTGCACACTGGACAGTGAAGCGCAACATTGTTAACAATTCCTTGGATTCAGTTATATATATACTACAGCTGTTTCTATAATAGACTGTTACCATTATTCCCTCATCCCTATTTGTGGTTATTTATTTTATGTATTTTATCTTCAGATTTTAGGTTTTACAGTATAAATATACACGTGTTATACTATTGTGATTTAATTAAATTTTACTCCAATACTGTCCAAGTGCAGAGTGCTCGCCCTTATTTTTAATTTTAGTTATACTTATTATTTGAGGAGGGGTGTTCCTCTATATTGGGCTAGAAGCACCTTATCCAGAAGACCGCCTGAGGTGAGCCACCATTTTGAGTTTTCTAGATTTTCACCTGTTAAGAATGGGTCTGGAGATGGTGGCGCCGTGGTGCCGACCGAGGTGGAGAAGATGGAAAATCTTTCTGCTCACCCAACTGATGGTGCTGATGTGCATGCAGAAGCCAAGAGACTCGTGGCAATAAGTAGCCAGGACCTGGTCATGAAAGATGTTCCCTCTGCCGTCAGTGCCTTACAGAAAGCCAGCGGTCTGCTGGAGAAGAAATACCAGGAAACAGACGATCAGCATACAGATGGTGTCTACTACTGTGATATGGCTCCACTAGAGCTTAAGCGATTGGGGAACAATATCCTGAGTGAACCTCTAGAGGGTTTGCCAGAGGGCAACGAGTCTGGTGAAGATCCTGATGTCCCCAGTGCCTCCAACCTTGATGAGAAGGAGGAGGCGTTAAGAAGGCAAGGATATGAGGCCAAGTCCGTGAAGGATGAAAAGGATAATAAAGTAAATGGAAACTCCAAAGAAGCTAAGGCAGAGGTCTTAAAATGGGAGAAAACCTTGGATGTCCCAGAGACCAAGGTTAGGGCGGAAAGAGCGACTGTTGAAGTGGGAAAAGCCACTGAAGACGCAGAAGACTCTGAAGTTGGCTCCAAACCTGAAGAAACCCTTACTGAGAATAATGGTAAAGGGGTCCAGATATGTGGAAAAGGAGCGAGACATAAGAAACCTGCTCTGCAGAAGGAGCCCCGCAAGGCAAAAGAGAAGGGGTCTGGACACGACCATGACTGGGACCAGTTCAGTCAAGAGTTGCCGCAGTCCAAGAAAGGATGTGAGGGGCCTGTGCAGAAGCCAGGAAATATAAAAAGACCGTACCTGCTCATGAGAGGGGCAAGAAAATCCCAGAGGCCTTGTCAGCTCTGTAATAAACTCATGAGTGTGACAAACCAAGCACTGATGGCATGGGTCTGGCAAAATAAAGGGAAGCCTCTGACGCGGACCACATCTTCCAGGGGGAAGGTTGAGCCAGGCGATGGCAAGAAAATGCGGATGCCCTGTCACGAGCATCCAGTTGGTACATGTGTTCACCCCCACAGGTTTGAACAGAGGGGGGGGATATGTAGCAATGTGAACATTGAAGTGTTTTCCCCAGGCTCCGGTCCGGGACTTAGGGCATGCTCATGTCCAGGGATCCTATTTAATCCTGCTACTTGTTCTTGGGTGTGTCTCACTCTGGAGAGTGTGCAGACAGAGGCCTGGTGAGGCTCTGTCAGTGTGGTCTCAGATAAGCCAGGCTGAGGGGCCACGAGGCTATGCAATAGCCTGGACTTTGGGGGACTTGCACACAGAAGGCTGGAGTGGCTCTGTGTGGTCTGAGCCGGGAGGGCTAAGAGACCACGATTCCCCAAGAGACACTGGTGTGGTAGCAGCCTGGAGGCTGCTGAAGGTTGGGCTGGGAAAGCCGCATCTCATCACGGGTGTGAACTGTGCTACGCTTTAGGTGAGTCAGGGAAACCTATGTGTTTAGTTAGGGCCCAGACGGGCAAGGTATTTTATTTTGGCTTTGTGTGTTTTTGCTTTATGCCGTGTGCCACAATAAAGCACAGTTTGGCCCCTAAATCCTGGTTTCTGTGAAGAAGTGTGTGTTTGCAACCCCTGGAAAAGAGCTAATCCCCTACAATATATATATATTTATACAGTACAGACCAAAGGTTTGGACACACCTTCTCATTCAAAGAGTTTTCTTTATTTTCATGACTATAAAAATTGTAGATTCACACTGAAGGCATCAAAACTATGAATTAACACATGTGGAATTATATACATAACAAAAAAGTGTGAAACAACTGAAAATATGTTATATTCTAGGTTCTTCAAAGTAGCCACCTTTTGCTTTGAATACTGCTTTGCACACTCTTGGCATTCTCTTGATGAGCTTCAAGAGGTAGTCACCTGAAATGGTTTTCACTTCACAGGTATGCCCTGTCAGGTTTGAAAGTGTCCCCAAGTGCAGTCACAAAAACCATCAAGTGCTACAAAGAAACTGGCTCACATGCGGACCGCCCCAGGAAAGGAAGACCAAGAGTCACCTCTGCTGCGGAAGATAAGTTCATCCGAGTCACCAGCCTCAGAAATCGCAGGTTAACAGAAGCTCAGATTAGAGACCAGGTCAATGCCACACAGAGTTCTAGCAGCAGACACATCTCTAGAACAACTGTTAAGAGGAGACTGTGTGAATCAGGCCTTCATGGTAGAATATCTGCTAGGAAACCACTGCTAAGGACAGGCAACAAGCAGAAGAGACTTGTTTGGGCTAAAGAACACAAGGAATGGACATTAAACCAGTGGAAATCTGTGCTTTGGTCTGATGAGTCCAAATTTTTGATCTTTGGTTCCAACCACCGTGTCTGCGCGACGCCGAAAAGGTGAACGGATGAACTCTACATGCCTGGTTCCCACCGTGAAGCATGGAGGAGGAGGTGTGATGGTGTGGGGGTACTTTGCTGGTGACACTGTTGGGGATTTATTCAAAATTGAAGGCATACTGAACCAGCATGGCTACCACAGCATCTTGCAGCGGCATGCTATTCCATCCGGTTTGCGTTTAGTTGGACCATCATTTATTTTTCAACAGGACAATGACCCCAAACACACCTCCAGGCTGTGTAAGGGCTATTTGACCATGAAGGAGAGTGATGGGGTGCTGCGCCAGATGACCTGGCCTCTACAGTCACCGGACCTGAACCCAATCGAGATGGTTTGGGGTTAGCTGGACCGCAGAGTGAAGGCAAAAGGGCCAACAAGTGCTAAGCATCTCTGGGAACTCCTTCAAGACTTTTGGAAGACCATTTCAGGTGACTACCTCTTGAAGCTCATCAAGAGAATGCCAAGAGTGTGCAAAGCAGTAATCAAAGCAAAAGGTGGCTACTTTGAAGAACCTAGAATATGACATATTTTCAGTTGTTTCACACTTTTCTGTTATGTATATAATTCCACATGTGTTAATTCATAGTTTTGATGCCTTCAGTGTGAATCTACAATTTTCATAGTCATGAAAATAAAGCCAACTCTTTGAATGAGAAGGTGTGTCCAAACTTTTGGTCTGTACTGTATATATATATATATATATGTATATATATATATACATTTGTCGGCTGAGAGAAATCAAGTATTAAATTGATTTAAAATATAATTGAGGGGTATCATTATAATAAGGCATAATTGTGTATATATATATATTCTCAATTATTTTTGACTTTCTCACTATTTTGCATATCATTGATTGAATTTCAATTGTCACCAATTTTATTATATATTATTTTGCACTAAAAATTGTATTAATAAATTACATATATATTTTGTCTGTAACTGGGTTTTGTCTTCAATTCAACGCAGATCATGAGCTTGTTTTAGCTTGATATTTATGATAATAAATTAGAATCTCCTTCATTACAGATTTTAATTTATTCACATAAATAATATAGACTGTCAATCGGAGACAGCATAAATATTCCGACATAATCTGGAGGTCCCACCGAGATCGGCTTGTAATAGAAACAAAATTTTGGGGTGCAAAATATATATTTAATAAAGTTATTGTGGTACTTGTAGTGCAACAAGTAAAAATATGTCTGAGAACAATAGCGAGGCTAGCCAAGGCATGCAGGCTGCTGCTGCAGTGGTAAAGACTGATATGCATGATAGAGAGACTCAAGAATTAGTTGAACATATTGTGATGTGTCATTTGCATGATAGGTTGGATATTAAGAGAGAGTTAGTCCCAAGCTAAACATAAGAAAGATAAGGATTCATTAATCCTTTAATCTTGGCCTGAATTTGTATATTTAGTTGGTGAAATAGCAAAGCAATTGGAAAAAGCAAAATATAAAAATATTGAACAGGCATATGAAATTGATAAATTTCAAAAAGACCTATCTGAAATGGAAATTAAGGCGGCCACGGTTTCTGGTGAATTAGCACAATGGTCTGCTAAATTATCAGAATATAATGACAGAGACAATCAACAGCAAGAGGTAATAAGAACTCTGGAATGGAAATTAAGTCAAGCTACTAATGAACTGTCTAAACATCAATTGTCCTTGGCGGATCTAGATGAGGAATGTAAGAAGTTGTATGAGGACAATAGAAATTTACTAAAAGAGTTAGATAACCGGGATCTTGCCCCTTTACAATTCAAACAGCCTAAGGATTCTAATAGAGTGAAGGTAAAATATTCCAGGGGGGAATCAGATGCAGAAAGTAAATATGACAACCCCTTTAACCCCTTAAGGACTCAGCCCTATTTCACCTTAAGGACTTGGCCATTTTTTGCAAATCTGACCAGTGTCACTTTAAGTGCTCATAACTTTAAAACACTTTGACTTATCCAGGCCATTGTGAGATAGTTTTTTCGTCACATATTGTACTTCATGACACTGGTAAAATGAAGTCAAAAAAAATATTTTTTTGCATTAAAAAATACCAAATTTACCAAAAATTTTGAAAAATTTGCAAATTTCAAAGTTTCAGTTTCTCTACTTCTGTAATACATAGTAATACCCCCAAAAATTGTGATGTCTTTATATTCCCCATATGTCTACTTCATGTTTGAATTATTTTGGGAATGATATTTTATTTTTTGGGGATCTTACAAGGCTTAGAAGTTTAGAAGCAAATCTTGAAATTTTTCAGAAATTTACAAAAACCCAATTTTTAGGGACCACTACAGGTCTGAAGTCACTTTGCGAGGCTTAAATAATAGATACCGCCCAAAAATGACCCCATTCTATAAACTACACCCCTCAAGGTATTCAAAACTGATTTTACAAACTTCGTTAACCCTAGGTGTTGCACAAGAGTTATTGGCAAATGGGGATGAAATTTGAGAATTTCATTTTTTTGCCTATTTTTCCATTTTAACCAATTTTTTCCACTAACAAAGCAAGGGTTAACAGCCAAACAAGACTGTATCTTTATTGCCCTGACTCTGACGTTTACAGAAACACCCCATATGTGGCCGTAAACTACTGTACGGCCACACAGCGGGGTGAAGAGTGAAAGGTGCGCCGTTTTGTTTTTGGAAGGCAGATTTTGCTGCACTGGTTTATTTACACCATGTCCCATTTGAAGCCCCCCTGATGCACCCCTAGAGTAGAAACTCCATAAAAGTGACCCCATATAAGAAACTAAACCCCTCAAGGTATTCAAAACTTATTTTACAAACTTTGTTAACCCTTTAGGTGTTGCACAAGATTAAATGGAAAATAGAGATACAATTTCATTTTCCATTTTAATATTTTTTTTCCAGTTACAAAGCAAGGGTTAACAGCCAAACAAAACTCATTATTTATGGCCCTAATTCTGTAGTTTACAGAAACACCCCATATGTGGTCGTAAACTGCTGTACGGGCACACGGCAGGGCGCAGAAGGAAAGGAATGCCATACGGTTTTTGGAAGGCAGATTTTGCTGGACTGTTTTTTTTGACACCATGTCCCATTTGAAGCCCCCCTGATGCACCCCTAGAGTAGAAACTCCAAAAAAGTGACCCCATTTTAGAAACTACGGGATAGGGTGGCAGTTTTGTTGGTACTAGTTTAGGGTACATATGATTTTTAACAGTGGGTGATAAGCAGATGGCTCACTCTGAATTGTCACAGTTGGTGCACAGGTTCAAGAAGACACACCCCTGGTTCTGTGCTGTATGAATATGTATAGGATGGAACCGGCACTCAAACAGTCGGAATGCACGTGGGATTGTATTAAACATATAAAACTTTTATTAAATAATATACTCTTTGTGTACTTCGTAAATAAAATATAAAAGCGTTAAAATAATGCACTGATGCACGCATTCAATTCAACACTGATGAAGAGATAGAATCTCGAAACGCGTCTGGGCGTTACCTGTGAGACTGTGCATGGCCATGTACTGAAGGATCGATAATCTTAACAGAAACAGGAAAAAGCTCCACTTAACTCACACATACGAAGCACCGTATTGGGACTCACGAGACAACTACCCGATACAAGACCCTCGCGAGACTAAAGGCGAGACCCCGGCAAAGCCGGAAGTAATACGAACACACCGGAGAAAGGTGGAAGTGTGGGACGCCACGGCAGTAACCGACTACGGGACGCATACAGCGAGCCTATACGGGACGCAGTGAGTAAAATATACAACTGAGAGAAATACAAGTGGAGCTCCGCCATACCTCTGTGATAATATTAACACAGGCGGGACTTTATGAATCTTACCGGACTGCTAATTTTGCTTAGGTGATACACTCAGACTCTTGAGAGAACCATATCAGAGGACTGGTGCATTATATAGTGCAAATTAATACTTTGAGGCTATATTGTATACCTGCTGTAGTGACAACTCACACAGTCATTTGCTTTTATTGTCAATTCATAAGGAGCCACACAAGTAGCCCTACAAATAGGTAGCTCTGCCATAGATGACTGCGATTCATCAGTCCTACTAAACAGGTGGGATACGGATGCAGCGACATATGGTATAGCGAACCTACAGGGCAACACAGTAGTGACTCCTTTTCCGATTACTGAAGATGTTGAATTGAATGCGTGCATCAGTGCATTATTTTAACGCTTTTATATTTTATTTAAGAAGTACACAAAGAGTATATTATTTAATAAAAGTTTTATATGTTTAATACAATCCCACGTGCATTCCGACTGTTTGAGTGCCGGTTCCATCCAATACATATACATATGATTTTTGGTTGCTCTATATTACACTTTTTGTGCGGCAAGGTAACAAGAAATAGCTTTTTTGGCATGTTTTTTTTTGTTATTTACAACATTCATCTGACAGGTTAGATCATGTGGTAATTTTATAGAGCAGGTTGTCACGGACGCGGTGATACCTAATATGTATACAATTTTTTTTATTTATGTAAGTTTCTTACAATGACTTCATTTTTAAAACCAAAAAAAATGTTTTAGTGTCTCCATAGTCTAAGAGCCATAGTTTTTTCAGTTTTTGGGCGATTATCTTAAGTATGGTCTCATTTTTTGAGATGGCGGTTTGATTGGCACTATTTTGGGGTGCATATAACTTTTTGATCGCTTGCTATTACACTTTTTGTGACGTAAGATGACAAAAAATGGCTTTATTTACACCGTTTTTATTTTTATTTTTTACGGTGGTCATCTGAGGGGTTAGGTCATGTGATATTTTTATAGAGCCGGTCGATACGGATGCGGAGATACCTAATATGTATACTTTATTTTTATTTATGTAAGTTTTACACAATGATTTCATTTTTGAAACAAAAAAAATCATGTTTTAGTGTTTCCATAGTCTAAGAGCCATAGTTTTTTCAGTTTTTGGGCGATTATCTTGGGTAGGGTCTCATTTTTTGCGGGATGAGATGACGGTTTGATTGGTACTATTTTGGCGTACATGCAACTTTTTTGATCACTTTTATTACCTTTTTGGGGAAGTAAGGTGGGCAAAATTTCAATTTTCTCATAGTTTTTATTTTTTTATTTTTATGGCGTTCACTATGCGGGGAAAGTAATATGACCGTTTTATAGCTTAGGCCATTACGGACGCGGCGATACCTAATATGTGTAGTGTATTTCATTTTTTTGATTTTTATTCAGTGATAAATGTGTGTTTTTTATCTTAACTTTTTTTACTTTTTTTTGACCCAGACCCACTTGGTTCTTGAAGATCCAGTGGGTCTGATGTCTGTATAATACAGTACAGTACACTATATAGTGTATTGTACTGTATTTTACTTACACTTTGTCTGAACAGATCTATGCCTTTAGCACAGATCTGTTCAGCACCATGGACAGCAGGACGCCTGAGAAACCTTCCCCATCTGCCACAACTTCGGGGCTGTCTGGGGGCTGTCTGGGGGCTCTCTCCATCGGGGGGCTGCAAAGGCACAGCAGCCCCCGATGGGAGAGGGAGGGAGCTCCCTGACCCTGACAGCTAACCTTTTCCATACAGCGGTCCGTACGGACCGCGGTATGGAAAGGGTTAAACAGCTGACATCTGTACAGATGTCAGCCGTTTATAGCAGAGTGTCAGCAATGTGCTGACACTCTGGTATAACCACTGGCCACCAACGAATTTTCAAGAGGAGGCGGGCGGGGGATCGCGATCCCGCCTGCCGCACCGCCCCCACTGCCCACAACCCCCCCGCACCACCCGCCAGCATAAAATCATGCAGGAGTGCAGGGGGGGGTGCAAAATTGCTAGTTTAGGCACACTAAAGTTTCTGATCCCCGCGGTCAGGGACCGCGGGGATCAGAAACTGCAGAAAGCGCAGCAAACCGCAGGTCGGAATTGACCTGCGGTTTGCGGCGATCGCCGATACGGGGGGGGTCACATGACCCCCCCTGGCGTTGTGACAGGATGCCGGCTGAATGAATTCAGCCGGCATCCTGTTCCGATTAACCCCCGCGGTGCCGGAATCTCGATTTGAAGTTAGGACGTACCGGTACGCCCTGAGTCCTTAACCCCTTAAGGACACAGCCTTTTTACACCTTAGGACCAGGCCATTTTTTGCAAATCTGACCAGTGTCACTATAAGTGCTGATAACTTTAAAACGCTTTGACTTATCCAGGCCGTTCTGAGATTGTTTTTTCGTCACATATTGTACTTCATGACACTGGTAAAATGAAGTTAAAAAAAAAAAATTTTTTTGCACCAAAAAATACCTAATTTAACAAAAATTTGGAAAAATTTGCAAATTTCAAAGTTTCAGTTTCTCTACTTCTGTAATACATAGTAATACCCCTAAAAATTGTGATGCCTTTACATTCCCCATATGTCTACTTCATGTTTGAATTATTTTGGGAATGATATTTTATTTTTTGGGGATGTTACAAGGCTTAGAAGTTTAGATGCAAATCTTGAAATTTTTCAGAAATTTACAAAAACCCAATTTTTAGGGACCACTACAGCTCTGAAGTCACTTTGCGAGGCTTACATAATAGAAACCACCCAAAAATGACCCCATTCTATAAACTACACCCCTCAAGGTATTCAAAACTGATTTTACAAACTTAGTTAACCCTTTAGGTGTTGCACAAGAGTTATTGGCAAATGGGGATGAAATTTGAGAATTTCATTTTCTTGGCTAATTTTCCATTTTAACCCATTTTTTCCACTAACAAAGCAAGGGTTAACAGCCAAACAAGACTGTATCTTTATTGCCCTGACTCTGCCGTTTACAGAAACACCCAATATGTGGCCGTAAACTACTGTACGGCCACACAGCGGGGCGTAGAGTGAAAGGTGCGCCATATGGTTTTTGGAAGGCAGGTTTTGCTGGACTGTTTTTTTGACTCCATGTCCCATTTGAAGCCCCCTGATGCACCCCTAGAGTAGAAACTCCATAAAAGTGACCCCATCTAAGAAACTACACCCCTCAAGGTATTCAAAACTGATTTTACTAACTTCATTAACCCTTTAGGTGTTGCACAAGAGTTATTGGCAAATGGGGATGAAATTTGAGAATTTCATTTTTTTGCCTAATTTTCCATTTTAACCCATTTTTTCCACTAACAAAGCAAGGGTTAACAGCCAAACAAGACTGTATCTTTATTGCCCTGACTCTGCCGTTTACAGAAACACCCCATATGTGGCCGTAAACTACTGTACGGCCACACAGCGGGGCGTAGAGTGAAAGGTGCGCCGTATGGTTTTTGGAAGGCAGGTTTTGCTGGACAGTTTTTTTGACACCATGTCCCATTTGAAGCCCCCCTGATGCACCCCTAGAGTAGAAACTCCATAAAAGTGACCCCATCTAAGAAACTACACCCCTCAAGGTATTCAAAACTGATTTTACAAAGTTTGTTAACCCTTTAGGTGTTGCACAAGATTTAATGGAAAATAGAGATACAATTTCAAAATTTCACTTTTTTGTCAGATTTTCCATTTTAATATTTTTTTTCCAGTTACAAAGCAAGGGTTAACAGCCAAACAAAACTCATTATTTATGGCCCTGATTCTGTAGTTTACAGAAACACCCCATATGTGGTCGTAAACTGCTGTACGGGCACACGACAGGGCGCAGAAGGAAAGGAATGCCATACGGTTTTTGGAAGGCAGATTTTGCTGGACTGGTTTTATTGACACCATGTCCCATTTGAAGCCCCCCTGATGCACCCCTAGAGTAGAAACTCCATAAAAGTGACCCCATCTAAGAAACTAAACCCCTCAAGGTATTCAAAACTGATTTTACAAAGTTTGTTAACCCTTTAGGTGTTGCACAAGATTTAATGGAAAATAGAGATACAATTTCAAAATTTCACTTTTTTGGCAGATTTTCCATTTTAATATTTTTTTTCCAGTTACAAAGCAAGGGTTAACAGCCAAACAAAACTCATTATTTATGGCCCTGATTCTGTAGTTTACAGAAACACCCCATATGTGGTCATAAACTGCTGTACGGGCACACGACAGGGCGCAGAAGGAAAGGAATGCCATACGGTTTTTGGAAGGCAGATTTTGCTGGACTGGTTTTATTGACACCATGTCCCATTTGAAGCCCCCCTGATGCACCCCTAGAGTAGAAACTCCATAAAAGTGACCCCATCTAAGAAACTAAACCCCTCAAGGTATTCAAAACTGATTTTACAAAGTTTGTTAACCCTTTAGGTGTTGCACAAGATTTAATGGAAAATAGAGATACAATTTCAAAATTTCACTTTTTGGGCAGATTTTCCATTTTAATATTTTTTTTCCAGTTACAAAGCAAGGGTTAACAGCCAAACAAAACTCATTATTTATGGCCCTGATTCTGTAGTTTACAGAAACACCCCATATGTGGTCATAAACTGCTGTACGGGCACACGACAGGGCGCAGAAGGAAAGGAATGCCATACGGTTTTTGGAAGGCAGATTTTGCTGGACTGGTTTTATTGACACCATGTCCCATTTGAAGCCCCCCTGATGCACCCCTAGAGTAGAAACTCCAAAAAAGTGACCCCATTTTAGAAACTACGGGATAAGGTGGCAGTTTTGTTGGTACTAGTTTAGGGTACATATGATTTTTGGTTGCTCTATATTACACTTTTTGTGCGGCAAGGTAACAAGAAATAGCTTTTTTGGCACCATTTTTTTTTTGTTATTTACAACATTTATCTGACAGGTTAGATCATGTGGTAATTTTATAGAGCAGGTTGTCACGGACGCGGCGATACCTAATATGTATACAATTTTTTTTATTTATGTAAGTTTTACACAATGAATTAATTTTTAAAACAAAAAAAAGTTTTAGTGTCTCCATAGTCTAAGAGCCATAGTTTTTTTTAGTTTTTGGGCGATTATCTCAAGTAGGGTCTCATTTTTTGCGGGATGAGATTACGGTTTTATTGGCACTATTTTGGGGTGCATATGACTTTTTGATCGCTTGCTGTTACACTTTTTGTGAAGTAAGATGACAAAAAATTGCTTTTTTTACACCGTTTCTTTTTTTTTTTTTTTTTACGGTGGTCACCTGAGGGGTTAGGTCATGTGATATTTTTATAGAGCCGGTCGATACGGACGCGGCGATACCCAATATGTATACTTTTTTTTATTTATGTAAGTTTTACACAATGATTTCATTTTTGAAACAAAAAAAATCATGTTTTAGTGTTTCCATAGTCTAAGAGCCATAGTTTTTTCAGTTTTGGGGCGATTATCTTGGGTAGGGTATGATTTTTGCGGGATGAGATGACGGTTTGATTGTTACAATTTTGGAGTACATACAACTTTTTTGATCACTTTTATTAACTTTTTGGGGAAGTAAGGTGGGCAAAATTTCAATTTCATCATAGTTTTTAATTTTTTATTTTTATGGCGTTCACCGTTTGGGTAAAGTAACATGACCGTTTTATAGATCAGGTCGTTACGGACGCGGCGATACCAAACATGTGTAGGGAATTTAATTTTTTTTATTTTTAATCAGTGATAAATGTGTTTTTTGATTTTTACTTTATTTTCACTTTTTTTCACTTTCTTTTTGACCCAGACCCACTTGGTTCTTGAAGATCCAGTGGGTCTGATGTCTGTATAATACAGTACAGTACAATATATAGTACTGTACTGTATTTTACACTTTGTCTGAACAGATCTATGCCTTTCAGCACAGATCTGTTCAGCACCATGGACAGCAGGACGCCTGAGAAGGCGTCCTGTTGCCATGGGAACCTTCCCCGTCTGCTCAGTTATGGTCAGAACTTCGCAGACGGGGAAGGGTAAGGACGGGGCTTGGGGGGCTGCCTGGAAGCTCTCTCCCTCTCCATTCGGAGGGGCTGCAAAGGCACAGCAGCCCCCCGATGGGAGAGGGAGGGAGCTCCCTGCGCTGTTAACCTTTTCCATACAGCGGTCCGTACGGACCGCTGTATGGAAAGGGTTAAACGGCTGACATCGCATCACCGATGTCAGCCGTTTATACCAGGGTGCCAGCAATGTGCTGGCACCCTGGTATACCCACTAGACACCAACGATTACGCAATGGGAGGCGGGCGGGGGATCGCGATCCCGCCTGCCGCACCGCCCGCCTCCCGCACCGCCCGCACCGCCCGCAACCCTCCCCCTGCACCTCCCACCCGGCAAAAATCACTAAGGGGTGCAGGTGGGGGGGATACAGATGCATTTTAGGAATGCTAAAGTTTCTGATCCCCGCGGTCAGGGACCGCGGGGATCAGAAACTGCAGAAATCGCAGCAAACCGCAGGTCTGAGTTGACCTGCGGTTTGCCGCGATCGCCGACATGGGGGGGTCACGGGACCCCCCGGCGCATTTAGCCTAGGTGCCTGCTCAATGATTTGAGCAGGCGCCGGGTTCCGATCACTGCCAGCCGCACGGCAGTGATCAGAAATACACAGGGCGTACATGTACGCCCTGTGTCCTTAAGTACCAGGGCACAAGGGCGTACCTGTACGCCCTATGTCCTTAAGAGGTTAAGGACTCGGCAAATAGGGCGTACCGGTACGTCCTTAAGGGGTTAAAGGAGAAGAGCTAATGTCTCTGAGAGAACATTCTCTTCTTAAATTAAAACCGATTTCAACTCCTAGGTCCTCTAAAAGTTTAGTACAGAGATCTTCTCAACCCATGATAGAGACTACTAAAGTGATCAAGTTTCTCAAGTAAACTGTGGGTCAATTTGCTAAAAAGGGATCACCCTCCATAATAAGTAATTTGGAAATATATGAGGAGGCCAGGGCCCGACTGGGACAAAAAATAGGCCCAGGGCATTTTTGACTGAGCAGCCCAATCACATGACCCCCAACACACCCCACCCCCTTGCAGTCTAGGGGCGGTGCCAAAACCGGATGCCCAATTGAGGGGCAGGGCCAACTACCAGTAAGATAGGAAGGCTCCAGCCAACACACAATGTCAAGTCCTGGGAAAAAAAGTGTGGGAACTCACCCAAGTGCCTTCGCGTGATGTCACAGCATGCGGCGTATGCAAAGGGCAGGGGAGGTCGGCTGGAGCAAGCAAGTACTGTATTTTTTTCCCTATTAGACGCACCGGCCCATAAGATGCATCTAGGTTTTAGAGGGGGACAATAAGAAAAAAATATTTTTCATTACACCTCAGTTTAGACCCCCAATCAGACCCCCAATGTTAATCAGACCTCAGCTAACAGCCCCAATAAGATCCCCAATGTTAATAAGACCCCAATAAGACCTCAGATCAGACCCCAATATGAATGACCCCCAATCAGGCCTCAGATAATAGCCCCATGCCTCAGAGCAGACCCCAGTGCCTCTCATCACAGCCCCCCAGCACCTCTCATCAGCCCCCCTGTGCCTCTCATCAGCCCCCCAGTGCCTCTCATCAGCCCCCCTGTGCCTCTCATCAGCCCCCCTGCGCCTCTCATCAGCCCCCCTGCGCCTCTCATCAGCCCCCCTGCGCCTCTCATCAGCCCCCTGCGCCTCTTATCAGCCCCCCAGCGCCTCTAATCAGCCCTCCAGCGCCTCTCATCAGCCCCCCTGTGCCTCTCATCAGCCCCATAGTGCCTCTCATCAGCCCCCCAGTGCCTCTCATCAGCCCCCCAGCGCCTCTCATCAGCCCCCCAGCGCCTCTCATCACAGCCCCCCAGCGCCTCTCATCACAGCCCCCAGCACCTCTCATCAGCCCCCCTGTGCCTCTCATCAGCCCCCCAGCGCCTCTCATCACAGCCCCCCAGCACCTCTCATCAGCCCCCCTGTGCCTCTCATCAGCCCCCCTGCGCCTCTCATCAGCTCACTGCCCATAATATATGGGGGAAAGTTTTGCCCTGAAACTTTGGGAACGGCGTTCCTGCCATGAAAAAAGTGCAGGAACGCCGTTACCACCCGTTCCCTCTCGACTCGAGCCCTAAGGTGGCCCGGCCCTATGGCCAGTCCGGCCCTGGAGGAGGCCATGAAAACTTTACATTTAGAACAGGACATACGGAAACTTGAATTTATTACCTGGGTATTCGAACCAAAACACCGGTATTTCTTTAATTCCCTTAGAGATATGGGTAGGGATTCTTGGTCAGATGTGGTCGCAGAAATAAAAACTGAATTTGGTCCCTATAAGTCTGCTACTGCTGCAAGGATGGCCTTATTTACCCTAAAATGTAGACCTAATCAAAGTCCCAGGGAATTTTTGTCAGTCCTTAAAAATGCCTATAGTTTGTCCGAAAAAGATCCCAATTTTGAAAGTAGTGAATTCATCCAGTTATTTTATGACGCTTTGCCCAATAAAATAAAATTTATTTTGGCTAGGGATTACCATCCTAGAAAGACTCTGGATTGGTTACTCACTGAGAGTACAACTCTGTACGATGCAATACAAAATTGCGATGAGTGTCCTGATAGCAAATTTAAAAGAGCGAGTGAGGAAATAGCAGAAACTCACATAAAAAGAGATCAGGGAAAATTTGAGAGCCCTAAAAGGAGTTATGCTGAGGTGGTGAAAACTCCTAGACCTTCCCAGCCAAATAAAATTCAGCCTAGGCCAGATGGGAATAAGGGTCCAAATGTTGCTGAAAAGAACCCAAACCACCAGAAGGAGATTATAAATAGACGGTTCCCTCCTTTTCAAAGATATCAAAGTAATTATTATAGGGGATATCAACGTAGGCCAGAAAGGGCTCAAAGTGGTTCTGCGTCAGATGGTTCTGGGAGGTCACAATCATATCGGTCCCAAAATCAATCTCCCAAAGATTATGGGAGAAAGAGAAGTAGCCTATATGATCGGATGGATCAAATCCAAAACCAGTTTGGTATGTTGATGCAACGGATGGAGGAATTGTCTAAAACCATCACTGCTAACCCTAAAAATCCTTTTTTAGGGGCAACCCCTCCTGTAGAGAGTCTTCCCCAAATATAAAGGGGGAGAAGCAGGTAAGTATGTCAAATGTTGCAGACGTTGATGACTTAAATGTATGTAAATTGGAGCAATCTAATATAATTGTCTTTTCCTTTCAAAGGAATTTAACCCTTACAAAGCCACATGGCAAGGGGGAGGGGAAACCTGTTTGTTCTGTCTTACAGCACACAAAGTCTTCAGCTGCACAGATGAAGGCATATGATCCTGTTAATAAAAGGAAGGAGGAGGAGTCGAGGACAAGTATATTTGCCAAGCAGGAAAACAATTTCAATAATCATTCCAAATATCTTTGTTCCATACAGGAAATAGAAAATAGATATTATATGAAAGTTGAATTATTTGATAATTTCCCACCAATAATAGCCTTCATAGATACAGGTAGCCAAGCACTTTATTATCTTTAAAGTACTTCCAACAATTGCAGGATGTATCTTCTAACAGGTATAAGTTAAAAAGTTTTAATGCTAACCTGGTAAGTGTCTCAGGCAATGCCCTCAAGGTTTTAGGTAAAGCTTGGCTTGATTTTAAAGTAGAAAACAAAGTAATTAGCCACCCTACATTGATCGTGGATATGCCCATTGATCGATTAATTATTGGCATCGATTTCCTGAAAAGACTAAGCCCAGTGATTGATTTAGTTAACAAGGTGATATGGTCCCAAGTGAGGAAGCCCATTAATTATGAACAATCACAATCCTATCACAATAGGCGTAACTGCCATGTGATAGAGGAAAGGCCGGATTCCATTGAGGTACATTTTCGAAATAGCCAAGTCCCTGATGTCTCTTTCTTGCAAACCACTCCAAATTCCACTATAGGTGAACAGGAGGATAACACCATATGTGTGTCTCCTGAACGAGTAAAAGATGTCTGTTTGGAAGGGGATGTTCTTACAATCCACCTACACCCAGAAACTACTGACCCTACTGGGTTTAATGGTCACGAACAATTCCTAGTGGGAATGGAAAAGGTGGATGATGAGATGTTCTTCCCAGTACAGGTGAATGACTTGGGAAGAACTAAGAGGGCTAAATTGGATTTGCGCCATGAAAATAGTACTATTAGTAGGGATCTACTAAATCAAGTGGCCAATTCTAAAGTGATTCGATATCCAAATCCACAGGATAATTGGATACATGACTTGGATAATGATTCTGATGATCATAATATCATTGCTAAATGTATATTAACCATTTCTATTGCAGGAAAATCGGCTACTCATTTATTCCTGGTGCTTGATGAACCCAGATATCCCATGTACATTGGCAACGATATTTTAGATCGTTTTGCCATCCGTGTGGATATAGTGAATTCCACATTGTGGACAAGATTAAAAGGGAATCCTGATGGTTTTATGGATGAACATGAAGCACTCAAGTCATCCCATATACTGCCTTATGCAGTCGGTGTATTAGTGCCACGAGATATAATAATCCCTCCAGGTACTAATAATTTCCTGTTACCCATTCAGGTGTCAAAAGGCCAAAAATTAAAGAATTGTGATGCATTGATATGCCTATCAAACAGAATGCAACAATTAGGTATTTCAGTAAATCATACCCCTATGGTGAATTTACAAACCTTTAAAACCCAAATAATTGTGAATAATGGTATGCCAAATGAAGTCCATTTGTCTAAAGACACTATCATTGGTATGGCATTAGATTCAGATTATTATACTTTTGGGTTTCAGAATGTAATTATTGGCCTAATATCTGAATCGTATCTAACAGAAGAACAATTGGTTGAACAAACATTTTATTCTTCTCCTGAAGGACTGTTCACCATTAGTTCAGTATATCCTTTTAATCTTGAAGAAGGTACCTGTAAGGTAGAGGAATCCTCCCTTACCTTTAATCATACAATCAATGAGCAGGAAGCCCAGGAATATCATGAGTTTGCTGAAAAAGCAGGTAAGTCAAATCATGACCTCACTGACAGGTTGGAGGAAACCTATGAAATAGGTCAACCTGAAGTTTTCCGAGGGTTTATGGAAATGGTCCAGCACCAAATCTCATTAGCTGATGGATGCTCCAATGACCCAGAAAGACAACAACTAAAGGAAGTTCTCTTAGAATTCAAGGATATCTTTGCTAAAGATTCCTTTGATTGTGGTCTGACTGACATACACATTGCCAGGATTCAGACTGATCCTGAGACACCCCCCGTTTATATCAAGCAATATCGTCTTCCACTAGCTTGTTACGACTCGCTTGCGGAAATCATTTGAAATCTCAAAGAGAGAGGTATTATAAGACCAGTGCACAGTTCTTATAATAATCCTATTCTTGGAATTCTTAAACCAAATGGTCAATGGCGTTTATGTGCTGATCTTCGTCAGCTAAATAAACGTGTATATATGTCCGGCTGGCCCGTGCCATATATAGACCAATGCTTGGCACAAATGTAAGGCTCTAGGATCTTTACCACCTTAGATTGCGCTCAGGGATATTGGACCATCAAAGTGAGCCCTGAAGACCAATACAAATTGGCCTTTACTTTTAGCAAAGAACAGTTTGCCTGGACTAGACTACCGTTTGGGTACATAAATTCAGGTCATGAATTTGCAGTGTTTTTACATAAGGCTATTCCTGATGCCACAGAAAGAGGAAACTTAACTTATGTAGATGACATTTTGATGAAAAGTAGTTCATTTGACCAGCATATCCAAGAAATTAGGCATGTACTGAATCAGTTGAGAGAGGCAGGTGTGAAAATTTATTTACAGAAAGCCCAGTGCTGTCGAACCAAGGTAAATTTCCTTGCACATGAGGTTATCTGTGAAGGCCTGAATCCCCAGAAGAAAAAGGTAGAGGCTGTGATGAAATCTAAAATGCCTACCAACATCAGTGAATAAGGATCATCAGGGCCGTCTTTACCAAGGGGCAAAAGGGACAGCTGCCCCGGGCCCAGTTGCTCCTGGGGGGCCCAAGGCAGCTGCATCTTGAGCCCTGTTAGCCACTGCCCCGGGTGTCAGGCTGTCAGCTATGCCTTCCGACACTCCAGCCAGCGTACTGTGTCTGTGACAGCTGTGATCTAGGACCTTAATGACATCATCACCATGTGACCAGTAACCAAGCAATATTACTGGTCACATGGCTATGAGGTCATCACAGGTCCTAGCAGGAGTGTTGCTGCAGGAGAAGTTTGCCTTATCTGTGGAGCTTTTTTGTGTGAAGATTACATCAGAAAAAGGTGACAGGGGCTGTTATGCTAATATACTGTAAACTACTGTATAGTGGGGTGCTGTATACTGTGTGGGGCCTGTATACTGTGCGGGGCTGTATACTGTGTGGGACTGTATACTGTGGGGGCCTGTATACTGTGGGGGGGCTGTATACTGTGGGGGGGCTGTATACTGTTGGGGGCCTGTATACTGTGGGGAGGCTGTATACTATGTGGGACTGTATACTGTGGGGGGCCTGTATACTGTGTGGGGGACTGTATACTGTGGGGGGATGTATACTGTGGGGGGGCTGTATACTGTGGGGGGGGCTGTATACTGTGGGGGGCCTGTATACTGTGGGGGCCTGTATACTGTGGGGGCCTGTATACTGTGGGGGGCCTGTATACTGTGGGGGCCTGTATACTGTGGGGGGCCTGTATACTGTGGGGGGCTGTATACTGTGGGGGCTCTATACTGTGTGGGGGGGGGCTGTATATTGTGTGGGGGGCTGTATACTGTGTAGGGGGCTGTATACTGTGTGGGGGGCTATATACTGTGGGGGCCTGTATAGTGTGGGGGGCCTGTATAGTCTGTGGGGGCTGTATAGTGTGGAGGGCTGTATAGTGTGGGGGGCTGTATAGTGTGGGGGGCTGTATAGTGTGGGGGGCTGTATAGTGTGTGGGGGCTGTATAGTGTGTGGGGGCTGTATACTGTGTGGGGCTGTATACTGTGTGGGGGGCTGTATACTGTGGGGGCCTGTATACTGTGGGAGCTTGTATAGTGTGGGGGGGGGCTGTATAGTGTGGGGGGCCTGTATAGTGTGGTGTCTGTATACTGTATACTGTGGGGCCTGTATAGTGTGGGGGGGCTGTATAGTGTGGGGGGGCCTGTATAGTGTGGTGTCTGTATACTGTATACTGTGGGTGCTGTATAGTGTGGAGTGCTATACTGCTGTACTGTGTAGTGTGGGGGGCTGTATCGTGTATAGTTTGGGGTGCTGTATACGGTGAGGTGCTATACTGATCTACTGTATACTGTGAGGTGTTGTATACTGTGGGGTGCTGTATACTGTGGGCTGCTATACTGCTCTACTATATACTGTGGGGTACTGTATTGTGTGGGGTGCTATACTGCATACTGTGTGGTGCTGTATACTATAGGGTGCTATACTGCATACTGTGTGGTGCTGTATACTATAGGGTGCTATACTGCATACTGTGGGGTGCTGGGGTGCACTGTAACACTAGGGTGAGCCGAGCCCTGGTCTCCTTCCTGCAGAGCGGTGCCCACTTCCAGCCTAAGCCCAGAGCACTGATCCTGAGCCGCTGGAGTCTTCAGAACTGGAAGTATTTACAGTCATTCACTGTACTCTACCAGGTGTGTGGATTTTTTGTGTGTGTGTTGTGGTGGAGGGCGTGATTGCTTGCTAGGGTGTGGGAAGGCGGGATCCAGGGGGCCCAAGTAAATTTTTGCCCAGGGTCCAATCAATATTAAAGACGGCCCTGAGGATCATTCCTGGGAATGATGAATTACTCCCGTAAATTCATTGATAACTATGCTGAGATTAGTAAACCGTTGCTGACATTGTTAAAGAAAGGTGTACCCTGGACATGGGGGGAGGATCAGGAACAAGCTATGTCTGAGCTTAAAAGGAGACTCACCCAAGCCCCATGTCTAGCTTATCCCGAGAGGGGTAAACCCTTTTATCTGGAAACTGGTTTTACGAAGCTTAGTATTAATGCTGTCCTATGGCAAAAACAGGATAAATTGCATAAAGTTATAGCTTATGTAAGTAAATCCCTGTCACCAGTAGAAATAAAGGTTAGCGACTGTGAAAAAGCTTTACTAGCCACAGTCTGGGCACTTCAAAACTTTAGAAGTTTTGTACAGGGTGAGAAACTCATTGTTGAAACGGCTACAACCGTTTCAACACCTACAGTATCTACAGAGTGATAAAATTAGGGATGGTAACTTGTCTAACAGCAGGATCACTGCTTGGACCTTGTCTTTACAAGGATGACCGTTGGAAGTTCGGTATAAGCAAAATAAAAAGTGTCCAGTAGCCCAAGGACTTGCAGAACTGCATGATTGTGCCGCTCATTCTCATACAGAAGAGCTGATAGATGATTTTCTAGAGGAACAAAAATCTTCCCCTTACAAAGTGTATGACGAAGACTATTGCTCTCTACTACCCTGTGAGTATATAGATGGTTGTGCTTACCACACCACTGTAGGGGACGAAAGAAAACTAGGAATTGGCATTACCTGGATAGATGAGTGCCTGAGTATTTCAATAGGTTACAATATTGGTGTTAAGAGTAGCCAGGTAGCCGAATTAGCAGCTGTCTACCAAACCGTTAAAATTGCTATAGAGCACAATATAAAGGAATTTGTCATAGTTACTGATTCAAATTATGTGCGGAACAGTTTTGTAGAATATATATGCCCACATGGAAGAGGAGTCACATGTTACGTTCCAATAACAAACAAGTTGTTTTGTGCCATAGATGAGCTGGTCCGACATAATGATCTAACCATTTATTGGAAAAAGCCTAAAGGTCATTCCAAAACCCAAAATAAAGATAAAGAGGGTAATGACCTAGCTAATAAACTGGCCAAACAAGGAGCCATAAATGGTGATCATGTGAATATAGATCATTTACTAGAAATGATTCTCATTGATGCTATCACTAGACAACAGGCTAAGGCCCAAACTGAAAATAGTGGAGTTCAATGGAGCCAAGAATCTTCTAGTGAAGATCTGATCAAAAGCCAGAAGGAAGATCTTATATTGGGAATCTTCTATAAACATATTGAGGATCCTAATAATAATCCCATATCGGAGGATAATTATACCCAAAAAGAAGACCTCCAATTACTTATGAAATCCAAATCCCAATTTAGTATTCAGGATGGGTTATTAATGAGAACCTCTAAAAATGGTATTCAGCAGTGGGTAGTTCCTACTACATTTAGAGGTTTAATGTTACAGCATGCCCATGATGCACCTACAGCTGGTCATCGTGGAGAAAAGATTACATATGAGTCACTACGTGATTATGCCTACTGGCCTCATATGTTAAAGGATGTCCAGAGTTATTGTCAAGGTTGTTTGGTATGTGCGCAATTTCAACCTCAAGGTCCTAAACATCGTGCTCCACTTCAGAAGAAAGGTTTTTCATTACCATGGTCTGACATCCAAATCGATATTATTGGTCCTGTAACCCGGTCATCCCGAGGGAATCAATACATGTTGACCGTCACTTGTGTGTTTACAAAATGGGTAGAGTGTCTACCGGCCCGCAATAACACAGCCGAGACCTGTGCATTTTTGTTGATTAACCATGTATTTTCCAGATTTGGGTTACCGTTAAGGATTGATTCAGACTGTGGATCACATTTTGTAAGTGAGGTAATGGCGAAGATGTGGAAGATTTTGGGTGTGAAGAGAAAATTACACATTGCCTATCGTCCAGCATCTAGCGGATCCGTTGAGCGCTATAACCAGTCTATTGTCAACATCCTTAAGAAATATGTTAAGGAGTCGGGTAAAGACTGGGATATAAGGTTACCATTAGTGCTCATGGCCATTAGAGCTACTCCAAGCACGGCTACCCAGATGTCACCTTTTGAGCTGATGACAGGGAGAAGAATGGTACTTCCTCAATATCTGTTGTATCGCACATCAGATCATAACCTGATCAATGCGGCCACGACACATCAGTATGTGGAGGACCTTCGTAAGTATCTTCAATATGCGTTTGCTTTCGCGCAAAAGAATCTCGAGAAAGCTGCCATAAGTAACAAAACTTATTATGACTTGAAAACTACCAAAAAGGAATATGAGGTAGGAGATAGAGTGTATCTCGCTAACTTTGCCCGGGATCGGGTAAAAGAAAGAAAATTTCTCCCATCATGGAAAGGTCCGTATGATGTAATTGATAAAATATCGCCTGTAGTTTAAAAGATGAAAATTAATACCACAGATGGTTTTGTCGAGAAATGGGTCCATGTAAATCAATTGCGAGTATGTCATCCAAGATCACAACTGAGAATCATAGAAGGTGATGCTGAATAAGAGAATGAATAAGGATTGCATTAATCTGGATTCTCTCAGTTCACAGATGTTCTGATTTTGGTGTTTCCTTACACAGTATTTTATATAACAAAGTTAGGAAACTGTAAGTGTAAGTGGATAAGAATATAAATATTTATACTCTTAATTTCTTTTTACAGAAAAAGGAAGTAATTGGCGGAACTGAGACGTTGATTCCCTGAAGTAATGATGACTACCAAGACTACAGCCATTGTGTGGATGGTATTAATCCTTGGAGCCCAATTTCGGATGGAACCTATCATCGAGTCGGGACCATCGTCGGGAATTATGTTACAAGATGCTCCGGGATTCTTGTTGGTGGAAAAGAAGATTCTGTCACAGAAATTTTTTGTGAATTTGGATCCCAGAACCTTTATTGAGAGAAGATATAACATATCACAATTTCAGTTGGAAGAGATGCAAGAATGGTACAAGGTCCATATGAATCGAACTCAAATGAGAGTACAGGATATTTTGGAACATGCAAGGAAACCCTTTATTCTACAACCTATGTCCCGGAATGAGCAACCAAAAAGATTCCTTAGTTTTTTAATTGCTAGTATTGTTCTTACTACATTAGGAATGGTGGTGGCGACTACAACTTCAGCAGTTAATTCGGTTTCCGTCAAGACTTTACAAGCGGAAGTGGGAAATTTGAAGGAAAATATTGAACTCCTCTATCAGGAGATTGAGGTTCAAAAGACAGACATGGAAAAATTAATGGACGTCGTTAATAATATTATTGTGACTTCAAATCTTCACTCCGAATTAATTTCACATTCTACTAAGTTACATCAGAATCATGAACGATTTAAATATGAACTTTTATTTATAAAAGATGCCATTATGTTCTACACATTATCATTTTTGAATGAAATACAAAGCGGGATAAGTGACTTAATTCAGGGTCGTGTGCCATTATATTTTGTTTCGCGGGGCGTAATAAAGAAAATGTTTAATGAATTAAGTGAAGATGCCATGGAGGAATTCCACATTAATTTATCCTTTGAGATGGGGAGTGCATTACCGTTATATATCGATCCCGAAAGAATGGAGATTTGTTTTTTATTATCAATACCGGTTGTAGATGATAAAAACATATTCCAGATGAAATACATTCATAACGTAGGGATATATCAAAATGATTTATATCTGAAAATACAAACTCCGGAAATCATTTCTTATCGAACATCCGAACCCGAGGTGTTTTCTATACCTATGTTAAATGAATGTGTAAAATTTAAAGATAATAATTTTCAATGTGATGGAAAACCATTTGTGTATGATGCATCACAAGCATTATGTGGGTTAGATTATGTAAAATATGGATCCGAAAAATGCAAAGTAACCATTAGTAAAACTGAGGGAAAGAGTGTACGAGCCATTTTAGTGGGAAACAAGTGGTTAGTAAGTACCAATGAAAAGGAAGCTAATGTGTATTATAAGGAATTAATCCAGAATAGAAAGATTTTATTACCTACTTCAGTCATTCTCGTTCAAGTACCCCAGAATGCTAAGGTAGTTATTGGGGGCATTACCCTTTATCCCGTAGATAATGATGTATGGGAAAGTGAGGTTTTGATTGTAGATGCTTTTCAGGGAAAAGAAATTCCCATTAATCCAGATTTAAAGTTTCTACTGGATAATAAACCTAACCATACGATAGAATTATTAGTAAAGAAAGATAATGTAACGATAAATACTTTAAAATATTCATTACAAGATCATCAAATATTATCCTCAAATTTTAATTTTAACATTGTCGAAATCATGCTGCATGTGTTCGCAATAGGATGGTTCATTTGGTTGATCATCTTATCTAGGAAGATCTACCAGGTAAATCCTAAGAGGAACAAAAATATTTCTTCATCAGAATGGATAGAAAGGGGGCAATCTATTCCAACATAAGATACAGTGGGATGCGAAAGTTTGGGGAACCTTGTTAATCGTCATGATTTTCTTGTATAAATCGTTGGTTGTTACGATAAAAAATGTCAGTTAAATATATTATATAGGAGACACACACAGTGATAATTGAGAAGTGAAATGAAGTTTATTGGATTTACAGAAAGTGTGCTATAATTGTTTAAACAAAATTAGGCATGTGCATAAATTTGGGCACCACAAAAAAGAAATGAAATCGATATTTAGTAGATCCTCCTTTTGCAGAAATTACAGCCTCTAAACGCTTCCTGTAGGTTCCAATGAGAGTTTGGATTCTGGTTGAAGGTATTTTGGACCATTCCTCTTTACAAAACATCTTTAGTTCATTCAGGTTTGATGGCTTCCGAGCATGGACAGCTCTCTTTAAGTCACACCACAGATTTTCAATTATATTCAGGTCTGGGGACTGAGATGGCCATTCCAGAACGTTGTACTTGTTCCTCTGCATAAATGCCTTAGTGGATTTTGAGCAGTGTTTAGGGTCGTTGTCTTGTTGAAAGATCCAGCCCCGGCGCAGCTTCAGCTTTGTCACTGATTCCTGGACATTGGTCTCCAGAATCTGCTGATACTGAGTGGAATCCATGCGTCCCTCAACTTTGACAAGATTCCCAGTCCCTGCACTGGCCACACAGCCCCACAGCATGATGGAACCACCACCATATTTTACTGTAGGTAGCAGGTGTTTTTCTTGGAATGCTGTGTTCTTTTTCCTCCATGCATAATGCCCCTTGTTATGGCCAAATAACTCAATTTATTAGTTTCATCAGTCCACAGCACCTTATTCCAAAATTAAGCTGGCTTGTCCAAATGCGCTTTAGCCCAACTCAATCGGCACTTTTTGTGCTGTGGGAGGAGAAAAGGCTTCCTCTGCATCACTCTCGCATACAGCATCTCCTTGTGTAAAGTGCGCCGAATGGTTGAACGATGCACAGTGACTCCATCTGCAGCAAGATGATGTTGTAGGTCTTTGGTGCTGGTCTGTGGGTTGACTCTGACTGTTCTCACCATTCGTCGCTTCTGTCTATCCAAGATTTTTCTTGGTCTGCCACTTCGAGCCTTAACTTGAACTGAGCCTGTGGTCCTCCATTTCCTCAATATGTTCCTAACTGTGGAAACAGACAGCTGAAATCTCTGAGACCGCTTTCTGTATCCTTCCCCTAAACCATGATGGTGAACAATCTTTGTCTTCAGGACATTTGAGAGTTGTTTTGAGACCCCCATGTTGCTACTCTTCAGAGAAAATTAAAAGAGGAGGGAAACTTACAATTGACCCCCTTAAATACTCTTTCTCATAATTAGATTCACCTGTGTATGTAGGTCAGGGGTCACTGAGCTTACCAAGCCAATTTGAGTTCCAATAATTAGTTCTAATGGTTTTGGAATCAATAAAATGACAACAGTGCCCAAATTTATGCACCTGCCTAATTTTGTTTAAACAATTATAGCACACTTTCTGCAAATCCAATAAACTTAATTTCACTTCTCAGATATCACTGTGTGTGTCTCCTATATGATATATTTAACTGACATTTTTTATCGTAACAACCAACGATTTATGCGAGAAAATCATGACGATTTACAAGGTTGCCCAAACTTTCGCATCCCACTGCATATACCTTGATAAAAAATATAAAAAATCTTCTAACCTCTTTTCCGTATATGTCCAGTACCGACTGGAATAACGGAAAAAGGAGGGGGAGAGATTTTCAAAACTATTGGGTATAAATAAAGTCCATAAGTATAAGGCCTATATGAGATATATGGACATGAACCTAAAGAACAACCATTTTGTCTTATTTTAAAAGTGCAGGTTGAGTTCGGGATTTTTGAAATCAGGATTACTAACCAAGGATTAACAATAAGTACCAAAGTGTTTACCCAAGTCTGTTTTGTGAAAAGGAAGTTTCCCATGGTCTAATGAAAAGTATTTACCTAGATAAGACAATGTATTAGAAATGTGCTGAGTTTTGATGATTTTCAGTGAATAGAAAGACTCTAGTTTTTCTTTGGGGTTTTTATATTAATCAATGTATGAGTGGATTTTGATTTTTATATCATCAATTTAAATATGTGTGCTGTATATATAAGAGTGTGGTCCTTATAGATATATTCAGTTTTAAGGTTAGAATTGAGGTACAAATTCATTGTCATTTTAGAATCTCTTCCAGAGTAAAACAAAAGTTAATGATCTCTTTCCTTAACCCCTTCACGACCGCAATCCGTATATATACGTGATAGCTGCACATACCCCGTGCAGCTACCACGTGTATAGACATCATGGAAGCTCTTTAATCCAAGCGCTGCAAAAAAAAATATTAAAAGCTTCTGCCCGAGCCCTGCTGCTGTCACGGACAGCATACAGTTCAGTAATGCCGGCAAGGGACCAATCAGAGTGCAGACTAACCAATCGGATCGCGTCAGTGTTAAAATGCCGGTTTCAGGCTCTGATCTGCGCTCTGCAGATCAGAGCCTGAAATCAGGTAGTGTCCTCGTGCCCCCGATCTGTGCCCCCCCTGATCTGTGCCCCTCCAAGCCCGCCTTGTGTTCGCCTGCCACCTGCACCTGAAGCTCTCTCCACAGATTCAATCAGCCTGCCCAGTGCCCTGATGCGGTCCGCCCCCTCCCCGCCCCATACATTCCTCCTGCCCCACCTCCCTCAATGTTGGCCGTGACACCGCCCCCCCCCCCTTCCAGCGCTGCCCCCGATGCGGTTCGGTCCCCCTGCTGTGTGTGATGGCGGCGGCTCCATTCCTGAGCCACTGCCATCATTAGCGAGTGTCAGCTCTATGCTGACACTCTGCTGCAACCCCATAGATGCCGTGGCAGCGGCATCCATGGGGTTAATAGAGGGAGGGGGGCCCCTCTCTCCACCATCGGGGCTGTCGCGCTGCGATTGAAGCGCTCGATGGTTGCCATGGCAACCGGACGCTTTGCAAAAGCGTCCGCTGTTGCCACCTACAGGGCATCTGATTGTATTATACTTTGCAATGCAAGAGCATTGCAAAGTATAATACAGCCATCAGCCCTACTGGATCTCCAAGATCCAAGGGGGACTTGATAAAAAAAGTGAAAAAAATAAAAGTAAATTAAAAAAATATATAAATGTAAAATTAAAAAAATAAATTGCCTTTTCCTATAAAAAATAAATAAAAATACACATATTAGGTATCACCGCGTCCGTAATGACCGTCTCTATAAATATATCACATGATAGACCCTGTCCGATAAACACCATAAAAAATAGAAAATAAAAACTGTGTAAAAAAAGCCATTTTTGTCACCTTACATCACAGAAAGTGCAACAGCAAGCGATCAAAAAGTCTTATGACCCCTAAAATAGTACCAATCAAACCGTCACCTCATCCCGCAAAAAATGATACCCTATTTAAGACAATCGCCCAAAAAATAAAAAAAATTGTGGCTCTCGGACTATGGAGACACTAAAACATAATTTTTTTGGTTTCAGAAATGCTATTATTGTGTAAAACTTAAATAAATAAGAAAAAGTATACATATTAGGTATTTCCACATCCATAACGATCTGCTCTATAAAACTGTCACATGACCTAACCCCTCAGATAAACGCTGTAAAAATAAATAAATAAAAACTGTTCCAAAACAGCCAATTTTTTGGTCACCTTGCCCCATAAAGTGTAATAATGAATGATCAAAAAATCCTATATACCCCAAAATGGTACCAATAAAAACCTCAACAGCAAAAAACGAGCCCCTGCACAAGACGATCGGCAGAAAAATAAAAAACATATGGCGTTCAGAAAATGGACACACAAAAATATAATTTATTTTTCAAAATTGCTTTATTATGGAAAACTGAAACAAACAAACAAACAAAGAAAGTAGACATATTTGATATCATTGCGTTCGTAACAACCTGCTCTATAAAAATAGCACATGATCTACCCTGTCAGATGAATCTTGTAAAAAAAAAAATAACTGTGCCAAAACTACAATTTTTCAGTTACCTTGCCTGACAAAAAACCTAATCTAGAGCAATTAAAAATCATATGTACCCCAAAATAGTACCATTAAAACTGGCACCTTATCCCCTAGTTTCCAAAATAGGGTTACTTTTTGGGAGTTTCTACTGTAAGAGAAGGAAAGGAAAGGGGAGGGAAGAGAAGGGAAGGGGGAGGGGTAGGGAGAGGGAAGGGAAGGGGAAGAGGAAGAAGGGGAAGAAGGAGGTATAAGGGGATAGGAAGGAGGGGAGGGCAAGGAGAAGGGGAAAAGGAAGGGGAAAGAAGGAGGGAGAGAAGGAGGGGGAGGAGAAAAGGGAAGAGGGAAGGAAAAGAGAAAGACAGGAAGAACAGCCTTAAAATGTCCAGACAGGGGGCAGGAAAAAAGGGGAAAACCCTACCAGAATTAAATACTTAGATTTCCCCCATGTTTAAGCGGGCAGAAAGATTGAAACAACAACAGCTGACTAATATAAGTGGACAGATCAGCCCTTCTAGGAGGAAGAAGGATGATATATCCCAAATCCAAGAGGGGGAGCCCTCAAGGCCGATAGAGAATGCTATCATGAGTTTACCAGATATTGAACTCCAGCTTGGGGAGAGTGGACATAAACATTTAAAAGAGGCGGAAAAAACTGTCCCCACTCAGGAGGAACAGGTGCCTAGTCTGCAGGATATATTCCAAGAAATAAAAAAATGTAACCTGGCAATACAGGACCTCTCTCTCCAGACTGGAAATATCAAGGAGGTGGTGGGACTCCTCAGGACGGATTTACAAAAATATAAAGAAAGGTTACTAGAAGTAGAGAAGAGAACATCCGATTCAGAGGACCTACTGCAGACAATAGTTAAAGAAAAAATTATGTTAAAGAAGGAAAATACAGTACTTAAAAATAAACTACTGGACCTGGAAAGCAGGTCTAGGAGGCCCAACCTGAGATGTTTGGGGTTTCCAGAGGGAGTGAAGTGACGAGACCCGTGCGGTTTTATACAAACCTGGTTAAGGGAACAATTGGGTCAGGATATCTCAGACTATAAAAATTTGATGGAACGAGTTCATAGATTGTCAGCAAGACCACGACCAATAATAATTAACTTCCTATCGGTTAGAAATAAGGAGGAAGTATTGCGCAGGGCAAGAAATAAAGGGAAGTTAGAATATGTGGGTATAACAATATTCTCTGATTATGCAAGAGAAACTGTGAGAGAAAGAAGCCATTATATTGATGTAAAAAAAATGCTGCGCCAAAATAATGTTAAGTATTCAATGTTGTTTCCGGCTAAGCTGAGAGTTGAGTGGGAGAATAAAACGTGTTTTTTTTATACAGCAGAGGCGGCAGGAGAATAGATCAAAGAGAAGATGAAAATATGAGGTATAAATAGGGCTGGAGCACATCCGGGAGGGAGTAATGCAAGGGAGAGGGCCAGGTATTGATGCTATCCTGGGCCAATCAGGAAGGGAGGGTCAGGGAGGGTTTTTGTAGCCTGTTCCGGTGTTCGCTTCCTACTCGCTCGGCCACCCCTTCGCTTTCCCCCCTTTCCATCGGTTTCACAATTTATAATAGGAAATGGATAGTGACCACTTGAATTAGACCCTATGAGAATAATTTCATGGAATATTAGAGGGTTGAGTAAGGGAATAAAGAGAGTGGCAGTTTTTGACGCAATACATAGGTTCCTCCCTGCTATTGTCTGTTTACAAGAAACGCATCTGACAAGTGAGACGATAATTGGGTTAACTAGGCCTTGGATGCAGTGTGCTTTTCACTCAGTTTTCTCATCGTATGCTAGAGGGGTGAGTATATTAATTCATAGAAACATAGACATTAAAAGAATAAAAACAGTAATAGATAAGGAAGGTTGATATGTCCTTATGGACTGTAGACTGGAAGGTAGAGCCTGGATTATCGCAAACGTATATAGAGTCCTTTAGAGTAGATGTATTATTAAAAATAAACGAGTTTGTACTTAAGGCAGGCGACAAATCACTTTTAGTAATGGGAGATTTTAATAACACAATGGATGGTGAAATGGACAGATGTAGATTAAATAATCTTTAACCAAATAACTCAGGGTCTACTATAAGCCGACCCGAGTATAAGCCGAGGCCCCTAATTTTACCCCCAAAAAATGGGAAAAATTATTGACTCGAGTATAAGACTAGGGTGGGAAATGCAGCATATGTGGGGGATCTGTGGAGGACGCTGTTATGTGGGGGATCTGTGGGGGACGCTGTTATGTGGGGGATCTGTGGAGGACAGTGTTATGGGGGATCTGTGGAGGACACTTATGGGGACCTGTGGATGGCACTGTTATGGGGTGGATCTGTGGAGGACAGTGTTATGGGGGATCTGTGGAGGACACTTATGGGGACCTGTGGATGGCACTGTTATGGGGTGGATCTGTGGAGGACAGTGTTATGGGGGATCTGTGGAGGACACTTATGGGGACCTGTGGATGGCACTGTTATGGGGTGGATCTGTGGAGGACAGTGTTATGGGGGATCTGTGGAGGACACTTATGGGGACCTGTGGATGGCACTGTTATGGGGTGGATCTGTGGAGGACGCTGTTATGGGGTGGATCTGTGGAGGACGCTGTTATAGGGGATATGTGCTATGACACATAGGGCCATGAGGGGGAGGCAGCATAAGACATATAGCATCTTATGCTGGTCCCCCTTATGGCCCTATGTGTCCCCTCGTGTCCTAAACTGCGCACATAACTGCCTTTGCGTGTAAAGTGTTACTCCTGTGTAAAACAAACAATCTCTCTCCTATTGATAACAGGTCCGACTGTACTCACTGTCACGATGAATGCTCTACAGCGAGCGGGAGCTGGCTGGCCGGCCGGCGCGTGACTGACATCACTTAGTAACGCTCCTCCCACTCCGCTCGCTGCAGTGGCATTTTCGGGTCGGCCAAATCGAGACTCGAGTATAAGACGAGGAGGCTTTTTGAGCACAAAAATATGTGCCCAAAAACTCGTCTTATACTCGAGTATATACAGTAAATTAAAAGATATTACAACAGAATTGGGTTGGATCGATATCTGGAGGGTAATGTATCCAAAATTAAAAAGATACTCATGTTTTTCCAAAACTCATATGTGTTTGTCACGGATTGATTTAGCTTTCACGGATAATAAAGGGGCTCAAGATATTGAACAGGTAAAGTATGGACAACGGGGGATTTCAGATCATAATTCACTTATTATAAACATAAAAATAAAGAAAAAAATAAATAGAGGGATGAACATAACTATAGGATGGATCAATATAATGGGTACTCACGATAAGATAATGAAAGAGATTAGGGAATATTTTGAGATAAATGAGGGTTCAGCTGGAAATAATATGGTGTGGGAGGCCGCAAAGGCCTTTATAAGAGGGATTGTCACTACATACACTTTAATATACCGCAAGGGAATTAGGAAAAAAATTACTGACTTGGAAACTGAAGTAGAAAAATCTGGAAATAAATATATCGATAACCCCACAGCACAAAATTACAAAGAATGGACAGATAAAGCGGACAAACTGGAAAGGTATTTGCGACTTTTTGCCGAACAACAAAAAGAGAACTATGTAAGGGATAACTATATTTTTGCGCATATACCTGGTAAAAAGTTGGCTGCCCTGGTGGCAATACAGACCAAAAACAATAAATATATTCACTGTTTGACAGATAAATATGGCCATAAAACTGTTGAACAAACGGCAAAACTGGAGCTTCTTAGGGAATACTTTGAAGATATATACAGTAGCAAGGTAAAAAAGAGTGTGGTGGAATTACAACAATTCTTAGGGGAAATTACTATCACCAAATTAACTACAGACCAAAGAGAAACCCTAGAAGCCCCATTAGATTCGGCTGAAGTAGAGATAATACTGTCTAAGATAACCAAGAATAAGACCCCAGGAACAGATGGTATCCCATTCGAAATATACGCCCAATATAAAGAAGTATTAATCTTGAAATTGCTCACAATGTGGACAGTCTCGAGGGAAGTGGGAAAACTCCCAGATTCTGTCAGAGAAGCCCTAATAACCTTAATACCAAAACCAGGGAAAGACCCGGAAATTCCGGATTCATATCGTCCTATCTCATTAATTAACACCGATAATAAAATATTAGCAAGGATTCTTGCAAATAGACTTGGGAAAGTGCCACCTGGGATCATTCATGGGGATCAGTCGGGGTTTATGCCAGGAAGAACTACAAGCGACAACATAACCAGATACTTCATGGGCACCCAGCTGGAACCTATGAATTGTGGAGAACGTATGATTGTAACCATAGATGCCTCAAAATCTTTCGATACGATAGAATGGCCCTTTTTATTTGCTACACTGAAGAGAATGGGATTCGGGGACTATTTTGTATCTTGGGTTAAGTTATTATACACCGAAGTCTCCGCAAGGCTAATATTGAATGGCGAGTATTCGGAGAAAATACATATTGCTATGTTGTCCCCTATCCCCCTTACTATTCGCCATAGCTATGGAACCTTTAGCGGATATGATCAGACAAGATAAGGATATTGTAGCTTTTAGGTTTGGGGCTTATGAGGAAAAAATCTCACTGTACGCAGATGACATTATGCTGTTTGTGGGATCTCATGGTTCACTGATGAAGATCTTCCAGGTGTTTGAAGAATATGGTGAATATACTGGACTGAACATAAATTGGTCCAAGTCGGCGTGTATCCCGATTGATCCCCTGAATGGGTTTGTACCGGGGCCACTTGAAATTAAAGAGAAGCAAGAATCTGTTAAATATTTGGGTATTCAGATAACATCTAATCCCAGTCTGGAAAAAAATTCATATATCGATGGCAGGACGTATTTCACTGGTGAAAATGTGTATCTTACCTTCCTTAAACTATATGTTATGGAATGCACCAATAATAATTCCTAAAAGATTTTTTAAAATAATAGCCACCCTAATAACAGATTTAGTATGGCGAGGCAAAAAACGAGAATAAGAGCACAGATATTGTATATTTACGAGAAAGAGGGCGGTTTGTCAGTTCCGGATTTAGAGCTGCATTTTATTTCTGGACAGATTAGAAACATGATAATATGGAGCCACTCACATAGATACAAGACCATGGTAGCCGGCGTTAAGAAAGGTCTTTTCAACTAATAGAAGCAGGTATTTTGTTTCAAGAACAAGATAAGAAAATACCCTTATTGCATATGTGGACTAAATCTTGGAACAAGGTAAAAGAACTTTGGTTACAAAAGGAAATACACTCAGACACTTTGTTATGGGATAATATTCAGTTAAAGGAACAAAAATTAATTGAACAAAAAGTCTGGTGGAAATATGGAATTTTCAAATTGGGCCAGATATGGAGAGAGGGAGATATAATTACTTATCAAGAACTTAAAAATGATTACGTGAAAGATAATAAAGATCTGACCTTTTTTTATTTACAATTGAAACAAGCCATGCGAGCAGAGTTAGGGAAAGGAACGCAAATTGCCCCTTTTCCACCAATTTTAGCTAATATTGTGAATTCAGCAGCAGGGAGGAAATTGATCTCTAAAATATACGGATGTCTGTTATATTGGAAGACAAAAAATAAAGCTACCGCTACCTTAAATCAAAGATGGCAAGATGTCTTAAAGGGAGTCTTTCACCTATACTGACCTATACTGACCGCCTGCGCACAGCATTAACCATTATGGGCATCGGCATCCGAGTGTTTATTGCGCATGCTCCGGCCCCAACATCCCAATCTAGCAGGCGGCTACTTCCGCTGGCTAGATCGGGATGTTGGCGCCAGCGCATGCGCAATAAACGCTCGGATGCCGATGCCCATAATGGTTAATGCTGTGCGCAGGCGCGGCGATTCGGATGCACGGCGCAGGGGCGGCATTTCACACTGAAGGGAGGCGGTAATAAGAAGAACCTAGGGCCGGCCTGAGTGTTTAAAGGGGAGGGGTTTCATATGAATAGCGAAAAGGGGCCTGGGCACCGGCGGCTTGAACGCCGCCCCTGGGCACCTTCAGACCTAATTTGAATATTGGATTAAAGTGTTTTTTGAAGGAAATAAGCGACAGACAGCTAAACAGTAAGTAGCATTCACATATGGGTACTATAATGCTGAGAATGGTGTTAGTGTTCAAAAAAGGTCAGTATAGGTGAAAGACTCCCTTTAAACATGCAACGAGAAGAATTTGGGGAAAAGGTTATACAGTTAAAAAATTGAGTGTCTAATAGTTTTGCCCATAGAATCACCCAATTTAATATATTATATTGTTTGTATTATTCCCCCAAGACCTTAATGAACTATTACAAAACCAAACAATTTAGTTGTAAAAAATGTGGGGAAGTAGGGGTAGATGATGTTCATATACTCTGGACATGTATAAAGAATAAAAAAGTCCCTCTTTGCTTTGAGACCTGTATTCTGGGCATGACCGATAAAATAGACAATCTTAAAGATCGAGAAGTAGCATCCAAATTACTATTCTACACGAGGAAATGTATTGTAGCACATTGGGGAGATAGCGCCATACCTACAGTTAGAGAATGGGAGAACCTGACTAGAGTCTCACTTGTCAGAGAGGAATTTCACCCAGTATCACCCAAGAAAAAACACGTTTGTCACTAGGTGGCAGAGATGGTTGAATTAACGGGCTGTGGCGGGGGTTGGACCTGGGGGATGCGGGGGGGAGGGATTTGTGGGGTGGGGAGATGAGTAGGCGAGCAGCAAAGTCCTTTTTTTTTTCTCCTCTTTGTCCTTCTTCAGGAACAGACCAAGCAACAAGCAACAGGGAGGGTCGAGGGGGAGGGCAATATACACTGTATTTACTGTTAACTGTGCAAAAGAAAAATTGTAAACAATAACTTGTATGAAAAATTGTTATAAACAAGTATTTAATAATAATAAAAAATAAGTAAACATTATAATTTAATGTGTCTGAAATTGTATTTGCTGCATTTCTGTACAGTAATATTCCACATTTTTCATCTGACATTCTCACAATGTAAATCCAAACCATTCCTGCTGTTCAGAAGATAAGCCGCTGGAGTAACACAGACACAATCTGTCACCTAAGGATGCCCAGGGAACATTCAGGGCGCAACGATTACCAGATTAATCCTTTCATAACTGGAGATGTTTAGGGTCAGTGCGAAAATTCACCTTTTGGAATGCTGCATTGGATTTTTAATAAAAGAAATAAAATAAAGTATAAGATAAAAAAATAAAAAAGTTGCTATGTAGACATTATGTTGGTGCACAATCATGGACTGTAATAAAATGATAAAATTTGTATTACATTAGACCAATCACTCCTAATATTATATCTCCTTAAAGGGGTTATCCCATGATTAATCTGAAAAATGAAAATCAGACATCCTATAGTACATGCCTCACATGGATCCAGAGATCTCCTCAGGGGTGGATTAAGCTGAAATACACCTAAATTAGGCGTATTTCAGGTGCAGATGGCGACTTTGCCCCGTTCACGCTAGGTCTAAAATTGTGGGCATGACATGGGCGAGGATTAGGGCCGGGCCATATGGAGCTTTTTATTGTTTGAAAATGGGAGCAGAGGTCAATTGTGTTGGTCTTTTTAGAGAAAACTGTTGGGAATTGGGAAAAATCCATTTATTCCTATTTTTTTATGCTATGTTTAAAGGGGTTGGTCCAGGATTTAAGGGTCCATTCACACGTCCATAGCGTGTTTTGCGGATCCATGGATCCGCAAACCACGGACACCGGCAATGTGCGTTCCGCATTTTGTGGACCGCACATTGCCGGCACTAATAGAATATGCCTATTCTTGTCCGCAATTGCAGACAAGAATAGGACATGTTTTATTTTTTTCGGGAACGGAAATGCGGACCCGGAACTATAGAAATTAATGGGTCCGCAATTCCGTTCCGCAAAATGCGGAACGAAATTGCGGACATGTGAATGGGGCTTTAGTGGAATTACTGCAGAACACCAGACTGGCGAGGGTGCAGGGTGTCCGATAGTGATGACCGACCAACCTATCCTGAAGACAGGCCTTTACTTTTATAATCCTAGACAACCTCTTTAAGGAAGTTTGTTCAGCACCTAAGGGGAGAGTTGTCAAAACTGGAGTAAAGGAAAACTGGCCTAGTTGCTCATAGCAACCAATCAGATTCCACCTTTCATTTTTCAGAGCTCCTTTGGAAAATCAAAGGTGGAATTTCATTGGTTGCTATTGGCAATTAGGTCAGTTTTCCTTTACACCAATTTGATAAATGCCCCCCAATAGTATTTATCTCTTAAATATCTTCAAATTCCTCCTGCATAATATGCGTAATGTATGATGTCACTATAGTAGCAAGAATAAAAAACGTATTTTGTGTTTAAAATATGTCTCCCTCTCCTAGCTTTAGATGAAGCCTATATACAAAAGTACAGAAACTTTTTAGTAAAGGTGCTTAAAGGGGTTTTTAAAGTCTGGATAAGGCCTCATGCACACGACCGTACCGTTTTTTGCAGTCCGCAAAGCGCGGATCCGCAAAAAACAGAACGGGCGCCGGCAATATAAATGCCTATTCTTGTCTGTAGTGGGGCCGCGAATGGAGCGACGGATCCGGACAGCACGCGGAGTGCTGTCTGCCTCTTTTGCGGCCCCATTGAAATGAATGGGTCCGCATCCGAACCGCCAAAACGGCGGCTCGGATGCGAACCCAAACAACGGTCGTGTGCATAAGGCCTAAGTCATCAGTATCATTAGCATCTCACCGGCCAAGAAGGGCATTTAGTGCCGCCCCCTGCTGGTCATTTCTCATAATAATAATTGCCAGTATGTTTCTATACAGGATGTTACTAATGAGCGCTTCCATTGTGGGGTGCTCATTAGAACAGCCTTTAACGCCACCCCCCCCCTTTGTGTTAGAAAAAGAAAAAAAAAAAAAGAACACACCTCCTCCATTTGCTCACCGCGGTGAACACTCGCTGCTGACTGGAAGCTCAGGACAGACCTTCAAGTAGGGTGGCCACTGGCTTCATCCCAGAAAGCCAGACCTCACCGGCCACTCCCCCAAACTTCTAGACCACACCCCATCTTGACCATGCTCTGTTAAGCCACGCCCCCGCTCCATTAAGCAACGCCTCATCGCCGGCAGAGGTAGAGGAAGAACTTGGGGGCAGCCGGTGTGCTTCTCTCCCCTGTCTGCCGGCTCTAGTGACTGACTGGGGGTGAGAGAAGTCTGTTAGTGAGTAAGTTTGTGCTGCTGTCTGAGCGTGAGCTACTGAAAAGGAGGACATCCCTGCGTCCGTCCAGGCCCTGCACCAGACGGAGGACAGGGAGTCTGAAAACCGGACTGTCCGGCCTAAAACCGGACCTCTGGCCACCCTACCTGCAAGACGTCATCACGCTGGAGCGCAGGTCCTGTGCTGAGCTTCCAGTGAGTGGCGAGTGTTCACAGCGGCAGGATCAAATAGAGGAGGGGCATTATTAATAGTAGGGGGCACTACTGGGGGCATTAGTAATTCTGGGGGGTACTACTGTGGGCATTACTATTACTGGGGGCTGTACTAGGGGCACTAATGGGGGCATTACTATTACTGGGGGGCACTACTGGGGACACTAATGCTTTTACAAGGATAATGGAGCGAACCAAATTGTGTAAACAAAACGGGAGCCATGGTGTCATGGCACATAAATATACACAGTAAAATATATCTTACCTCTATAAAGGTGACTGTGGTATATTCCAAGAAACTTCTGGAAAGGCAGGAGACCGTGTCGAACATCTTGATTGGAGGTCGATCTAACGGCTTGGCACCTTTAAAAGAAAGTAAAATCCGTTACTGGCGCATTGACGTAAGTAGCACACATCTGAAATCCCTCCCCTTATAAATCATTCATGTCGCGTTGCTATCATAATTGAGCGGACTATTTGAAAGGTTGTTTCAGTTTTAATTAATTCTGTTTTATTGGTTTTAATTATACTGGTAACATGTTAGCGCGGCGGCCATATGCTACCATTATACAAATAATAAATAATTAAATAATAAATTAATTTGTTATTCTTTATTTAATAAGTTAAGAGTTTACTTAATTTAATATATTAACATTGGGCCTATGACACCATGCAGTTTAAGAAGGAGATATGCATAGGACAGGTCTGTGATGTGTCCTGGAGACTTCTTCTTCCCACAATGCAAAGCATTTCCCAAGATGCCTTGCACAAACCGACAATGCAGTAGTCTTTGTAATATATAGTGTAATACAGTTTAACACCACTAGATTGTGCTATAACCACAGTGAACAACCCCTAGAATACCCTGAATGTGGCAACAGTAATCTATAATCATTTTCTAACCCTGCTGGGCAGGACATTATTACTGGGGGCACTAATAGGGGCATTATTCATTTTGGGGGCACTAACTGGGGCATTTATATTATTGGGGGGCACTAATGGTGGCATTAATATTACCAGGCAGCACTAATGGAGGCATTACTATTACTGGGGGCACTAATGAAGGCACTATTCATTCTGGGGGCGCTAATGGGGGCATTATTAATTCTGGGGAGCTCTAATTGGAGCATTATTCATTTGGGGGGCACTAATGGAGGCATTACTTTTACTGGGGGTAATAATGGAGGCATTATTAATTCTGGGGGGGCACTAATGGAGGCATTACTATTACTGGGGGTAATAATGGAGGCATTATTAATTCTGGGGGGCACTAATGGAAGCATTACTATTACTGGGAGAACTAATGAGGCATTATTAATTTTGGGGGGTACTAATGGGGGCATTACTATTACCGGGGGGCACTAATGGTGGCATTATCAATTCTCGGGGCAGGGGCATAACTACCATAGTGGCAGACCATGGGACTGCTATGGGGCCCAGGGCAAGAGGGGGCCCAGTCTTAGTTGGGATCATCCCCTCTTCGACTGGGGGTGAAAACTTGGTCAGGACTCAGTGAGGCAGTGGAAAAATGTCCCAAGGGTCATTGAAAAGGTTTTAGGCAGAAACTCTTCTGTCCTGTGGGGGGGGGCCTGGTTTGATCCTTGCTATGGGGCCCTTACGTCTCTATGTAAGCCGCTGTCTGGGGGCACTAATGGAGGCATTAAAGGGGTTGTCCCTTTTCTGAACCCAGACATACCCACATTTTCACCTAAGAAGCCCCCCTGATATGAGCATCGGAGCATTTTATGCTCTGATGCTCCCCTTTGCCCTGTGCTGAATCGCGCAGGCAAAAGGCATTTTCAGGAGATCCGGTGACGTACTAGGCTCTTCATAGGGACTGCTAGGCGGAGGCTTCAGCCCAGCAGTAAGACTGATGACGTCACTGGCACTATTTCGGCAGGCTTTAGCGCTGCCCTAGCCTGTAAAACGCCCACCAATCAGAGCCGGAGATGTCACCGAATACACTGCTAGGCGGAAGCCTCGCCTAGCAGTGTAAAAACAAAAAAGCTCTTGCCTTGCACGAGAAGGCACCTGCCCTTGCAGTGGCATCACGGCCTTCTCCAGCTTTTCCTAGGCCAGTGACGTCATGTTCATCGGTCACATGGCCTAGGTGCAGCTCAGCTCCATTGAAGTAAATGGGACTGGGCTGCAATACCAAGTACAGCCACTATATTATGTTTGGCGCTATGCTTGGTGTGCAGAGAGAAGGCTGCCGCACTCACAGGAGCACCCATGTCTTCTCAAAAAGCTGATCGGCAGGAGTCCAATCGGATACTGATAATCTATCCAGAGCAGGCATGCTCAACCTGCAGCCCTCCAGCTATTGCAAAACTACAACTCCCAGCATTCCCAGACAGTCTACAGCTATCAGCCTACAGCAGGGCATGGTGGGAGTTGTAGTTTTACAACAGCTGGAGGGCCACAGGTTGAGCATCCCTGATCCAGAGGATAGGTCATCAGTAAAAAATAAATAAAAAAAACACTTGGAAAACCCCCGTTGTATTGTATACAACGTTAAAGGGTTTTCTGTCACCAGAATTAACCCTACTAAACTGTCTGACATTAGCAATGTGCTAATGTTAGCAGACCCTAAGGACTCTTTCACACAGGCATCGCATGTGAGGGCCGGATAGGATGCGGGTGCTTGGCGGGAAAATCGTGCGATTTTTGCCTGCGAGTGGGGTGAGTATTGTATGCGATTGCGTTGCGTTCCTCAGTTTTTTTTGGCGCAAGTGCAATGCATTTTGCATGTGCGTGAGAAAAAACTTAATGTGGTACCCAGACCCGAACCCGGGCGTCTTCACTGAAGTTCGGGTTTGGGTTAGGTATTCTGTCGATTTTTATATTTTCCCTTATAACATGGTTATAAGGGAAAATAATAGCATTCTGAATACAGAATGCATAGTACAATAGCACTGGAGGGGTTAAAAAAAATAATAATAAACTCACCTCATCCACTTGTTCGCGCAACCCGGCTTGTCTTCTTTCTTCTTCTTTGAGGACCTGGAAGAAAAGGACCTTTGGTGACGTCACTGCGCTCATCACATGGTCCATCACATGGCCCATCACCATATATTTTTTTAACCCCTCCATCACTAATTCACTTAGCATTCTGTATTAAGAATGCTATTATTTTCCCTTATAACCATGTTATAAGGTAAAAATATAAAAATCTACAGAATACCTAACCCAAACTTCAGTAAAGAAGTCCGGGTTTGGGTACCACATTCAGTTTTTTCTCACGCACGTGCAAAATGCATTGCACTCGTGCCAAAAAAACTGAAGAATGCAATGCAATCGCATACAATACTCACCCTACTCGCAGGCAAAATCGCATGATTTTCCCGCGATGCATCCTATCCGTCCCTCACACGCGGCGCCCGTGTGAAGGAGTCCTAACTATACTATTCTTATGCTTATTGATGCCCCCTTTACTGCACAATTTTAACTTTGATGATATGAAAATTTGCCTCTACGTGGAGGGGGGGGGGGGGGGGGTTGCATTGCTCCTGCTCCTAGAGGCTCCGTTCTCCCACCTCATGTCACGCCCTGCCGTCCTTGATTGACAGGGCCAGCGTTCCTCTCCTCCTGCCGGCCCTGTGTGCTGGATAAATCTCGTGCCTGCGCAGTGCTGTTTACCCAGCACACAGGGCCGGCATGAGGAGACGAACGCTGGTCCTGTCAATCAAGGGTGGCAGGGCGTGACATGAGGTGGGAGAACGGAGCCTCTAGGAGCAGGAGCAACGTTCCCCCCTGCACGTAGAGGCAAATTTTCATATCATCAAAGTTAAAATTGTGCAGTAAGGGGCGCATCAATAAGCATAAGACAGACAGTTTAATAGGGTTAATTCTGAGAGAAACCCTAATGGGAAGCTGGAAAATGTTTCTAAAAGGGGTAAAAAAAAACGTAAAAAAACAATAGTTTTATGGGTTTTGTTAACTTCATTCTCCGGGTCTGTATGATTACAATACATTTCTATAGTTTTTCTTGTGCTTTAATACTGAAAATAATAAAAACTTTGGAAAATCGAATTATTTTTTCATCGGCATATTCTGACCCCATAACTTTTTTTATAATTACGTCTACGGAGCTCTGCGAGGGCTCATTTGTTTGCAGGACAATCTGCAGTTTTTACTGATGCCATTTTGGAGTGTGCGGGACTTTTTGATTACTTTTTATTCAATTATTTGTGGATGCGACGAAAAAAAATGCAAATAGGCAGTTTTTATTTTTTTCCGTCCATTATGGCGTTCACCATATCGGATAAATCCGTTTATATTTTAAAAGTTTTTGCAGTTTGGGACGCAGCGATGCCTACGATGTTCTTTTTATTATTATTTATTTTTATTGCAGATTTGTTATGTTCTTATCATTTTGCTCAACTGATAAACCCACAATTTGTACATGGCATTTGTATGTAGCTTGTCATCATGGGGATGCATAGATCTGCAGAGGTGCTGCATACCGGAAATGGAAAAAAATTAAAAATTTATAATTTTTTTTACATTACATTTTTACTTTAAAAAAAAAAAAAAGTGGCTCCATTTAGGTTTAGAGAAATTGTTTACACCAAGCCCAAAAGGGGGCGCAGCTTATTAGGAAAGGGCGTGGCTTAATTCAAAATGGGTGTGGCTTAATATGTGCCATTTTGGGCCAAAATTGCACCACAATTCTGGCAAAAAATTCTCTCTGACTAAACCAATAGCTGGCATAGAGTCAGTGAAAAGTGCCTTTTTGCATCAGATTTCTCATCCAGCCTGAACTCCTGTGATAGATCTGGTGCAGGTCTAGTTTACCCCTTCCATAGGATTGGTAAATCGTCTCCATTATATCCCTAATACTGGGAATACTGGTGCATCTGTGCATGTACAGCCGCTCTGCAGTGCTACACTGCATGCTGGGATTTGTAGTTCTGAACCAATCCCTCCAACTCCACTGCACTGTAGGCGCTCTTCTCCACCTGCCATCTTTATGGTACGTCCCTTCTGCCTTCTCCGCTCCTCCTCCGCCTCTATGGTAGCTGCTGACGCGGCGAGCGCTGATTGGCTCAGCTGTTTTCTGGCGTCGCAGCCTGGCAGAGACCTGAGACAGAGACATGTGACCCGGAAACTGAGTTTAGACAGCAAGAGACATTCTTGGAACGACAGAGAGACAAACAAGGACTTGTGCGGAGCAGAGACACTGGCCTGGGGGGAAGAGACGGCTGTGAAGAGACTAGCCTGCACTGAGAGAGAGACTGCTCTGTGTCCAGTCACTGACACCTACCAAAGCCCCATAGACTTGCAGGAGCTAATGTAATACTGAGAAGCAAAGTACCACGGCTCCCGTGCGCTGTAGACATGCTGCAGGCGACAGGAAGGCACTGAGAGGTAATGAGACTGCCAGGTAGACATTTCTGGGGTGACATGTGGGTGGACATTGCCTGAGACCGCCAGTAACCGTAAGAGACAGCCTGGCTGATGTCATGCTGAATACTGCGCCGTAGTCGCTGTGAAAAAGTGCCTGGTGTGAACTGGCGCTGGCAGTCAGGTCCCAGAAATAGCGCCATTCTTTCCTACACCTGGCGCCGTTTTTACGCCTTTGTTATTAATTTTTTTTTAAGTTTAATTTGTCTCCAAACTTGGGGGTTGCCACTTGCCTCCGCTCGTCCAGACGGTGACCGCGTGACTTTATATCTAGGACCAGCGCCGTTCCCAAAATATAGCCATCTGGGGAGCAGGGAGAGATAAGCGTGGCCAAATAGCTGTGGCGCCACTTATCGCTGCAGACATCCAGGTAGATATTCATATTAAATCCCGATCCTATATTCCTAATTCCTAAACTTTTTTTTTTTTGTTTACTATTTTTCCAGGATTATTGAAAACAAAATGAATGAATGAGTGGCTTCCCCGTAGTAAGGCCACGTGCCCGCGGCCGTGTTACGTTTTTGGATGGGGCCTCTACTGCACCCCTGTAGGCCTCCGTTCTCTTACGGAGGTATCTTCTGGTTGATTCTGTATGGCGGGGTCTATTGAATGGTGTGTGTGTGTAGGGAGATCTTCTCGGCACATGGGGCCACCAGTCACTGGCAGCAGGGATGATGTCATTACGGATGTGCACAAGACTGGTAATAAGTAGTGTTGAGCGAACTTATGTTTTAAGTTCGGCATCTAAAGTTCGGGTTATCGAAGAATCGCGTTATGGATTCCTCTTCCACGGAATTTAGAATCCATAACGCGATTCTTCGATAATCTGAACTTTAAACAGAAGTTCGCTCAACACCAGTAATAAGGATGGGAGCAGAGTAAAGTCTGTAAAGATTTTCAAATTTAGAAATTTTCCCTATAAAACGGGATCAACTAGACAAGCCTCTACGATGCTCGCGTGTGCGCTGTGAAATTTTGGCAAAGTATATTGAAAAAGTTGAAGTCCATGGTAAAAAATCTGCAACCTCAGTTTGTCATGCTGCAGATTTTAAAAACCGCACCACAGGTCAGTTTCTGCATTGAAAAATTCAGCATCTTAGGCTTGAGCCTCATCCCCCACGGCTGGTACCATAATCCGCTGCAGGTTTTCAGTTTACAGATCGGCAATCGGCAGCATTTCCGCTACGTGTGCACTTAATTTTTAATTTTTTTATTTTTTACAGCTGTAGCGCCGCGTTCTCCCAAACTTTTGCATGGTATTCTGCCTGGGGAGGGGCTGAGAGGGTAGGATCTCGTGACCACGGCAAAATCCGCTGCCTATCCCATGGTAAAAACCGCTGCAGTTTTTTTTTTTTTTTTTTTGTTTTTTTTTTAAACGGTGCATTGAGTGGAACTAAAAATCAAGCTGGCTCCCACGGCGGCCTTCCGAGGTGTCTTGGAGCAGTCCGGAAAACCGCACAGGAAAAATCCTCGGCTGCGTGGACTGTCGCGCGGCCTCCCATAGAAAGCGCAGAGTTGACGTGGTTTTCTGCAGCAAATCTGGCCCCAAAAAAATATCGTATGAACATACCCAAAAGTTGTGCTTATAGGCCGCCGCCCAGGGTTTCCACATACGGCTGCGACTACGAAAAACCTGAATGCAAGTTTTACAGCTTGACTGACGAGTATGACTACTTTTTGTTAATTTAGTGGAAATGTTTTTTTTTTTTTCCTTTTAGGAGAAGTGAGACTACTTGACACTTAATAATCTGTCATACTTGTACTTCATTGTGGGCACGTATCTGCAGACCGCAGCTGTTATCAAGGCACTTTACAGATGGAATACAGTGACATTCATTTAATCGGTCGTCTACTAATCCAGAAAATCTGATAATCCAGCGCTCGTTCCCAGCGGAGAGCTACAGTGTAGTGTGGAATTTCACAGGAGCACGAGGAGAAGCCTGAGCAGAGAGAACACACTCTATAGGGATTGTCTGACGTGTATGGAAGCCTCCCCAGTGCCCCTAAGGCCTCATGCACACGACCGTTGTGTGTTTTGCGGTCCGAAAATTGCGTATCCACAAAACACGCATGGCGTCGTGTGCGTTGCGGAATTTACGGAACGGCGCGGACAGCCATTGATATAACTGCCTATTCTTGTCTGCAAAACGGACAAGAATAGGACAGGTTAGTTATATATATATATATATATATAATTTTTTTTTTTTACGGAGCAACGGATGCGGACAGTGCTGTTCGCATCTTTTGTGGCACTATTGAAGTAAATGGGTCCTCATCCAAGCCGCAAAAACTGCGGACCAAAACAGCGGTCGTGTGCATGAGGCCTAAATGTGTTAAAAAGAACATTTCATCTCCAGCGCTGCAGCTCCTGTTTGGCGGTACTGTATACGACAATGTCACCGCTGCAGACCAGAGGCGAGGTCGGAACAGCAGCGCTGGAGACAATGGGGACTTACATGGTGAGCGAGCGCACGTTCCTTTATTGATTGAACACATTTAGAGCACTGGGGAGAGTTCGATATAAAATCTGTATAGGCGTACATGCACACGGTGCAGATTACATGCGGAAAATCTGCAGTGTAGTAAAGTAGCAGCTAAGTGGATGAGATGTTCAAAATCTTAAGTGCCCCAATGCGGAAGTTTTCTGCTCTGATATTGACCTGCGGTGCTGATTTTGAGCTTTGCCGCATGTCAATTGTCTGTGTGGATTTTCAGTTCTGATTTCACCCTGCGAAAGGTGAGACCTGGGGCAAATCCGCAAGTAACGCAAACAGAGTGTGGTACGAAAACACAGCAGCAACCGTACAAGATCGGCATGGAAAATCCCCATTAGCTACACTACTGTATGCATGTACCCCCATGGGTCCGCAATCCGGAAGGTCCGGTGCGGAACGGAGGCACGGAAGCACTATGGAGTGCTTCCATGGGGGTTTCTCTAAATACAACATTTTTTTTCCCGGTGAGAACGGATCACGGACTCATTCAAGTTGAATGGGCCTGTATCCGTCGCGCCAGCCGCACGGATAGGGTGCCTTAACACGAATTTTCCGCAACTGAAATTCAGTTCCTTTCATTTGAGTGGAGCGGCGAGCAGATGGATTTCTGCAAGCCCTATCCAGGGGAATAGAAAGTATTTTCATTTGCGAAAAACTCTGCAACAAAATCGGCGGAGTGTGAAGCCGTCCCAGAGTATATCCTGGCAGAACCCCCCCCCCCCCCCCGTCACTTCTGATTGAGGTTGCTTCTGCAGCAAGTGCATGGATTTCTGCACGCTCCATTCCGATGAATGGGGACAGTCGCAGAAGTTTGTGCATCAAATCTGCCACATGTGAATATACTTTTATAGACATGGTTTTATTGCGGCTTTTCTTCCTTTATTGCAGCCTTCCTTCCTGGAGTTTCTCTGCGTTCTGCTACTAGTGAGATTTGTATTGTTTTCAATGACCCCCAGTCGTTGGGAATACTGGATAATCCAGCACTCGTCCGGTTTCCTTGATGCTGGGTTCCTGTCTGCTCTGATATGTCTGTCATAGAAGTACATTTTATTTCCTGTAATATAACAAGTCTGGAGCATCTTTTCTTAGACCTGTATTAAGCTGTTCCTCTGTTATTCCTCTTTAAAGTTTGTGAATAAATTGACACCTGAGCGTTACCAGTTGGGGGGGGGGGGGGTCTTTACATAATCTGGTACAGATCAATCAGTGCAGACTGTAGGATACACCTTTGACTGGGAGAATGGTAACACTTAGCTAGTATTCAGGTTATTCATAAATTTGTAAAAAGGAGGAATAACAGAGGAATGACACAATGTCAAGAGAAAAATGTTCCGGGATTTCTATATTATGGGAAATGCAAGCATTTACTAAAAGGGATGTGTCAGGAGACCCATCCCATCAGTTTTATTACATTGCTTTACCAATTGATACCAACAAGATGTTTTTGATGTATTACAGACTTCTGGTGCGTGAGCTAACGATGGCTTCCATGGCTGGATAGAGTACCTGCTACTATGGAGATGCCTGCAGTCTTGGAAAGTGCAAACCTTCCCTCTGAGGGGTCACGTATACAGAAGGAGGATACTGAAATAGAGGACAATGGGGACGTATTTTACACACAGGAGGGGACAGGTGACGAGCAGTGTCCCAACCAAAACACTAAACAAGAAGACGGCACAGATGACGTGGGCGAGGAGCCCGCTCAGGTTGATGGTGTAGACGATTTAGCAAATGTAGATACGACGAGGGTGGAACTAAACGTGGAAAGTTCTTCGGGGGCTGTAGGTTCCCTGGGTAGTGCCCAGGAAGAACAGACCATGGAATTGTCTTCCGTCATCTCATTACCAGTCAGCCAGGACTTGGAGGCCTTGCCTCACAGGACCGAATTGGCTTCTTCCAGTCCGGATATTACAGATGAAGCAAAGGTTGACTGTGATGAGGGACCTGCAGCCACTGCAGGAGAGGACCAAGGGAATGATACAAAGGGGGCCAAAGAGGAAGGAGCCCCAGAAGAGGAGAATGGTCGCAGTAAACAGGGGCCGAAGAGAGTCACGTTTCCTAGTGATGATGACATTGTATCTGGTGCCCTAGAACCCAAAGACCCGTGGAGACATGGTGAGGACTGTGAACCCTTACTTATTTCCGTAACTGTTATATTTGCCTAATTTCTGAATTGTTTTGGGGTAAGTGCTGGCAGCGACCTCTTGTTTCTGGGGGGGGGGGATTTGGACTGGAAAAGCCAACTAGTCAGATTCTTGCTTTCCCTAACAGCAGCCTGTGTGCAAGCCCCGTAGACATTACATTATTGTTGGTTTGGACTAGATTGGTCTCATTTTATTTGGTGGGCACCTTTGTGCTGCGGATTCACCAGCATTGCAGATTTTACAGATTTGCCACAGAGTTCTGCTTTGTTGTATTCGGTGAAAAGCAAGTTCCTATTTAACCTTGGGACGGAATACTTTGTTGAAGGGAACTTTTCGTGAGGATCTAAACTCTAGCCTGTTATCCATCCTGGTGAAAGGTTTATATTGATGTCCTTTTGGATTATGACAGATTCAGCATAATGCAGAAAAAAAACAAAAAACTTGACCTGTAAGAAGTCCTCCTTTTGGCTTGGTTGACATCCCACAAGCTGGGTACATCGCCACCACATCCAGCACATGCGCAGTGAAGCAAGGTGTATTGACCTCAACTCAATATCCACCCTGCGCATGCGCCAGATGCCCTGGAGTTGGCTTGGGATGACACACCCGGCCTATGTAACCTCAGTGAAGCCAGGAGGTGAACCAGCCAGGTTAAGGTACCAAAATAATTTGGGAAGATGGACCTTATTTTGCCCAGCATTGGATGTCATAGTGGGTTTTTCTCCTTGCTGAAAATCTGTTTCCTACATCTAAATGGGGTTGTTTCTGCAGCTGATGGGTTTCTGCAAGCCCCATTCAGATGAGTGGGTCAGTGCTGCAACTAACCTACCAGTAGGGATGAGCGAATCGACTTCGGATGAAACATCCGAAGTCGATTGACATAAAACGTTGTTCTAATACTGTACGGAGCAGGAGCGGCATACAGTATTAGAATGTATTGGCTCCGATGAGCTGAAGTTATTGCAACTTCGCGCAATAACTTCATAAATTAATTTGTACTGTAAAAAACAATTTCCCGAACTCGGGTTCAGTACTAAGTGGTACCTTGCAACTGAACCAGATTTCGAGAAATAGTTTCTTACAGTACAAATTAGTTTTAAAAGTTTTATTGTGCGAAGTCCTGCGAGACTTCGCGAAGCAATAACTTCAGCTCATTGGAGCCAATACATTCTAATACTGTGTGGCGCTCCTGCTCCGTACAGTATTAGAATGAAGTTTCATGCAAATTGACTTCAGATGTTTCATCCGAAGTCGATTCGCTCATCCCTAGTTACCAGTATCAGATCGGTGGGAGTCGGACACACAGCACTCCCACCAATCAGCTGTTTTGGGCTACTGCAGTGCCGGAAACAGAAGGCTCTGTACGCTGTGTAGTGTCCGTGCCGGAGTGGTGCACCGCCACGATAACCTGTTTCCTGCAGCCACGGCACTGGAAACTATACAGTGTACAGAGTGGAAGCTTCATTTTAACTAAGTCTGAGCTGCAGTACCCCGGCATAGCCCCTACACGGTGTACAGCGCCGCCGGCCTCCTGCTCCATACAGTGTATAGTTTCTGGTGCGGTGACAGCGGCTGCTGAAGCAGCTCATCGTAGTAGTGTTGCGAGACGGACCCCACAAATCTATACCGAGGATAGGTCATCAATATCTGTGTCCTGGAAAATCTGTTTAAGGCTTCGGCTACAATGCGATTTTGGTCGCTTTACAAGATGTCACACCCAAGGGTCGCAGTGCTAGCCTATAAATGAATGGGATCACCGTGCGACAAATGTTCGCCATGACCCCAGAATTGCAAAAAATCCCAACACTGCTAGATTTCTTATGATTCTACTGTCGTGGCAAGCGTGTGAGTCAGGCAGCACACCCCGTTAATTTCTATGTTAGTAGCGCTACACTGTTATCCTTGGGCGTCGCACAGCTAAGATCGCAGCGTAGCCGAACCCTAAGGCCACCTGCACATGTTGCGGAATAAAGGCGGGGGAAAAATGCTGCGTATTACAGTACCAGCAAAATGCTGTACACAAATCTCGTGTACACTTTGCTGACATGCATTGCGGATTTCAAAATCTGCAGCATGTCAATTATGTTTGCTGTTTTAGCTGCAGATCTCACGATTTCACCCTTTTCAATTGAAGAGTGAGATCTGCGGCAAAACCGCAACAAATCTGCACCAAAAATCCCTATTAGGATTGGTATGGATATGCTCCAGAAACGTACATAAATCTGCACAGATCAGTGCGGATCTTATGTGTTCACCTGCACTTGTGTGCACTGCAGGTGGCCTAAGGGTACATGCACACGTTCAGGATTCATGTGCGGAGAATCTGCACTGAAATCCGCAGGTCTTCGCAGGCAAATCTGTGCGGTCAATCCGCATCAATTGGTGCAGATTTGCGTGCAGATTTGGTCCGGATTTTACGAAGTGTATGAAGAAAATCCGGTCAGGAAAAATAAAATAAATTGACATGCTGCGGATTTTAAAATCCGCACTGCAGGTCAAAATCCGGGCAGAAAATAATCCACGTTGTGTGCATTGAGAATTTCAAATTCTCATAGAATACAATGTACATGACCTATGGTACGGCTTTTTCACATGCAAATCCGCACGGAAAATCTGCACGCAATCCTGATTGTGTGCATTTCGCCTAAAAGGTTTTGTGCAGAAATGCCCCCAAGATGGTGACATTGGGGAGAGATTTGTGATCCTAGCAATCCCTGCGCTCTGATGGTGTCTGTACAGGTCTTTCCAGTTTACCAGGCATCTAATGATTTTTGTCTACAGGGACAATTCTTTTCCATTCTGATCACTTCAGCGTCGCCCATACACTTTAACACGTATGCTGTACAGGAGAAGCACCGCTCTGTTTTTCCTGCGGTAAATAACATGGGGTCTGTCACGACTGACTGAAAACAATGGTGCAGTGTGAGCTCCTTAGACAAGTACCAGCCACCAAGCGAGTAACCCCAGCCCCGCAGAGCTACATCGTCCTGGCCCTATAGTATTACATTCCTCTGAAACCAGATCTGACCTCGTTCTGGGCTGATTAATTATAAATCAAACCCAGCACTTATTCGTTATTTATTAACCGGACTCGCCATTCTTGCACTGAGAGCGGCGATTATCGTGAAGCTTTTATTTCAGTGTGTTTGTTCTCTTTTTACGGAATGACACTCCAGGAATTTTTTACTTCTTGTCCAAGGGATGTTTAATTTTAATCCCATTAAATGGGCAAAAAAAAAAAAAAAAAGTCTGTCCAAGGGTATCAAAGTGAACTGGAGATTAAGCGTTTGAGAAATATCGGAGTCAGCAGGTTCTTTAAGTCATACTCCTCTTCTGTATCGCCTGCTGCCTCGTCAGCAGTTTGTATTCGGCAGGGAGAACACAGAGGTTGCTCTTTGCACAATGGTATGTAATGGTGCAAACTATTGTTCTGCACCCGTCTGGTTAATGGGTTCAGGGCATTGTCTTGTTGGCAGGTGCATGTGCCCCTGGTAGTATCGCCCCAGCTATGTTTCCAGGGTAGGCTGCATTTAGTCTACAGGGCACATCTACTGAACACCCCAGGCTTAAAGGGAGTCTTTCACCTAAACTGACCATTATAGAACACTAACACCATGATCTGCATTATAGTCCCCATATTGGAATGCTACTTACCGCATAGCTGTCCGTCGCTTATTTTCGCTAAAAAACACTCTTATTCAATATGTTAATTAGGTTCTGAAGGTGCCAGGGGGCGGCGTTTATGCGGCCGGTGCCCAGGCCCCTCATCGCTTTTCATATGAAACCCCTCTCCTTTCCCCCCCCTGGCCCGCTGCTGGCTGACCTGTTACATGTGCACTTGGCAGCTGAAGGCATCTGTGTTGGTCCCATGTTCATATGTGCCCGCATTGCTGAGAAAAATGGTCTTTTGATATATGCAAATGAGCCTCTAGGAGCAACGGGGGCGTTAGCGTTACACCTAGAGGCTCTGGTCTCTCTGCCACTGCCGCGCCCTCTGAACTTTGACAGGTCAGGCAGTGAAAACATCTTCGTTCTTGGCCCCGTAAATCAAAGTGCAGAGGAAGCAGCAGTAAAGCGGAGCCTCATGGTGTAATGGTAACGCCCCTGTTGCTCCTAGAGGCTCATTTGCATATAGTAAAACATCATGAACATGGGACCAACACAGATGCCTTCAGCTGCCAAGCGCACATGTAACAGATCAGCCAGATTTATAGGTACAAAACTGCTGACAGATTCCCCGTTAAAACAAATGGAGGGGACCTGATCTTTCTTTCCTAGAGAGCGTCCATTGGGTATGAATGAACCGTTGCATATTAGATGGTCGAGCAGGCCCAAAATCAGTGGGTTCACCAACATTCAACCTAATGTGGTATGGTCGCCTTAACTTTTTGGAAATTTAGCAGATTATAAAAAACTGATTTGATCAGTAAAATGAACATTTTGGAGTGTTTCTGCAGTGTGATTTTGATTCTTGATGAGATGTGCCAGACTCTGGAGCTGCTCTTGATTTGAGTGTAGGCCGCGCTTCTGAGTCATCTGATGATGAGCACGATGTCCAAAAAGTGTCAACATCCCTGAGTCAGAGTAAGGCCCCATGCACATGGCCGTTGTTCACTGGCCGTGTGCGGGCCGTGGAACCGCGGCCTGGATCCCTTCCTGTGAGCTGGAGCGCACGGCGTCACTGGTTGCTATGACGCCGTGCGCTCCCTGCTGCCGCCGCAATACAGTACTACACTGGTATGATCTATACCAGTGTATTACTGTACTGTGCCGGCAGCAGGGGGCGCACGGCGTCATAGCAACCAGTGACGCCGTGCGCTCCAGCTCACAGGAAGGGATCCAGGCCGCGGTTCCACGGCCCGCACACGGCCGTGAACAACGGCCGTGTGCATGGGGCCTAAGGGGGAGAGACCGGAACGCCGTGGTCGATAGAAGAGACGAGCTTTGGAAAACCAAAACCTCTGTAGAGAAGATCCTATTTATGTCTTGTCTGCTGGTGTAGGAAGAACCTACCTTCTGTCCCCTGGACTTGTCCAGATGTACATGTAGATACCTTTTTTTTTAAATTAATCTTTATTTTACAAAAACATAAAGTTAATACATAGACCAATATCAATCACACTAGTATAAAAATTATACCAATAAACATCATATCCATCGCATCTATGTATAGAGTATACAAATCATAAATAACCTTCCCCCCCCCCCCCATTAGCTGCTGTTCCCCTCAATTCAGTAAAGTACAACATACAGCACATACATTAGATATTTCTACGTGGCTCTGCGTGCAACTCTCTGATTCCTTTCACTATCCTCGTAAATTTTAATTTGTTGAAGGTATGCACCCCACTCCTTAGACGAGGGCTGGGAAGCAGAGCCCCAATACCTGACCACTATAGCTTTCGCTACCATCAATCCCCTCATCCAAATCCGCCTAACCTGATGGGGAACTTCCGTTTCCGAAGTATAGTCTCCAAAGATCACTATCAGGATCCCCGGATTATAGTTCATAGAGGATTCCTTTTGTAAAGCAAAGAAAACCTCTTCCCAATATTTTCTTATTTTACTACAACTCCAAAGCATATGTGCAAAATCAGCGTTCACGTAACCACATTTAGGGCAACAACAGTCCCGATCCCTATTTTGGGGGAACTTTCCTTGGGTTTTGGGCGTATAATACAGTCTATGAAGGATCTTAAATTGGATCAATCTATGAGCACTGGATACTGACGCCTTTCTCACATTCCTGTAGATAGTAGGCCACTGTAAAGAGGGGCAATTCAACTCTTGCTCCCATTTACCTGGGGCCTTAAAAGGTGTTACAGTAGCCAGTGCCATTCAGAGTTTAGCATATAATCGAGATAGTTTCACCTTCTGGTCCTTCTGAGCGTCACAATAATCAAAAAAAATATTCTCTTGTGGAAATATACGGCCCCTATTCCTAGAGGCTTCAAATACATGTTTCAAACGTGCATACATGAATAAATCTAATGGTGAAGCATCAACCAACCCAAATTCCGAAGGTGATTTAAATCGACCTAAATAAAATAGGTGAGACACCCTATTGATGCCATTACGTGTCCAGTAACCAAACTCTGTAATTTTAGAAAATTCCTCCAGCTCCCCATTCCCCCACAGAGGGGTGAAAACAAATGGGCCGGAAACTTTAAGAAGCTCCTTCAACCTATTCCACACCCTCTGTATTGAGAGAGGGATCAACAAGGTTTTTCTCATTCCCATAAACTCAGTTTCTAAACATGAAAAAATATTTTCTATTGGTTTGTCCATGACTTTATTCAAATACCGTAAAAGTAAACTCTTTCCAGTTACAACACCGCTGAATCTGTGTGCAAAAATAATAACCTTGAAAAAAAGGAAGTGACAGCCCACCATCTGCCTCCGACAACCATAGATATCTCTGCTTTATACGCACCCTCTTCCTGCCCCAAATTAGATCATTAATCAAAGTCTGCAATCTATAAAAGAAAATATCCTCTATCCAAATGGGAGAAGCACACATCGGAAACAAAACCATGGGCAAAATAACCATCCTGATCAGTGCGATTCGGTCTATCTGTGCCAGTATCAATTTCCGCCAGGCACCAACCTTAGTCCTCACCCTATCCAGCTCTGGGGCCAGATTGAGCTCACAATATCTACTTATGGGAACCCCTATCTTAATCCCCAAATAATCTAAGGTATCATTGGGGGCCAAAACACGAACTCGGCTCTCTACATCTACAGCTTTCCGATTCAGCGGGAGGAGCGATGACTTTGCCCAGTTAATCATATATCCTGATAATTTACCATAGTATTCTATTACCTCCATAACATACGGAAGGATTTTCCAACCCTGATCTAAAAACAGGATCACGTCATCTGCATAAAGGCTTATTTTATCGCTGACTCCCGCCACCCCAAAGCCGTCTATACCCCTCTCTAATCGGATCTGACAAGCCAACGGTTTCCCTCTCCGCATCATGACAGGAGAAGTAGTGATACCATTGATATTAATATATGCAGCCGGCTGTTCATATAACATTTGAGTCATTCCCAAGAATGAGTTCCCAAGACCAAAATGAGACATTGTAGCCCACAGAAAAGACCGCTCCATCCTGTCAAACGCCTTCGCGGCGTCTAATGACAGGATGGAGTGGTCCACACCACCCCCCACAGACAAATTCAAAAACACCCTATATATACTGGACTGGATATGGCGGCCCGGGATAAAGCCCGTCTGGTCAGGATGGACCAGATCAGCTATAACCCTCTTCAATCGACAAGCAAGAATTTTGGCGAAAATCTTGTAGTCCGTATTTAAAAGCGATATAGGTCTATATGACCCCACATCGCATGGATCCTTATCCTTCTTTAGGACCAAAACCATCACTGCCTCTCTGAATGATGGCGGTAGAGAGCCAAGTACGCAGGAGTCATTGAAGACCCGAAGAAGGATTGGAAGGAGAGACCTGGCATGGTACCTATAGATTCGAAAGGTAATCCATCTAGTCCTGGAGAGGAACTATACTTTAAGGACGGAAGAACCGCTTGGAGTTCCTCCAGAAGGATGGGGGAGTCCAGTATTTCTCTATCCTGAATAGTTAATTGGGGAAGCGCCAGTTGTTGAAGATATTGATCCATATCAGTGCGACTAAACATAGACTCAGATTCATAGAGGGTAGAGTAATATTTCACAAATTCTTCTCTAATCTCTTCTGCAGATCTCGCTCCATTTCCCTGTAGGTTCCTAATTTCTTTTATACTAGTGTCCTCTCTCTGGTTGGCCACCAAACGAGCCAAAAACCTACCCGTTTTACCAGACTCGCAAAAATGATTCTGGCCCTGAAATAACAACTTGTGGTGTGCTTTTTTATATAAAAGTGTCTTAAGCTGAGAGTTAGCCTCCTTTTTAATTGAGTGATGAAATGTTCATTATGACTGTCAATCAGTGCGCCCCGTAAACTCCTTACTGTGTCTGTCAATTGATTTTCCCTCTGTCGTGTTTCCTTTCTGAATCTATGAATTTTGTTAAAATACAACCCCCTAATATGGGCCTTCAACGCGTCCCATACATGATGAATATGAGTTGAACCTACGTTGAAGCCCCAAAATTCCTGAATATCCTGGTCTATTCGGGATTGCTCCCCAATCACCTCAAGCCAATGCGAATTCAATTTAAAAGTTCTTCCTACGGATGGAGCCTCCACAAACACAATCAAAACTGGGGAATGATCCGAGATTCCATGGGGTTCATACCTCATCCTCTGGATCCGACCGCACAGGTCCCGGCTTGCAAAAGCCAAATCAATACGGGACATAGACCCGTATGACTGGCTAAAACATGAAAAAAAATTCTTATTGCCATATAGGTAGCGCCAGATATCTACCAGCGCCAGCTCCTGGCACACAGCAGTTAGCGGGGACCCACTGCGACCGTGCCCAGAGAGTGAAGAGAACCGATCCAACTCAGGGTCCGGGACTGCATTAAAATCCCCCACCACCAGTAAAGAACATTGATTTTTGGTAGATATATATTGACCTAAATGGGAAAGGACCGTTGCTTTAAATGGAGGGGGATGTAAATAAACGCCAATATTACCTCCTGTCTTTTCCAATACCCATGTAAAAATACATATCGCCCTTCTTTATCAATGGAACTATCTAGTGGCTGGAACTCCATCCCTCGATGAATATACACACTAACACCTCTTGCATAAGAGGAATAACAAGCGTGGTAAATCCTATCAGCTGTAGCATGGGTCTCTATTAGTGCCACAATTGCGGGCAGATGGCGGACCACAAGGTCAAAGACCACCGTCCTCTTCACTCTGTCTCCCAGCCCTCTCACATTCCAACATAAGATATTACACGGCATATGATATGAGTAGAGGTATCGCTAATCTCAGCGGAGAGGCACGCAAAACCACATAACAGAGAACAGCAGCCAATCCCTCCCTAAAACCCACCCCCAAACCCCCCCCTGCATGGTTGACAAGGCATTTTATAATACCCATCAACCTCTCGCCTACCACCAAACCTCCCCCCCACTACCTGTAGATACCTACAAGTTGAAACAGTGGTCATGGCTAAAGTCAGGCTGGTGCAGTGTTATTGGACAATATCGGCTTGTTTTAATGGAGAATGCATTTTCGGCTTCCCTTCAGTTTAGAAGCTCCTGGGGCAGGGTTGTCAACAACCATTACTCCTTTCTTCTGGGAAATACATGGACAACCAACATTTTTCATAGACTGTGTAGAAAATACAGAATTAAAGGGGTTGTCCTATCGCCAGGAAAGGTCATTCAATATCAGATCGTGGGGGTCCGGCACCCGGCCTCCCTGCCGATCAACTGTTTGACAAGGAGGCAACGCTCGCACCCTGGTTATTACACTGCGTGTCATCTCCTGTGGAGCAGCGACGTAGTGTAAGTACATGTACTCGTCCCCATTCAAGTGAACGGAGCGAGTACTTCAACGGCCAGTGTAATGAAGAGGAAGCGGCGCTCACATGGAGCGGGAGTGCCGGGTGTCGGACGCCCACTGATCAGATATTGATGACCTACCCTGATAGTTCATGAATATACATGGCAGAACAATCCCTTTAAATAGGTTAAACCTTTTTTTTCACTACTTGTGTGTTTTCACGCGACCATATGTTCGGTCCCATTTATTTTCATGGACCGCACACGGATGTCATGCTATTGTGCAACCAAGCCTCCCCTTATAGAACATGTCCTGGTGTTGTTTTGTGGACAGGAATAGGTGTTTTTTTTCAGTGAGGCCTGTGAAAATTGCAGGATGCACGCAAACCACATCTGTAAAACGGAAACTGTCATGTGAACGCACCCTTAAATGTCGGACTTTCTTTCCTTTCTATAGATGGGCAGCAGCTCATCAAGCATCTGCAGAAAATAGACCTCACATATGGTATATGGCAGGATGGCCAACCCAAGGCTCTCCAGCTGTTGCTAAACTACAACTCCCAGCATGCCCAGACTGCCTACAGCAGGGCATGGTGGGAGTTGTAGTTTTACAACAGCTGGAGGGACACAGGTTGGCCATTCTTGGTATACATTTCCTCCTCTGCTGTCTAGAGAGAGGTACTGTACAGCTATAGATTTCTATGAATTTAGAATTGGGGGTGAATGATTGAAAGATGTCTGAGCCGCGTCTCTATGAGACCACTATGCCAGGACTGAGGGGAAGAGAGCAGCTGGAGCATGATGGTCCACCTCTGAATGCAGGAGAAGGTGCACCAGAAGTGTAAGCACCAGGGGGCGTTACCACAGAGGAAAACGTAATGTATGTGCGGAAGTGGAAAATATATTTATTGCATGTATAATGCAGTAATACTTCATATGAAGTGCCCTATTCATTGCCAGGGCACCTTACTGCGGTCATGGAAGTAAACCGTGGCTGCACTAACAAGAGCGTGGCCTCTCTTCCATTTCAGAGCTATTGCAGTCATACCTCCATTGGCCCATGTCGTACATACCCATTTAAGAAGACCTGTCTCCTCTCCTGACATGTCTCCGTGTAATAATAATTCTGGAGCATCTTTTGTTATGATTCCTTTATTATTCCTACTAGAAGTTTATGAATGAATTACTAGCAGTTAGTAATAAAGGTCCAGATGGGTGTTACCAGTTGGAGGGGGGTCCCTACACTGGCAGCACTGATTGGATAGTATCAGACAGTACATGGACATATCCCCACGTGATAATACCTAGATGGACCTTTTATTGCAGACTGCTGGCGATTCACTCATAGACTACCAGAAGGAATAATAGAGAAATGGCACAACCTAAGAATAGATTCCCCCAGAATAAAAGATTTGTAGCGGGGCAGTAGATCTGCGGACTGAAGAAAATGTACAAACGAATGCGGGTTAGAGATCAGACCCAGGAAATATTGTGCAATTTGGAAGCGCCGTATCAAGGTCCTGTTTAATTGGCGCCTTGTTATAAAAAGGAAATAAAAAAGACGACGTATTTACACAGGAATGTAACCTATGATAACCTGTAATATCGGTCCCATGGAGTGTACATAACCAGTGTATTACAATATAGACTCTGCTGTCATGTAGTCCGTCATGCATATTCGCTTCTCTGCAGCGGAGAGCAGGATTGAAGGGGTCATCCGGCAGGGACCCAGTCACTGGGAGTGATTGTAAATTTAGTGCAGACATGATAAATCACGTGATGAGCCCAAATTTTATTCTTAATATTAAGAATAATTAACGCATTTTACAGCAAGATTATTAGTTATAATTACTGTATTTTTCAGACTGCGTAGTGCACCAAAAATGAGCTTAAAACTTTGGACCGTATTTTGTAGCCTCGCTCAGACTTGGGGTGCATTCACACGATCGTATAAATGGATCCGCATCCATTCCGCAAATTTGCGGACCCATTCATTTCAATTGGGCCGCAAAAGATGCGTACAGCTGTCCGCATCTGTTGCTCCGTTCCGTGGCCCCGCAAAAAAGATAAAACATGTCCTATTCTTGGGCGGACAAGCTTAGGCATTCTCTATATACCGCTGGCCATGTGCTATCCACAAATTGCGGAACGCACACGGCCGGTATCCGTGTTTTGCCGACCGCAAAACACTTAGTCGTGTAAATGCACCCTTAGGGTTCATGCAGACGGCCGCTGCCCCGCCGTTCCGTGCATTGGGGACCTCAAATTGCAGTCTCTAATGCACGGGCAACATCTGTGCGGTTTCCGCAGACAGGTTAAGACCCATTCAACTTAAAAGGGTCCGTGATCCGTCTGCACCGCAAAAATATAGTTCAAATTTTTTATTATTTTTTTGTGGTGCGGAGGCACAGAGAGAAACCCCACGGGAGCACTCCATTCCGCACGAACCTTCTGGATTGCGGACTCATTCAAGTGGGGCCCATATATTGCGGACCCAGACGGGCCGAGGCCATCTGTATGAGCCGTTACCTTGTGGTCCTATTTTTTTATTTTTTTTGAAGGACAACGGTTCACGGACCCATTCAAGGCTGTAAAAAAACACGGATGCACACAAGATTGGCATCCGTGTCCGTGATCCGTAGGTTACTTTCATACAGACGGATCCGAAGATCCGTCTGCATAAAAGCTTTTTCAGAGCTGAGTTTTCACTTTGTGAAAATTTAGATCCGACAGTATATTCTAACACAGAGGCGTTCCCATAGTGATGGGGACGCTTCTAGTTAGAATATACTATGAACTGTGTACATGACTGCCCCCTGCTGCCTGGCAGCATCCGATCTCTTACAGGGGGCTGTGATCAGCACAATTAACCCCTCAGGTGCCGCATCTGAAGGGGTTAATTGTGCGTATCATAGCCCCCTGTAAGAGATCCGAGGCTGCCAGGCAGCAGGGGGCAGACCCCCCCCCCCCTCCCTCCCCAGTTTCAATTTCATTGGTGGCCAGTGTGCGCCCCCCGGCCCCCCATCCCTCCCTCTATTGTATTTTGTAACCTACGGACACGGATGCCAATCTTGTGTGCATCTGTGTTCTTTCACGGACCCATTGACTTGAATGGGTCCGTGAACCGTTGTCCGTCAAAAAAATAGACCTGGTGGTCAAGGGTAGTAAAGGGGTTGAATTCTTCACTACCCTAAAACAGCGGCACAGGTTTTTCTTATAATTGGGAAACAGTCTGCAGCTGCCTGGCCTTCTTGACTCCGGACTGTAAGGCCTCATGCACACGACAGTATTGCTTTTTCAGTGTTTTGCGGTCCGTTTTTTACGGATCCGTTCCGTTTTTTGTTTCCGTTGTGTTTCCTTTCCGTTTTTCCGTATGCCATATACAGTATACAGTAATTACATAGAAAAAATTGGGCTGAGCATAACATTTTCAGTAGATGGTTCAGCAAAAACGGAACGGATACGGAGGACATACGGATGCATTTCCGTATGTGTTCCGTTTTTTTTGCGGACCCATTGACTTGAATGGAGCCAAGCACCGTGATTTGCGGACAAGAATAGGACATGTTCTATCTTTTCACGGCACTGAAATACTGAAATACTGAAACGGAATGCACACGGAGACACTTCAGTATTTTTTGCTGAACCATTGAAATGAATGGTTCAGTATATGTTCCGTATACTGAGCTCAAAAAACGTCCAGTATACTGAACGCAAAATACTGTCGTGTGCATGAGCCCTAAGGGCGCCTTCACACAATGCAGATTTTGTTGCAGAATTTTCCATGAATAGGGCAGCAAGCACATGGAATTTTAGTCGAGGAAAATTCTGCAACAAAGTCTGCAGCGTGTGAAGGCGCGCACCCTAAAATGTGCTTCTCCTCGTGTGAAAGAATTGGAAGAATTTGTGAGTTTTACACAATTATTTTTTTTTCTGCAACATAGGGTCAATGGAGGAGATTTATCAAAACTGGTGCAAAGGGAAACAGGATTCCACCTTTTAATTTTTCAGAGTTTTCCTCCCTAACAGCCGGTTCAGACCTGAGCGTACTGACCTGAGTGCTGTGTATGCGCGATTCTCCGGCGTCTCACATACGCGGCTCCGGTAGTATGCGAACGTCTATTGTCGCGCGTTCCCGGAAGTCTATGTACAGGAACGCACGATAAGACGCCCCAAAGAAGCTCCTGTACTTCTTGGGGCGTCGGGCGTTTTACAGCGCGATCGTACGCGCTGTAAAACGCTCAGATGAGAACCATTCCCATAGGTAATCATTGGTTCTTGCCTGTTGAGCGTTTTACAGCGCGTAGGAACGCGCTGTAAAACTCTCATGTCTGAACCCAGCCTTAGGCTAAATGCACACGATCAGAATTGCGTGCGGAAAATCCGCACCGTAGGTCATGTACATTGTATTCTATGAGAACTTGAAATTCTCAGTGCACACGATGCTGAATTTTTCCGCGTGAATTTTGACCTGTGGTGCGGATTTTAAAATCCGCAGCATGTCAATTTATTTTATTTTTCCTGACTGGATTTTCTTCTTTCACTTCGTAAAATCCGCATGCAAATCCGCACCAATTGATGCGGATTGCCGCACAGATTTGCCTGCGAACACGTGTGGATTCTCCACACATGAATCCTGACCGTGTGCATGTACCCTTAAAGTCCCACACACATCACAAAGAAAAGTGCCGGTCAGGTAATAGCTCTTGTGTATATAGAAGACGTGACTGCGCAGGTTTATAACGTATAGCTACTACAGATAAGACGGGCAGGTTTGGTGGCTTTTTGCATGAATTTTTTATTTTTATTTTTCTCCTGAAGAAAGGACAGCTGTGAATCTCCTGTGTGGGATCCACCCTTGGTTCAGCAAAAAAACTAATCTGCTTTGTTTGAAAAAAAGATCTTTTTATAAGTGGCCCCCAATGTGTGTGTGTGTGTGTGTGTGTGCAGAAAAACTGCTTATTGTCAAGTTTTTATTCTGGGGGAATCCAGTTTTCCTATTATATGGGGAGATTTATTAAAACTGGTGTAAAGTAGAACTTGTTTAGTTGCCCCTAGCAACCAATCAGATTCTACCTTTAATTTTCCAAAGGAGCTGTGAAAAATGAAAGGTGCAATCGTCCGTAATGACCTGCTCTATAAAAATATCACATGACCTAACCCCTCAGGTGAACAGTATAAAAAAAAAAACTGTGCCAAAAAAGCTATTCTTTTTTTTGTCGCCTTCATCACAAAAGTGTAATACCAAGCGATCAGTCATATACACCCCAAAACAGTACCAATCAAACAGTCACCTCATCCTGCAAAAAAATGAGCCCCTACATAAGTCAATCGCCCAAAAAAAAAAAACTATGGCGCTCAGAATAAAGAGACAAATGTATTTATTTTTTTCTTCAAAAAATTATTTATTATGTAAAACTGAAACAAACAAAAAAGTTGACATATATTTTGATATCGTTGTGTCGATAACAACTTGCTCTATAAGGCTAATTTCACACTAGCGTTGTTTAAATCCGGCGTTCAATTCCGACACCGGATCTGCCCGCCTGATCCGGAAAAACGTGTTAAAAACGGATTACATTTGAATCCTGATCAGGATTTTGATCACAATGAAAAAAATGCATTGGAAAAAACGGATCCGCCATTTATGGACTTTTTTTTCACATTTTTCGGGGTTTAACATGCAAAAGCCGGATCTGGTTTGACGGCGTTAATGCAAGTCAATGTGAAAAAGACCGGATCCGGCGTTCAAAGTGTTCAGGATTTTTGGCCGGAGGTAAAAATACTGCATGCTACGGTTTTCTGAAAAGCCTGATCAGTCAAAAAGACTGAACTAAAGACATCCTGATGCATCCTGAACGGATTGCTCTCCATTCAGAATGCATTAGGATAAAACTGATCAGTTCTTTTCGGGATTTGAGCCGCTAGGACGGAACTCGGCGCCGGAAAAGAAAAACGCTAGTGTGAAAGTAGCCTAAAAAATAACACATGATCAAACCTGTCAGTTGAATGTTGTAAAAAATAAATGTGCCAGAACATCAATTTTTTGGGTTACCTTGCCTCACAAAAAACATAAGAGTGGTCAAAAATCATATGTATTAGGGATCGACCGATATTTATTTTTTAGGGCCGATACCGATATTCTGTGAATTTAAATATAAAATTCCTACGCAAATCTGCTGAAGTGTAGATTTTTTTTTTTGTAAATATTTATTTTTCATTTATAATTAATATATTTTTTTTTTTAACTATTAGCCCCCTTAGGGACTAAAACCCTTGTCCTATTCACACTGATAGAGCTCCATTAGGGTGAATAGGACCTCACACTGACCCTGCTGCTCTGTGCTTTGTGCACACAGCAGCATGGAGCTTACCATGGCAGCCAGGGCTTCACTAGCGTCCTGGCTGCCATGGCAACCGATCGGAGCCCCACGATTACACTGCTGGGGCTCTGATCGGAACTTCCACGGAGGAGGGGAGAGGGGACACTGTGGCCACTGCCACCAATGATAAATACTGGGGGGCTTGGGTGGGGGGGACTGCGCTCCCAATGATTAATACTGGGGGGGGGGGGCGCACTGCGCCACCAATGAAGATACCTCTCTCATTAATTCATATACAGGAGGTGGGAGCTGCAGAATCACATAGCCGCTCCCGACCTCTATGACAAGTAGCTGCGATCTGCGGTAGTCAACACCTCAGGTGCCGCACCTGAGGGGTTAATTACCGCAGATCGCAGCTACCGGTCATAGAGGTCGGGAGCGGCTATGTGATTCTTAATAGAGGTCGGGAGCGGCTATTGATTTCTATTATGTAAGCCTCACAAAGTGACTTCACACCTGAACTGGTCCTTAAAAAGTGGGTTTTATTCCTTCTAACATCCAAAAAATGAAATTACAAAATGATATCACTTTGTTTTAAAAGCAGAGTAATTGAAAATTTGGAATTTTTTTTATTTTTTTTATTTATTTTTTTTGTAAAAGTTTTTTGGGTAATTTTTATTTATTTTTCTCATAAAGAAAAATGACATATATTGACTCAAATTTATGACTATCGTGAAGTACAATGTGTCACGAGAAAACAATCTCAGAATGGCTTGGATAAGTAAGTGTTCCAAAGCTGTTCCAAAGCTATTACCAACATAAAGTGACACATGTCAGATTTGCAAAAAATGGCCTGGGCAGAAGGGCAAAAACTGGCCCAGGGTAGAAGGGGTTAAGCAAAACTTTTATTTTTCTGCTGGTATCGGCCTTCCCTTCCCGTGTTTTACATTCAAGTTGAATGGGACTAAGGCCTCATGCTCACGACCGTTGTTGTGTCCGTTGTTCCGTTTTCCGTGATTTTCTGCGGACCCATTGACTTTCAATGGGTCCGTGAAAAACTCGGCTATTGCACTGTTTGTCATCCGCGTCCGTGATCCGTGTTTCCAGTCCGTGAAAAAAAAATATGGCCTGTCCTATTTTTTTCGCAGACAATGGTTCGCGGACCCATTCAAGTCAACGGGTCCGTGAAAAAACAGAGGCACACAAGATTGTCATCCGCGCCCATTTTTTTCCTATCATTTTGCATGGCATGGATTTTTTTCTACTTTCCTTCATGTCTGGTGATCCTCCAAATATAAAGGAAGACACACGGAAACAAAAACAGACACGGATCACGGAACAACGGAAACCCCTTTTTGCAGACCGCTAAAAAATACTGTCGTGTGCATGAGGCCTAAGGCAGATATGCCCCAATGTGGGTGTTTTTATGAGGATTTGTGGGCGTTTGCGGGGCGGGAGGGCGGTTGTTAAAATTTTATATGAATGGGGAGGTATGTTGGGGTAGATTCAGTTACAGGAGAAATCGATGGTTGTATTTGACCGGTGCAGATAAGAACCGGATTTATTGCTCATAGCAGTCAATCAGATGGCTGCTTGGATTTAAAGACCCTCTTTGACAAGGTTTCACCTGCACCCTTTACCCGTCCTTGCTACGCCACCTGGTCCTGCTAAAATCGGGAAGTTTAACCAACTTTGCTATTATGTCTGTGGGTAACCTAACTCCATCCCAGCCCTGACCACTGGCCATGTCCTGCATCCCCACAATAGATGTAGCGGCAGGAAGCTTTATATAGGAGAGTATATAGCAAGGGTTTTTTATTTTTCTGTTTTATAACTATTGTATATTCCCACAAAACCCCTCTCTGTGCACATATGTAAACGGAAAACGTTGCATTTAATGACGAGGGAAAGATTCACATGCTTCTGTCTTTCTGTTTAGCCCAGAACGTGACTGTGGAAGATGTCGTCACGTCCTATACACAAGCCTGCCAGAAACTGAACTGCAAACAGATTCCGAAACTTATCCGGCAGCTTCAGGTAAGGTCGGCTGCGTAGAAGCAAAAACTATATGGAAGTAGTCGTACCTTACTGGCACCAGGGTGTTCTGGGGAAGGCTAGACGAAGAAGTATCAGTGGAACCTATGCAACTTCAAACATTAAATATGTAAAAGTTAGTCGGCTCAATTTGCCATTTTACATGTTGGAGCAGGGATGCTCAACCTGCATCCCTCCAGCTTTTGCAAAACTACCACTCCCAGCATGTCTGGACAGCCTACAGCTATTAGAGCATGCTGGGAGTTGTGGTTTTGAAACAGCCGGAGGGCAGCAGGTTGAGCATCCCTGTTAACAGTTAGAGCAATTCCCGTTAGAGATGAGCGAATCGATTCACTTATCGGAGTTCTTTCGCAGCTGCTCCAGATGTCGCCCCCCCTCCTGACAGGGTGGGGAATCTCATCTGGCCTTTTCAGTCTCACACCTTCGCTGTTGCTTCGAGTAATATACAAGAGCAGTATCTGTGCATGCGCTGCTACCTGGAAGCATAGCAGCCCATGCACAGTAGCACTAGCAGCAGAGCCCCTGCTCTTGCACCGCTACTCTGAACATCGGCACAGGCACGAGATGTACAAATTGATTCGCTCATCTCTAACTTCCAGCTCTCCCCAACAGCAGATATCAGGGAATAGAGGGATTGGGGTATGGATTTTAACACATGGAGGCTTAGTCCCTTCTCGCCATTGAAAAAAAACACACGCATGCATGTCAAGGATGCATGTTTATGGTGGAGTCGGGAGAAATAGCTGGCAGCCCAAACAAGTCTTCAGCCAACAATTATTTCACTTGTATGGCCAGCCTAAGAAGAAAACGTTTGTACTTCTCTGTGAACGTCAGGCTTACTGCAGAGCAGTGTGATTGAGCGTCCTGGTGGGCCCAGTGCTTTGATCCAGTTTATAAAGTTTAACGTAGTCTAATTCTGGGTTGCTCTGTGTCTTGCAGGATCTGACTGATCTTTCAGGGAGGGTTGAGAGCCTGGATCTCAAGGGTAAGGCCTCTTATTTTGAGAAGGATTCTGTGGTCTCCTGGAACCATGTCAGACTGTAGTCTGATACTGCAGTCATAGTACCATCCGCCTATCCCCCTGCTTCCCGCTATACTACCGAAGGTTAGTAGACCTCATGCAAAGCACAGAAGGTATAACGGTGCATCTCAGAGCAATCTGCACCTTCTACATGCATCAGCTCTGTTCTGCATTTGCAGAATGCGGAGTACACATCCTGTACACATTCTATGGATCTGTACTCCGGATGCTGCAAAAGTAGAGCATAACTGGTTCAAGTGGAAGGTGCATATCACTCTGAGAAGCATCGCTGTACGTTCTGTGCTTTGAGTGACGTTTAGGTACTCTTTAATGGACAATTGGTGTTTTAACTACAGTATCACACTACACAGTGTTTGTGCCCTCTGCCACAGCTATTGTGCCCTCTGGTATTGTATTGTGCCCTCTTTCTATTCACATTCAGAACATATCACTTACTGTGTCCGGTAACAAGGGGTTGTCTGGGCTTTTTCATATTGATGACCTATCCTCATCAGCTGTATGAGGAGAAGGTGCGCGCACTGCACATGCGCTGTCTTCCTTCTCTCTTCCTGACCGCTGCTGCTGTCCCATAGACATGCAGCAGTGGAGAGGAATGGAGACTGCTCATGTGCACTGCGCACCGTACAGCTGATCGGCAGCAGTGCCGGCTGTTCGACTCCCACCGATCTGATATTGATGACCTGAGGATAGGTCATAAATATTAAAAAGCCAGGACAACCCTTTTAAGTGGATGTCCTATAAGGAAACAAAAGAACAGCAGAGGGTGCCAAAACAAGCATGTAATAGAAATCATTTCAAAAAAATAAAATTAAATGTTTTTTTTTACGCATGCTTTAACAATCTAAAGGACAAGTATTTTCACTATCTATATAAAAAAAAATACTTTAAAAAAAATTAATCTTGCAGTTTTCCCTTTGGTTACTGAGCCTCACAATATGCTGATACTTCATGTTCTATACAGATTGCTTCTAAGCAGTCATCACATTGTCATCACATTATGCTTATATGTAGGTAATGCCGGATCCACTATTTACAATAGGCATATGATGGTCAAAGCTCATCCTCTCTGCACAGGTCACAGAGCATGACCATAATGTAATACATAGTTACATAGGTTGAAAAAAAAGACACTGGTCCATCAAGGTCAACCTGTAACATCAAAAACATTAATTTGAAAACAAAGTAATGCACGCCATTATTTTAACTATATCAATGCAAAAACACTGCTCTCCAATGTAATTTTAAGCTTTTTGGTGGAAGAGATCCAGGGTATTGAAGCTGCAATTCTTATTTTGGCCAGCAGGTGGCAGGCCAACATAAGAAATGAGCTATTCTTCTTTCCTCATGGATCTATAAGAACCATGATGGGTCAGAATAAAAAAATTCATTTCTCGCCCATTTTCCTTGGGGGACACAGACCTTGGGTATAGCTCAGCTCCCTAGGAGGCGTGACACTAAGTAAAACTGTTAAGCCCCTCCTCCATCAGCTATACCCTCAGCCTGGAGATAGAGGCTACCAGTTTTAGCTTAGTGTCCAAGGAGGCAAGACACTCCCTGCTACTGCAGGGCTGTTTTCTCCTTGATATTTTATTTTTCTAATTTTGTTATTTTACTTTTTCCTAGGGATACCAGAGACGCATGGACCTCTCTGCTCTCCCGGGGTTGAGCTGCGCCAGTGCCAATTTATCTGCACTGCTGCCTCCCCCACAGAAGCAATAGGAGGATCTGGGCAGCAATGGCTCCCCTACATCCCGCCAGCTAGGGGGTCGCCCGCACGCCAAGCCCCTCTACCAGCTTCCTGCCACTGCGGTGCCAGTGGCTGAAGGGGCGACCCTGCTGGAAGGAACTGAGGGTGAAGACGTCGTTCGGTGAGATGGCTATTCCAGCCCATACCCCGTCCCTATTTGCAGCACCTACCCCTCTGGGTAAGGGGGGCACCCGTGGTCGCTTATTCTGAGCGCTCAAGCAGACCCTCCCCAGCTCCCCTCAGGTTATCCTCAGCAGGGGGGCCGCCTTCCTCCACGCCGTTCCCCCCACGCTGCTTTCTTCAGCCCGGCATTCTCTCTCCCTCTCTCCCTTCCCGCCGCCGCCCGCTCCGTTCCGATCGGGGGGCGGGGCTTATGCCCGACATGGGCAGATCGCGGCGGAGCTTGTTTCTCGGCGAAACAGGGGACTTGGTGGCAGAGGGTCACCCACCTGGGCAAATCGCCGCACTCCAGGGGCCTGCGGGCCCTTTATTTTCTGGCATCTGGCTTCTTCTTAGCCCTGAGAGCATTTTCGGCAGCAGGGGGCGTGGCTTACGCGCGCGTCCTGTTGGGGGCGGAGCAAGCGCTGGAGGGGGCGGAGCTTGTTTTCCCCGCGATTCTGCTGAGATTTCCCGCGCTTCCTCACTCCTGACAGGAAGCTGAGACACGGTGGGGGACTCTAAACTCCTGTGTACATCGCTCGGCTTCTGTGGGCGCTATCTGCTGGCTCACTGCTGTTGCTGCTCTCTGCTGCTGCTGATCTGCTCCATCTCTACTCCTGACGTTCTTCTGAGGCACTGGTAGGACAGTTAACCCTCTCCTAACCCTCCTGGTCATAGCTGCTATAACCCTTTGTGGTCTCTGTATTAGAGTACAACCACCTTTCAGCATGTCAGATCCCACGGGTGCCCCCAAACCCTGGTACCATGCCTGTACCGCCTGTAAGGAACTTTTTCCGCGTGGACAATCTGAGCCGCATTGCCTTGCATGTCAGGCCCCGATGCAGGGCCCGCTTCCCGCTGCGACCCCCGGTGCCTCTGAACCCCCTGACTGGGCTAGGTCTCTGTCTCAGGCAGTGGAAAGCCTTACACACGTAGTGGGCCGTCTCGTGGATAGACCGCCTCTCCCGCAGGCTGCCACAATCCCTGTCGCACCCGCTGGGACTACCGTTTCTGCCGCCCCCACTGGTTCCCTGCCTCCCAGCGAATCTTCCAGGGCCCGGCATACTCAGAAACGTTCAAGGGTTGAGCGCACATCTTCTCCAGATGCTTCGCTCTCTCCGCCATGCGTGCGAGCTCAGTCGAGTCTATCCTCTCAAAGGGATACGCTTTCTGAGGGAGAACTGGCGGATTCGGACGTGGACATGGACTCAGAGCTTCCGTCCAAATTGGCGTCCGCGGTGGGGCATCTTATCGCTAGCATCCGTGATACCTTTCAGATACACGATGACCCCCCCAGCTCCGAACAGGCCGGCGTGTCCTTTCTCCGCCCCAGACAGGCCTCCAAGGTTTTTCCCATACACGCTGATTTTTCTTCTGTGGTATCCAAGGCTTGGACCCGGCCTAACGTCCGCTTTATTACACCCAAAAAGCTGGACATTTGCTATCCCTTTCCAGCGGATTCTGTGACCACGTGGACATCCCCGCCTAAGGTTGATCCTCCCGTGGCTCGCCTGTCCAAAAGCACTACTATTCCGGTACAGGACGGATCTTCCCTCCAGTCTGTTGAGGACCGTCGTACGGAATCCCTCTCCAAGGCCATATTTACTGCCTCTGGTTCGGCCCTTAGACCGGTCTTTGCCTCCGCCTGGGTTGGTAAAGCGGTCTCTGAATGGGGTTTGCAACTGGAACGGGAGTTAGGGTCGGACGTCCCTGTTCAGGACCTCCGCTCCTTAGCCCAACTAATTGTTCAGGCCGGAAAATTCGTCTGTGAGGCCTCCCTTGATGCGGGTGCCCTCATTGCCCGTTCCTCTGCCCTGGCAGTTTCTGTCAGGAGGGAACTCTGGCTGAAGGTTTGGGCGGCGGACGCCGCTTCCAAACGCTCTTTGGCCGGCCTACCATTTACGGGTTCCCGCCTGTTCGGGACCCGTCTGGACGAACTTATATCAGAGGCCACGGGTGGGAAGAGTACTCTCCTCCCCCAGTCCAGGCCAAAGGGCGCCCCCCGTGGTCGCGCTGGTTCGTCCCGGTTTCGGTCCTTTCGCAAGACCACCGGGTCTAGACCCGCGGCCAGTTCTTCTTCCTCTGGCCCAGCCCAAGATAGGCGCAAGAAGCCGTTTTTTTCGGACGCAACCTACCTGGCGCAAGTCCCAGCCTGCACGGGCTCCCACAGGCCAGCAGCCCTCTGCCTGAAGGTGCGCCCCCACCCACCCGGGTGGGGGGCCGCCTTCTCCTGTTCAGGAACGTATGGCGGGCCCACATCTCAGACGCATGGGCGCTCGAGATTGTATCTTGCGGATACAAGATCGAATTTGCGTCCATTCCGCCAGACCGTTTCTTCCGATCCCGTCCTCCGCGGGATCCCGTACGAGCGGCCGCCTTCTTCGCGGCTATTCGCTCTCTAATGGACAAGGGTGTCGTCGCCCCCGTGCCTCCGACGGAAAGGTTCAGGGGGTTCTACTCGAACCTCTTTGTGGTTCCCAAGAAGGAAGGCTCAGTGCGACCGATCTTGGACCTAAAACGCCTGAACCGTTTTCTCCGACTACAGAGATTCCGGATGGAGTCTCTCAGGTCCGCAGTGGCCTCCCTGGAAAGAGGGGATTTCATGGTTTCGATCGACATTCAGGATGCATACCTCCACGTTCCGGTTGCTCCATGTCATCACCGCTTCCTGCGCTTCGCGGTGGGGGACGATCACTTCCAATTCGTCGCCCTTCCCTTTGGTCTGGCGACGGCTCCTCGGGTGTTCACCAAGGTCCTGGCCCCTGTCTTGGCCCTTCTACGTTCAAGAAGTGTTTTTCTTCTCCCATACTTGGACGACATCCTGGTCAAGGCACCCTCCTTCTCTCAGGCATCCGGCAGTGTGGACCTCACCCTGGAGACCCTGACGCGGTTCGGTTGGGTTATCAACCACCCCAAGTCTTCCCTTATCCCCTCCAGACGGCTGATCTTCCTGGGGATGCTCCTGGATACAGAGTTGGCGGAGGTCCGCCTCCCGTCGGACAAGCGTCTGGCCCTTCGCGGGTCGGTTCACAGTCTCCTCCGTCATCGCCGCCCTTCCCTCAGATCCAGCATGCGGTTGTTGGGAAAGATGGTTGCCTGTTTCGAAGCGGTGCCGTTCGCACAATTCCGATCCCGCACCTTTCAGAGGGCAATTCTGTCGGCCTGGGACAAATCACCGGGGAGTCTGGACAGGACCTTTCTTCTGCCTCCCCTGGCTCGGGCTTCCCTCAGCTGGTGGTTGCATATCCCTCTAAGGGGGAAGTCCTTCCTCCCACTGAACTGGCTGGTGATTACCACCGATGCCAGCTTACGGGGGTGGGGGGGGGGTTTCCCTCCCCGGTCCGTCCAGGGCGTTTGGTCTCTATCGGAGTCCAGACTTCCAATCAATATTCTGGAACTGAGGGCGATTTTTCTGTCCCTCAGACACTGGACCCATCTACTGAAGGGCCACCCTGTTCGGATCCAATCGGACAATGCCACGGCTGTGGCATACATAAACCATCAGGGAGGCACTCGCAGCGATGCAAGAGGTGACCCTCATTCTCCTCTGGGCGGAGACGCACGTGCCGGCCTTATCTGCGATTTACATCCCGGGGGTGGACAACTGGGCGGCGGATTTCCTCAGCCGGTCCACCATCGACCCGGGAGAATGGTCCCTGCACCCAGAGGTGTTCGAAGCCCTTTGTCTTCGCTGGGGTCGCCCCGACGTGGACCTCATGGCTTCCAAATTCAACCACAAGGTCCCCCTATACCTGGCCAGGGCACGGGACCCGAAGGCATACGGCGCCGACGCGCTCGTCCTTCCGTGGCGCGAATTCTCCCTTCTGTACGTCTTTCCTCCTTTTCCCCTCCTGCCACGGGTTCTTCGGAGGATCGCGGCAGAGGGCGTTCCCGCGATTTTAATCGCCCCGGATTGGCCCCGCCGGTCTTGGTACGCCGACCTAATGTTGCTGTTGGCAGACGCACCGTAGCCACTGCCCTCCAGGGAAGACCTTCTCTCTCAGGGACCGATCTTCCACGAGCATTTAGGCTCGCTACGTTTGACGACGTGGCTATTGAGACCGCCGTCTTAACGCGACGGGGTTTCTCCGCGGACGTAATCCGCACCATGATCCGTGCTCGTAAGCCTGTATCCTCTAGGATCTACTATCGGGTTTGGAGGTCCTATCTGGGGTTCTGTGAGTCCCGGAGCATCCCTCCTCTCCGATTCTCCCTTCCCACACTCCTGTCCTTCCTCCAGTCGGGTCTGGACCTGGGGCTGAGCCTCAGTTCTCTGAAGGGACAGATTTCGGCGCTGTCTATTCTTCTCCAGCGTCCCCTGGCCCCTCTAGGGCCCATTAAGACCTTCTTACAAGGGGTGGCTCACTCTGTTCCGCCGTACCGCCCTCCAGTTCCTTCCTGGGACCTGAATGTGGTGCTCTCGGCGCTCCAATCCGCCCCCTTCGAGCCTTTACGGGAAGTCTCCCTTCGTCTTCTGTCCTGCAAGGTCATCTTTCTTGTGGCCATCACGTCTCTCCGACGGGTGTCTGAGTTAGCGGCTCTTTCTTGCTCCGACCCTTTCCTGGTCTTCCACCAGGATAAGGTTGTGCTTCGGCCTGTCCCGACCTTCCTGCCAAAGGTGGTTTCCGCCTTTCACATCAATGAGGACGTCGTCCTTCCGTCGCTCTGTCCCTCTCCTTCCCACCCCAGAGAACGGGAACTGCACCGTCTGGATGTGGTCAGGGCGTTGAGGATTTACTTGGAGGTCACCGGATCCTTTCGGCGCACGGACTCCCTGTTTTTGGTTCCGGAGGGTTCGCGCAAGGGTTTGGCGGTCTCCAAGGTGGCTATTGCCCGTTTCATTAAACTGGCGGTGTCTGAGGCTTATCGAGCCAAGGGCAGAGCTCCGCCTTTCGGCATCACTGCTCATTCCACCAGAGCAGTCGGTGCTTCCTGGGCGCAGAGGCATCGGGCCTCGGCTGAACCGTTGTGCAAGGCAGCCACTTGGTCCTCTCTGCACACTTTCACAAAGTTCTATAGAGTGCATACGCATGCATCAGCGGATGCTGCTTTGGGCCGCCTGGTTTTGCAGGCAGCGGTTTCCTGATGCTCTGGTGGTGTTCCGCCTTGGGTTTGTGGTCCCTCCCTTCTTGGACTGCTCATGAACGTCCCAAGGTCTGTGTCCCCCAAGGAAAATGGGCGAGAAAAGGAGATTTTTGTATAACTTACCAGTTAAATCTCTTTCTCGCTCTTCCTTGGGGGACACAGCACCCACCCTTCTGTGTTTGGTTACAGGGTTATGGTTTGGCGCCCGTTGGGTTGCTGGTTGGTTGTTCCTGTTATTGGTTGTTTTCCTTTCACTACTTGGACACGCAACTGGTAGCCTCTATCTCCAGGCTGAGGGTATAGCTGATGGAGGAGGGGCTTAACAGTTTTACTTAGTGTCACGCCTCCTAGGGAGCTGAGCTATACCCAAGGTCTGTGTCCCCCAAGGAAGAGCGAGAAAGAGATTTAACTGGTAAGTTATACAAAAATCTCCTTTTTGTAACTTCAAACATGAGCTACAATACCATAAAAAAGTAAAAAGCAAAACAAACCTGTTAAAAATTAGCAAACAACGGGAACAAAACCCCTAAAACTGTGGAGGAATTGTTTTTCTTTGTTTCCTATTCCACCCCATTTGGAATTTATTCCAGCTTCCCATTACATTGTCTGCCATATTAAATGGTGGCATTAGAATGTACAACTTGTCCCGCAAAAAAATAAGCCCTCATATGTATTTGTGAACCAAAAAATAAAAGTTATGGCTCAAGGAAGATGGGGAAGCAAAATTAAAACACTAAAAACCTCTGGTATCCTATGGGTTAAAAGTGTGTATTACTTTATTGATCCCTTAAAATGTTTTGAAAATATCATAAAATACATTTACTTTTCTTTTTTTTTTTTTTCTTTTTTTTTTATAAGAACATTTAACATATTATGATTGTTCTCAGTTTTCCTATGCAAATTATTTTATTTCATAGGGGAAAAATTGGACCATAAGGCGTGTGAGGCACTGGAGGAAATCTTTAAGCGGGTGCAGTTTAAAATGGTGGATTTGGAGCAGACAAACCTGGACGAGGACGTAAGTTGTTGGGAATCTTGCAGTGAATGGGAAGTATAATCATTGTGCATTGACCCGGGGGGCCTAGAGATCTGTTGAAGGATGGGGTCCCCACTGAAATAGATATGCAAGGATCGGTGTGATTAGGATCCTACAAGGATAGATCACTGTGACGTGTTCCTTATTGTACTCGCCTTTAGTTTTATCATTCCCTTTCTACTTCTTTGTACAGGGAGCCTCTGCTTTGTTTGACATGATTGAGTATTATGAGTCAGCGACGCATCTAAACATCTCCTTTAACAAGCACATCGGCACTCGGGGCTGGCAGGCCGCTGCTCATATGATGCGAAAGGTAAGGGTGGCGCGCAACAGTGTGACAAACTCTACTGTACAGAAATTTATTTTCAGTAGTTTGGCTGTATTATACCAAGCAGAGCTAATCTATAATCTAGCACTACAGTATAATACATAACTATAGTGCCACCTAGTGGCCAAAGTGTCATGTGCAGTATGTCAGTTTTTTTAAGCACCTTTACTTTACTTACTGTGTCCCTGCACAGTTGAGTACTGTCCAGTCAGTACTGCATGTGTAGGATACACTCATTTGACAAGGAGAAAGTTAACACCCAGTTGCTGGTTTATTCTCAAAGGGATTGTACCTCGAAAAATATTCTACATTTTATAAACCAGCCCCTGGATTTGAATACTTTTAGTAATTGCATGTAGTTACAAATTTACTATATCCACTGAGTTATTCAATAAAATGTATCGGTATAGCGCCACCTGCTGTCTGTTCTTTTCCTTATTTCTTGTCCACCTCACTGAGGTGGTCACATGCGCTCAGTTTAGATCTTCAACTGTCACTGGCCATATCTTGGAAAGGGCTACAGCAGAACAGCCACACCCCTGATATAGGACACTCTCCCCCCACCCCCGAGCTGCCAACATGAAATAAAGCTAGCAGACCAATCGTGGCAGGAGTAATAAAAGAACGGCCCAGTGCAGCTATTAAACTGGAAGCTCCAGAATTATTTCATAGGGAGTATGAGTATTTACTAAAACGGACATTTCAGGAGTGGCGAGAGGTCCCCTTTAAAGGGCATCTGTCAGCAGTTTTATACCTATGACAATCTCTGACCTGATACATGTGCGCTTGGCAGCTATACATGTGCGCTTGGCAGCTGAAGGCATCTGTGTTGGCCCCATGTTCATATGTGCCTGCATTGCTGAGAAAAATTATATATGCAAATGAGGCTCTAGGAGCAATGGGGGCGTTGCTGTTACACCTAGAGGCTCTGCTTTCTCTGATACTGCCTCACTCTCTGCACTATGATTCGGATGGCCAGGCGGGATCACTTTTACTCTGCCTAGTCCTGTCACTCAAAGTGCAGAGGGTGCAGAAATTGCAGAGAGAGCTGAGCATCTCGGTGTAATAACAACGCCCCCATTGCACCTAGAGGCTAATTTTCATATATTAAAACATCATATTTCTCAGCAATGCGGGCACAAATGAACATGGGACCAACACAGATGCCTTCAGCTGCCAAGTGCACATGTAACAGGTCAGCCAGTGTCATAGGTACAAATCTGCTGACAGATGCCCTTTAAGTAATGTTTTTAGCATTATGTTGGCCAGTAATATAATCGTGAGGTTATGTTTCTGTACAGACAAATTGCCTGCAGTATTTGGATGCTCGAAATACCCCCTTGCTGGACCACTCTGCACCATTTGTGGCCCGAGCTCTACGCATCAGCAGCAGCTTAACTGTCCTTCACCTGGAGAACAGCAGTCTCTCTGGAAGACCCCTGATGTTGCTGGGTGAGTGACCGATCTATAGTCTGATAGCCAGCTCCGCGCACAGCATCCTCATTCCAAACCTTCACGCCGTAAACACCGCCTTCATTTGGCCACTGGTCTTCCTGGGGGGTGACTCAGAAAAATGGCCATATCATTTGGATGTAGCTTGAATATTACTTTTTAATAGACTAAGCATGCTATAAGAATTTTCCTCCTTATCTGAGATCTAAGGGCCCAGTTCTATATGGAGAATGTATGCATTGCTGCAGCCACACAACACGTTAAAATTACGCCCAAACAGAGCCATAGGCTAGTGACAGTGTGTGGCTAGCGTTGCTGCCGTGTATTTACAGAGGTCAAACGCTGGCTGCATATCCTGTGGTGTGATGAGTAACCCCCTGCAAAATCTGTCACTGCATCATGCAGCTTGTGCTGTTTCATGTGTACTGTGCAATATTTCTTAGGCTTACTGTATTTTTCACTTTATAAGACGCACCTAAATTTTAGAGGAGGTAAATAAGAAAAATATTTTCCCTATCACCCACGACGGCACCACGAGAGAGAGGATCCGCCCCCAAAGACAGGAAAACTAAAGAACAAAAAGGCGGAGGCTCTCCTCCCACTTCAGTATAGTTTCCTGTCTCTAAAGGGAAGCCCGTGGTACTGCGTGGCTTCGCCCTTTTTACCTGCGGTTCCCCTGTTCTATGGAAGTTGACGGCATGTTGTGATGCCCTGGGGGTCCGGCAGAGGCGCGGTAGCCGGTCTTGAGGGCTCTGGAGCGTTATGGGGGCATGTTGCTTGGTGGCGTGGGCATCTTTCTGCTTGGCCCAGGGGATGAGCAGGAAGTAAAGGTGTCTGGCATGGTGTGGCATAGTGCGATGAGTGATGACGTCAGGGGAAGCGCATAAAAAGCGCGAAACCCGAATGTAGGTGCCGGCGGGTTACATGGGAGTTTGACACCTCATGTGAACGTCTCCTGGTGGGTTTCTTTGGACGGCCTGGATTAGGAGCGTGGAACTTGCTGGCAAGCTATTATGGAAGAAGAAAGAAAGGATAAGGCGGAGGATCCTCTTACTCCAGCTCTGGTACCCGCAACAGGGGGGTGAGCGGCTTTTGGCCTTTTTTTTTTTTGTTTTTGTTTTTATTTATTTATTTTTTAAAGCCTGTATTAATTGTGTCTGTGTGTATATAGAGTGTGCCCTATGCAGATGTTCTTTGTCTTCTGAATGTGAAAAGAAATTGTGTCAGGGCTGTATTGACAAAACCGTGGCAAGAGGAGTCACCGTCTTTTTATAAAAATCTTCATTCTTTAATCAAAACCGAGGTTAGCTCTTCCCTGGCCACAGAAAAGTCTGGAGTACAGAGAGAACAAAAGCCTAGACTAGGTCAGCCGTTTGTGTTCATCAGACTCAGAACCAGGAGCAAGATTTTCCTTCCTTTGAAAACCCCTGTTCTGAGGTCTCATCTTATTCTTCTGGAGAAGATGAAAGGGAAATGAGAAGACCCTTTTTTTTCCAGTAGAGGATATTGATCGTTTATTGAAAGCAGCAAAATCAACTATGGGTATCGAAGATTCAAAAGAGCTTAAAGGGATTCTGTCACCTCGTTTTCAGTTATACAGCTGCGGACATGCATGGCTAGATCGCCGCTAGCATGTCCGCAATATACTGGTCCTATAGGGCTGTGTCCTTTTTAATTTGTTGAAAAAATGATTTTAGAGATATGTAAATTAGCCTTGTAAGGAGCCCAAGGGGCTGTACAAACCTTCCTGGTGCCCAGCACCGCCTATGTCCTCCGAATCTCCTCCTTTCCTCACAGTTGGATTGACGTAATCTCGTGATGCTTCAGTGCCGGTATAGTGTTACTTCCCTGTGCTGGCATCCGCCTCAGGGAAGGAACTGCGCATGCGCGAGCTCGCACATCGCAAGATTAGGGCAATCTAACTGTGACGAAAGGAGGACATTCGGACGACGAGGCGGTGCTGGGCTCCTTCACAGGGGGGGGGCGTGCTGGGCACCAGGAAGGTTCGTACAGCCCCTTGGGCACCTTACAAGGCTCATTTATATATCTCTAAAATCATTTTTTAAACTAAATAAAAGGACACGGCCCTAGAGGACCGGTATATTGCGGACATGCTAGCGGCGATCTAGCCGTGCATGTCCGCAGCTCTATAACCGAAAACGAGGTGACAAAATCCCTTTAAATCTGTGCAGGATATGATGTTTGGCGGTCTTGAAATTAGGCATCAAAGATGTTTTCCAGTGCATAAAAATGTAACGACTTTGATTAAAGGGGAGTAGAATAGGCCCAATAAAGGGTTTATATTTCTAAAAATATTAAAAGGAACTACCCCTTTTCGGAAGAGGATTGTGCCTCTTGGAATAAAGTGCCTAAGATAGACGTAGCTATTTCTAAAGTCTATTTCTAAGAGTCGTGTCTCCCTTTGAAGACATGGGTTCTCTTAGAGACCCCTTAGATAAAAAAAAAAGCAGATGGATTTTTAAAAGGGGCCTAGGAAGTCTCTACATTTAGATTTTTTTAGCGGATGCCTCGGCGGATTCTATTAGGTTAGCAGCTAGATATTCTGCTCGTAGGGCTTTATGGCTAAAGGGCTAGGGTGGAGATTTACTTAAAAAAAAAAAAGAGGTTATGTGCCATTCCCTGTGAGGGATGAGTATCTTTTCGGTTCTGCGTTAGATGAGAAAGCAGCAGCTAAAAATAAAAAAATTCTGATTCACAGCAATGACACCATATTCCATGTAGGAGGAAGGTTAGCAAATTTTCTTCCTGCGTGGCAACAAGTTTCCAGCAATAGACACCATAGGTCAGAGGTTAAAGCTGGAGTTTCATTCTCCTCCTCCGGTAAGGTTTGTGGTCACAAAGACTGCTGGGGGGGGGGGGGACTCTATAGAACAATAGGTTGATAAAAAAAGAGAGTTCTAATACCGGTTCTGAGAGAAAACCAGACGGTTCTTACAAAACAATTATAAATGTAAAAAAACTAAATGGTTTCTTGCTCGTAAAAAAAATAAAAATAAATTCAAAATGGAGACTAGAAGATCTGCTATAAATCTACTCTTTCCCAATTGCTTCATGATGGTACTGGACTTAAAAGATGCCAATTTTCTTCTCCCTATTCATCAGGATATTAAAAGCTTCTCCGAGTAGCAGTAAAGTTAGGGGGAGTCCTCAGACATCTACAGTTTCAGGCCCTTCCTTTTGGACTGTCAATCGCACCAAGGGTGTTCACAAAGGTGATATCAGAAATGGGTGCTCATATCAGAGAGACGGACATTCTTTTTATATCTTATCTAGATGATTTTTATTTTTTTATAGTAGGAGAAACGCAAGAATCCTGCAGAAGAGCAGTACAGGTGGTGTCTCAGATTCTGGAGAAGATGGGGTGGATTCTGAACAAAGAAAAATCAAGACCAGAACCCTCACAGAGTCAGCATTTTTTGGGGTTACTCCTGGACTCCGGTAGTACAGAAGTGTTTTTTGACGGAGGAGAAGATTGTAAAACCAAGAGGAAAAATACAGGACTTGACCGAAAGCCCAAAGATATTTTTGAGAAAAGGTATGTCGATTCTGGGAAGCCTGTCATCTTACATTACCACTGTTGTATGGGCCCAGTTTCATTCCAGGGATCTGCAGTGGGACTTGGGAAGGGGGCAAAAAATCCCTAGAGACAAAGATAGTAATATCGGATCGGACTTTACAAAATCTAAGATGGTGGTTTGTTAAGGCTTCATGCACAAAGGACAATCTGATTCAGGGGGCTACTTGGAGGAAGAAGGATCTTTTGTGTTTAACAACAGATGCAAGCCCCTGGGGTTGGGGGGGGCTCATATTCTAAACCAGCCCATTTCGGGGTTTATGGAGGGGCTGTTTGAAGTCAGCCTCCTCAAATAAGAACTAATGGCGGTGAAATTTGCGATATTGGAAGTTCTCCCGTTGGTATCAGATATCTCAGAGTCATGTCGGACAACAGGACTGTAGTTTCTTACATAAACAGGGAGGTACCAGGAACAGAAGTTTGATGCTAATGACAGGCGAGATTCTGCAGTTAGCCGAACAGAATTGCAGATCCATTTCGGCGGTTCACATCAAGGGGACAGAAAATGTTCAGGCAGATTTTCTAAGTCGTCATTTGATTTCCCAATGAGAGTGGAGTCTAAATCAGAGGATTTTCAAAAAGATTACAGACAGTTGGGGGCTCCCTTCAATAGACATTTTTGCTACAAGTCAGAACAAGAAAGTGAACAAATTATTTTCCCTGTCTCCAGAAGGATTCCCCTGTGGACTGGAATTTCCCTCTCTCTTATACCTTCCCTCCTTTTCCCTTGATTCCCAGGGTTTTACAAAAGATATGGGAGGATTGCACGAGAGTCATTTTGATAGCTCCCTTTTGGCCCAGAAGGACATGGTTCACCTGGTTAAGAAAATTGTCTGTGACGGACCCGTGGGTTCTTCCGGACGTCCACGACCTTCTGTCTCAGGGGCCGATTTTTCATCCGCAGATAAAGGGCCTCCATCTGACGTCATGGAATTTGAAAGGTTCCTGCTGACCAATTAAGAGGTTTTCTTCAGATCTAGTTAATACCCTGTGGGGATTCGCTCTGGTAGTTAGGACTAGCGGATGCAGTATAGAGGCAAAGTACACAGTCCTTGAATCAAACAGCAGTGTTTATTCACACTTTGGTGTATCACAAAACGCAGGTGGCTTGGTGTTTGTTCACACACAAGGAAAGTCCATAAACGATAAAAGTCACCTTTTCTCCTGGGTGTTAATTCATACCCTGTTAGCCGTTCAGTCTCATCAAGTCCATAGGCAGCCTGTTCGCCTTTAGAGGGGTCTGAGTCCTCCAGCCCGGCACAGCACACAAACTCCTGAGCTCCACTGTCAGAGGGAGGTAAATCCACACACCTGGCAGTGCTGGCTGGTTTTTATGCCTGGCAAAACCCGGCCTGGAACATGGGGAGTAGTCACCCACCCGGCACTTTGACTACCGGCTCTTACTTCACCGAGGTCAGGAACCTCTGTGACACATACCTTCCATCCACGATGATTCCAGGTACTTTCTTACAACCCTTATAAAATGTAGAAAGAAGGTTACAATTTCCATTTATGCCAGGGCCTGGATAAGGTTTCTGAGTTTTTTACTGGTTTAGATTTTAGGAATATCCCTTCCCCGCCTCCAGTGGGTAATATTTTGGCATTTCTTCAGAAAGGTTTGCAGTTAGGATTGTCACCTAGCACTTTGAAAGTTCAGGTTTCGGCGCTCTCTGCCCTGTTTAATAAGAATGTGTCTTCAGATCCATGGGTGTCTATTTTTTTATTTTATTTTTACATCAATTTCCAGATCTTCCCAGAATTTTTCTCCCAGGGTAGCTCCTTGGGATTTAAATTTGGTTCTAAAGGCTTTAACGAAACCGCCCTTTAAACCTTTTGAAGAGATTTCTATCAGATGTTTGTCAAGCTATGTCTTGGTAGCTTTAACTTCGGCCCGTAGGACTAGTGAACTCCAGTGCATTTTTTTTTTAACTCGCTTTATTGGAAGATGGTAAGCAAGTTATGTAACAGTACATTCAAGGATTATTACATTGGACATAATCGTACAGTGTTTCAGAAAGAATATTACAAGATCATACAGTTCTCATCATTACAAAAAGTAATAAACAGCATTCAGTATCCATAATACATAATTTTAACTGACGTCATTAGGCCAAGCATTACAGTTATACTATAATTTACTGCAGTCAAGCAAAACGCTTCAATAGAACCTGATTACGCTCAGACGGTAATACCTCTTAATCCATCGAATGTAGATGGGCCGTCGTAGCAGTCAGATGGGAAGCACACCATGGTCCCCATACTTTCTCGAATTTTTGAGGACAACCCCTACGAGAATAAATAATCCTCTCGAAGGGAATAATGTTATTGACCATGGTTTTCCATTGTCCAACCGTAGGAGGTCTGTCCGCCATCCATCTAATTTGAACTCCAGTGCATTTTTATTAATCCTCCTTATACTAACATTTTAGAGGATAGGGTAATCATTCGGCCTGATCCAGCATTCCTTTCTAAGGTAGCTTCTAAGATTCTCAGGTGATTACTCTTCCAACCTTTTATGACACACCAACTACAGAGGAGGAAAAGTCTTTTCATTGTCTTGATGTTAGGAGATGTTTCATACAGTACTTGTCCAAAACTAAACACTGGAGGAAATCTTCCTCAATGTTTGTTGTCTTTCAGGCAAAAAGTAAAGGTCATGCCACATCTAAAATTACTTTGGCTAGATGGATTGCGTCAGTGGTATTTTAGGCTTATTCATCTTCTGGGAAGTCTCCTCCAGAAGGCATTGAGGCCCGTTCTACAAGAGCTACAAGATATGTCTTCTCCGACCACTTTTTTCAGACATTACCGGTTACAGTTAGACTCTTCTTCTGATTTAACCTTCGCTACTAAGGTGTTTTCAGCTGGTTTTTCACTCTTGTGGTGCTGTCGTGGGTGATGGGGAAAAATGAAGATTACTCTTACCGGTAATTGGATTTTCCTGAGCCCACGACAGCACCCTTATTTCCCTTCCCTGTTTGTGTTGGTGGTTGGTGCACATTTTTCACGGGTATCACAAAAAAAAAAGAAAGAAAAAAAAGATTGGAGGTTTTGATGCTAATAGTTTTGGGCGGAGTTCCTCTCATCATTTCTTTGGGGCTGTGCACATGAGCAGTGATTTTCACGCATCACTTGTGCGTTGCATGAAAATCGCAGCATGCTCTATATTCAGCGTTTTTCACGCAACGCAGGCCCCATAGAAGTGAATGGGGCTGCGTGAAAATCGCAAGCAAGTGCAGATGCGGTGCGATTTTCACGCACGGTTGCTAGGAGACTATCGGGAATGGGACCCGATCATTATTATTTTCCCTTATAACATGGTTATAAGGGAAACTAATAGCATTCTTAATACAGAGTGCTTAGTAAAATAGGGCTGGAGGGGTAAAAAAAAATAAAAAATTATTTAATGCGCACAGGAAAAGGACCTGTGGCGATGTCACTACGCTCATCACATGGTCCGTCACATGATCCATCACAGTGGTAAAAGATCATGTGATTGACCATGTGATGAGCGCAGTGACGTCATCAAATGTTCTATTCCTCAAAGAAGAAGACAGAAGAGATGCCGGCTGCGCGAACAAGTGGATGAGGTGAGTTAAATTATTATGTATTTTTTTAACCCCTCCAGCCCTATTGTACTATGCATTCTGTATTAAGAATGCTATTATTTTCCCTTATAACCATATTAGGGAAAATAATTAAATCTACACAACACCGATCCCAAACCCGAACTTCTGGGTACCAAACATGCAGATTTTTCTCACGCACGTGCAAAACGCATTACAATATTTTGCACTCGAGGGGAAAAATCACGCATGTTCCTGCAACGCACCCGCATCTTTTTCTGTAACACCCATCTGAAACCAGCCATACTGAAGTGGGAGGAGAGCCTCCGCCTTTTTGTACTTCAGGTTTCCTGTCTTTGGGGCAGATCCTCTATCTCGTGGTGCTGCCGTGGGTTCAGGAAAATCCAATTACCAGTAAGAATAATATACAATTTTCATCAGACCCCCAATCTTAATCAGATGTCAGATCAGACCTCCAGTCTTCATCAGACCTCATTTCAGATCCCCAATGTTAATCAAACTTGATAAAATTTTTTATAAAAGAACTTGCTTCTCCTGCTCCGGGAGATCCAGTGCACTCTTCTAGCTGCGCAGCCCTGTGACCTGATGTTGCACAGCATCAGCTCATAGTGCACTGCGTCCTGACGCTATACGCAGTCAGTAAACAGCAGAGGGCTACGCCAGCAGAAGGCTAGGAAGAGGTGAGTAAAGGCTGTATTCACTGCTCCCTGGTCCTTCTGTACTAATGAGCGCTTCATCATGGAAGCACTCGTTAGTATTCGCTTAAAGACGCTGCCATTCCCCCCCTATTTCAAAAATTCGATAAGTACTACAATACGCTTGATCTTAGCCAAAAGGCAGAGAAACAATAAAAAAATACAGTAAGTAATGCTCATATGTACCAATTCTTGCATTTCTGTTAGGCTTCATTTAGTGTTTGTTCTCACACATGATTGTTTTTGACTTGATCAGTGGCTTTTTCAGATATGTTTACCCATATAGTGTATTATATAGTGTGCATTTTTTTTAAGAAACAATCACTGGAGGTTTAGGGGAAAAAATCACCAGGCAATGAGACTCAGCGCTTGGTGCCATTGAAAAAAAAAAAAAAAAAAAAGTTGCTGAAGGGTAAAAAAAAAAAAAAAAAACACCAGTACAAAAAAGTATGTTTGTTAAATTTTTTTTTTTTTTCTTTTTTGCCTAAAAACTGCAAAAATGCTGGATTTTCCAGATTTAAATACACATGTATCAATGGAGCCTAACTGGAAAACTCCGCCCTTAAATAACACATACCAGTTTGCATGTCAAGTTGACCATCTTTGTAAATCCTGTTGTGTTGCTTGTCTTGCAACATGTTTTAACAGCATGATATTTTATTGGCTGTTCAGACAGAAAAGTGAGCTGTGCTCTGGTATCCGAAAGCATAGCATAACTATACAGCCCAATGTAAAAGGGAGCAGGCAGTGGTTGTGGTCATGTTTTAGGGTCCATTCTCACATCCGTAGTGTATTGCGGACCTGCAACACACCCGGCCGGCACCCCCCATAGAACCACCTATTCTTATCCGCAATTGTGGACAAGAATAGGACATATTCTATTTTATTTTTTATTCTTTTCCGGAGCCGCGGCCCGGAAATGCGAATTCGGAGAGCACATAGTGTGCTCTCTGCATCTCTTCCGGCCCCATAAAAAATGATTGGGTCCGCACCAGTTTCTGATATTGCGGAACGGATGTGGACCCATTTACAGACGTGTGAATGGATTCTGCAAAATAAATGGATGAATAGCTTTTTCTGCTCCGTTATGTTTTCATTTCATTAACTCCTTGCCCCTGGTTTTCCACGTCAGCCACGGCTTTAAAGATGAACATAGTATTACGGGAGCTGTATCTCGCCGACAACCGCCTGAACAGCTTGCAGGACTCAGCCCAGCTGGGAAATGTATTGAAGTTCAACAGCTGTATACAGATCCTCGACTTGCGGAACAACCACATCATGGACTCAGGTGAGCAATGGCATATCTGCCACCAAGGGAATCAGATAGTGTGTGTTTTGTTTTGTTTTTTTGTGTTTTTTTTTATTCATTAATTTTTTGAATCAAGTCCATTTTGGAATGGTCTAAAGTTGTCTATACACTTTGAGTAACTATAGCTGAGCATGCATGAGTTCTCAGTGGGAGAGAGGAGAAGGCCGCTGCCGGACACTTCTGGCTGTGATGTATCTGCCTGGAGAACAAAAGGCTTGGGCAGTGAAATCCGACATGCCTGATCCTTCTCTTCCCCAACATTTTAATTATCATATGATTTATTATCTTGCACAAAATGTCATGTATTGCTGCAGATTCTCCTATCTTACAGGGGTTGTACACCATGTAGGCTGTAAAGGGGGTTATCCACTTTTATGGGCTCATGCACATGACCGTATGTATTTTGAGGTCTGCAAAACATAGATCCGCAAAAAAAACAAAAAAATGATGACATACGCGTTGGATCCGGTTTTTTTGCAGATACATTGTAACAATGCCTGTCCTTGTCTGCAAAACGGACAAGAATAGGATAAGCGAACATACGGAAACAAAATGCACACAGAGTCATTTCATATTATTTTTAATTTTTTTTGCGGACCCAAAATTAATGAATGGTTCCGCAATACTGTTGTGTGCATGAGCCCTTAGGATGTTTCTGCCAGACCACCCCACATCACCGGACTTGTGGAGGGAAGCATCCTTACCTGCTCTCCTTCAGTCCACCATTCCCTGCTCATAAACTCTGTGTTTGACGAGGGTCACACCCAGCTGAAGGGAGCAGGTAAGTATGCTTCCTTCCTCTGGTGACATGGAGGGTGGGTCTGCCCAAAAGATCCCCAGAGGTGGAGTTGCATATCAGAAACCTTTGGGATGTTGCGATGCCAGCTGACTATAGGGTATTTCTCACTTTCTAGGTCTTGCTTATATCTGTGAGGGAGTGAAGGAGCAACGTCAGGGACTGGTAACCCTTGTTCTCTGGAACAATCAGTTGACTCATGCTGGCATGGTCTACATGAGCATGTGCTTGGTAAGATTTCTGTACGTCTGATATAAGTTACTATGTGCCAGTAACCTTCCCTTTCATCCGTCAGAATCTGTGTAGTTTTTATTTCTGTTCATGCGGTAATTCTGATTCTCTCTTTGTCTCAGCCTCACACTCTGACATTAGAGACGTTAAACCTTGGTCATAATGCAATCGGTAATGAAGGGGTCCGCCATCTTAAGAATGGTCTGATTGGAAACCGAAGTGTACTCCGAATTGGTCTGGCATGTGCTAAACTCACGTGTGAAGGTAATTTGCCGTTGACATACATTGTCCAAAAAGACCAAAGTGTTATTCTGACAGTTAAAAAATAAAAATAAATTGACCAGCCGAGCAACCTCTTTAAGAAACCTGTGAGAAATATTCATTACAAAAGAGAGCCATGCGAAGAATGAAGAGGTTGGGCGCATGCACAGTGTGCAGATGAAGGTGGCTTGTGATAAAGTATCCTGGCTTGAGGGATGCCAGCGGAGCAAGGAAGGATACTGGCCTGCGTGACGCTTCAGAGGAGCAACACCACCTCAATGACTCTTTACACGGAAATTGAATATAGAATGCACTGTTTTCTAACTTGTGTTGTACCACCAGAATATACCAGGACATCATTGTCAACCTTTTTACCATCCAGGATGGTGGCAGTGTGTGGGTCTTAAAGGGATTGTCTCACCTCCTTCGGGTTCTGTAGGTGGCACTGCCTGCTAAAATGAGTGATGGCACAGGCCAGAGGCGCTGGGATGCTGTAATTCCCTCCCCTGGCCTGTATGTCTATGCTCCCGAGGCTGCTAATGATTCAGTAGCAGCCTCGGTCAGCTCAGTAAAAGTATAGTTTGAGCGCAGCACTGTGGAAGCTCCATACCACATATGAGGTAGATGCAAAAGGCACTTCAGACTCAGGCTATGTGAGGTGGCCAGGAACGTCAGCTAATTGCGCATGCGTGGGAGACTATGCACACTCGCTTCCACTATCCCAGCCACCAGAAAGGCCGGCTTCGTCTCTTTTCACAGCGCAAGCAGTCCTCCACCACTGATGCATTGCAGCGCTGACTGTATCCCCTAGAGACGAGCTGTTTATAAAGACAAGGAAAATTGGGAGAAGTAAGAACAGGATGCATTATGGTCACATACAGTATATTGGTAAGTTACTTGTATTAGGTTATTAAATAACATAAGTATCACTTCAGAAGATGAGACAACCCCTTTTAAGGGAGTTCACGCGGATCAGCTGTTTGAGAAGGCATTCTCAGCTTTACCTAGGTCGAGTGACCACACATTCATGTGTCACGTGACCTAGGAGCAGCTCAGCCCCATTTAAAGGGGTTGTCCAGGTTCAGAGCTGAACATGGACATCCCTCCATTTTCACCCCGGCAGCCCCCCTGACATGAGCATCGGAGCAGTTCATGCTCCGATGCTCTCCTTTGCCCTGCGCTAAATCGCGCAGGGCAAAGGCATTTTTCTGAGTTCCGGTGACATACCGGGCTCTCTATGGGGCTGACAGGCAGCCCGGTGACGTCACCGGCACTGATGGGCGGGATTTGGCTCTGCCCTAGCCAGTAAAACGGCTAGGGCAGAGCTAAAGCCCGTCCCTCAGAGCCGGTGACGTCACCGAACACACTGCTGGGCGGAAGTTACCGCCCGGCAGTGTGTTATTGAAAACACAAGAGCCTGTGCCCTGCGATCTAGCGCAGGGCACGGGAGCGCATCGGAGCATGAGATGCTCCGATGCCAGGCTCAGGAGGGCTGCCGGGGTGAAAATAAGGGTATGTCCGGGTTCAGCTCTGAACCCGGACAACCCCTTTAAGTGAATGGGGCTAAGCGCAATGCCAAGCACAGCCGCTATATAATGTACAGTGGTGTGCTTCAAGAACAGCTGATTGGCGGGGTTCCCGGGTGTCTGACCCCCACCAATCAGATACTGATGACCTATCCAGAGGATAGGTCATCTGTATAAAAATCTCGGAAAATCCTTTTAATCCTCCTTGATAGGTTTCAAAGGAAACCTAACTTACTGACTGCCTTCTGCCACTAGAGGGAGCGTAAGAGCTATCTGAATACAGTCCTAATGAGTTCAAATAGTAAATGGTTAGCAGAAAGCCCCCACACTCCCCCTAGTGGTGAGTGCAGGCTGCCAGCACTTTGTTATAAATACAGGTCTATGTATAGGATTTGGAGGTCTGACCGTCAGGGACAGACTGGCAGTAGACCCTACAGGGAAAAATCCCTGTGGGACAATGCATAGTGGACTACCCCAGTTCCTTTCTGTTTTTAACAGTTTAATAGATTTTCCAGGTAGTAAGGGCCCGACACTATCCGCAACAGGACATTATGGAACACAAGGTCCTGACGCTGCCAAATCCACATTGTATCTTGCTGAAATCCACAGCGGCAAATCGACGCACATTTTGATTTGAAATTGCTACAGATTTTACCCTTTACATTATAAAGGGGTAATTTCATGGTAATCGGCTACATGACAATGTCATTTAAAAAGTTATGCCTTAATACAAGGTATTTACAAATTTGATTGAAAGTTTCCAGCGAGGGGATGCAGTGGCATAATTTCAGTGGAGGCAGACCACGCAACAGTTACAGGGGAGGAGAGTCTGATTCTGAACGTCTCCTTTTACCAAGAAAACTGCATTTCCATGAGCCGCCACTAGGGGGGAGCTCAATGCAAAGACATTATTTCCTCTTCCATTCCAGTAAATGGTAACTGTATAAATTCCTATTCACTGAGCTCCTCCTATTGGCGGCTGCAGGTAATAGAAGGTAAGCAGATCTATCAATGTATTTTTGCAAGTTGTTTGGTGTAAATCCAGGATGCAATTATCGCTCTCATACTGGGAAATTGAGTGGGGCAAGGGGGCCCATACTGCTTTCGGCTATGGGGCCCTATGAAATCTGTGTGTGGATGTGAATTTTGCAAATCCTCCACCTTGCTACTGTAAATGCTGTAATTTGACCTGTAGCATGTAAATTTACAATGCAGATTTCTACCAGGGCATTGCTCTGCATACTAAAAAGGCATTGGTCCAGCTACCAGCAATGTGACGTAATGGTTTGCTGGCCCCATCCACTTGTGTTGTATTGTCTTTTTGTTAATTTTGACCCACCTACAACTTGGGATCACTTTTACTTTTTTCCAGGCCCACTGTAAGTTCCCAATCCACCTCTGCCATCCGCTATACAGAACAAATATTCAGAAATTAATCAGAACAAAGTATTTTAACCACTCAGATCGCCTCTGTTCCCATTACTCGTTGGTTGCAAAGGGCACTTTTTATTAGATCTGTTTTTAATGTGGGGGAGGCAAGGGTTGTATAATTATATAGTATATACCATTGTGTTTCCAGGCGCAGTGGCTGTAGCAGAGTTTGTGGCTGAATCCCCTCGTTTATTGCGTCTTGATCTGAGGGAGAATGAAATTAAGACGGGAGGCTTGATGGCGCTGTCGCTGGCTCTTCGTGTGAACCAGTCTCTTCTCAGGATGGATTTGGACAGAGAACCCAAGAAAGAAGCTGTAAGAGTCGCTGTTTTTCCTTTACAGATATCAGTTTTTTTACCTCCTGAAAAATAAAGCAAAAAGTGATCCTTAAAGGGGTTGTCTCACTTCAGCAAGTGGCATTTATCATGTAGAGAAAGTAAATACAAGGCACTTACTAATGTATTGTTATCCATATTGCTTCCTTTTGCTTTCTGGATTCATTTTTCCATCACATTATACACTACTAATTTCCGTGGTTACAGACCATCCTCAAATCCATCAGTGGTGGTCGTGCTTGCACACTACAGGAAAAATAATCAGCCCCTCTGGTGGCCGGGACCATGGGAGCGCACATAGGCTAGTTCTTTTTCCTTTATTGTGCAAGCACGGCCACCTATGCTGGTTTGCAGGGTGGTTCTAACCATGGAAATGAGCAGTATATAATGTGATGGAAAAATGAATCCAGCCAGCAAAGTAAGTAATATGGATAATAACAATACATTAGTAAGTTGCTTGTATTAACTTTCTCTACATGATAAATGCCACTTACTGAAGTGAGACAACCCCTTTAAAGGCTTTGTACACCTTTTGGAGGCAATTTTTTCTAATGATTGCATTTAACTTATTTTTATATTGCTAAAAAAAAAAACATTTTCCGTTGGCCTTTATTAAAATATTGAGCCATTCTGTCACAAAGGGTTAACTGTTTTTCTAACTGTGTGACTGGTACTTTCACTTTGTGCCGGTCATCTAATAACTACTAAGAGGTCATAAACACTTATTTAAGCCACATTCTTATCAGTAAGATAAGAACTGAGCTATAGTGAGTGTTTATAATGTCAGAGAGCAGAGATGAGGAGCCCGTCAGCCCCCCAACTGACGGAAAGAGAGAGAAAATTCAGATTCTGCTAGTAGAGCATCTCGGCTCTGTACAGAAAAAAGGATTCCATATTGAAAAAATTATTTTTAGCTCAAAATAAATACAATGCAATAATAATTAAAAAAATTGCCCCCAAAGGTGTCCAATAAGTCTTTAACGTGGTTCTTTAGAAATTTAAAAATAGCACTTAAAAGGATATTTGATTTCTTGACCGCATCCAGCTGCCGACTGAATGGAGCAGGGTTCAGCAACCTCTGGCATTCTAGCTGTTGTGGAACTAAAAGCATGCTCCATTCCCTTCCATGGAAGCTAAGAAAACAAGTGTACATGCTGGGAATTGTAGTTTCACAACCGCTGGAGTGCCTAAGCTGCTGACCCCTGGAAAGGAGAGTTGGCAGCGCAAGTGTAAGCTCGGCCATCACTGTAACTCCCATAGACGTGAAAGGAGAGAGCACATCCACCTTTCTATTCAGGATGTAGCCACCACAGCATCCCTCACCTGGCTTAACTGGGGGTGCCGTGTCTGAGGTTTAAATATCCCTTAAAAGTAGTTAACATATACTCATTGGTGGACATGTGGATAGTTCCATAGAGATGTAATAAAAATACTGCACCCAGATAGAAATGTCTCTGCATGCAGCCTTGTCTTAGGCTGAGTTCACACCAGCGTTCAGCCTTTCCGTTCTCCTGCTCCGTTATAGGAGCAGGAGAACGGAAAGGACGGATTGGGCACATAACTGAGACGAGCGGAGCCTACGGACCCCATAGACTATAATGGGGTCCGTTAGGTTTACGCTCAGAAAATGATTTTGGAGCGGAGACAAAAGTCCTGCATGCAGGACTTTTGTCTCCGCTCCAAAATCATTTTCTGAGCGTAAACCTAACGTACCCCATTATAGTCTATGGGGTCCGTAGGCTCCGCTCGTCTCAGTTATGTGCCCAATCCGTCCTTTCCGTTCTCCTGCTCCTATAACTGAGCAGGAGAACGGAAAGGCTGAACGCTGATGTGAACGAGGCCTTTGACAGATATGTAAGTGATTACAGGTCTGATCTAAACAGAAACCGGGTCTTGCCATAAGACGGCCTAAAAGTGCCCTACTGCTCTATCAAAAAAGCTCCCGGGGCTACTTTTTGGTAGTGTTCCTCTTGGTGAGAGATTATTGACTGCTAGACATGCCTCTAGGACACACTAGAAGACATTCTGTATAATTGACAGACTGAGAGGGGGGGTGTTATTGGACTAAGAGAAGCAGGGAGGTTGTTTCGAAAAACTGCTTGCCATCTAGGCCTTTCTGAACTAGCTGTTGGGAGCAGTGGTTCCGTGAGGGCACACATGGTGACCAGGCTCCGTACGGCCCAGACAGGAACTCCAGTAGAGGGGATCGTTTGAGCTGCTGACCAGCACGAGCACTCAGTTTTGTTGTCCACCATCCAGACACAGGTGGCCCCTTCATTACGCTTGTCTCTGGCAGACCAGGCACTTGGCATTAGCAAAGGATGTCCCTGCGCCCATTATGTGTCCTGCCATTGACATCCAGCCCACTGTCTCCTTCGTGCTGTAGTAAACGAGAAACTGGGACTGCTACGGACTAGAATCTTATCAATCCAGGTTCTGTTTGGGATTCGATGACTGTCACGTTCAAGCATGGAGGCCTCATGGTCAGAGCTTCAATCCAGCCTTTTCTATGGAGCGACACATTGGCCCAACTGCTGGTGTGATGGTCTGCGGAGCCATCACATACAACAGTCAGTCTCTTCTAACAAAAGGGACACTAAAAGCTCAGTGATATGTGCAGGACATCCTGTGGCCATATGTGTTCCTCCCATGGCAGGGATTCCAACTGGCATTTTACAGCAGGATAATGGTCACTCACTCAGCAAGGGTTTCCCAGTAATGTCTCTGCCAGATTGCCATTTTTTTGGGCTGCCTGGTGTCCAGATTTTTCACCAATCGAGCATTTATGGGACCAGCTGGGATGCCAGCTTCAGTCCGCTGCGAGTGTGCAGGATCTAAAGCCCTCTACAGACCTCCTTGGCAGTTTCCTCTTCTTTCAGATGAGATAGATGCCCAAATAATCTCACACTCCCCCATAAGACTCTGAAGTCCACCCACAGGGCCACATTTTAGGCAGTATGTTTAGTGGGCAGCTATGTTTAACAGCATGGATCCTCTGCCCTTAAAGGTGGCCATCTGATTTGTACAGACTCTTCACCAATGACAAATGTTTGGGGAAACAAATGGTTGGCCATTTTTTATTTTAACATAGATGGAGAGATAAGCTGTCTTCAGAGGTGTTTGACAGCGGCTTAGGCCCTTCTCTCTATACAAAGTGTTTGGCCAACATCTGTCTAAGCTAAAATTGGGTTGTCCGGCCTAGGAGCCAACAACCCTTAATGAACCTAACCTGTGCCTATTAAAAAAATAAACTACTCTTCAGCCTGCTCCTAGGCTGAACCCCCCCCCCCCCCCCCCCCCAGACAGGTTGTCACAGCTTTACCTGTTGCCTAGTACATATGGTTTAAAGTTCAGCCATTGCTTTTATTAAGAATTTAATTTCCTTTAATAGGTTAAGAGCTTTATTGAAACACAAAAGGCTTTGTTGACAGAGATTCAGAACGGTTGCAGGAGAAACTTTGTCTTGGCCAAGGAGAAGGAAGAACGCCTCCAACACTCAGTATCAATGGCAGAGATTGCCAGCACTGGTGAAGAGGAGGACACAAACACTGCCCCAGGAGAGAACAGCCATGCTGCTGAGGACTCCAGCACTGCCAATGAGAACAGCAAACCGCACTCAGATGACCAAGAGGAAGAAGAGATTACACCTGCCCCAGACCCCCAAGGTCAGGACTCGGACTCTGATACAGAGGATGAAGAAGAGATAAACGAGGCAACCGAAAAGCCAGCTGAGCAGCCAGTGCAGAGCTCCCCGGCTCCGGTGGCAGTGTCTAGCCCGGGTAGAGGTCATAAAGTCTTTTTAGTTACAAGAGTGGAAAATCCAAGTACAGTGGATGGAGGAAAGGGCGTTCCGGAGAATAAAGGGTCTTCGGTTAAAGAAGTGGCCACACCAGGAAGTCCCGCCCTCGCCAATGGACTTGAGGCTGAATTTGGAAGGGCACCGACATGCTGTGATAACAAAGGTGGGTGTCATATATGGTCTTAGATTCTATGCCATTTCTGTCTTGCTCTTATACCTCATGCACACAACTGTATCCGTTTTGCGGTCTGCAAGTCGCGGATAGCGGCTGCACATCCTGCACTATGTTACAAATGCCTATTCTTGTCCGCAAAACAGACAAGAATAGGATATGTTCTATATTTTTTTATTTTTGCGGGGCTGCAGAATGGACACTGTGCTGTCAGCACATAGTTTGCGGCCCCATTGAAATGAATGGGTCTGGATCTGATCTGCAAAAAAAAAAATGCTGTCATGTGCATGGGGCCTTATGGGCATTAAATCATGTAGTATTAAACAGATGTGTCAGGGCACAGAAAAAAAAACACCTGGTTACTGCCTAGTGTAGAGGGGTGCATGACAGACGGATTCAGATAAGTGAATCAGTTGTAAAGAAATGAGCTTTAGGGCTCAATTAGATGGCTGTAGTGTTTTGCGCTTAGGAAATTGCGGATCCGCAGAACACGGATGCCGGCTGTGTGTGTTCTGCATTTTGTTTTCCTCAGGAAACACTATGCAGCATCCTCCTTTCGTTCACTAAGACAGGGGCTTCTGCATACAAGCTCCAGCTCCTCTGATTGCCACACTGGGGAGTCAGCGCATACCTGGAAGCGCAGGTTTCTGGTAATACACGCGCTCACATGCCATGGTCAGGTTGGACCACGACATCTGAAGTGTTAAATGTCCATGACCAGCATTATCGGCGGTCGCGGACATGAACTGCGGGTGTCTGCTGTAAAGACCCGGCCAGTGCCGTAGTAGTATGGCGCTAGTCGGTGAGGGGTTAAAGCACATTGAGAAGTGTCCGCTTTGCACGTCTCTGCTTAACTGATGGGTCTCTCACTATATTTCTTTCCATTCCTGACTAATTTTAAGACTGTTTTGCATTAAACGCTGCAGCGTTTCAGTGTAAAACACAGTTCTTTGCCATTACGGAGCCTGTTAGTATTTCATGCAGGGCAGCAAGTTACGTTTAAAGAGGACCTTTCACCAGAATTAAACTTCTAAAGTAACTATACAGGCATGTAGAGCGGCGCCCAGGGACCCCCCTGCGCTTGCTGTTATACCTGGGCGCCGCTCCGTTCTCCCGTTATTGCCTCCGGTATCTTTACAGTTAGGCTCCACCCAGGGGAACCTGCCGGCGCCTCCTTCTCCCATGCTGTAGCACTGGCCAATCACAGCGCTCAGCTCATAGCCTGAGAGGCTTTTTTCTCTCTCGGGCTGTGAGCTGAGCGCTGTGATTGGCCAGCGCTACAGTATGGGAGAATGAGACGCTGGCAGGTTCCCCTGGGTGGAGCCTAACTGTAAAGATACCTGAGGCAATAACGGGAGAACGGAGCGGCGCCCAGGTATAACAGTAAGTGCAGGGGGGTCCCTGGGCGCCGCTCTACATGCCTGTATAGTTACTTTAGAAGTTTAATTCTGGTGAAAGGTCCTCTTTAAATACTGACAAAAAATTGATTATTTTTGTTTGCGCTTAGCTGAGTATTGTGTAAGTATTTTCTTCTTCTATTCCCATGTGGCTTTAAAGGGGATGTCTCGCTGCAGCAAATAACATTTATCATGTAGAGAAAGTTAATACAAGGCACCAGAGAGGCCGACGCTTTTTCCTATAGCAGGGATCAGCAACCTCCAGCACGCCAGCTGTTCAGAAACTACAACTCCCAGAATGCTCCAGTCACTTCTATGGGAGTTAGAAGAACAGTTCAGCATGTTTGCATACTAGGAGTTGTAGTGTCACAGCAGTTGGAGTGCGGAAGGTTGCTGATCCCTGTCCTATAGTGTCCAAGCACGACCATCGATGATTGATAGCAGGGTGGTCATAACCATGGATACGAGCAGTGTAAAATGTGATGGAACAATGAATCCAGCTAAGCAAATGAGACAATATGGACAATCACAATACATTAGTAAGTGCCTGGTATTAACTTTCTCAACATGATAAATGCCATTTGCCGAAATGAGACAACCCCTTTAAGACCTCATTCCCTTAACCCTTTCACTGGAGCGATAGGCAAACATGGCGCCCTCTCGCACGTGCAGCGGGCATCATAATTACCGTGACTAGCAATAATGCCGATTGTGGTAATTAAAGAGGACCTTTCATCAATATAATTTTATTTAAATGACCCCCCTACCTAATAGTCCGGCATCCACTGATGTTCCCCCTTTTTTTTTTTTTTTAAATCGACCCCCGAATCTTGAAATAACAGCCTTTTTCTTCTGCTGCAGCGTCTGTCAATCAAACGCTTTTTTGTAGGGGGCGTTGCTCAAGTCTTTTCTTTGCTATTCTCCTTGGCTGAGAGCGCAGCCAATCGCAGCGCTCCTCTCTCAGCCAGGGAGAAGGAGCTCAAGTTCTCGCGAGAATCGCGAGAACTTGAGCTTCCTAACATCCGGTTCCAGCGCCATCTTGGATTCCCCTGACGAGGATCGCGGCGGGTGAGGAAGCAGCGCAACGAGCGGCAGGGTAAGTATTAGAATATACCCCTTTTGCTCGATGTCTAGGGGTATATTCTAATACTTACCCTGCCGCTCGTTGCGCTGCTTCCTCACCCGCCGCAATCCTCGTCAGGGGAATCCAAGATGGCGCTGGAACCGGATGTTAGGAAGCTCAAGTTCTCGCGATTCTCGCGAGAACTTGAGCTCCTTCTCCCTGGCTGAGAGAGGAGCGCTGCGATTGGCTGCGCTCTCAGCCAAGGAGAATAGCAAAGAAAAGACTTGAGCAACGCCCCCTACAAAAAAGCGTTTGATTGACAGACGCTGCAGCAGAAGAAAAAGGCTGTTATTTCAAGATTCGGGGGTCGATTTAAAAAAAAAAAAAAAGGGGGAACATCAGTGGATGCCGGACTATTAGGTAGGGGGGTCATTTAAATAAAATTATATTGATGAAAGGTCCTCTTTAAAGCCTTTAGATGACATTTCTGGGCTTCTTACCAGCATCCTCTGAGGACAAGGAGGATGTCGGTAATTGGTTTCAATGCGCTTAGCCTTGCTGAAGAGGCTGAGGGCATTCAAGCTGCAATTCCTATTTTACCAACATAAGAAATGAGCAATAGTCAGTAATAAATGCAGTTAAAAAATCCATGATTGTTCAAAATTGAAAATAAAAAATGATTTTGTAAGTCAAATACGAGCTTCAAAATCTTTACAAAAAAAAAAGTTAAGTATATATATAGTAAAAATTAAAAAAAATATAAAAGTTTAAATTGCCCCCTTTCTGTATAATAAAAAGAAAAATACCCAAATAACAAAATATAAACATCATGGGTATCACGTGACCGAAAACGTCCGTACTATTAAAATATAAAAATATTTTTCGATTATGGCAAATGGCGTAACGGAAAAAACGGTCAAAATGGCCGATTTGCCATTTTTTCATTGCTTGTCTTACCCCAAAAAATGTAATAAAATGTGATTAAAAAGTCACACAAACTCCAAAATGGCATCAATAAAAACTATAGATTGTCTCGCAAAAAATTAGCCCCCACACAGCTCAGTAGATATAACAAAAAAAAAGTTTTGGCGGTCAGAATATTTATATTTTAATATTTTTACATTTTTTCACTATTTAGACAAAAAACCTATACATATGGGGTATTGTTGTAATTGTAGTGATCCAGAGAACGAAGGGCATAGGTCAATGAGTAAATGAGGCCATAGTCTGCATTTTAATCTATTTTTTCCCTTTGTGTATCTTTATACAGATTCTCATGGAACATATTGTGATAAAGAGTTAGAGGAATTGCTACGTGAAGCCTCCACAGAGCCAGACCCATCTCTGAACGTTATAACACTATAAGGTATCAGAGCCTTGCATAAAGTGCAGACCACCCCAGGCGCCGCTGTGTTCCGGTCTACACATTACGCTGGTTTAATAAATTATTTATTTTTTTCCCTCTTCTTATAGGATTGATTCTTCCGGCTCTTTGGGTTACCTTTTCTTCATACCCTGAATCCTTTTTACAATCCCATTCATCTCGCCTTAAGAAATGGGGGGGCCCCCCATAGGATCACACTTACACGGGTTCCCTTTTGAGAACATGTAACTGATCCTAAATTTGCTTCTCCATTATGATGGCAATAAGGGCAGACACCGTTCCTGCAGGTAAATGGAATTTGCACAGAATAAACGAAAAGCTCATTCACTTCAAGCTGACGTTCCCCCGGATTGGGTTGAGTTACTTTTACGGGTTCCCAGAGACAGGGACATGGCTGGTCTCTCCAAAACACACTGGACTGTTACCGGTTCTGGGGAAATCTGCAGATGAGGGCTGCTACGGACAAATAAACTGACCCCCCCTCACAATTGCCCACACTCAGCCATTCATCTACATTCTAATAGGATTTTCAGCCTTACCTTATATACATCCCACTGCTTGAGTTACATGATGAGTATAGAATGCACTACTTTACTCACTTCACAAGATCATCTGCCTTTGAGAATACAAAAAAAGGATGTTCTGCGTGAAAAAGTCATTCTCTATGGCCGGGACGTTATAGGGTGATATAGGGGTTTATGCATATAGGGGTTGAAATCTCCTTACTATAGTGTATAACCGAACTGCCTGCCTCAAGCCATGTAAAGTGACTAGGGCTGGATCAGTGACTGATGGAACCAATATCCTATCTATTCCATTCACTTGAGGTTTTTTTTAGTACTTTTCCCCTACACTGCTCTGGACGGTTTAGCTTTTGACTCCCAAAGCATGTTTTTTTTTTTCCAAAATCCTCTCTTTCTAAGGACCATAGCTACTAAGACCCAGTATCCTCCACCAATGTAGAATGATGAGATTGTACCACCATCCCTGGGACATAGTGTTGGTCAACTTTATAGACTTAGCTAGTAAGTTACATAGGGCTGCAAGTACTTCAGAAACCCGTGTCGGTGAGTGGTAACACTGTGATTTTTGCCCAGGCACTTTCCACACCCAGTTAGACCAGTTCCCCGAAAAAGCTACTGCAGCGAGGTCGTATTCAACCACAGGTCTGTAAGAATATCTTGACATGCTGGTGGATGTGAGATCCCTTTAAAAAGAAAAAAAAATGGCAATATTCCTTTATTTCCATACTTCCATGTAAACCGTGGTGGACACGAGAATGTAACATTCGGCAATAGCCTTGTAAATCAGGGAACCAACTGAATTTTTTAATACGTCACTGAGGGATGTGCAGTCATTGAAGTGGACTCCCAATTTCTCTTCATTAAACTTTATTTTTATTTTTTAATACATTTTTTATTTTTATTTTATTTTGCAAATTGCCTGCCTGAGATTTTTGCAGCCTCTTTGTCGTGGGCTCGATTACTTGGTAGTCAAACAACAAGTTGATGGAGCAGGTATGATAGTGGTCTTCAACCTCTCCAGCTTGCAAAACTACAACTCTTAGAATACCCCTGACAGCCCATGGTTGTCAGGGCATGCCAGGAGTTGTAGTTTAGCTGCAGTTAGTTGAATAGAAATGAGTGAATTTATTAGCAGCATTTGCCCACCACTGGAAGATGTTGAGTGCCTCGACGTCTTGTGGTTTGCCTTTTGGCGACTCCTGTCTCGCATCGTATTGTGTGGACTGGCGAAACTTGCAAAATGGCAAACAGCATGGATTGACTCCATCTCTTTAGGAAGACTTGGGCAAGGTTGTGCAGTACGCTGTGATTCCACCCATCAGGGCTGGATTTTTCTCAAGTTGAAACCTCCATCCGTCAAGACCCGTTATATTGTAGACCTATCATACGCTGTTATGCCAGCTTTGTCAATGTCCCAATTTGTATTCTGTTCTGGAGCCAAAGGATGACTTGTCGGTACCCAAGTTCCCTACTCATTCCATTCCCAGCCCTGGTAAGATAAATATGCACTTAAACTATATATGTGATTTTGTCCTGTCCTTTCCCGTCATGTGTGGAGAGGCACATTTTTATATAGAATAATGCACACGCCATGACGGTCTGGGTAAGGTCCTGCACGTTTTGTTCAAGCACATGCAGTGTTTTATGGTGACCTCGCCTTCGTCTTTAGATTTGTCTTGTCACATTACATGTTTGCGTTGATACCATGCAGTTTTCTTTCTGGCATTATATGCTCGATGAGAACGTAATGATGCTTCCGAATTGAGACACAATGACATTTAGTGCACATGGCGGATACACCCAAATGAAATGCACAACCTAAAGAGCATTTCCCGCTCACCAGTGAATGTGAGCCCTGTTCTATCCAATGAATCCGAGAAAGCTGTGCGACAGACAAAATGGCAGCCACAGGAGCCGGGTCAATTTTCCTCGAATTCTGACTAGCAAATCTGGCCAGTAATATCGTGACCCATGCAGGTTAAAAACAGCAAGGCTGCTTTCTTCCAAAAACGGCACCACTTTTGTCTATATAGGTTTTTTTTTCGGGCATTGCAGCTCAGCATCATTCAAGTAAATGGGGCTGATTTGCAATACCAGACATGGCCTTAAGCAGCCATATTTTTTCTGATCTTATAAAAGTTTCCTTTTAAGGCTAGGGTACACACTGCCATCCAGGAGAGCCAACTGTCCAAACACGGGAACAGGTCCCAACTTAGAGGAGACTGTAAATATTTCCATTCATTTTGGAAATTATTCCCGAAGGAAGTTTTTTGGACTTTGGTCTCTGTCTCAGGACTCCGCTCCGATTTTAAATGGAGGAAGGATGCAGCCTTATTGGTGGGAAATTTTCCGTTCAGTTCCCTGCTGGGAAAGCTAGCTGACAACCCATGTAGGAAATGTTCAGTGCGGAAAACACGTTCCGTGTGGGAGCGTGATTTCCCATTATGGACAATGCTCCTTTCACAGGATTGCAGGGCGTCTTGTAAAAGGGAGCAGTGTCCACATGTGTTTTACGCACTGGACATGCACCTCTGAAATTGGTCTTAAAAGGACTATGACTTAAAGGGGTTTTCTATGGGGAGTTAACCCTTGACAAGGTCAAAATAAATGTAGAAAAATTATACACTAACAATCTTCTGCAGCAACTGTTCTGAGGATGCCCGGTCCCACCTTGTTCTCCTTTTTGCAGCAGTGGCGTCCCAGCACAGGTATATATGACAATGGCAGCCAATCACTGGCTGTACGGGTCACCACTGTGGCCAGTGACTGTCTGCAAGGCTTATGCGTTTTTTGTGACAGTGTTCATTGCTGCAGCCGGAAATGGGAACCGCGGGGGACCGGGAACACTCAGAACGGGAGTGACGGGGCATCAGCGAGTTTTTATTTTGACCCCGCCAAGACATTTCAGATACATTTCATCTGCTGGCAAGCCCTTGTTGGAAAATGACTTAAAGGGGTTGTGCAAGAATGGGAAGTTTTTGGAAAACCCCTCCATTCTGCCAGATTTGCAAAGAGAAGATGACTTCCCCGCTTCCTGGTGCTGGCTCTCCGCTCCTGCAGACCTGCAATGCTCCGCTGGGCTCCATCGATGTTAACATCTGGTTTGAAATTGCTGCAGCCAATCACTCCCCATGGTGGTGTCCGGTTTCCCTCACAAATGGTCACATGACAAAAGGGGAACCGGGCACCGCTGCAGCGATGTCAAACCAGATGTTGACATCGATGGCGCCCAGCAGAGCATCACAGGGCAGGAGGAGATGGAGGGAGGAGCCAGGAAACAGGTAAGTCATCGTCCCTTTGCAGGTCTGGCAGAATGGGGGGTTTGCCAAACCCCCACCGTCCTTGCACAACCCCTTTAAGGATCCATATTACTTAGGTTTAAATGCTGTTTTAAGCAGCTTCTCTCCGCCATTGATCTTCAACAGACACGATCGGATGCCGTCTATCTCCAGATAGAGAAATTCAGTTTGCCACAAAATTGAACCCCTTCACTCTCCAATGCGTGTCATGGAGTAAACCCTCGCGGAGTATGTGTTGCTTACACTCGGTGGAAGCCGCAGTTCTCTTTGTACTGTTCATAAGACAATGGCCGCCCTTTTTTCCCCCCAGACGTTGCTTTGTACTAGACCATTGAACTTGTACACGTCAAAGCATGGACTGACAATGGCCGCTTTCACTTAGTGTAATGGTCAGGTACAGCGTCAGAAACTGGCATGCGTTTACAGGAGTCATTTTATTTCTAATTTATTGTACGAATCGATATTTATGCAAGTCTGTGTGTATGAATCTATTAAAAAACAAAACAAAACAAAAAAAAGCACACGTTCATCTGTTTTTAACCATCTCCTTTTATTGATAGCCACCCCATTGTGTCGAGATTGGAAATGCTACATAAAATGATCCTCCAAGGCGCGATATGGGAAATGCAAACCTGAAATGACGTGCAATACAGCCCCCTTACTCAAACACTACACATTGCTTTGCACACCTCTTCTTACCTATATGGTCACCCCTTATATGCGCCCTACAATTATGTGCTGTGTTTTAAAAGGGTTTTCTTCCTATTGTCAAATAAAATGATTTCTTATATGTCTCACTGCGTCTCTATTCTATACCGCAGCTGGACTGGAATGTAATTGGTGGTGGCCGAAATGGGCTAAGGACTTCACAGTATAAGAGTATAATGTATCAAAAGCAATGCAGTTGATTTAAAGCGAACCTGTCACGTTTAAAGAGGAGCTTTCATGGGAATTTTCTAGTTTAATTAAATACCTTTCCTTGCGGGGTACCCCCTGCAGATGCTTACACCCTGTTTGTTGTTTGTTTTTTGTTTGTTTTTTTCAAATACCGCTCGTACGCCCCTTTGTGTCCCCCTGCAGTTTTCGCGCTCAGTATGTTAATCCTGAGCATCGGTACAAGGAGGAAGAGATGCTGAGGTTTCTCAATGGGCGTCTCCTTCTCCCTGGCTGTGACGCTCTCCGCTGTGATTGGATCGGCACACCCAGGGAGAAGGAGACTCCCATTGAGAAACCCCGGAGTCCCCTTCTCCCTGTACCGATGCTCAGGATTAACATACTTAGTGCCAAAAACTGAAAGGGGGGCACAGCAGGCATACTAGTGGTGTTTGAAAAAACAACCAGGGTGTCAGCGTGGGGGGGTGGGGGGGGGGGGGAAAGGAAAGGTATATATTAAACTAGAAAATTCCCATGAAAGCAGGAGCAGCTGAGCAGAATGATGTACCATAGTTTTGTGGGAATAGGTTATTTGCAATTCATTGATCTAAATCTCTCAGCTTATGAGTCCAGTGAGCGGACTTAGGAGTCCAGTGGGTGTTCCTTGCAATTGACGGAGCTTTCAGTCACTGATCAGGGCTGCCCACTCCTAAGGTCAGAAAGAGGAGCGGTTTAGGTCAGTGGGTTGCAATTTATGCAGAATCTTTCCCTACAAAACAATATATCAATATGCTCAGCTCATCCTGCTTTATAACATGCCAACTACTGCCACTATGTATTTAAAGGGATTCTGTCATCAGATTTTACCCCTATAACCTAAAGATATCCTCATGTCCGGACTAAGAAGAAGAATCCTAAGCTGGCCTTATTAAACCTCACTGAGGCTCTATTTGTCCAAAAAACTGGTTTTTATAACCTGCCAATCACTTACTTAAGGTGCCCAAGGGGAGGTCCGTTAATACAGGGTGCCCGTCCGCACCCCTCGCCGTCCGGTGCCCAGCGCCGCCTTCCGTCTTCATCGCCGCCTACCCTGTCTTCAACGTCGCCTTCTACAGCTCAGCGCCGCCTCTGCATTCCTCCCGTCCCTTTGCCAGATCCCACGCCTGCGCACTAGGCTCGGCCTGATGCGCCCGTGCGGACTCCTGGCAGCGGCTTCATTGAGCGAAGTGCGCATGCACCGGCGTGATGCACACTTCGCTCAACCCTAATATGACCTGCAGATTGGCTGAGCTTAGTGCGCAGGCGCGGGATCTGGCAGAGGGACGGGGAGGATTGCGGAGGCGGTGCTGAGCTGTAGAAGGCGGCGCTGAAGACAGGGAGGGCGGCGCTGGGCACCGGGCGGCGAGGGGTGCGGACGGGCACCCTGTATTAACGGACCTCCCCTTGGACACCTTAAGTAAGTGATTGGCAGGTTATAAAAACCTGTTTTTTGACAAATAGAGCCTCAGTGAGGTTTAATAAGGCCAGCTTTGGATTCTTCTTCTTAGTCCGGACATGAGGATATCTTTAGGTTATAGGGGTAAAATCTGATGACAGAATCCCTTTAAAGGGAACCTGTCATCAACCTTATGCTGACTTCACTGAGGGCAGCATAAAGTAGTGGCGGGCATGCTGAGTTCAGTGGTGTCATTCATGAATTAAAAGTAAGTGGTTGCCACGAACCAGCATGATGATTGTTGCAGCACAGGCCTGGGAAGAGTCATGGTTATTTGTCAGCTCCTACCTACCTGTTGATGACTGGCAGTTCTTACCAAAGGAGAAAAGTAAGAATTTAGGTACAGTACAGACCAAAAGTTTGGACACACCTTCTCATTCAAAGAGTTTTCTTTATTTTCATGACTATGAAACTTGTAGATTCACACTGAAGGCATCAAAACTATGAATTAAAACATGTGGAATTATATACATAACAAAAAAGTGTGAAACAACTGAAATATGTCATATTCTAGGTTCTTCAAAGTAGCCACCTTTTGCTTTGATTACTGCTTTGCACACTCTTGGCATTCTCTTGATGAGCTTCAAGAGGTAGTCACCTGAAATGGTTTTCACTTCACAGGTGTGCCCTGTCAGGTTTAATAAGTGGGTTTTCTTGCCTTATAAATGGGGTTGGGACCATCAGTTGCGTTGTGGAGAAGTCAGGTGGATACACAGCTGATAGTCCTACTGAATAGACTGTTAGCTGCTTTTTTTCTTGCCATAATACAAATTCTAAGTAAAGAAAAACGAGTGGCCATCATTACTTTAAGAAATGAAGGTCAGTCAGTCTAAAAAATTGGGAAAACTTTGAAAGTGTCCCCAAGTGCAGTCACAAAAACCATCAAGTGCTACAAAGAAACTGGCTCACATGCGGACCACCCCAGGAAAGGAAGACCAAGAGTCACCTCTGCTGCGGAGGATAAGTTCATCCAAGTCACCAGCCTCAGAAATCGCAGGTTAACAGCAGCTCAGATTAGAGACCAGGTCAATGCCACACAGAGTTCTAGCAGCAGACACATCTCTAGAACAACTGTTAAGAGGAGACTGTGTGAATCAGGCCTTCATGGTAGAATATCTGCTAGGAAACCACTGCTAAGGACAGGCAACAAGCAGAAGAGACTTGTTTGGGCTAAAGAACACAAGGAATGGACATTAGACCAGTGGAAATCTGTGCTTTGGTCTGATGAGTCCAAATTTGAGATCTTTGGTTCCAACCACCGTGTCTTTGTGCGACGCAGAAAAGGTGAACGGATGGACTCTACATGCCTGGTTCCCACCGTGAAGCATGGAGGAGGAGGTGTGATGGTGTGGGGGTGCTTTGCTGGTGACACTGTTGGTGATTTATTCAAAATTAAAGGCATACTGAACCAGCATGGCCACCACAGCATCTTGCAGCTGCATGCTATTCCATCCGGTTTGCGTTTAGTTGGACCATCATTTATTTTTCAACAGGAAAATGACCCCAAACACACCTCCAGGCTGTGTAAGGGCTATTTGACCATGAAGGAGAGTGATGGGGTGCTGCGCCAGATGACCTGGCCTCCACAGTCACCGGACCTGAACCTAATCGAGATGGTTTGGGGTGAGCTGGACCGCAGAGTCAAGGCAAAAGGGCCAACAAGTGCTAAGCATCTCTGGGAACTCCTTCAAGACTGTTGGAAGACCATTTCAGGTGACTACCTCTTGAAGCTCATCAAGAGAATGCCAAGAGTGTGCAAAGCAGTAATCAAAGCAAAAGGTGGCTACTTTGAAGAACCTAGAATCTGACCTATTTTCAGTTGTTTCACACTTTTTTGTTATGTTAATTCACAATTTTGATGCCTTCAGTGTGAATCTACAATTTTCATAGTCATGAAAATAAAGAAAACTCTTTGAATGAGAAGGTGTGTCCAAACTTTTGGTCTGTACTGTAGGTAGGCAGGAAAAGCAGGATATTATGACTAATTCGCGGTCTCTTACTCATGAACAACACCCCAATGGAATCCGCATGTCTGTTACTAGTTTATGGTGCCCTTTTTGAGTGCAGCATAAAGTTGACGACAGGTTCCCTTGTATTGATGCCAATAGCAGCTGCATGAAAGTAGTGAGCACCACCTAGTGGTGTTTTTGGGCAGTCGGTTTCTTATCCTGTAACATCCTATGGATGTGTGAAGGGAAGAAAGGGATTTGTATTTCTATAATCATATAGACAGAACTCCACTCTGAAGATGTACTCATTAGTTACATAAAATATATATATTTTTTATTTTTAGAGATGATGAAAATAATTTTAACACCTTTACTGACCTAGGCAACCAGGGATATTCTTTAACCTCTTCACTGGACCTAGACCACTACAGATAATCCCATTGCCCTGCTGGCTATGATGGTGATTATAAAGTCCTGTATAATCTCCTGTACATGGTGTACACAGAAGGGGAATGAGTAAACTCTGCCTGTAGGCCAGTGGTTCTGAACTATGATACTGAACCCTAAAAGAAGCGACCACACTTTCAGAAGAACTCTAACCTGTCCATAGAGAAGTTAATGGAGAAGCCCCCATTAAAGTTGCATAAACCTTTACATCGAGGTGGCAGTGTACTCTACCGAAAACATTGATATATGCAGATGGGCAGTCTAACTTGTCAGTATGGAAGCCCTTCCCAGTCCCATTAGGACTACCAGGCTTAATGTCTTATGGGATAACTTATAAAACGTTATAGTTGCAGCTGCCAACTAATGGGATAAACTACCATTGATCCAAAGTGACAGACCAAGACTCGGTATAATAATATCACATGTATGGCCACCATTGTGTGACCTACAGGATCTTAAAGGCATTGTGCCAACAGTATATACTGTTATTTGAATGGCTCATGAACAATTGAAACATGCATTAGACCATGATCGCATAAAGCGTTGTTACATTTACGCACCTACCAACCGTCCTGGATCTCGGCGGCTGTGACGGGAGGGCTGCAGCATGTCCCGGTTTCTACTGTCTGTGTATACGGATGACACAGATATACAGGTGAAACTCGAAAAATTTGAATATCATGCAAAGTAAATTTTTGTAATGAAACTTAAAAGGTGAAACTAATATATGAGATTACATGGGCATAACTATTGTATGGGGGCAAAAAGGAGATTAGGCATGTATAGATGGGCATTAGAGGTGTGGCTTACTGAAAAAAAAATTGCCATGGTGCACGTAGTCCCTCCTTGGGCTTTTAAAAAGTTGGGGAAGTATGCACTTACTTGCAAAGTATGGCGCCACCTTTTGTTCAAAGTCTGTATCAATGTGCACATCCACCCAATGAGCTGAATGCTGGTGGACATGCATGCTCAGCCTGTGTAAACTGATCCTACTCTGCTTGTCAAAGAATGACCAGAGCCGATCTAGTAGCACAGCGAAGCTATGAAGACTTCTGCTGAGGGCTGACATAAAGTGCATGAAAGGTGCTTCGGGACTGTAGGCAGAAATAAAACACTACTAGCGGCCTGTGCACTGCAGCTAAGATTAGCAGAGGGACACAAGGAAAGATGGTGGAAACAGTGCAAAGTAGTTTAAAATGGCAGTTAACCCTTTAAGGACCTCTGCTAGTCCAGTCCTCAAACATGGCTTCCGCTCGCACGGATGCGGCACATGTATGCGATCAGCCATAAGGCTGATCGTATACATTTTCCCTTTCAGATGCCGTGGGAACCTGTTACATTGATCTAATCGGCTGAAGCCTCAAGCAGGCTTCGGTGCCTATTAGTTGACTATACCTATACAGGCCACTAGGTGGCAGCATTGTATTGGTGTAGTGCAGGCATGCTCAACCTGCGGCTCTCCAGCTGTTGTAAAACTAAAACTCCTACAATGCCCTGCTGTAGGCTGTTCGGGCATGCTGGGAGTTGTAGTTTTGCCACAGCTGGAGGGCCGCAGGTTGAGCATGCGTGGTATAGTGCAAATGAAGTGTTCATCAATGAACACAATAGGCAATCTAATGATTGCCAGTTATTGTCACCCAAGGTGACTTAAAAAAAAAAATATGTTTTTGCTAATATTAAATAAAAGTTAAAATCACCCACCTTTCCTTAAAATAATAATAATAAAAATACTTAATAAAAAAATAAACATCATGGGCATCGCCGCGTGCGAAAATGCCCATACTATTTAAATATAACAATATTTATGGCAAATGGCGAAACAGGAAAAAAAAAAAACTGCCAATTTGCCATTTTTTTGTCGCTTCAACTACCCAATATTTTTTTTTTTAATAAAAAGTGATAAAAAAAGTCAGACACACTTCAAATTGCTATCACTGAAAAGAACAGATCGTCCCGCAAAAAATGAGCCCTTACACAGTCCCGTACACATAACTACAAAAAAGTTATAGGGGTCAGAATATGGTTATTAGTGTTGAGCGAGCATGCTCGTCCAAATACCACCTCGGCTCGAGAATCGCTATGCTCGGCACATGGCGGTATTCGGCCGAGTACCGCATGTGCTCGAGCGCAATGCTCGAGTCTCCTCCTTGCATGTTTCGCGGCTGCTAAGCAGCCAATAAATGTGCAGGTAAGTACTGCCCTCACTGTAATGTTTTCTACTGGCATTACAGTGATTGGCTGGCCGGAACACGTCATCGGGTGCTATATAGCACCCAATGACGCGTGTTCGGCTCATTCTAAAGGCTCATACACACGACCGTTGTTGTTTTGCGGTCAGTTTTTCACTGATCCATTGTTCCGTATCTAAGTTTTTTTTTTTTTCTCTCTGATTTAAGTCATCTTCCGTTATTGCACAAAACATAGCCGTATGGTTTCCATATTTGATCCGTCTTTTGTGGATCGTATACAAAAACAGTAACTTATTAATCACCAAACACATGAGCAATATGGACTGGGCATATCATTTCTACAGTATGGATCCGCAAAATACAGATGACATACGGATGTGTTCCATCCAGTGTACTTTTTCCGTAGACACTGCGAACTGTGACATACCTGTGGTACATGTCCTGTATAACGTTTCCTCATCACAAATGCCTTTGTAAATTTTTTTGCACATCCAAATCCTATGCTACTGTACGTGTGACATACTTTCAAGCATATATCACATTTAAAATGAAGAAGGCGAGCAGTAAGGGACGGGGAAGTGGCCGTGATGCTGATGGTGCACGCAGAGGCTGTGGCCCTGAACAGTGGCTACTGCCAGAGCATAAGAAAAACAATCATCCAAGATACCTAGCTTCATGTCCGAGTTTTCAGGGCGGCGCAGGACACCACTTGTAGCTGGCCAGCTAAGACCTGTCCTAGGTTGCTAACATAGCTTATATGTTTATACAGCTAAACCTGCCAATAACCTTAATACAGTTCCTATGTTTGTGTGTTAAAGACAAAAGCAGAGTTATTTACTTTGACATCATGTTTGGATGTCATATAACTGTTATATATATATATATATATATATATATATATAATGTGTTCACAGAAGCAGAAAAGATAAAATGCACAATCTGTGTCTGCGGGTCACACCACTGCCTCCTCTTCCCTGTGTTACGTGCTGGCCAATACCCTGTCCAAGATGCAGGCCCGGATGCCTCCCGCCCTGCACCTGGACCTTCGCAAGCACCATCAGTGACCACATCCACTTCCGTGTCCCAGCGCAGCGTTCAAATATCCTTACCCCAGGCATTTAAACGCAAGCGCAAATATGCAGCTATTCACCCACAGGCCATAGCGCTAAATGCGCAACTTTCCAAATTATTGGCCCTGGAAATGTTGCCATTTAGGCTTGTGGACACTGAGGCCTTCTGCAGCCTGATGTCAGCGGCCGTTCCTCGTCACGCAGTCCCCAGCCGCCACTATTTTTCACTATGTGCCATGCCCACCTTACGCCAACATGTTTCCCGTAACATCACACGTGCCCTGACCAACGCAGTTACTGGGAAAGTCTACTTAACCACGGACACATGGATAAGTGCATTCGGCCAGGCACAGCTTCAGCCGGTCTGTCAACGTGCTGTGCGATGTGAGCACACGCTGGAACTCGACGTTCCACATGTTGGACAGCAGAGAGCAGTAGTGGAATACCACAATATCACAAGCGAGGAGTGGGCATGGATGTCTGACCTCTGTGAGTTTTTAAGAAACTTATATCAGTGTAACCATCCCACTTCTGTGTCTACTCAAATGCACGCTGCTCACAATTAAGGACGACGCTTTGCATGTGTAAATGGGGGAAGACATTACACAGGGGGATAGCCAGACCACCCTCAGTTTGTCTTCTCAGCGTGCAATTGGACGATGAAGAGGAGGAGGAGACGGTCGCCTCCGCTACAGAGGGTAGTACTCATGGAAGTTTAATTCCATCTGTTCAGCGTGGGTGGGCAGAAGAAGAGGATGAGGAGATTGAGTGATCCTCCTGATGATGACAGTGAAGTTGTGCCTGTTGGTACTCTGGCACACATGGCTGACTTCATGTTAGACTGCCTTTCCCGCGACCCGCATGTTATACGCATTTTAGACAACACGGATTACAAGTTGTTCACCCTTCTCGACCCCCCCCCCCCCCCCTCCCTTACAAAGATAACTTCTCATCTTTCATTCCTCTGGTGGAGAGGACGAGCATAACTGTGCAATACCAGTAGATCCTTGTTGAAAAATTGCTCCCAAAATTTTCATCTGACAACGCTGGCGGCAGAGTCAGTAGTTTCTTGGCCAACCGAGGAGGGGAGACCAGGGAAACACACAGCAGTTCCAACAGAGGCAGGGCAACACTCTCCAAGGCCTGGGACAGTTTCATGACACCCCACCAATAGCGCCCTCTATTGGTTTCATAGTCTTCTGATCAGAATATTAGACTTGTCATAAGACTGTGAAACCATCAAAGGGCGCTGTTCATAACTCAATAGCGCCTTCTATTGGTTTTCATAGTCTTATGACAGCTTAAAAACAAGGCAGATTCTGCTCATTTGCATGTCTTTCCCATGTGCCCATGTTTATCCAAATGAGTTTTTACATGACAAAACTGTATACAAAGGTTATTGAATATTATGTTAGGACAATCGGAAAACTTTTTTGTTTCCCTAATCCTATTGATCTAGGTGTGCAGGTCCACCCAAGCCATCCAACAGATGCAAAATAACTTTGAGGTTTACTGGTTCTCAGTCAGACGAGAACTGGTTTAGAATATCTCATAGTGCATAAGTCTGCCTATGTAAGGTATGCTGACTAAGCCTATCATCTGTCTCATGGATAGATTGATAGCTTGCATATACTTGGCCTTTGACATATAGCCTTTGTGTAGTTGTTGGAGTCTAAGACACATCCAGCTATCCTCTTAATGCTGTTTGCAAACCATTTTGATGGGGTTTCCATCAATTTCTAGCTTTTTTATTTTTTATGAACCAATCACCTTCTTCTCTTCCAACCAGGGGGTGCCTGGTTGTCTGCCATTTACTTCTATTATACTTGGGTGCTCGGCTGAGCACACAAATATAGCAATGTGTTCGGGCCAAATACTTTGGTGCTCGCTCATCACAAGTAAAAAAAAATATAAGAAATTCAGTATTAAAACCAAAGAAAAATTATACAAGTGTGGTATCGTTGTAACCGTACTGACCTGGAGAATGAAGATAACAGGTCAATTTTACTGCATAGTGTACAGTGTAAAAAAATTAAAAACCTTTATCAGAATAGCGTTTTTTTCCAAATTCTACCCAATTTGGATTCTTTTCCCCGCTTCCTACTACATGGTATGCAACCGTAAATTGTGCCATTAGAAAGTAAGACTTGTCCCACAAAAAATAACGCTATGTGAATGGAAAAATAAAAAAGTTAGGACTATGGGAAGGAGGGGAGTGAAAAACAAAAACGCAAAAATGGAAAATCCCAGGGTCCTTAAGGGGGTTAATAAGCCTTTGAGACCTAAATGCGGTACTGTATCTACTACTGTGAACGAGTCGCGGCTGTCTCTTGATCTGTTCTTCGCAGGGTATGTTTGGTTTTCACACTAGAGCACAGGTTATGCCACTTGACATTGCTGTTTTTTCGACAGATCCCCTAACCTGTATTGGCTGTGTACTATACTATATAGTATTTTTTTATGCGGTGTGTAAGGATTGTCGGCCGCATGTGGTGTGTTTTCCTGTTTCTGGTGAGATCTTTTATGGATATTGCAATAACAGTGAATTTTAACGCGTATCGCTACCAGATGCTGTTCTCTCGTCATTTTTACAGGGTACATTATATCACTGGGCAGTTTAAACACGGTGGAGCGTGTGAAGCCAGCATCTGCTTCATGGAGCGGGAATCGGCACTTAAGATTTCAGCTTAGATACTTCTCGCTATCGGTTAATAGAACCAGCAGTGAGATCTAGTGAGTGAGGTTTAAAGGGAATGTGTCATCAGAAAATTATATTTATTACCTTTTTATATTTTTATGTTAAAGGAAATCTGCCATCAGTTTTATCTTGTCCAATCTAAGGGCTGCATAAACTGGCAACAGAACCCTTAGAAAAAAAAATGCCTCGTTGCTGATTATTTTTTTTTTAACCTATTGCTGTCAGTCGCAGCCAGGAGCTCATGAGATGAGGACTCTGGGCAGCATAGTTATGGTCACAGATTCCCTTTAACCCCTTCAGGACTGGGCCATTTTTCATTTTAGTTTTTTACTCCCTGCCTTGCCAGAGCCAGAACTTTATTTTCTATTCACATAGCCAAGTGAGGGCTTGTTTTGTGCGGGACAAGTTGTACGTTCTAATGGCACCATTTACTGTTGCATGCAATGTAGTGGGAAGCTGGAAAAAAATTAAAATGGGATGGAGTTAGAAATAAAAAATCTGCCATCGTTGACCTGCTACCTTCATTCTCGTGGTGTAGCAGGTAAAATTGACCTGCTACCTTCATTCTCATGGTGAGTACCATTACAACGATACTACATTTCTAAAGTTTTTTCTTGTGTTTTTTTTTAAGTTTTTATTTGTCATTTTTGAGAAAAAAAAACAGTTCAGTAACCTAGATGCACACAATCAATGAGACACTTCAACAACGGTTTAGTGCAATAAAGAGATACCACAGAAGTCTGTCATTGTATTTCCTTCAGAGCAGAGTTTTCGCCTTTGCTGAATAATAATTGTGTTATAAATTTTTACCTCATTCGCTCGCTCATACACACCTCCGCAAGTCCACTGGACTCCCACCTTCCTTTAGGCTACCGATGTTCTAGCATTGAGCCATAATCCCCAGATTTTATCAAATTTCTCCTGGTTATTTCTGGCTAAATGTGTAATCTTGTACATTGGCAAGGCTTCTTCTATTAGTTGCATCCAGTGTTGGATTGAGGGGACTTTAGGGGGCTTCCAACTCAATAGGATAGACTTCCTAGCATAGAACATTAGAAGTCGATATCGTTTTTTAGCGTATTTAGTTTGCAATAGATCATCTACCAGTCCTAACAGGTTATTTTCAGGGGAGCATACCGCCGGAAGTCCCAGCTTCAGATATAGGAATTCATGAATTGCTGACCAAAATTCAGCAATTTTGGGGCAATCCCAAATCATGTGGATCAGAGTGCCTGTCTCTCCATTACATCTAGAGCATAGTGAACTGTCAAGTTGATGCATTTATTCTAATCTGACCGGGGTTAGGTAAACTCTATGTAGCCACTTTACTTGTATCAGTTGGTCTCTAGTGCTTATGACTGTGTTCCTCCAGTTGTGTGTGAGTTCCTTCTCATGACTATCTTCTAATCTAGGGACATCTTTCTGCCACTTTGCCATAGCTCTGGTCAACGGGGAGGCTAATTGGGAAATAAGTACTGAATAAAAGGATGATACTGGCTTGCATAAGTTCGTTTGTCTAACAATTTTTTTCGATCTCTCCATACTCTATCTTGATTCTTCCGCTACCAAATTGCTTTACACAAGTGTGTCTTAATTGAAAATATCTAAAGAGACTGTTCCTGGGTAAACAGTACTCCTCCCTTAATTGATGAAAGGCTTTAAACATTCCTTCCGAGAATATCTGGGTCATGTAATTGATTCCATGTTTTGGCTAAAACTCAAAATCAGGAAGTGTCTCTAGTTCCGGTAACTTTGCATTTCTCCACAATGGCAATAGAGGGGGCCATCTCTCCCCTCCTCCCCTATTACCCCATACCCACACATAATCGTTCCATACTTTTATTACTGCCATCATGTTAGAAGTGAGATGTTCCACTGGGTATTTACCCATTCTGTACAAAAAATTTGCCTCATATGATCCAAGGAGTGCCGCCTCCAGCACCACTGCCGGATTGTTGGCATCCGCTCTTACCCACCAGCTTGCATATGTCAGCTGGACAGCATAGTAATATCTGTACATACCCGGCAGGGCCAGGCCACCCGAGTATATGGCGCTTTCAGAGTCTCCCTGGCCAGTCTGAGTTTCGCATTAGCCCAGAGGAATAGTCAGAGCCCAGAGTCAGCATTTTGTCAATTTCCACAAAGTGGGATTTTAGAAGGACAACTGGCACTGACCTACATATATATATATATATATATATATATATATATATATATATATATTTAATTTGGGTAGGATTATCATCTTAAAAATGTTAATGCATCCCACTAGAGACAGGGGGAGGGTTTCCCATGTCTTCAGTTTACGGTTAATATATTCCATGGTTGGTGAGATATTGAGCGGGATAAATTGCTGTATATCCTTATGTATAATAATTCCCAGATATTTAAATCGGTCAACCACCAATAATTTGGATCTTGGTGAAACCAAGATCCGTTCTCCTTCATCAACTAGATATAGCGCTGATTTAGCCCAGTTAACTTTCAGCCCAAAAAATTCACCATATTCACTTACTACCTCCAAAAGCGCTTCCAATGACCCCTCTGTGTCTCCCAAGTACACCAGCATGTCATCTGCGTATAATGATAACTTCTCAGTTATCCCCGCAAAGTTCCATCCTTCTATATGGTTGCAGCTATTTAAGAGACATGACAGAGGTTCCATTACCAAAGCACATATCAGAGGGGATAAAGGACATCCCTGCCGTGTGCCTCTATATATGGGGAACGGTTCTGACAGATATCAATTGACTGACACGGGCCGTGGGTTGTCGGTATAGAATTCCCAGCCAGTGTAAGAAATTCCCTGGGAATCCAAATCTTTCCAGAATTTCCCAAAGGAAGAAACATTCTACTTAATCAAAGGCCTTTTCATTGTCTAATGAGGCGATAGTTCTATTACCCACATTTTCATGTTTGACCTGTAGGTTGGTGTACAGGTTTTTAAGATTAATGTCTGTAGATTTCCCCGGCATAAAGCCAGATTGGTTTGTCCCCACAATAGATAGGATAACCCCTGTCAGTCTTATGGCCAATACCTTAGCTAAGATCTTGGCATCTAGTTTACAAGTGAAATGGGCCGGTATGAACTGCATTGGTCCGGTGGCTTCCCCGCCTTGCGGATCATTACAATTGTAGCCTCAGAGAAAGACTGTGGTAATTCCGAGTTCTCTAAGGCGTATTTGAAAAGTTTGCTTAGCTGGGTACCAAGGTTCTCGGCATGTATCTTATACCACTCGGCAGGAAAGCCATCTGGACCCGGGGTCTTGTGTGAGGCCATAGAGCCTATTGCTATCTGAATCTCTGCAGCCGATATTGGGGAGTCTAGTAGCTCTCTATCCCCCCCAGGAAGTGTCATAAATTCAATCTGATCTAAGTATGTCTTCAGACTTTCAGTCATGGGGGTATGTTTGGAGGTATATAATTTAGTGTGATAAGATGCAAATTGGGCGCAAATCTCTTCTGGCCTGGACACCACTGCCCCAGATTCCAATTTGATCTCTGACCCTACCGTTTGGGGGGGGGTTCTCCGTTCTTACCAAGTAGGTAAGAGCTTTCCCGTTTTTGTCCCCCTCTGAAAAGATAGTCTGCCTTTGTGCTAAAAGACGCTTTTGGGTGTATTCAGTGAGATGTATCCTATAATCCCTTTGAAGGGTTAGCCATTTCTCCTGACAGTCCTCATCCTGTTCTGCAATGTAAGCTTCTTCCGCCTCTACTTACTCCGCCTCTAGTCTATTTCTCGTAATCCTCAGTTCGACTCTATGGGTAGCAATGGCTGAAATGCAGACTCCCCTCATCACTGCTTCACATGCCTCCCATTCCGTAATTGGATTCAGCATTCCCTCATTCACCTTCCAGTACTCCTCTAGTTCCTGTCGACAACTGGCTTTCACTGGGAGCTACTGTAACCACCTAGGGTTGAGTCTCCATATTTTATCTGGCCCTTCTAATGGTTGAGAGAGGATCACCTGCAACGGCGCAAGGTCTGAAATTCCCCGTGGTAAATAGGTCACTTACCAAAAGTAGGGAGTCCGGGCTACCGAATGCTAAATCAATGTGTGACATGGTATTACTAGAGGCTGAGTGACACGTAAACTGCCTGGCAGTAGGATCTTTCCATCTCCACAGTTCTTCTAGATTATGTGCGGCTGCCCAATTGCTCAGAGATGTGTTATGTCTGATTGGGGGTTTGAGTCTATCTAGTTGATTGTTCAGTACTGCATTAAAGTCACCCAGTAGTATAAAAGGAGACTAAGGCAATTGTGACACCTTAGTCATAGTCTTGTCTAATAGGGACCTGCAGAAAGGAGGTGGAATGTATACTCCCACCACGGTCAGAGGACTACCCCGGAGTAAACAATATAAAATTACGTATCTACCACGTGAATCAGTCAGAACCGTCTATAGCTGTATTGAAGTTTTCTTACTGACAAGAATGGATACTCCCCTTGCTTTATTCGTGTACGTCGCATGGTAGGTCTGTCCCACCCATGGTCAACGAAGGGCCATTACCTTTCGGTCTCGCAAGTGAGTTTCCTGCAAAATAATCATGTCAGGATTATAAGGTTTAAAATAATTAAAAACCAAAGCTCTTTTGATTTTACAAACCCCTCACATTTCATGAAATTATCTTAAGCGTTGCCATAATGAAAATCGACATATATACCTTTTGTTGTAGAATCCAGCAGAGCCATGGAGACATTCACACATCCATTCATACCATTTCAAACATGCCTTACAGCTATCCCTTTCCCCTCCCTGCCCACACATCCCCAACTCGTCTGAGCCTTGGATCCCAAACTAAAGTTAGTGAAGTTTAAACGAAACCTGACACTTAGGTAGAACTAACTCATCCGTGGAGTTAATCGGTTGTTATTTTAAAGCAATTCCTTCCTTCTTCCCAACCTTTCTCGACAAGGAGAGACCCCTAACCTCTATCCAAAGTAAGGGATTTAAAGAGATGGAACCTCCCCCTTTTATGTTCTCACTTATTTGCAAATAAGGGAATAGCAAAGAGAAAAAAAAAGGGGGGGGGAACCCCTCTTAGATGTGAAAAGTAAGTCGGATCGGTTAGATAGGTCTCCTTCACCCCTATACTAGTCTCCACCACCCAATAGGAAAAGTAAAACTTCCTCGCTACCCTCTTTGCGGATTAGGAGAATTCTACCATCCCCATTTCCCCCCATATATTTAGATAGGAAAATCTCAGATACAATAAAGAGGGTACAAAGCATATGAGTAGAACTAGAGATTCATCATCTTCTCCTCTGGCCAGTTTCTAACCAATCTGACGCTTCCTCCGGCCCCTGGCGAATCCTGTTCCTCCGTCCGCTTGAACCTGTAGTCTTGTGGGATACAGCATTGCGTATTGGATCCCTAATTCTCTGAGCCTGGCTCGGACTTGTGTGACTTGTCTTCTCTTCTTCTGGACTTCTGTGGTGAAATCCGGATAAAAGGATATTTTGTTATTTTCGTAAGAAATAGTACCTTTCTTTCTGGCCGCCGTCAAGATCGCGTCCCGGTCTCTGTAATTTAATACTTTCATTATAAAAGGGTGTGCCAGAGAACCCGGAGGCAGCGTTCTAGTTGGAATTCTATGTGCCCTTTCGATTACAAAGCACTGAGAGAGGTGTAGCGGTGTCTGGTTCAGTGCCTTCCGCTCTTTCAGGGATACCAAGGATGCGAATATTGTTTCGCCTGTTTCTATTTTCGGCGTCTTCTGCTCTGGCCTGTAGAATCTTGACTTGTGCAAGTAGAGAATTAGACAATTCGGAATTTGGGAACTTGAACATGCTATCATCAGATCACTTGTCACATAGGCTCCAATGCATTAGCATTTGAGTCTATAAGCATGTCTATGGAGCTCAAAGAAACATAGCTGAGACACTCTCTGAACCTTCAGGGAATGAACAGCTCCCCCAATCACCACTAAGGGGGAGTCATTCCAGCCCCAGAAGCACAGCGCGTCCGAGTTTTCAGCCCTCAGATGTCGTGGTCACATTTTACCCTGGCACCTGAAGGGTTAAATGTCAGCAATCAGCGTTATCACCGATCCCAGACATCAGCCCCCAATGTCTGCTGTTTGAAACAGCTTACACCTGGTGGCTGCGCTCATGAGTGGGCGCCATATTTAAACACCCGTATTCTGTACTAATTTTACAGTTGGGAAGGGGTTAAACATATTTAAAAAAAATATATATTTTTTATTTTCCTTTTTTACTATTAAAAAAAGAAATCTTGTTATTTTCATTGTGGCTGCTAAACCTAATATTAGGCATTGTTCTCTAGCAATCACTTTTTGGCAGTCGTCTCATTCTCTTCACAGGAAGGATTAGGCCTCATGCACACGGCTGTTTTGGTCCGCATCCGAGACGCCATTTTGTGGGCTCGGATGCGGACCCATTCACTTCAATGGGGCCACAAAAGATGCAGACAGCACTCCGTGTGCTGTCCGCATCTGTTGCTCCGTTCCATGGCCCCGCTAAAAAAAAATAACATGTCCAATTCTTATTAGAGCTGATGCAGAGTATGGAAGTGGTAGTGGCCCTAATGAGGTGATGTGTCACGGTGTACTCCCTCAGGACATTGCTTCCTGGGGATCAGTGCAGTGAAAAGGTGGTATAAGAAATCATGCCAGAAGTAGAAGAATTTAAAGTCTCTCTTTGCTAAGTGCAAAATGGAAGCTGCAGTCCATCCAGCAGTAGTTATGCAATTTCCTCAGATGATGAGGTATGATGGCTGGCAAAGTGACAGATGATGGCCCCTCTGGGTATGCTATTTTGCTGATGCCTCTCCCCTGAACTTCTGGCGAGCAGCTGTAAGCTGGTATTTGTGGTTGTAGGTGTCCACTTTGTAATGCAGGCTTTTTTGAGTTGGCCTGGATGTGATCTAAAGTGATGGGTGTCTGAGCTGTTGTCCCTCACCTGCAGAACCTGTCTAGCTGTGGTAGCTGGTCACTCTACTGACTGTAAACGCTGTAGCTATGAAGATATCTGTAGTGTTTTGCTCCTTCAGTCTCTCTGGAGTAGTGGTCCCTTGGCATATTCCGTGGATTGGCATATCCCGTGGATCCAAATTCAACATGGGTTTCCCTTCCCCCCCAGTGGCAGTGGTTGAGCATGTGCACTGCTTCTCCATTCAAAGTGTATAGGACTGTCGAAGAGGAACTAAGTACAGTCCTTGGCTATCTCTAGCAATCCTATACATTTGAATGGAAAGGTAATGTGCATGCTCAATCGCTGCTCCATTCAACTGGTGGGGAGATGCCAGTGGTCATGTTCCCACCAAATAAACACTTGTCACCTATCCTGTAAATAGGTGATAAGATTAAGTTTTGGGACATCCCTTTAAGAAAATGGAGAAGTGGGATCCACCTATTATACTAGTGTACCAGCATACAGAAGCCACAGGTTCATAAGGTTAAGCATCATACTATTCTCGCACAAGGCAGAGCTTGTTTCTCAATACCCATGTGACATAAGATCACGTACAATGTTATATGTGATTAAATACAGCAAGGTCAGAAAACTAAAATATGCGGATATACTATGTGCCCGGGGCATAATAAATAACCATCGACCATCACTCTTCTATGACAGCCCTCAGAAGCAAGAGTTCAAGAATGATGAATCTAATACCGTGTTCACATGTTGGGTTCGAATGCTGGTTTTGCAAAAACTGCAGCTTTTTTTCAGCATTTTTTTGCAAAACCATATCAAAACAGTGATTCAGCTTCAACATGTGAACATATTTTTAAGATAAGCCTTCAGTTTTGTCTGGCTCCTTCCACATCCCACTTCTATCCTTCACAGTGATTCCTAACTGCACCATGCCTCTAGAGGTGGGTTCAAACATAGGCTTTTGCAGGCGTTTTTGTGCAGCTTTGTATTTTTTGTTGCATTTTTGGGGTAAAAATGCCAGCAGTAGTATAGGGCGACATGTTTTGTCAAATCAAAAGTGACAGGTGAACAAGCCCCTTTCCCCGCCCACAACCCAGCCCACTCCGCCTTCAACCCCTCCCAGTCCTGCCCAAACCACGCCTAAATACCGCCCCAAACCACGCCTAAATACCGCCCCTTTTATTCTGTTAGATCTAATATCGCATCATTAATTCAATTAAGTTTTAATATCTTTAAAAATAAAATATTAACCTCTTACTAAGCCATTATAAAAGCCATTATAAATATTGACAATGGTTAATTGATCCATCTATCTTTCTAGAGCTAAAGGACCTTTGATGATTTTAATTCTTAGTTTTATTCTTAATCAATTAATTTTTAATTATATATTTTTAATTATATCCAGTGTGTTCCATATATTGCTTGTTTTACTACTAATAAAATACTTAGTATTTCACATATCTCTCCGCGTGCGACTAGATGTGGAGTGCCTATCTATACAATACAATTATCTATTACACACACTGATTGGGTGAATCAGATAGAGACGGAGCACCCAACACATGATCACACCCAGGTGAGCCACCATAATTTTACGTTTAAATTTGGCGGTTGTTGATGATGTTATGGAGGCGGCTTGCGAAAATCTTGAAATACAAAACAATTTCATCAAATACGTGCACCACAGAAATTTGAGCATCATGTATCTCGTTCAAAACGTTTTTTGTCAGGGTAAGAAAAGCCAGACCATACAGGGAGTGCAGAATTATTAGGCAAGTTGTATTTTTGAGGATTAATTTTATTATTGAACAACAACCATGTTCTCAATGAACCCAAAAAACTCATTAATATCAAAGCTGAATATTTTTAGAAGTAGTTTTTAGTTTGTTTTTAGTTTTAGCTATTTTAGGGGGATATCTGTGTGTGCAGGTGACTATTACTGTGCATAATTATTAGGCAACTTAACAAAAAACAAATATATACCCATTTCAATTATTTATTTTTACCTGTGAAACCAATATAACATCTCAACATTCACAAATATACATTTCTGACATTCAAAAACAAAACAAAAACAAATCAGTGACCAATATAGCCACCTTTCTTTGCAAGGACACTCAAAAGCCTGCCATCCATGGATTCTGTCAGTGTTTTGATCTGTTCACCATCAACATTGCGTGCAGCAGCAACCACAGCCTCCCAGACACTGTTCAGAGAGGTGTACTGTTTTCCCTCCTTGTAAATCTCACATTTGATGATGGACCACAGGTTCTCAATGGGGTTCAGATCAGGTGAACAAGGAGGCCGTGTCATTAGATTTTCTTCTTTTATACCCTTTCTTGCCAGCCACGCTGTGGAGTACTTGGACGCATGTGATGGAGCATTGTCCTGCATGAAAATCATGTTTTTCTTGAAGGATGCAGACTTCTTCCTGTACCACTGCTTGAAGAAGGTGTCTTCCAGAAACTGGCAGTAGGACTGGGAGTTGAGCTTGACTCCATCCTCAACCCGAAAAGGCCCCACAAGCTCATCTTTGATGATACCAGCCCAAACCAGTACTCCACCTCCACCTTGCTGGCATCTGAGTCGGACTGGAGCTCTCTGCCCTTTACCAATCCAGCCACGGGCCCATCCATCTGGCCCATCAAAACTCACTCTCATTTCATCAGTCCATAAAACCTTAGAAAAATCAGTCTTGAGATATTTCTTGGCCCAGTCTTGACGTTTCAGCTTGTGTGTCTTGTTCAGTGGTGGTCGTCTTTCAGCCTTTCTTACCTTGGCCATGTCTCTGAGTATTGCACACCTTGTGCTTTTGGGCACTCCAGTGATGTTGCAGCTCTGAAATATGGCCAAACTGGTGGCAAGTGGCATCTTGGCAGCTGCACGCTTGACTTTTCTCAGTTCATGGGCAGTTATTTTGCGCCTTGGTTTTTCCACTCGCTTCTTGCGACCCTGTTGACTATTTTGAATGAAACGCTTGATTGTTCGATGATCACGCTTCAGAAGCTTTGCAATTTTAAGAGTGCTGCATCCCTCTGCAAGATATCTCACTATTTTTGACTTTTCTGAGCCTGTCAAGTCCTTCTTTTGACCCATTTTGCCAAAGGAAAGGAAGTTGCCTAATAATTATGCACACCTGATATAGGGTGTTGATGTCATTAGACCACACCCCTTCTCATTACAGAGATGCACATCACCTAATATGCTTAATTGGTAGTAGGCTTTCGAGCCTATACAGCTTGGAGTAAGACAACATGCATAAAGAGGATGATGTGGTCAAAATACTCATTTGCCTAATAATTCTGCACTCCCTGTAGATTTAAACACTAAATACATGGTCCTTTTTAAGAACCCGCGTGATAAATTACAAGTTATTACGTTAGCTCGGCAAATGTACCCCGGTAAAACACGTTTCTTTTTCAAAGCTTTTAAAGATGCTACACACGCGCCTTACAGCTATTTACTCGTAGACTTAAGATCTGATACGCCCGAGGAACTACGGATAAGAACCGGTTTGTTCCTGCCTTATGTGTGCAAAAAGAAGCTCTGAAAATGTGATATTTTGCATCTCGACGGTCATTCTTGGTAGCGTCGCCGTGCCTGTAAAGATGTCGAACAGGATCCGATGTAATTGGGATCTTTTAAAAGCACTGGTCAAAACAAAACCGACGGTCCGATAATCAATATTACGCAGCGCCAGTAATGATTTGATATTCACTATTGGTGAGATTGCTCTCAACATCCTTAAAAGAAAGATACCTGTCAGAGAGCGACAAAAATTTTTTTACTGAAAAGATGGCACAAGGCTATAAGGAAATTAAGCGATAAAAGCCACTCCATTAAAGACGAGAAGCGCATTGTGAACGAGAGCGGCAGTTTTATAGGTTCGCTGCTCGGCTTTGCAATACCTTTAATCACTAGCTTGATAGCTAAGGCTACTTTCACACTAGCGTTCGTCGGTCCGCTCGTGAGCTTTGTTTGAAGGGGCTCACGAGCGGACCCGAACGCAGCCGTCCAGCCCTGATGCAGTCTGAATGGAGCGGATCCGCTCAGACTGCATCAGTCTGGCGGCGTTCAGCCTCCGCTCCGCTCGCCTCCGCACGGACAGGCGGACAGCTGAACGCTGCTTGCAACGTTTGGGTGTCCGCCTGGCCGTGCGGAGGCGTGCGGATCCGTGCGGATCCGTCCAGACTTACAATGTAAGTCAATGGGGACGGATCCGTTTGAAGATGCCACAATATGGCTCAATCTTCAGGCGGATCCGTCCCCCATTGACTTTACATTGAAAGTCTGGACGGATCCGTACGAGGCTATTTTCACACTTAGCTGTTATATGCTAAAATAATGCAGACGGATCCGTTCTGAACGGAGCCTCCGTCTGCATTATTATGATCGGATCCGTTCAGAACGGATCCGATCGAACGCTAGTGTGAAAGTAGCCTACTACAGTCGTCGGCTCATAATTGAGTATGCAGAGAAAATGTTCCTGATTTCAAAACACTAGCTGGACCGCCTAAAAAAAAAAAACATCTGTAGAAACACCAGCCATAAGCCAAACCGCTATGTAGCGTTTAGACGTCGAAATTAGAGAAATACTACATAGAAATTACCTTTCAGATGATGAAAAAATTAAGAGATACACTAATGTGTTACAGAGATACTTGACGCTCAACAAACAGACCGGTAAAGAAATGTCAACAATAACTTTGATTACGCAGCCACAACCCGATCAACAACGATTGACAAATGGCGCTTCCAGCGGGGACGATGTTAAAGAGATACTTGACAATGTATAGCAAAAATGCTGAACTTTTGTTGAACAAACTGCGACGATCGGGTTTCAAGCCGTACTGGAACGCTAGGGGTGAATTCATTTACAAAGATCAAGTTATACCAGGATCCAACATCATCGACCTGATTCGCACCGCAACGCCAGAGTCGCGGTTTGCTTAAGGCTAAAGCGCCTCGCGGATGGGATTTCTTCTTGGAAACCATCGCCGAACTGAATGTGCCATCAACTGTGATCGGTAATACAAGAACGAGATAATTTTACGATAATTCAAAAAGTGGTTAGCCCGGTGAAGCTTTTGAAGCGGTTTGTACGCCTTTTAGTCAGCAGCCTTTCGTAACAACAACACCAGTGTTAACGTGCGGCTCTTTATTACCTAAAAAGAGAACGCCGCCTTTGTTACAGACAGCTTGGTTAACGTTGTAACTTTTACTTTGAATGTATTTGTATGTAGTGCCTGATAATGTTTTTATTTGCTTTATATAACTTTGTTACAGACGGTTTGGTTAGCGTTGTATATTTTACTTTGACTGTATATAAAAAAATATATATTTGTATGTAATAGCTCAATGTTTTACATAAAATTACTTTTAAAAAAATGTAGTCTGTTTTTATTTTTTACAACAAATACACTATCTTGATTAGTTAAAATTGCATAACCCGCGAGGGCGCCCCGGTGATAGCAGGTACTTAACCCCTTATGGACTGGGCTCATTTTCACCTTAAGGACCAGGCCATTTTTTGCAAATCTGACCAGTGTCACTTTATGTGTGAATGACTTTAAAATGCTTTTACTTATCCAGGCCATTCTGAGATTGTTTTTTCGTCACATATTGTACTTCATGACACTGGTAAAATGGAGTAAAAAAAATCATTTTTATTTATAAAAAATACCAAATTTACCAAAATGTTGGCAAAATTTCCAAGTTTCAATTTCTCTACTTCTATAATACATAGTAATACCTCCAAAAATAATTATTACTTTACATTCCCCATAAGTCTAATTCATGTTTGGATCATTTTGGTAATTCCATTTAATTTTTTGGGGATGTTACAAGGCTTAGAAGTTTAGAAGCAAATCTTTCAAAAACCCACTTTTTAAGGACCAGTTTAGGTCTGAAGTCACTTTGTGAGGCTGACATAATAGAAACCAGAAACCACCCATAAATGACCCCATTCTAGAAACAACACCCCTCAAGGTATTCAAAACTGATTTTGCAAACGTCGTTAACCCTTTAGGTGTTCCACAAGAGTTAATGGCAAATGGAGATAACATTTCAGAATTTAGATTTTTTGGCAAATTTACCATTTTAATACATTTTTTCCAGTAACAAAGCAATGGTTAACAGCCAAAGAAAACTCAATATTTATTGCCCTGATTCTGTCATTTTTAGAAACACCCCATATGTGGTCATCAACTACTGTACGGCCACACAGCGGGGCGTAGAGTGAAAGGTGCGCCGTATGGTTTTTGGAAGGCAGATTTTGCTGGACTGGTTTATTTACACCTTGTCCCATTTGAAGCCCCCCTGATGCACCCCTAGAGTAGAAACTCCATAAAAGTGACCCCCATCTAAGAAACAAAACCCTAAAGGTATTCAAAACTGATTTCACAAACTTTGGTAACCCTTTAGGTGTTCCACAAGAGTTATTGGCAAATTGAGATGAAATTTAAGAATTTTAAATTTTTTCACCATGTCCCATTTGAAGCCCCCCTGATGCACCCCTAGAGTAGAAACTCCATAAAAGTGACCCCATTTTGGAAACTATGGGATAAGGTTGCAGTTTTGTTGGGACTATTTTTAGGGTACATATGATTTTTGGTTGCTCTATATTACATTTTTGTGAGGCAAAATTACCAAAAATGTAATTCTGAAATTTCATCTCCATTTGCATTAAACTGTTGAGGAACACCTAAAGGGTTAATAAAGTTTGTAAATTAGTTTTGAATACCTTGAGGGGTGTAGTTTCTTAGATGGGGTCACTTTTATGGAGTTTCTACTCTAGGGGTAGATCAGGGCTTCTTAGAATGGGACATAGTGCCAAAAAAAGGCCATCAAAACCTGCCTTCCTGAAACCATATGTCGTTCCTTTCCTTCTGCACCCTGCAGTTTGGTCATACACAGCAGTTTACGACCACATATGGGGTGTTTTCTGTAAACTGCAAAATCAGGGTAATAATTATAAAGTTTTGTTTGGCTGTTAACCCTTGCTTTGTTACTGGAAAAAATGGATTAAAATTGAAAATTTGCCCAAAAATAGCTGTTTAGGCACAGTTTTTAATTTTTTGACTGTGTTCATCTGAGTGGTTAGGTCATGGGGTATTTTTAGTGGGGCATATGACATTTTGATCGCTTGCTTTTACACTTTTGTGATGTAAGGTGACAAAAAAATACATTTTTTTGCACCGTTTTTATTTTATTTTTCTGACCGTGTTCATCTGAGGGGTTAGGTCATGAGGTAATAGAGCAGATTCTTACAGACGCGGTGATACCTAATATGTCTACTTTTTTTATTTATTTTAATTTACCAAAATATTATTTTTGAAAAAAAAAGATTTTTTTGTTTTAGTGTCTCAAGTATGAGAACCATAATTTTTTTTCGATTGTCAGTGGCTAAATGGAATTAAAATTGGGGAAGGGGATTATAAATTTAGTACTCCATGGAAGTGTGGTACTCCCTGAAGCAACCGTCAATGCAGAGGCACGGATGATCAGGGCACGTGTCACACTGAGTGGTGGTGTCCTTCCGTATCCCCCTCCTGTTACACACTTTTTTGGGGACCGTCCCTTTGATCCGGGCGCCTCCAGTTCCCGAGGTACTCCTCCCTGCTCTTTCCCGGTCAGAAAAGATCAGGTCCTTGAGGACTGCCTCGTAGAACTGGAGGAATTTCCCTGTGTTGCCAGCGCTCCGGGACAGCACAAAAGAGTTGTACAAGGCAACCTGCACCGAGTAGACCACAACTTTTTTGTACCATGCCTGGGTTTTGCGCATGGCGTTATATGGCTTGAGGACTTGATCAGAGAGATCAACTCCTCGCATATACCCATTGTAGTCGACGATACCGTTGCCACGGTACCTCACACAGGGGTGATGCCGTTACCATGAATTATGGACAATACAGGGACATCACTCTTGTCCTTATATCTGACCAGCATCAGGTTTTCACTGGTAAGGGCACGGGTTTCACCCCTGGGGATAGGTACCTGGAGGGGGTAGGTAGGGAGGCCGCGTTGATTTTTCCGCACGGTCCCACAAGTGGACATGGATCTGGCGGCGAGGGACTGGAACAAGGGGATACTAGTATAAAATGTATCCACTTACAGGTGGTAACCCTTATCTAGCAGTGGGTGCATATGGTCCCACACATGTTTTCCGCTAACACCCAGAGTGGGGGGACATTCTGGGGGTTCAATATGGGAATCTCTCTCCTCGTACACATGAAACTTGTAAGTGTACCCTGAGGTACTCTCACAAAGTTTGTACAGTTTCATGCCATACCTCGCCCGCTTAGAGGGAACATACTGGCGGAAAATGAGTCTCCCCTTGAAAGCAATGAGAGACTCATCAACTGCGACCTCCCTTCCAGGTACATAGGCCTCCAAAAATTTGGCCTGAAGTGATCGATGACCGGCCTGATTTTGTACAGGCGGTCATAGGCAGGATCACCTCGGGGGAGGGGGGAACATGCTGCATTATCTGCATAATGCAGGCATTTCCGAATGGCCTCACACCGGGTACGTGTCATACAGTAGAGTGGGGTCTGGTAGAGGACGTCCCCACTCCAGTAATGCCTGACACTGTTTTTTTTTGACTAGGCCCAAGTGCAGCACGAGGCTCCAAAACGTCCTCATCTCGGCTTCACTGACCGGTGTCCAGCCACCGGCCCTAGCCAAAAAGGAGCCCGGGGGTTGAGCAATGAACTGTTGGGCGAACAAGTTTGTTTGCTCCACCATCAGATTCACAAAGTGGTCCCTGAAATAAAGGCTAAAATAGTCATATTCAGTGAAGCCCACTGTGGGAATCTGGATTCCTGCTTGGCCAACAAAATCAGGAATCACAGGCTTAAAATCCTCTGGGGTACACCAGACAAGTTCACCGGTAGGGGGCTCAGGTGGACTTATCTGGTGGGCCGGAAAACTAGTACAAGCCCCAGAGCTGCTTGTACTAGTGTGGGCCACAGGGTCCCTGGCATGGCGGTCCCCTTGCTCCGCCTGGCGGCATCTCCGCCTACTAGGGGGCTCATCATCATCGCTAGATGATGAGGAGGATGCGGATGACAAGAAGAAAGTGGGGTCATCCTCATCCTCACAGGGGCTCTCAGAGTCGGAGGCAAGTTGGGCTTATACCTCCTCGGCTGAGAACATCCGGTGGCCCATAGGGGAGTGTGTTTGTGCGTGTGCGTGCATTGAAAGCTTTATTCAGTGTGCGTGTGTGCTGGGGCGGGTGTTCGTGTACTTTGCCCTACACCTAACAGAAAAAATAACTAAAATTGAAAGCCCCCAAAAACTATTCAAACGCGCTGATCAGCAATGCGGTGGGCGATGCACTAACAGTGGCCAGACGCTAAGAACGCCGACCACAGTCAGCGCATGCAAAAAAAAACACTTGCGCCTCCAAAAATGTGTGTGTTGGGTCAGGGGAGGGGGGAAGCTGCAGCACCCCTGGGGGGTCTAGGGTCACACAGCTGAGTGCTGTGGACCCCAGACACCCTAGCCGGCTGCTAAACCACAATTAAAAAAACTATTTTTTTCCCCTAACTCTCCCTCACTATTCCTGCCTAATCCACCTCTCCCTACCTCTATCTCACTGTCCCTAATATGCTGTTTTGTGCCCGGTGGCACAAAAAACTTACTTTATGGGCTCTGCAGCTGAAGGCTCCTCTCTGCCTGCTTCACGGACATGTATGAGCGGGGAGAGGAGCTCTGGCAATTCAAATCTGCCGCTCCGCCCGCCCACCTGCCCAGCCAGCCAATCAGAAGCGATCCTGAGAGGTGGCCTGACCGCCACCTTTCAGGATCGAAGCACGGTGATTGGTGGGGTATTATCACACCACCGATCACCGTCCTATTCCGGGTTATCGGGTCACCCGATACCCGAATAACCCAAAAACGCAGCAAACTGCAGGTCTGAATTGATAATAGTTATTATAGATATTCTTTCGAAATACGCTTGGGTGACTGGGCTTTGCAATAAATCCGGGGCGATATTTACGTTAAGCGGTTGGTCCCCCAGGAAACTTCAGACCGATTGGGGTCGAGAGTTTATAAACAAACCTATGAGAAAACTTTGTGAAGCCTTTAAAATACATAATTTTTTTATTTCGAATAAGGTTGGTGGAGCGTTTTAATAGAACGCTGAAAACAAGAATGTGGCGTTATCTTAGAGAACAAAACACATACAGATACATTGAAAACTTACAAGACCTGGTGTATAGTTATAATCGCACATACCACAGAACAATAAAGTGTCGCCCTGTTGATGTGACAGAAGAGAACTCTTTTAATGTTTGGGAAATTATCTACGGCGATTACGCCGCTAATAATAAAGTTAAACCGTTATTAAAAATAGGCATCCAAGTCAGAATTGTATGCTATAAGGGGACTTTTCTGAAGGGCTATGAGCAAACCTATACGGACAAGATATTTACCATTTACACTGTAAACACTAGGGGCCTCTGTCCCCTTTATAAGTTAAATGACCTGACCGACGAGCTCATTGAAGGATCATTCTACGCGGATGAAGTCCAAAAAGTACCCCTTGATAAGCGACGCGTTTACCAGATAGAAAAAATTGTGAAAAAGAAGAAGGTTAGCGGAAAAACACTGTATTTTGTAAAGTGGGTCGGTTACCCTGAAAAGTTTAACTCTTGGGTTCCGGAAAAGCAGTTGGTAAGCATGTAAACTATGGAAGACGGATCATTTTTTATTACGCTGCCCTGCAACGCCTCCTCCAAACTTTACCCCGGAAATACCATCGCTGATTACACCACAAAATTTGCAAAAGCCGTCCATCTTTGCGGGCCTTATTAAGCGGCGTTAGTAGAGATTCATGACCCTCATACCTGGAAAACCTTTGGGCCCTGAGATGGTGTATTCTACGTCGCACATCGCGATGATACGATCAGAGAGTTTTTTGTTAAATCGGGGTATTACCCTAATATGAACGAACTGATCAAAACCATTAATAACAAACTTGATTCTATAAAAATACAGCCAGATCAATTGCGCCTATTGCGCCGATGTTGACAGAATCTTTTATGTGACGAAATCACCCTTATATGAGTTCATGCATGGTGAAAAGTTAGGCAATATATTGGGTCATCAGGGGTATTTGCGCTGATCGCGGGAACAAGAATGCAGGCGCGGAGCATATTGTTTTGCGCTACAACGAATCTGGTTTGTCAGTTTTAGAACATTTTGCGGTAACTGATTTACCGTAGTTTTTAGTTTTTTAAATTTTTTCTCTTCTTTTTATATATTTTTTTTCTAGGCGCCTCCTCTGCTGTCGTCGGGCCCCCATCGCCGGCCGGCCGGCCGCGCGATCCACTTGTTGGGGACCCCACGGCGGGGTGAACCCGTGCCTTCCGAGCGACCTGGCCGCCAGGGCGTGGGATCATCCGCGCCGCATAGCCCTGCGTTTGCCAGAGAAGAGAGTTACGTACAGCTTTTGAGAACTGTGGAGCTAAGCAGCAAAAATGGCGAAATAGGCATGCAAAAGTATAACAGGCCGGACTATATACCTCTCTGTATACAACACTTTCATAACATTACAATATCGATACTGACGAATCAAGCTAAACCTGTTAAATTCAAATACAGTAAAATGATTGTGTGATTACACTTTAGACCTCACGCTGTGATGACACATTAAAACATTGTCCCAGAGAGTGTACGACGACCCGGATGCTTATACACATTATTACATAGCGCAAGCCAGTCATGGTATGGACGACTTTCACGGCGCAGAATTCATGCACGGTTCTGGCTCGCTGGGTTATTTCGGGGTCTGTTTCGTCGAGTCGTTCCCCTATTAAAGAAAGGTATGGAACTTGTAAAACCGTACGTAAAAACAGCAGCCAGGAATATCGCTAAAGATGTTGCTATGGCATCGACCGCCGTTATGGTTCGAATAAAAAAACCTATGCAAGGGTGAGAAGGCTCTGGCATCATGCAAATTCGGCGAGAAATGCTAAAAAAAAAAAAAATGCGCTCACAACGGTGTCATCCTACCACCTTTTATGAATAAACTGGAGCCGACTAAGAGATGTCACCGCCAGAAAACGAGAAGCCGTTCACCAAGCGACATCTGAGTTGGATATCTTTCAAATACTGCCCACGCAAACAAGTATTGAAAAATCATTTTATGTAGAGGTACAACCGATAGCGGCCATTGCAGACAACGCGCCTTTGGAGTTCTTCATCTCGGGCAGCCGTGAATATTATTATGACCTAAATAACACTTTGTTACACAACGTTTGCAGAATCGTTAGCCCAGATAACACACCCATACCCGACGGATCCCGCGTCGCCCTTATTAACTACCCTGTTGCCAGCCTTTTTAATCAATTGGACATAACGCTCGGCCACACATTGATTTCAAGAAGCGACAACCTTTATACGTATAGAACCTATATAGAATCCCTAATAAATGATAATCCACAAACTTTAGCAGCCCAATTTACAGCGGGCTTATTCTATAAAGATTCCGCGGGTCATCATGATGACAGGGCTCTCGACGCCCGTAATGTCGGTTTCGCCAAGAGAGCTCAGTATACGACTCGCTCTAGAAGTGTAGAATTAATGGGCCCCATTTACGCTGATTGATTTAATCAGCCGAAGTTAATACTGAACGGCCTAGATCTAAAGATAAAGTTGACCAGAAACAAAGATTCTTTCTGTCTTATGTCTGCCGAGGAGACCCATTTTATAGTCCAAATACAGCACGCTTCGCTGTTTGTCCAAAGAGTTCAAGTATCGCCCACTGTGAGAATCGGACACAGTCGCACTCTGTTAGCCGCTAACGCAAAGTACTCAGTCAATCGCGCGTCGCTTAAAGTGTATAGCGCCGGTACTCGCATATCTAACCACAAGAATCCTTTTCTGGGACACATCCCAAAAACAGTTATACTAGCGTTTGTGGACAACAAACCATTTTACGGGAACTACCAAAGAAATCCTTTGTGCTTCAATCATTGTAATGTGAATAATGCTGCCTTATAGTTGGACGGACAACAGATACCCGCAAAACCGTTTCAGCCTAATTTTCAAGACGATTCGGCTGTTCGTGAATATATGTCACTCGCACACATTTCAGGGAAGCAAAAGGTTGTGGATCGGTCAGAATTTTTTAACGGGTACTCTTTGTTCGCTTTTTGATTTATCGCTGGATCAAGAGCCTGGCGGACATTTCTCTCTAGTAAAAACTGGTAATCTCAGAGCTGATCAATTTTGTAAACTGGATTCTTTAAAACATAACCTTTACTAGGTCGCTTAAAATATATTTCACACTGGGTGAGAGACAAAAAATAACAGCTAACAAGACAACCTCCACTATATCCCATACACCATTGAATATATGAAATTATGAAAAAATGGGTGGATCTCACCTCGTCCGAGCAGGATCCACAGTCGTAGAGGGTGGTCCTGGCAGTTGGTCGTGCCTAAGACCGGTGTGACCTGGGTGCTGCGTGGGTGATGGCGGTGTTAACCTCCTACTACACCCTATTCTGGCTTTCCTGCCTACCTAGGGGTGGGGGGCTGTTATTCTCACCTGCCTACCACAATGGAGCACCCGCCCCGACAGGGGCGACCCCACACCGAACCTTACCCTCGGTATGGGTCTGGTATTCTATGTAACCCTATTACATTGCCCTACATGCCATGTTTCCATCTTTTATCACAGACATCATCAGGGGACTTCACATGTATTCAAGGGTATTCAAAGATCAGGGTGGTTTAAGCCTCCAATCAACTAAAAATAAAATTACAAATATACACTCAGTATGGGTCACTTATATTATTGAGCAATGCGGTCAAATCAATTCAGTGCACTTACTCAGAGATCAGGGTAGTTTTTGCCTCCAATCAGTAGGACAGTTGGTGACTCTTATCCTCACTGGAACATGGGAAGTGTCCCATGTCAGTATTTGTCTCACCCAAACTAACAGTGGTCGGGGTGAGCAATAGGTAGTGTTACTTGCCTCCTCTTATCCCTCTCTTCCGTTCAGTCTCCGCCCTCCTTGATTAGTTAACTCACCTGTCCGAGTCTGTTGGGACGCATGTTGTTCCACGTGGAACGCACGCCGCTCGCGTGCGTTCCACCGGACCGGAAGTTCAAGTCACATGGTGCGGGCTGGCCGGAAGTGAGGTAAGGGTCTGCGCCTGAGCGTCGCTCGTTACATAGCAACACCTAAGCTCAGAGCGCACGGCCCAAATACAAAGCAATTGATGACTTGCCTCTATTTTGTTTATGCACAATCGCATCATACGGATTTTAATTAGCAGGACCGCCCAACACACGCCACTATACCCTCAATATCTGACGTCTGTTGGGTCAAAAGCATTAATATGTTTTACTTTTAGAGTACATTTACTTTATTTAGAGTTCTTACAGATTCCATGTGATTTAGCCTCAATGCTTCCTATAGCGAGGTTCTATGTTGGATCCCACGCGCTCATTTTTAAGGGCACGCAGGATCCGAAGGGAAACCCGCCTCATTTTTATATATGACTAACCCCATTGATTATTCCTGCCCGTCCTTGTATAAGGGCATACTAGGTGCATGAAGGAAAAAGGGGGGGACCCCCCGGACTACAGTATCGCCATTTCCGCCTTGTCTCCGTTCTCCGTCAGACCACAATAACTCCCATATACATAGGGGAGCGCATGAAGTCCAAGGAAGGCGCAGGCAGGATGCAGTCCTCTATGACAACACCAGTCATAAAAATGTTATAAAAAGCAGCAAAAGTTTTGTTGTTCATTTAGGCCTGACGGGTGAACTGTTTTAAGATAAAAGATCCATTTCGCTTCACATTGTAGAATTCTCTTATCAAAGTCCCCTCGTCTAACTCCTGGTTTAATTAGTTCGATTCCCATGAAAGATAGGCAGTCAAGTCTGCCATCGTGTTCTGTGTTCACATGGCGTGCCACTGATGTATCTCTGCCATTTCTTACATCGCCTAAATGCTCGCCAACTCTTCTCCTTAGTTCTCTCCCTGTCTTTCCCACGTACTCTTTTCCACATTCGCATGTGATTTTATATACTAGGCCTGTGCTTCTACAGTTGATGATATCCTTGATGGTATATATTTTACCGGTATTATTGCTTCTAAATGACCTTGCTTTGGTCATGAAGGGGCACGCTACACATTTTCCGCATTTAAAATTACCGCTAATACCCCTCTCTAGCCATGTTTTTTTCTGGGGTACTGGTGTGTAGTGACTGTGCACCATCATGTCACGGATACTTCTTCCGCGTCTATACGTAATGCTGGGGTGTGTTTTTACCACTTTGCAAATGTCAGAATCCATTAGGAGCACATGCCAGTGTTTCGATATAATCTCTCTGATGGCCGAGGAGCAACCATTATAGGTGCTGATGAGGCGAATATCCCTGTTTTCACTAGAGCTACCATACATAGGGGTATCTGCTGGTGGGGATAAAAGAGACATTCTATCTTTTTTTTTTTTTAAATATAATCTTTATTAACTTTTATCACTTTTCATATCACAATCAAAAGCAAGGTACAGAATCATGAAGAATGAACAAAGGTAGGCAGAAAGATATAATAAAGTTATCTCATGTCGCAAGATTCTTCATATAAATCAAGTTCGCCTCTAGCATGGCCTGATATATAATGACCTCACAATCAAAATTCTGACCTTTGTAAACCAGTCGCCTAGCTCCCCCTTGAAGATAACCCCCGAACCCTCCCCACCTCCCCCCCCCCCCCCAAACTTTTCTCCTTCAGTATACCGGGTTCCAGCCAAATTTATACCTTAATCGGACAGCAGCCTCCCTAAAGTCCCCGCCACTTTTCGTTTCAGATACCACTCTGAAGATAAGAATGGCGTCATTAAGCTCTTCAATTCCACGTCTGAGTACACTATTAACATAAAGTCCTCCCATCGTTTGAAAAACTGGCCGATGCGCACTCCTCTAACCGAGTTCGCCTCAACCCTTTCCATATCAAAGCATTTTTTAACATGCTCTAGTATTTCGTTCATTGAAGGTACTTGCGGTTTAAGCCAGCTGTTTAGTAGACATCTTTTGGCCGCCAGAATGATAATGTGAACGATTGGTCGTACTTGCCTATTCTCTGGGAATGTATGAAACAAAATACATTCGGGAGTACCGGGGATGGCGACCCCAAGATGTCTCTTAATTTGCTGTCTCACTAGACTCCAGAATGTAGACGAGGCCGGGCACGACCAAATCCCATGTAGCATGTTAGATCCTTGTAGGAGACATTTAGGGCAGCACGTCAATCTATCCTGTTTTACCGACAGAGGGGAGAAGCGAAAGCCATATATTGCCTTATGAATAAGGCGAAACTGCGTTTCCCTCCATCCCTCATTAATAACTGTCTTTCTGATCTTCTCCCAACCTGTCAGTATTACCCTTTGTATGTCGCTTTCCGGGAAGTCCCTCTTCCAGGATGAAAAGAGAGTCTCCGCAGTGGGTTTATGTCTGGTTTCACTGATTCCCTGATACAGTTCCGATAGTGATTTCTTATTCCTTCCCTGTCCTAGTAAGTTGTCAAAGCCGCTCGCAGAGAACAGTGGTCTAGGGTCGTGGATCCTAGTGTATAAAAAGCTTTTGACTTGAAGAAAAGCAAAAACATGTTGCGGATGCCCTAAAAGAAACTTCTCTTTTAAGTCTGAGTAAGTATAGAACCGCTGTTCCTGCACATGCCACAAATCTAATGCCTTTCTGATGCCAGCAGCCTTCCAGGCGTTAAAGTGTTTAAGTTGTACACCCGCTGGGAATTCTGGATGACCCCACAGAGGCATATATTTAGATAGGGAGAAGGGCAGTTTGAAGATTTTACGAACTTCCTTCCAAGTCGCAATGGTGTCCTTTATTATTAGGCTTGTTTTTATCAAAGGGGGTTGGTCTGAGTACTTTGTATGCAAAAGGGCCTTCAGGCACCAAGGCTTTACAAGTTGGGATTCTAGCGATCTATTAGTGTAGAAATTGGTGTCAAACAACCAGTCAATGCAATGTCGCGTGAGACTCGCCAGATTATACAACCGTAAATTAGGGAACGCCATACCTCCCTTAATCTTGGGCAACTGCAATTTTGATAATGCTATTCTGGGTCTCTTCCTTGCCCACAGAAAGCTATTAAAAGCTCGCTCCAGTAGTTTGACGTCCTTATGCTTAAGCAGGATTGGGACTGTCTGCATGGGGTAAAGAAGTTTTGGGATGATAATCATTTTCAGTAGTTGGCACCTCCCTCCCAGGGACAGGGGAAAACTCATCCATCTCTCTATGTCTGAAAGAATCCTTTTAAAGAGTGGAGGATAATTTAAGTGATAAAGGGACTCTGGTTGTTTACCTATATGGATTCCTAAATATTTAATAGACGTCGGGGCTATTTGAATGGGGACACCCAGCTGCTGGGGACTTCTTTTGCAGCGCTTGTTTCCTAAAAAGAGGATTTCAGACTTAGTGGCATTCACTTTGTAACCAGATACCGAACCGAAATCTTCCAATAACTTAAATACCCTGACTAAGTCCCTTTCTGGGTTTTCCAGGAAGACTAATAAATCGTCGGCGAAAAGTGAATGTCTAATGGATGCCTCACCAATCTTAATACCTTCTATATCCTGACTAGAACTGATTCTGCGCGAAAGGGGTTCAATAGCAAGATTAAACAGTAAAGGAGAGAGCGGACAGCCCTGCCTAGTCCCTTTATACAGCTTAAACGGTGCCGACAAAAAGCCCGGCGTGCATATCCTAGCCTGTGGGTCAGTATACAGTGCCGAGATATAATTACGGAATGGACCACTGAACCCCATATAATCTAATACAGCCCCCAGCCACCCCCAGCTCACGTTGTCAAAAGCCTTTTCAGCGTCTACCGACACAATAGCCGCCGAGGGGTGGGCTAGGGGGTGCATTTTTACTTCATCCAGCACCACCAAAACCTTACGCAGATTAGTCACTGCCGCTCTCCCCTTTACAAACCCAACCTGGTCTGGAGCAACCAACGAGGGCATAATACGCGCCAAGCGATCGGCCAAGATTTTAGAGACGATTTTCAAGTCTACATTTATTAGTGATATCGGTCGGTATGAGGCCGCTGACAGAGGATCCTTTCCTGGCTTCGGTAGTACTTTTATGTGAGCTGTGTTAGTGTGCAGAGGTATGGCTGCTCCCTGTAAGTATCCCGTATATATCTGGGCTAAAATCGGGGCAATATCCGATGATAGAATCCTAAAGAATTCCCCAGAGTATCCATCTGGGCCAGGGGCCTTACCCAGAGATACATTTTTGATGGCGTTGGTGACTTCCTCTACGGATATAGTCGCGTTAAGCGAGTCTCTATCAAGGTCAGAAAGTGTGGGTAGATTAGTCCCCTCCAACCATTCAGACCGGTTACCAATCAAATGTTCCGGTTTCTCATATAAAGATGAGTAGAAATCCTTCAGTATGGTATTAATCCCTTTGGGGTCCGAGCATAAATTTCCTGAGCTATTTCTAAGAGTATTAATGTTTGTCACTGGTCTATGACCTTTCGCCAAGGTAGCTAGTAACTTGCCAGCCTTATTTCCGTGCCTAAATAAATGGGCCTCCCATTTAGATTGGGCCAATAGTTCCCAACTCCTAAGGACGCCTTCATATCCCAGTTTGGCTGCTTGCCATTTTTTAAGTAAGAGTTGTGAGGGCGAATGTCTAAACATTGTGTATGCTGAACTAAGCTCATCACTTAACTGTCTGATTTTATTTTTTAGGGATGCCTTTTTGTTGTACATGTATGCCATGATTCGGCCTCTGATAACCGCTTTCCCTGCATCCCACAACAACTGCGGGCTAATGGAAGCCTCATTCTCTGACTTGTACTCAAGCCACCATCCTCTAAGAAGGTCTCTAAAATTTTCGTCTTGGATTAGTGAAGAGGGGAATCTCCAAATAAAATCTGTGCCTTTTAGGGATTTCTGATGTATTAAAAGCGATATTGGCGCATGGTCAGAAATCACCATCTCTTCTATGTTGGGCTTGGAGCAAAGACCTGCAATTTCCCTACTTGTCAAGATATAATCGATGCGGGACCATGTGCCATGGGCATGAGAGAAATGGGTGTATTCCCTGCCCTCGGGGTTAAAAGATCTCCAAAGATCTTGTAGACCAGCATCCCTTAAAAGAGTAGCCAGTCTTTCAGCCCCTGGGGATGATTCCCTGCCGGTAGTACCTCCCCTCTGTCTATCCTCTAGAGAATTTAGGACCGTGTTCATGTCCCCTCCCACAATTTTCAGAGCTATTGGATCTCGCAGGATCTGATGCGTGAGAGCAGAGAAAAAGCCAGTATCTACAAGGTTCGGGCCATATATATTGTATACGCTCAGGTCACCAGTAGGGGATGTGAGATGTATATGAGAAATCCGACCTTTGTCGTCCGAGTCATGACTCACCAATTTGAAAGCGAGACCTTTTTTTAATAAAATGAGAACCCCAGCTTTTTTCCCATCTGCGGGAGAGCCTAAGACTTCCCCCACCCATAAGCGCCTCATTCGTGGAAAGTCAGCGAGAGTCAGATGGGTCTCCTGCAAAAGAGCAATATCCGCGTGTAGACGCTTTAGGTGTCTCAGCACCATCATCCTCTTGCACGGAGATCTGAGGCCCTTGACATTCCACGATATAACTTTAATTTTGTCAGCCATTCCCATCACTTATAAGAGGTGCATCAAAGTAATCCGGTATACTGAAGGAGACCCCCCCCCCCCCCTCCCCCCCTGTCCCTCCCCCCCCCTGAACATTAACCTCAAAACCTAACTTAATGAAGGCACACGCGGTAGTAGCCCTCAGCAAATAAAAATAAAAAAACACAAATAGAACAACATGAGCTCTTACTTCACTTTTTCCCATCTCAAAGCACATGTTTCTTTAGTCGTGTGACACTGCTCGTGGACACCAGACACTATGACGCAGCACTAAATTCCAGAAGAGGGATCTCTGCGTCCTAACATCTATCTTTTCCTTTTTTAACCCCTTGCCAAAATAAGAGTAGTAGATAAACCAGGCAATTTCAAAGCAGAAGTAATTACCCTCCGGCGCCAAATCCATCTGCTCCCCTATCTCCGAATATTATCTCAGCATTCTGTAGAAACTGTCAAAGCAAGAAGATAGCTGGGAGGACATGGAATACAAATACCCGTACAAAATTCCCGCCGGCGCCAATTTCACTAGCGCCCCCTGATTCCATCCCCCATCAGAATAAACTTATTATTATGAAGCATGGCTTAACAACAACATAAAACAATGATCCCACAGAGTGATTGTCATGAGATAACCAAAGTGAAATATTACACTGTAAGCACGATCCCATGGCGTCATCTCCTGCATAGACAGGGGGGACCTATGTATGAAATAAGGGCCTCTTTTCCCCCCAAATGCCATCGTAGTTGGCAAAGTACTTATCACTGCATGTCGCCGTAGCCTCAGCCCACTCCATTATTAAGCGCAGATGCGATGTGTCTGTCCGCTGGGCGAGGCGACCTAGGAGGTCTCGGGCGAAGATCTGGTCCTCTGCGTTGTGGTGGCAGCTCCTCTGGAGCATCCGGACCATCTCTGAAGGTCAGCGCCGGTAGAGTAGAGGATCTGGGGTAGAAAATCTTCAATTCTTTCGCCGCCACCTCCGGATCAAGGTACGTAGTAGTGGATCCATCTTGATTGAAGATTTTCAGGACAGCTGGAAACAGTAACGCAAAACGGGTCCCCTGCTTGACCAGGACAGAGCAGACAGGTACAAATGCTCGTCTCCTACGAGCCACTTCCGCGGAGAAGTCTCCAAATATGAGGATGCGGTGGTTTCGTATGGAGATCTGACCGCCATTCTGTTTATATGCCCTCAGTATAGCCATCTTCTCTGAGTAATCCAAGTATTTGACTATGACCTGTCTTGGTCTAGGTCTTTTGGGTTCTTGCAGTACCGAACTATATGTCCGTTTAGAGTCAGATGCAGGAAGAGAGCTGGCGCCCACTCTGTGGGCCCTTTCCACTTTGCAGCGGCCGTTGAGACCTAAGGCCTCCGGTATTTCAAATTCACAGATCTCTATTAAATCCTTAGCTGGGACAGATTCAGGGAGACCAACGATTCTCAGATTGCTTCGTCTCGACCTGTTCTCGAGGTCATCCAGCTTGTCCCATAGCCTATTATTCTCCGCCAATGACTTCTGTAGTTGCGACTGTAAGGACACGGTCCGCGCATCGATCTCCTGGACTATTAGTTCCAACTCCCCAATTCTGGTGGAGTGGAGAGACACTTCTCCTTGCAGTGAGGCGAAGGATTGCGCAATGGTGGACGAAAGTGATTCCTGCAAGTCCGGTAGAAGGCGCGCAGCCACCTCAATCGCCAGTTGCTTATAGTCCAGATCTGTAGTCTCCGTTTCCTGAGACATAATGTGATCCTGACTGTCCTCAGACGGCAGGGAGTCAGGGCGCTGAGCGGGATCTTCAGCAGGCGCCATCTTGCCCTCCACGGGTACCGCACCGGGCTTCGCTGGTTTTTTTTTCGTCTTGTTCCCCATATGTACGAGGAAGCGCTCCATAAACTGGGGATCTTCCCCCTCTGGGTGATTGTCCTGGCCGTCTGGTGGATATTGACGGCCAGTGATGAGCCGATTCGGTGTCTTTTTGTGTCCCGAGCGCCGGAGCTCTTAGCACATGCTGCTCAGTCGATGGCGCCGGAACCGGAAGTCGACATTCTATCTTTATTCCGGGCCATCTGGAATGCCGATGTTAGTACACCTACTGGATATCCGCGATCCATGAAACGATTTTTTAGATCACTCGCTTGTTTGATGAATTCTGACTGTTTAGAGCAATTCCTCCTAAGTCGCAAGTATTGACCTCTCGGTATTCCCTTCCTGAGGGGATATGGATGGCTACTTTCCCATCGCATGAGGGAATTCGTTGAGGTGGGCTTGCGAAATATGGATGTTTCGAGGCAACCGCGATTGTTAATATTCACTTCGATGTCTAAGAAGGGGAGTTTTGAAACGTGACATTCAGATGTGAAGTGGAGGCCTATCTCGTTCTGGTTCAATTGTCGAACCCAGGACGAGAAGGTCTCCATACTTCCCCTCCAAATTACAAAGACATCATCAATGAAGCGCGCCCATTTTTGGACGCACTGCAGCTCCACTGTAGATTCATCTCTAAACACTATGGTGTTTTCCCACCAGCCCAGGAACAAATTAGCATACGATGGGGCACAGGGACTCCCCATCGCGGTGCCCCTGAGCTGGTGGAAAAAACGCCCATTGAATAAGAAATAGTTCTTAGTCAATGAGAATTCAAGCAGTTCCAGTACGAAGGCATTATGTCCCTGAAAATGTCTCCCCCTTGATGACAGGAAGTATGATACTGCATGTAGGCCCCATTTGTGTGGTATGGATGAGTATAAAGCTTCGACATCTACACTCCCCAGTATGCAATCATCATCCAATTGTATACCATCTATCTGTCTGAGTAGGTCTCCAGTATCTTTTACGTGGGATGACAAGGAAAGAACGAAGGGTGCCAAGATTTTATCTATATAGACTCCTAGATTTTGACTAAGACTATCAATACCAGATACGATCGGACGCCCTTTCAAAGGTTCATAGCCTTTATGTACTTTTGGGAGGCTGTAGAAGGTGGCGATTTGAGGATGTTCAGGGTACAGGAAATCGAATTCCTCTTGACTGATTAATTTTGCAAGTTTTGCCCTATCCAATATGCTTTTTAATTCTTTTTTGTAGACAAGGGTCGGGTCGCTTAAAAGGATTTCATAGCAATCCCGTGGAGCTAATAAGCTCTCACACATGGCTACATAATTGCTTGTACTGAGGATGACTGTTTCCACCTTTGTCCGATGGCTTGATGACAATGTTTTTATTTTTGGACAAGTCATCAAGTGCGGACAGTTCATCCTCAGTACAATTTTGGGGTGCCGAATATAGGTGGGTGGTCTCCAAGTCTTTACTCACTAATTTAAGGAATACGTCCACACAATTTGTTTCTCCTATTGGTGGTGCTCTCTTACTCCTGTTTTTACAGGACGTAAAAGGTCCTTCGCCCAAGGATGGTTCATTAGCCGCTGTCAAGCTTTCCAGCAGTTTAACATCTGATATCATATCCCTCGGGATTCCCATTTCTACGCTTTGTTTTTTCTCAATGTTACAGAAATGTTTGTACCAGCGTAATTTACGTATGAAAAGATTTAAATCTACAGCCGTTTTAAAAGGATTGTATTTAGATGTTGGGACAAAGGAGAGACCTTTTTCAAGGACCTTGATTTCTGTCGTGGATAGGAGATGGTCTGACAGGTTAATTATTTTGGGGCCAGCGCTGTTGTTGCTACCTGAGGTGGCTGTGGTACTCGGTTTCGTAGGGGGTATTTCGAACCCTGGTCTAAAAAACCTTGTCCGGCCTTGTTATAATATCCCCCCCCCGCGATTATTCTTCCTGCCACGGCCTCTATTTTTTATTAGATTTTTTCGATTTCCTGTATATTGTTCTTTTTCTGACCCTGACAAATCTGTCTCAGTTGATGAGATGTCAGTATCCCTTTCAGTTTCTCTCCTTCTTTCGGTTATTTGACCATATACTTTGTTTTCTTTAAAGTCCGCTAAATCACGTGTAAACTGTTTATGTTTTCGCTCTTTAAGATGATATTGAAATTTATCTAGCGAGGTCTGAAGTTGTTTCTCCTTTGTCCCAAAATCCGCTTCCTGTGCAAAGGACTGTGTAATTGTTATCTGGTCCCGTAGTTTAATCTCTAGTCCTGCAAGGGTTTGCCGTTCCTGCTCAACTAGCAGTCTCATAAACCTTAATGAGCTACTAGTTGCTTCCGACTCCCATTTGCTCATCAGGGAGGCATTTCTACACCGAAATGCAGGAGTGAGATTAATCCGTAGGCCGCGGGGGACAATATTATGCTCTAGGTAGTGTTCAAGACTTTGAACTTCCCACCATGAAACTATCTGTTCCTTGTACACTTTTTCTAGTTCCTTAACCACTTCAGCCCCGCTAGGTGAAACCCCCTTCATGACCAGAGCACTTTTTACACTTCGGCACTACACTCCTTTCACCGTTTATCGCTCGGTCATGCAACTTACCACCCAAATGAATTTTACCTCCTTTTCTTCTCACTAATGGAGCTTTCATTTGGTGGTATTTCATTGCTGCTGGCATTTTTACTTTTTTTGTTATTAATCAAAATGTAACGATTTTTTTGCAAAAAAATGACATTTTTCACTTTCAGCTGTAAAATTTTGCAAAAAAAACGACATCCATATATAAATTTTTCGCCAAATTTATTGTTCTAAATGTCTTTGATAAAAAAAAAATGTTTGGGCAAAAAAAAATGGTTTGGGTAAAAGTTATAGCATTTACAAACTATGGTACAAAAATGTGAATTTCCGCTTTTTGAAACAGCTCTGACTTTCTGAGCACCTGTCATGTTTCCTGAGGTTCTACAATGCCCAGACAGTAGAAAAACCCCACAAATGACCCCATTTCGGAAAGTAGACACCCTAAGGTATTCGCTGATGGGCATAGTGGCAAAAGACAACTTTTCCCATTTTTTTATACAAAGTTGGCATTTGACCAAGATATTTATCTCACCCAGCATGGGTATATGTAAAATGACACCCCAAAACACATTGCCCAACTTCTCCTGAGTACGGCGATACCAGATGTGTGACACTTTTTTGCAGCCTAGGTGGGCAAAGGGGCCCACATTCCAAAGAGCACCTTTAGGATTTCACCGGCCATTTTTTACAGATTTTGATTTCAAACTACTTACCACACATTAGGGCCCCTAAATTGCCAGGGCAGTATAACTACCCCACAAGTGACCCCATTTTGGAAAGAAGACACCCCAAGGTATTCCGTGAGGGGCATGGCGAGTTCCTGGAATTTTTTATTTTTTGTCACAAGTTAGTGGAATATGAGACTTTGTAAGAAAAAAATAAAAATAAAATCATCATTTTCCGCTAACTTGTGACAAAAATTAAAAAATTATAGGAACTCGCCATGCCCCTCACGGAATACCTTGGGGTGTCTTCTTTCCAAAATGGGGTCACTTGTGGGGTAGTTATACTGCCCTGGCATTCTAGGGGCCCTAATGTGTGGTAAGTAGTTTGAAATCATAATGTGTAAAAAATTACCTGTGAAATCCGAAAGGTGCTCTTTGGAATGTGTGCCCCTTTGCCCACCTAGGCGGCAAAAAAGTGACACACATCTGGTATCGCCGTACTCAGGAGAAGTTGGGGAATGTGTTTTGGGGTGTCATTTTACATATACCCAGGCTGGGTGAGAGAAATATCTCTGCAAAAGACAACTTTTCCCATTTTTTTATACAAAGTTGGCATTTGACCAAGATATTTATCTCACCCAGCATGGGTATATGTAAAATGACACCCCAAAACACATTGCCCAACTTCTCCCGAGTACGGCGATACCAGATGTGTGACACTTTTTTGCAGCCTAGATGCGCAAAGGGGCCCAAATTCCTTTTAGGAGGGCATTTTTAGACATTTGGATCCCAGACTTCTTCTCACGGTTTCAGGCCCCTAAAATTCCAGGGCAGTATAAATACCCCACATGTGACCCCATTTTGGAAAGAAGACACCCCAAGGTATTCAATGAGGGGCATGGCGAGTTCATAGAATTTTTTTTTTTGGGCACAAGTTAGCGGAAATTTATTTATTTTTATTTTTCTCACAAAGTCTCCCTTTCCGCTAACTTGGGACAAAAATGTCAATCTTTCATGGACTCAATATGCCCCTCACGGAATACCTTGGGGTGTCTTCTTTCCGAAATGGGGTCACATGTGGGGTATTTATACTGCCCTGGCATTTTAGGGGCCCTAAAGAGTGAGAAGAAGTCTGGAATATAAATGTCTAAAAAATGTTACGCATTTGGATTCCGTGAGGGGTATGGTGAGTTCATGTGAAATTTTATTTTTTGACACAAGTTAGTGGAAAATGAGACTTTGTAAGAAAAAAAAATATATATATATTTCCGCTAACTTGGGCCAAAAAAAATTCTGAATGGAGCCTTACAGGGGGGCGATCAATGACAGGGGGGTGATCAGGGAGTGTATATGGGGTGATCACCCCCCTGTCACTGATCACCCCTCTGTCATTGATCACCCCTCTGAAAGGCTCCATTCAGACGTCCATATGTTTTTTACGGATCCACGGATACATAGATCGGAACCGCAAAACACATGCGGACGTCTGAATGGAGCCTTACATGGGGGTGATCAATGACAGGGGGGTGATCAGGGAGTGTATATGGGGTGATCACCCCCCTGTCATTGATCACCCCCCTGTAAGGCTCCATTCAGACGTCCGTATGCGTTTGGCGGATCCGATCCATGGATGCGTGGATCCGTAAAACACATGCAGACGTCTGAATGGAGCCTTACAGGGGGGTGATCAATGACAGGGGGGTGATCAATGACAGGGGGGTGATCAATGACAGGGGGTTGATCAGGGAGTGTATATGAGGTGATCACCCCCCTGTCACTGATCACCCCCCTGTAAGGCTCCTTTCAGATGTCCGTATGCGTTTTGCGGATCCGATCCATGGATGCGTGAATCCGTAAAACACATGCAGACGTCTGAATGGAGCCTTACAGGGGGGTGATCATCCCATATAGACTCCCTGATCACCCCCCTGTAAGGCTCCATTCAGACGTCTGTATGCGTTTTGCGGATCCGATCCATGGATGTGTGGATCCGTAAAACACATGCAGACGTCTGAATGGAGCCTTACAGGGGGGTGATCATCCCATATAGACTCCCTGATCACCCCCCTGTAAGGCTCCATTCAGACGTCCGTATGCCCTTTACGGATCCGATCCATGGATGCGTGGATCCGTAAAACACATACGGGCGTCTGAATGGAGCCTTACAGGGGGGTGATCAATGACAGGGGGGTGATCAGGAAGTCTATATGGGGTGATCACCCCCCTGTCACTGATCACCCCCCTGTAAGGCTCCATTCAGACGTCCGTATATGTTTTGCGGATCCGATCCATAGATGCGTGGATCCGTAAAACACATACGGACATCTGAATGGAGCCTTACAGGGGGGTGATCAATGACAGGGGGTGATCAGGGAGTGTATATGGGGTGATCACCCCCCTGTCACTGATCACCCCCCTGTAAGGCTCCATTCAGACGTCCGTATGTGTTTTGCGGATCCGATCCATGTATCCGTGGATCCGTAAAAATCATACGGACGTCTGAATGGAGCCTTACAGGGGGTTGATCAGGAAGTCTATATGCGTGATCACCCCCTTGTCATTGATCACCCCCCTGTAAGGCTCCATTCAGACGTCCGTATGCGTTTTGCGGATCCGATCCACGTATCCGTGGATCCGTAAAAATCATACGGACCTCTGAATGGAGCCTTACAGGGTGGTGATCAATGACAGGGGGGTGATCAATGACAGGGGGGTGATCAGGGAGTCTATATGGGCTGATCAGTGGTTTATAAAGGGTTAATAAGTGACGGGGGGGGGGTGTAGTGTAGTGTAGTGGTGTTTGGTGCTACTTTACTGAGCTGCCTGTGTCCTCTGGTGGTCGATCCTAACAAAAGGGACCACCAGAGGACCAGGTAGCAGGTATATTAGACGCTGTTATCAAAACAGCGTCTAATATACCTGTTAGGGGTTAAAAAAATCACATCTCCAGCCTGCCAGCGAACGATCGCTGCTGGCAGGCTGGAGACCCACTCGCTTACCTTCCTATCCTGTGAGGAAATCTCGGCTCACGCGAGATGACGCCTATTGGCGTTAGCGTAGCCTGGGAGAGCCGCCGCAATGACGCCTTTCGGCGTTAGCGCGGCGGCAAGTGGTTAAGAAAAGAACATACCCAAAGATCTTACCAAAGAATCCCCTCTGCAAAAGAAACCACATCCTCTACTAAAATGCAGAGTCTTCAGGGAGAAGTCTTTAGAGGACCGCAAAGAATTCCTCAAAGAAAACAACATCTGCTTCAGGTGCTGCGCTACAACATTGCACTTCGCCAGGAATTGTAAGATCAGTGTGACAATGCACAGAATGCGGTAGCACAGAACACAACACGGCTTTATACCCTGGACCACCCTCTCAGGTATCACCCCAAGCAGAGGAGCATGACGGGAAGCAGATAGACACTGACATAGACACCGCAGTAGTCACTTCTCACTGTACAGAGATCTGTAAAGGACTCGCAGGAGGGAAGTCCTGCTAAAAAATCTGCCTTGTCAGAGTTCATCCTGTCGGCCACCGAGATAAGGTGATCAAGGTATATGCAATCTTAGATGTTCAAAGCAACAGGTCTTTAGCTAAATCCACCCTCTTCGACACCTTCAATATCTTAGAGCCCGGTTCTCCCTACTTCTTAAGGACAGGTGCAGGTACCGTTTAGACAGCAGGGAGGAAGGCAACTGGGTACAAGGTAGAGTCCATAAATGGTCAGACCTGCTTGTCCCTGCCAACCATACTGGAGTGCAATCACATACCTGACAACCGGTCTGAGATGCCTACACTATAGGTGGCAGCATACCACCCCCACCTGAGGAGTATAGCTCACCTGATACCGGAACTGGACCCAAAAGCCCCAATAATCTTGGTCCTTGGAAGAGACATACTACGAGTTCACAAGGCTAGAGGACAGATTAACGGTCCCCAGAATGCTCCATACACCCAGAGACTTGACCTAGGATGGGTCATCATTGGAGACATCTGTCTAGGAGGAGCACACAAGCCGACCTCAGTAAGGCTACTTTCACACTTGCGGCAGTGTGATCCGGCGGGCAGTTCCGTCATCGGAATTGCAAGGACGGATCAGTCTCTCCGCTTGTCATGCAGACAGATGGATCCGTCTTGGACATTTTTTCACATTTTTACCGATCTGCGCATGCGCAGGCCGGAAGGACGGGTCGGCATTCCGGTATTCTGAATGCCAGATCCGGCGCTAATAAATTCCTATGGGAAAAAATGCCGGATGCATTCAGGCAAGTCTTCAGTTTTTTAGCCGGAGAGAAAACCGTAGCATGCTGCGGTTTTCTCTTTTGCCTGATCAGTCAAAACGACTGAACTGAAGACATCCTGATGCAAACTGAACGGATTACTCTCATTTCAGAATGCATGGGGATAAAACTGATCAGTTCTTTTCCGGTATAGAACCCCTGTGACGGAACTCTATGCCGGAAAAGAAAAACGCAAGTGTGAAAGTACCTTAAACAGTATGCTCACCAACACACTTGAAAATGGACAGCCTTCCCTTTTTTCAGCCATGTCAGAGCAGTTTCCTGATAAAAGAATTGCCACACAGCTGTGCTGTGAGCTGTGCCTTGTCCTTTTGCAGATACCTCCTGTGAAGACCATGCCTGCGATGGTGAGCAAGATCACTTAGGGTGCACAGTCTTCCACAGGACAAGAGAAGACAACAGGGTTGCAATGTCCATAGAAGAAAAGCTGTTCTTGGATATCATGGATCAAGGAATAGTAAAAGACAAGTCAAAAAGCTGGGTCGCACCTTTACCATTTAAACCCCAGAGACAACGCTTACCTGACAACAAAGAACTTGTCTACAGTCAATTTATCTCCCTCAAATACAAACTTCAGAGGACACCAGAGACAAAAGAACATTTCTTTACCTTCATGGAAAGTATATTCCAGATATGCAGAAATAGCACCCGCGCTCCAAGACTCTGAGGAGTGTTGGTACTTACCCATATTCGGCTTGTATCATCCTAAAAAACCAGGGCAGATACGAGTAGTATTCAACTTGAGCGCCAGGTGCGAGGGCATCTCACTAAACGATGTCTTACTGTCTGGTCCAGACCTCAACAACAGACTTCTGGAGGTACTTCTATGCTTCCGCAGAGATTCTGTAGCATTTATGGCCGACATACAACAGATGTTCCACTGTTTCCTCGTCAAGAAAGAACAAAGAAACTACTTGAGGTTCTTCTGGTACCACAACAACGACCCCAATGAAGACATTGTAGAGTACCAAATGAGAGTGCACATCTTCGAAACAGTCCTTCCCCTGCAGTCGCTATCTATGGTCTCAGACATTCAGCCCGAGAGGGTGAAGCAAAGTATGGGTCAGATGTCAGATCCTTTGTGGAAAAAGATTTCTACGTAGACGACTGCTTGAAATCCACACCCACGAATTAGACCGCAATCAGTCTCCTGAAAAGGGCTCAAGAAATGCTCGCTCTATCTAATTTGAGGTTGCACATAATTGCCTCCAACAGTCGTGAGTTAATAGAGGCCTTCTCACCCCAAAACCATTCAAGTGATCTAAAGGACTTTGATCTTAGCACCGACTCTCTTCCCATGGAGCGGAGCCTCGGTCTGGGATTTAAAGGCAGACACATTAATTTTCCAAATCAGCAAGGAAGGAAAGCCCTTCACGTGCAGAGGAGTTTTGTCCACCATAAACAGGTTATATGATTCTCTGGGATTCGTAGCGCCTGTTACTATACAAAGCAAATTGATGTTTAGAGACTTCACCACAGAGACGTTTGATTGGGATGAACCGCTTCCCGTGGAGAAAAAGGACCTGTGGACAGGTTGGAAGAAGTCTCTCGAAGCTTTGACCTGCCTTCATGTGGCACGACCATATGCTTCTGTGCCATCAACCGAAGTCAAGATGCAAAGACTATATATCTTCTGCGACGCTTCAGTCAAGGCGATTGCAGCCGTAGCATACCTAAAGACTATTGACTTCAAAGAACAATGCCATATAGGATTTGTCATGAGCCAGACCAAACTGGCGCCACTCCACAAACACACGATTCCCAGACTGGAGCTCTGCGCTGCTGTGCTGGTGGTGGAGTTGGCCGAGCTTATAACAACAGGAATGAACCTGGAAATCGAGAAAGTAGAATTTTACATGGACAGCAAGGTAGTCCTAGGATATATTTGCAATGAAACCAGATGCTTTTATATCAGGAGATCCACTTGTCTTAAACAGTGGCACTACATGCTTACACAGTATAATCCTGTGGACCACGCGACTAGATCTGTCGCAGCGAGCCACCTTAAAGACACAACATGATTTACGGGTCCTTCATTCCTGTATCGTTCAACATTTTGCAGTACCAGAGCCGACACGTTTGAATTGGTATGGTAGACCCAGATTCAGAAATCCGAACTAAAGTATCTGTTCTACGTATGGTGACTTCGGACCACCAACTCAAATATCATTGTTTCGACAGTTTCTCCACCTGGATGTCGTTCGTTTGTGCTAAAGCCTGTCAAATTCATATAGCTCAGTCATACAAGTCGACATTACCTCTGGCTGCCAAGTTGTTTTACACTTTGTTGTTGCTGTTTCCAAAGACTGCTGCATTGTTGATGGTGCAAAGCATTGTGGGAGTGAAAAGCATCCTGGGAAAGAGACGTCACCAGGACATATCAGCAGAGCTGTCCTTCTGCATATCTCTTTCTTAAACTCCACCATCCTTGTAGAACTATATTTGGTGAGAGATCTACCTTTGTTTCAGGGATATTATGTTATGCAGAGCTGTTCAGCTAGTTATCATTGTTACTCAGGGAGTTGTTAGTACTGTTAGCTAGCCATGCAATGCTATGTACAGGGAGTGCAGAATTATTAGGCAAGTTGTATTTTTGAGGATTAATTTTATTATTGAACAACAACCATGTTCTCAATGAACCCAAAAAACTCATTAATATCAAAGCTGAATATTTTTGGAAGTAGTTTTTAGTTTTAGCTATTTTAGGGGGATATCTGTGTGTGCAGGTGACTATTACTGTGCATAATTATTAGGCAACTTAACAAAAAACAAATATATACCCATTTCAATTATTTATTTTTACCTGTGAAACCAATATAACATCTCAACATTCACAAATATACATTTCTGACATTCAAAAACAAAACAAAAACAAATCAGTGACCAATATAGCCACCTTTCTTTGCAAGGACACTCAAAAGCCTGCCATCCATGGATTCTGTCAGTGTTTTGATCTGTTCACCATCAACATTGCGTGCAGCAGCAACCACAGCCTCCCAGACACTGTTCAGAGAGGTGTACTGTTTTCCCTCCTTGTAAATCTCACATTTGATGATGGACCACAGGTTCTCAATGGGGTTCAGATCAGGTGAACAAGGAGGCCATGTCATTAGTTTTTCTTCTTTTATACCCTTTCTTGCCAGCCACACTGTGGAGTACTTGGACGCGTGTGATGGAGCATTGTCCTGCATGAAAATCATATTTTTGTTGAAGGATGCAGACTTCTTCCTGTACCACTGCTTGAAGAAGGTGTCTTCCAGAAACTGGCAGTAGGACTGGGAGTTGAGCTTGACTCCATCCTCAACCCGAAAAGGCCCCACAAGCTCATCTTTGATGATACCAGCCCAAACCAGTACTCCACCTCCACCTTGCTGGCGTCTGAGTCGGACTGGAGCTCTCTGCCCTTTATCAATCCAGCCACGGGCCCATCCATCTGGCCCATCAAGACTCACTCTCATTTCATCAGTCCATAAAACCTTAGAAAAATCAGTCTTGAGATATGTCTTGGCCCAGTCTTGACGTTTCAGCTTGTGTGTCTTGTTCAGTGGTGGTCGTCTTTCAGCCTTTCTTACCTTGGCCATGTCTCTGAGTATTGCACACCTTGTGCTTTTGGGCACTCCAGTGATGTTGCAGCTCTGAAATATGGCCAAACTGGTGGCAAGTGGCATCTTGGCAGCTGCACGCTTGACTTTTCTCAGTTCATGAGCAGTTATTTTTGATTAGGGTTTGTCTAGGAGGTGACCTGCTCCTTTCCCTAGTTTCCAGGCCTTTTCCCCTCACCCCTTTTCCCTCCTACGTTAGGTGTGGGTTTCCCTCCCACACTGAAGCGTGACACGTGTATGAAGACAGAACAGGGGTTGGGTCACTTCAGCAAATGGCATTTATCATGTAGAGAAAGGTAATACAAGGCCCATACTAATGTATTGTGATTGTCCATATTGTCTCCTTTGCTGGCTGGATTCATTTTTCCATCCCATTATACATCCATGGTTACAACCACCCTGCAATCCATTAGCAGTGGCCGTGTTTGCACACTATAGGAAAAAGCACCTCTGTGTGCTCCCGCGGTCTCAGCCACCAGAGAGGCTGGCACTTTTTCCTATAGTATGCAAGCATGGCCACTGCTGCTGGTTTGCAGGGTGGTTGTAATCATGGAAATGAGCAGTGTATAATCTGATGGAAAAATAAATCCAGCCAGCAATATAAGCAATATGGACAATCACAATACATTAGTAAGTAGTTTGTATTAACGTTCTCTACAACATAAATGCCACTTGCTGAAGTGACACAACCCCTTTAAGTATAGCAAGAATGCGATTCAGAATAACCTATCTTTTTAGTGTTTGCTTATGTCCTTGCATATAGAGCAGTGCACTGTAACGTTTGTTTGCTTTTGCATGTCAGCCATGGTAGCTTGCTCGTGTACATTCATTTCATGTTGTTTGGAGGTGCTGTTTTAAGACCTCAACACACAAATTTGTATGCACAAAAAAAACTTTAAAAAAACACACCATAGAAATCACTTGGTTTTTTAGTTGTTTTTTTTTTTGCAAAACATAAGTGTGGAGTTTTTTGTGCAGGTGTTTCCCCCCCCCCTGAAGAGATGGGGATTTTTTTTAAAGCAAGAAATATACCACCAATAACAAAAAAAATGCTACTAGATGAGCGCTTGTCTGCCCTGCATTTCATAGTTCCCATAGACTAAGGCCTCATGCACACAAACGTGTTTTCTTTCCGCGTCCGTTCCGGTTTTATTGAGGACCGTATACGGAACCATTCATTTCAATGGGCCCGCAAAAAAAAACTAAAGGTATATTCCGTTTCCGTATGTCCGTATTTCCATTCCACCAAAAAATAGAACATGTCCTATTATTGTCCGCGTTACAGGACAAGGATAGTACTATTCTATTAGGGGCCAGCTGTTCCATTCCACAAAATACGGAATGCACACGGATGTCATCTATATTTTTTGCGTATCCGTTTTTTACGGACCGCAAAATACATACGGTCGTGTGCATGAGGCCTAAGGCATTTGACTCCAAAAAATGTCTTTATTCAGACTACGTGTTTCGGGGGGCGGAATGCTTCCTGATCTGACCACATATAATAAACAGCCAGTTATGGAGTAGCAAGACCCCCGTACTGTGCAATCAATAGCGATTTACCTACAATGTACCTACACCTGCCCCCGGCTGTCTCGCTTTCATTCGGCAGCTGCTAATCGAAGGTTTGGGGGTCTTGCTTCTCCTTGACTGGTTGTTTTCTATATGTGGTCAGATCAGGGAGCATTCTGCCCCCCGTAATGCGTAGTCTGAATACAGACAGTTTTTGGAGTCAACTCCCTGCTGATGAGTATTCATGGCACAATACCAGATCATCATATTATTGCTGTACCGAAAATATGAACGTGTATGGGCAGCTGTGGGCTACATTCACAAAGTTGGTACAAACCGGATTCCCAAAAAGTTGGGACACTATACAAATCGTGAATAAAAACTGAATGCAATGATGTGGAGGTGCCAACTTCTAATATTTTATTCAGAATAGAACATAAATCACGGAACAAAAGTTTAAACTGAGAAAATGTAAACTGAGAAAAATATGTTGAATCAGAATTTCATGGTGTCAACAAATCCCCAAAAAGTTGGGACAAGGCCATTTTCACCACTGTGTGGCATCTCCCCTTCTTCTTACAACACTCAACAGACGTCTGGGGACCGAGGAGACCAGTTTCTCAAGTTTAGAAATAGGAATGCTCTCCCATTCTTGTCTAATACAGGCCTCTAACTGTTCAATCGTCTTGAGCCTTCTTTGTTGCACCTTCCTCTTTATGATGCGCCAAATGTTCTCTATAAGTGAAAGATCTGGACTGCAGACTGGCCATTTCAGTACCCGGATCCTTCTCCTACGCAGCCATGATGTTGTGATTGATGCAGAATGTGGTCTGGCATTATCTTGTTGAAAAATGCAGGGTCTTCCCTGAAAGAGATGACGTCTGGATGGGAGCATATGTTGTTCTAGAACCAGAATATATTTTTCTGCATTGATGGTGCCTTTCCAGACATGCAAGCTGCCCATGCCACACGCACTCATGCAACTCCATACCATCAGAGATGCAGGCTTCTGAACTGAGCGTTGATAACAACTTGGGTTGTCCTTGTCCTCTTTGGTCCGGATGACATGGCGTCCCAGATTTCCAAAAAGAACTTCGAATCGTGACTCGTCTGACAACAGAAGTCTTCCATTTTGCCACACTCCATTTTAAATGATCCCTGGCCCAGTGAAAACGCCTGAGGTTGTGGATCTTGCTTAGAAATGGCTTCTTCTTTGCACTGTAGAGTTTCAGCTGGCAACGGCGGATGGCACGGTGGATTGTGTTCACTGACAATGGTTTCTGGAAGTATTCCTGAGCCCATTCTGTGATTTCCTTTACAGTAGCATTCCTGTTTGTGGTGCAGTGTCGTTTAAGGGCCCGGAGATCACGGGCATCCAGTATGGTTTTACGGCCTTGACCCTTACGCACAGAGATTGTTCCAGATTCTCTGAATCTTCGGATGATGTTATGCACAGTTGATGATGATAGATGCAAAGTCTTTAGCAATTTTTCGCTGGGTAACACCTTTCTGATATTGCTCCACTATCTTTCTGCGCAACATTGTGGGAATTGGTGATCCTCTACCCATCTTGGCTTCTGAGAGACACTGCCACTCTGAGAAGCTCTTTTTATACCCAAGTCATGTTGCCAATTGACCTAATTAGTGTTAATTGGTCTTCCAGCTCTTCGTTATGCTCAAATTTACTTTTTCCAGCCTCTTATTGCTACTTGTCCCAACTTTTTGGGATTTGTTGACACCGTGAAAATTTGAATCATCGTATTTTTCCTTTAAAATGATACATTTACTCGGATTAAACGTTTGATCTGTCATCTACGTTCTATTACAAATAAAATATTGACATTTGCCATCTCCACATCATTGCATTCAGTTTTTATTCCCAATTTGTTTAGTGTCCCAACTTTTTTGGAATCCGGTTTGTAAAAATGAGTACACATTTTCTGTCCATCTATACTTTTTTTTTACGTCCTTTAAAAACAGATGAATTTAATTGGCTTTTTTTTTTTTTAAAGCCCTTAGAATATACTATCCCATATCCCCACAGTGCCCTCCATATTGCACCAGCTATCTATAATGGCCCCCTCTGTAGTGCATTCAGTATTATAAATGGTCCCCATCCCCTAATCCTAACCGACCAACGATTGTGCCAACAAATTTTAAAAAAAGAAAATAATAACAATATTAATCACCTCACTGGAGGCAAAAGGACCTGATGCTCCCAGTATGATCATGTGACGTCATGGCGCTGGGACTCTCTGCCTTCCCCTCAGCTTATGCACCCATTTTTAACAGACATTAGACGAGGAGACTTCTGTCTAAAGGGTCATTAGATTTTAAAGAGGGGGCCGTCTTAGCCGTCAAAATGACAGGACATTCCTATTTTAGGACGGATGGTATTCATGGGCCTTTAAAAAAACTTCTGTGTGAATACCTCCATTGACTGCAATGGTTCTAAAAATGGCGTGAAATACATTTTTCACTTTTTAGTGAATGTACCTTTAGGCTACATTCACACAACAGTGGGGGAAAAAAGTCTGTTAAAAACTGTTAAACTGTTATTCATTGCAATTTTGCATCAGTGTGTGCATCCATTTTCTGTCCGCATGTTTTGCACAGTTTTAAGCATCTGTGAAAAATGGACGAATTTGATTGGATTTTTTAAACCCCAACCCCTGCAGTGCCCATATATTAATACCCCCATAGTGCCCCCAGTACAAATATTTGCTCGCTTAAGTGGCCCCAGCATATATAATGCCGCCAAACCCCCACCCCCAGTAGTGCCAACAGGTCATCAAGTCATAAAACATATATATATATATATATATATATATATATACACACACAGTATATTACTACTCACAAAAAGTTAGGGATATTTGGCTTTCGAGTGAAATTTATGGAAAACTTAAAAAGTTAACGTTACAGTGATATTATATCATGAAAGTAGGGCATTTAAGTAGAAACATGTAATGGTGATTTCCCCAACTCATAAAGTTTATTGAAACAAAAGCTAATAACAATGGTGGGTATACCCCACAAAAAATGTAAATGTATCAATAACTTGTCCATAGCCTTCAGCATCAATTACAGCTTGACAAGGACGTCTCATGCTGTTCACAAGTCAACTTATTGACTGCTGAGGCATGGCATCCTACTCTTCTTGAAGGGTGTCTCTCAGGTCATTGAGGTTCTAGGTTACAGAGTTACGAGCCTCTACATGGCTACTCAACTGATCCCATAGGTTTTCAATGGTATTCAGATCTGGAGAAGGCGCAGGCCACTCCATTTGAGGTACCCCAGTCTCCAGCAGCCATTTCCTAATGATGCGACCCCGATGAGCTGGCGCATTGTCGTCCATGAAGATGAAATTAGGCCTTTGCTGTTCATGCGTAGGCACAATGAATGGATAAATTATGTTATTCAAGTAGTATGGGCTGTCAATGTACCATTCACAAAGTGGGGCAGCTCTGTATTGACTAGACACACCTGCCCACACTGTAACACCACCACCAAATGCTCATCTGGTGACAATAGTTAGCGCTCTTCTTGACGTCTCCAACATCGTTGGCGGCCATTATTTCTGCTCAGTGTGAATCGACTTTCATCTGTGAACAGCACTGAGGCCCACTGGTCCCTCGTCCATGCAAGACGATGACACCTGTGCCTGGTGGTATAGTCAGGTAGCCTTGCAGGTTGTCTAGCACACAGACCATGCCAATATAAACGGTTTTAAATGGTCTTACGTTACACTTGGGTGCCTCTCACCTCCCTTAAATGTGCCTGGAGTTGTGTGGCATTCATCACCGGTTTTTGCAGGGCATTGTTCACAATGAAGCGGCAATCAGTGTGGGATGTGGCCAAAAGACATCCAACCTGATGACATTCTGTGACACTTTAAGCTCAGTGGCCACTTTCGTCTGAGAATATCCTGCTTGAAGCCTCGCAATGTTAGGTGTCGTCTTGGTCTCATGATGTCAAAATGTGAACAGCATGATGAGGAGGACTGTTTAAATACCAATTCTAATTGAACCACAACATTTATTGGGCGATTCATGGATCAAACACCTGTTGTGAATTTTGCCATTAAGCTCCTTGTTAGAGAACAGCAAGTTGTACAAAAAGTACTGAAACACTAAATAGTTGGACATGTGCATTCAAAAGTTTAAAGAAGGTCACATTCACATCACATCAAGTTCACCTGTAAAATTTTGAGTGCATTTTAGGCTATCCTTTTGTGAGTAATATATGTATATATATATTGTAGGAAGGAACAAGATGCCGTCATTGATGGTCGGTATGTGTCACTGAGGTTCCTGGCCTCGGTGAGGTAAGAGCCGGTTTTTCTCAAGTGTCGTTATTGCAGATTGCAGTCTGACACTTCAGCTATTTAGTATGGCTGTAAAGCTGATCCTGGACGGCTTTTACTGGGAGTATTCAAAAGTGCTGGGTGGGTGGCTACTCCCCACGTCCCAGGCCTGGTCTTGGCAGGCTTATAAAGCAGTCAGCACTATCAGGTGGTGTGGATCTACCTCCATCTGACAGTGAAGCTGTGGAGTCCTCATAGCCAAAGAGTTAGTGGAGATGTTTTCCCGAATGGGCCTAAAGAGATTCTGACCGACCAGGGAACCCCTTTTATGTCAAATGTCATGAGGGAACTCAGCAATCTACTAGAGGTCAAACAGTTACGGACGGACGTCTATCACCCGCAAACGGATGGCCTGGTAGAGAGGTTTAATAAATTCTTGAAAAACATGTTAAAGTGCATGGTGTCTAAAGATGGGAGGGACTGGGATCTTCTACTGCCCTATCTCATGTTCGCAGTGCAAGAGGTGCCCCAAACACACCAGTAAACCTGCAACATCTTGGTTCCAGACCAACAAGATTGACGTTATGGAGTGGCCAGCCCAATCCCTGGATCTTTTTTTTTAAATCAGGTAATTTTTATTAGCAGTTTTTCAATACAATAGATGTTGTCCCATCCTCTCATATGCTGCAGTTGTGCCGCCAGGTAATACACCCACGGATCCGGGACCCCCAGCCCACCATTAGTCTTGGGTCTACATAGAGTCGCTAGCTTAATGCGGGGTGTTCCCTTCTTCCATATAAGGTCCCTAAATATTGCATTAACCACATAGAAGATTCTCAGAGGAAGCCATATTGGGGTATTATGCAGCAGGTATAGGAGCTGGGGCATCATTATCATTTTGATCAGGTTAGTCCTACCTATCAAGGATAATGGTAGTTTTATCCAGGCTTTTACCTTCTGTTTAAATTTTTGCAGTAATGGAGCAATGTTCAGTCTCTCAAAATCTGAATCATTGCAAGAAATCTGGATGCCCAGATATTTGAAAGACTGAACAACCTGTAAGCCTTCAACGCACGAGCTGACCTGACTATTTTCAATCCCCGGATCTTAATCCAATAGAAAACTTGTGGGGTGACATCAAAAATGCAGTTTCTCAAGCAAAACCAAGAAATAGAGAAGAACTGTGGAATGTAGTCCAATCATCCTGGGCTGGAATACCTGTTCACAGGGGCCAGACGTTGGTTGACTCCATGCAACACAGATGTCCAGCAGGTCTCAGAAACAGCGGTTTATACAACTAAATATTAGTTAAGTGATTCAAATGAAAAAGCAAAATCTTCAAACATTTTTCTTTTTATATAGTGAATGTTTGAGTTTGTAAAGAAGAATGCAAACACTGCTATTTTTTTGAACAGTCTAATATTCACTTTTCTTTAATTTTTTTAGAGGAACAATACAAATTTGATATTATATATTTTTCTTCACGTTTTGATTTGGAATAGAATGTGTAGCTATTAGAAGGATTTTAAGATTTATTAACTTTTTTAAACACACTGCTATTTTTTGAACACAACTGTAGCTTTATATGAAGAAAAAGTAATAAAGGAGTTGACTGGACGAATTATCGGGTGGGAGGAATTCGGGAAAGAGGAGAGAGGAGGGTAAAGGGAATGTGAGGCGCCAGGGGATTAACACTTGTGCTACGAGATGGAAGCAGTATATGTGATATAATGGTGCGGCAGCTCCCCAAACCAAAAAAAGGTCAGTGCACGCTTGTTACTTATTTAGATGCAAGAGTTGGCAGAGTTTTTCAGGGGTGTCCTGAAAGTACAGAGGAGGCGCCACGGAATAAGTGAAATGAGAAATGGTGGATACAGGGTATAGCTATAAGTATGTATCTGGGTCTCTTGTTCAGTAGATGAACCTAGTCTCCATGTAATAAAATAGCACTTACTTCACTGGGGACAAGGGTATAGGATAAAGCTCAAGACACCTATACCTCTGCCTCCCTTGCCGAGGACACTTATCAAGATGTGTGAAAGGCTTCCTGGTCCCCAAAAGAGATGACACGGGGCTCCGAAGTGAAGTAGAAGTCTTTATTAGTTCAGCTCGATGTGTTTCGGGATAATTCCCTTTTTCAAGAGCTCTAAACTAATAAAGACTTCCACTTCAAGACTTCCAGTTCTGGCGACAGCATGAAAGGCAGCATGCACTAACAGCTCCGTACCCAAAGCACCACAAAGACAGCCATCCCCATCATACTGACTGCTAAGGCAAGTGAGCAGCCGGGAAAATATTATTACACGACAGACCTGCGGTCTATGGACCGATTTGTGATTCCTATGGGGAGCAAAACGAAAGAAAAAAAACTGCGAAACCAGAAAAGGCACCAGCAGAGATCAAGATGGCGGCACATCTAGAACAAGATGGAAAAACGAATCCTCCAGTCGTTACAGATACAGGTTTTACCAGCACAGCGGCAGAGGAGGATAAGCCAAGTATAGATTATAAACACCTAGCTTCTGGAGGCACTTTCTTCCACGGTCTCGCAACCCTTCGCAAATCTCCAGTCGGAGGTAGCACAACACAATGTCCGCCTAGACAAGCTGGAAACCAGACTGTCGGCAGTCGAAACCGAAAATGAGGTGATCAAAAATCATCTCTCCCAAGCAGTAGCTGAAAACGCACAACTATGGAATAAGATAGACGACCTTGAAAATCGCTCCAGGAGGGATAATCTCCGTATCGTGGGCCTGCCGGAACAGATCCCAGTAAGAGAACTCACAGTACTATGTGAAGTTGAATTGCCGGAGGCACTGGGCTTAGCGTCTCGTTGTAAAGTTGAAAGGGTGTACAGAGTTGGCCATCAGCGGCAAGCAAACCAGACTGCGTGCAACCTCCAAACGAGGCATTAGACCCCGCCAATTAATTGTTAAATACTTAGACTATTCTGACAAAGCCGCCATATTAAAGGCCTACAAACAACAGGGTGGAGGAGTGATATTAAGGGGCCAGCGTGTCCTAATATTTGGAGACTTCACCGAAATAACAAGATGCAGACGAGCCTTTACCCCCACATGTTCTGCACTATTCAAAAACCAAGCACGCTTTTCCCTGCTATTTCCTGCCATTCTAAGGTCTATTTCCCAAATGGATCAACGGTGACCTATGACTCCCCGGAGGAAGCGCAACGTAACCTGATCGACCTCCGCCAAGGACACAATTCGCTACAGAGGGAACCTCAACACCTAAGCCTCAGAGGAAAGCCGTGAAAGATCCAAGCAGCGACCTGTCCTCAGCAAACCGAGACGGAAAGTCCACCATCGCAGATTTACAGGATGCAGGATGACTACCTGACTAAGTTTCCCACAAGGGGATAAGTATTACACCGCCCAGTCTCACACTGGAGTAGTAATGTTATTATGAACAGTATTGTACGTTAATGTTTGAGAACGTTCTGGGTTGAATCCATCATGGCAGGCCACGCGACGGTTGACCGTTGCCATAGTCCGCTGGCGGGAAATCCTAGTTCCCGATGCGCCTATGTGACTTGGCTATAAGTTCTAGTGTGAACACATATTATGTTGTGGTTATTGTTGCAAATATTTAACACCGTTCTAACCTGCATCTATCGTGGCGGACACGCGGCAGTTGACCGTCGATACAACCCACCGGCGGGAAAACCCAGTATACTGAACCGCCTGTTAGACTTGAATATAATTAATAATGTGAACACCGATGATTGCTGAAGGTTAAAACATATTGTGTTGTGGTTGCTGTTGTAAGGGGACACATATGTCTTTTTATTTTAGCATGTCCCTTTTGCTGGAAAAAAGTGAAGTCCGAATCACCATGCTGACAGTTGGACTTCTCCTAAGTTGGTCCAAGTCTTTCTTGCCAAGGAGAGTACGTGTTTTGGGTAGTTAAGCTGGGGTGGGGGTGGGGGTTAGGAGGGTTTATTGTTCAATGGGACGGAAGGAAAGTTGGGGGGGAAAGAATTGCTCTCTCTATCCTGCTGGAATGTTGGATTTAACCACAATGCGAATACCCTAATGGCTAGCCCTTTAAAAAATAATATCATGGAATGTGAAAGGTCTACGCTCACCCAACAAACGTATGATGATACTAAAACATATAATACGCCTAAGGGCTGATATTGCCCTACTTCAGGAGACAAATCTACCAGATGCAGATTTCTCTAGAATGAGGCGTCTCTGGGTGGGGGAGGTTTTTGGGTCTGCAGCAAACGGGAAAAAGCAGGTGTAATCACTCTGCTGAAACGCAGCCTCTCTTACACCACGGTACAGCACTCTCATGACAATCAGGGGAGACTATCACACCTACATATCACCTCTTCAGGTGGGGACATCAGCATTTATAATGTCTATGGACCAAACGAACCAAGCACAGGGTTTTTTACCTCTTTGTGGTCACAACTATCTAAAGATCCTATTGCCCTAAAAATCATAGGGGGAGATATGAACACGGCAGTAGACCAGGAGGAAGATACTAAAAGGGTAGGAGATAGGAAGAGGAAGCAGGAAACTAAAGATTCCAGATTGCCACAATTACTTCACGATGCACATTTAACAGACTCCTGGCGAGCCCTCAACCCTGAGGGAAGAGAATATACTCATTTCTCACACGCCCACGGCTCATGGATGAGGCGTTTCGCTGAGCAAAAAATTGAAGAATTTGTTATATCTGACCACTCACCAGTTTAAATTTTGCTTCGGGAAAAAATCCCCAGAGGAGAGGAATTCATATGGAGATTCCTCTCCAATATAATCGCGGACGGAAACTTCAGGGAACTCCTACGAGGCTGGTGGGTAGAATAAAAACTAGACAATGGTGATACAACAAACCCTCAGATATTATGGGACACAGGTAAGACATTACTGCGTGGCAGAATCATGGCATACATGTACAATAGGAAAAAAATCTATTAATAATTAGTGAACAGCCTACACAAGTTTCCTAAAAAAAAACATCTCCCTTATTACAGAGGCAATGGCAACTAACCAAAGAGGAATATGAAAGGTGGCTTCAGAGATGGGAAACCACAATCCAATCCAAGTGGGAGGCACATTTATATAGACACGGTAACAAATTGGGCAGATTATTAGCAAGAATGGCACGGGGACAAAGACCTTTAACAAACATACCACTCCTTAAAGATAAACAGGGGAAGGCGAAAACTCACCCGAAGGAAGTCAATGGAATCCTATGAGATTTCTATGAAAACCTCTACCGATCCCCCCCAAACACCATTATCAGACGGCAGGGAATGGTAGAAAGGCATCCCTCTGCCAAAGCTATCAGATGAGGAAAAATAAGAACTAAATACCCCCAATAAACCAGAGGATGTAGCAAATGTCATAAAAAATCTAACATTAGGCAAAGGCCCTGGCCCGGATGGCTTTACCAGCAAATTTTTTCACATCTTATCCCCAGAAATATTCCAACATTATCCCAAATCTACACAGGGTATATGCAAGGTAACAATATCCCAATCCAAACAAACACAGCGCACATCAAGGTCCTCCCAAAATACGGAAAGGACCCAACACTGGCTGCTTCGTACCGCCCAATCTCGTTGATCAATGTGGATTTGAAGATAATCTCTAAAATTCTTGCTGACAGATTGGCGACTATAATGCCAAGATTAATATCCCCTGCTCACGTAGGCTTTATACAAGGAAGGGCAGCAGTTACCAATGTCCGTAGAGTACTGACAGTGTTGGACAAGGTCAAGTTGCATCCCAAAAAACATCCATCCCCAGCCATTGTTACTATAGATGCAGAAAAAGCGTTTGATAATGTGGACTGGGGATGGATGGATAATGTTTCAGACACCGTGGGATTTGAAGGCCCATTCAGGCAATACCTTAAGGCACTGTATGAAAACCCACAAGTCAAAATACACACTCCTGGTTTTATTTCTAAATCCTTTAACATGGGCAAAGGACCAGACAAGGCTGCCCGCTCTCCCCTCTCATATTTAACCTGCTGTTGGAACCCATGTCTCGGAAGCTAAGCCTAGAAAAAAATATTGAGGGAATTCAAATAGGTAGCCTGGAACTTAAAGAGGACCTTTCACTAGAATAAAAAATCTAAACTAACTATACAGACATGGAAAGCGGCGCCCAGGGATCTCCCTGCACTTACTGTTATATCTGGGCGCCGCTCCGTTCTCCCGGTATAGTCTCCGGTATCTTCATATGTTAGGCTCCACCCAGTTGAACCTGCCGGCGTCTCATTCTCCCATGCTGTAGCGCTGGCCAATCGCAAAGTTCAGCTCATGGCCTGAGAGAAAAAAAAGCGATTGGCCAGCGCTACAGCATGGGAGAATGAGACACCGGCAGGTTCCACTGGGTGGAGCCTAACATATGACGATACCGGAGGCTATACCGGGAGAACGGAGCGGCGCCCAGGGATAACAGTAAGTGCAGCGAGATCCCTGGGTGCCGCTCTCCATGTCTATATAGTTAGTTTGGATTTTTTATTCTAGTGAAAGGTCCTCTTTAAACATGCACTTTTTGCTGATGATTTATTAGTTTTCCTAGAACACCCCCATAGAGATCTGAAAACTCTATTTCAACTCCTGCTGGGAACATCTTCGGATTTAAGGTGAATGCAACTAAGTCAGAGATTTTATTCTTGGGGCACAATTCCTCAAGGACATCTGGCAAACTCCTAGACGTCCCAATACAAGCTATTAGTTCAATAAAATATTTGGGCATACACATTGGGAGAAAACCCGAGTCTTTGCATCTATTGAACTACCCACCTGTGATAAAAAAAAATTCAGGCGGATTTATAACGTTGGACAAAGTACCCTCTATCTTTAGGTGGTAGGGGACAACTTATAAAAATGATGTGTATACCAAAACTTCTCTATCCTATGCAAACTATTCCCATTCTTCTAAAACACTCCGACATCAACACTCTAGAAACCGTGTTTCGGTCCTTCATATGGGCAAGCCATAGACCTAGAATCGCATTATTTAAACTACAATTACAGAAAGCCCTGGGAGGCCTGGCACTCCCTGACCTCAGATGCTATAATTTGGCCAGTCTTATGAGACACAGTGTTGACTGGGTCTTTGGAACAAACTTCTATATCAACACCTCAATAGAAGCGCAACTAGTTCACCCATGGAAACTAGCCTTATTACACACCAAAGCCCTACCAGGAGCCCTATCCCATTTACTCAAAACCAGTCTATTAGTAAAAGACACAATTGCGGCGTGGAAAGGAACACGTGAATTATTTAAACTTCCTTTCGCACTGTCAAAATATATGTCCATTTGGGGTCACCCGGAATTCCCAGCAGGACTGGAGGCCAAACATTTCAAGAAATGGAGGGAGGCGGGAATCAAATGGGTAAGAGATCTATGGAATGTACAGGCCAAAAGATACTACTCATTAAGAAAAAATATCAATCACTAAGCGACAAGCATTTACTGGCCTATTTCCAGTTAATAGGTTTCCTCAAAAATAGAGTGCTGAAATCGGACATGGAATTCAGCCTCAACAACTTCGACCATATCTTAGGCCAAGGGCTTAGGAAAAAGTCACTCTCAGAATTATACCAGGGAATTAGAGATCACAAACAGAAGCACACAGCAGATAGGCTTTTTTCTCACCGGAGAAAGGAATTTCCTTCCATGGACACTGAGAAAGTGATTCTACAAGGGTGGAATAATATAAACAAGGTCATTACTAATCAAGGATGGAGATAAACTCATTTTAGAATGATTTATAAAGCCATGTATGGGTTTCAATATTCATCGACCACCCAATCTCCAAATAGATAGAATAAATGCCCCAAATGCAATTTGGAAGGGTCAGATCTGTGCCACGGAATGTGGTCCTTCCTGGCTTCAAAGAAGTTTTGGGAACTGGTTAGGTCAGAAATTAGAAGATATTAAAAAATATCTATGCCTTTGTCTTCTGACCTGGTTCTATTTCATACCCAGACGGAGGGGAAGATAATGTCACCAATGATCCATATAATACTGCTGGCAGCTAAACGATGTCTCCATCCCCAGATTCCTTTGATGACTGAGGTTTTTAACCAGACTAAGCTCTGTTTTGACATGGAGAGAACAGAAGCTAAACAGCTTGAAGGAAAACATAGTAGACTCCTTTTTCAAGAGATGGGAGAACTTTCTTAATATAGTTTTTTCAGGTGCAGAATTAAGAAAACTGATGAAACCATTCACTTCCTCTGAGTGATACTTAAGGAGGAAAACTGCAAACACATTAGGGAAACTTCAGGTAGACTAAAAGATGAGATGACTTGAATCCTGCGGGAAACAAAGAGCGACAGAGGGGGGAAGGGAAAGGGTGGGGGGTGGTTGGGAACATGTTTTGTTCTGTTACAAAATGCTGTGTATACAAACTGCAGTGTTTGAATTGAACTGAACTTTACTGAACATGAGCATGTAAAACTGTAAAACTTCAATAAAAATGATATTACAAAAAAAACACTTCACTTCGGAGCCCCGGTGTCATCTCTTTTGGGGACCAGGAAGCCTTTGACACATCTTGATAAGCGACCTCGGTGGGGGAGATGGAGATATAGATGAGCTTTATCCTATACCTCCTCCCCGGTGAAGTAAGTGCTATTTTATTACATGGAGACTATGTTCATCTACTGAACAAGAGACCCAGATACATACTTATAGCTATACCCTGTATCCACCATTTCTCATTTCACTGGTTCCGTGGCGCCCCCTCGGTACTTTCAGGACACCCCTGAAAAACTCTGTCAACTCTTGCATCTAAATTTATATAGCTTTATGAGGGCTTGTTTTTTGCGGGATGTTGTAGTTTTTAATTGCGCCATTTTAGGAAACACATAACTTTCTGATTAACTTTTATTAACTCTGGGAGGGAGATGGGAAAAACAGCAATACTGCCACTGCGTTTTTACATTATAAATTTTATGGCATTCATTTTTCGGTATAAATAACATACCGTATTTTTTAGTGAATAAGACGACCTCCAACTTTTCCAGTTAAAATATAGGGTCTGGGCTATACTCGCCGTATAAGACTACCCCTCCAACGCTATTTACTTTGGCATCAAGATCTGCAGGTAATTGTTGTGCAATTTTCGTCTTTTGCCTCAGTACCATATTATGCCTTTCCAAGAATCTAGTACACCAGGATACAGTGGTCTTAAATCTGTTGCTGAAGTGGCCCACTGAAGTGCAAACAAACGTATTTTATTTCGTGTCACTACATAACCGTTTTGGCGATGCTCATTCTCCATGTCTGCTACATGGTTTTCGAGTTCTGGCCATGGCCAATGTGGGGTGCCTCTTCTTAATGCACACTTACCCTTTGGCATACTCTTTAATGCTTTTTCATTTTCTTTCCAGTCCGGAACCATATTTTCTGTTACTCCATTGTTGTTCTGTTGTCTTGCAGCAGAGCAGTTATTATGTTTCATGGCAAAGTTTACAACTTTAAGTTTTAAACTGGCTTCATATTTCTTTCTTCTTGCTGGTAGAGCCATGATTGGGTCTTGACTGTTAGCCATTTGTATACTGTACTGGTGCTGTACTGTATGAACCGGTACAGTTACTGGTGCTGTATTGTATGTACAGATACTGGTGCTGTACTGTATAAACCGGTACAGATACTGGTGCTGTACTGTATGTACAGATACTGGTGCTGTACTGTATGAACAGGTACAGATACTGGTGCTGTACTGTATGTACAGATACTGGTGATGTACTGTATGTACAGATACTGGTGATGTACTGTATGTACAGATACTGGTGCTGTACTGTATGTGCAGATACTGGTGCTGTACTGTATGAACAGGTACAGATACTGGTGCTGTACTGTATGTGCAGATACTGGTGCTGTACTGTATGAACAGGTACAGATACTGGTGCTGTACTGTATGAACAGGTGCAGATACTGGTGCTGTACTGTATGAACAGGTACAGATACTGGTGCTGTACTGTATGAACAGGTACAGATACTGGTGCTGTACTGTATGTGCAGATACTGGTGCTGTACTGTATGTGCAGATACTGGTGCTGTACTGTATGTGCAGATACTGGTGCTGTACTGTATGTGCAGATACTGGTGCTGTACTGTATGTACAGATACTGGTGCTGTACTGTATTCATCACCACATGTATCTGCTCCCCAGATAGACTCAGTTTTTTCACCACAGATAAGATGCACACCAAACTTCATTAGAGATACGCCGTTCCAACATTAGAATTGGCTGAAGTGCAGATGCTCCTGCTTCCCCTTGCCTTCCCCCAGAGTCGCCAATCCAACCCAGTATACAACAACCACCCAATCACGGTAAGCGATGTACCGGTATTTTCTGCGCACACAGCATACAAAGCCTGCTTGGATTGGGTGGGTCAGCTCTCCCTGCCTTCAAGACGATCTGAGCGGTAGTACACAATGTGATACTGCCGGCCCAAGAAAATCATTGAGAGCAGGGAGAGGGGGCTGCTTCAGGAGCGGCTGGCCGGGATTTAGCGCACGGTGGCTCAGCTAGCCTCCAGTCCGGCTAGAAAGTAAGTTCCCTTACGTCCTACCAGCAGCACAGATGGGGTTAACTGCCCCTGTGGACTGGTAGGACCGGCGGAAATTTAATGAGCCCAAGAACCAATAAACGATCTTCAGCTCCCTGAAAAGGAGGAGATCACCCCCCAGCCCACCGGTTTTTTTTTCTGTCCTCTGGACAGGTGGACTGGCGTATTGCTCCCCCTCAGGGAGCTGAAGAGTGCTTAGGGGCTCTTTTTTTCCTTAAGCTAAAGCATCGCTTTTTTCCTGCTTTCAGTGCCTTTATTTTAGGCCTGATCGCGACGATTTTTTGTCGCTGGGGTACCGTCGGGGAAGGGGTTGTCCCCTCCCCTCTTCTTTCATCTCAGCATGCGGTGTCTTGTCTCTCCAACCGCATGTGTGCGACGCTATGGGCGCCGCCATCTTCCGGAAGTGACGCTCACTGGGTGCGCTACGTCACTTCCGGTTTTCCGGAGCGATGCGGTGAGGTTGTAAAACTCACCATTTCTATTAACTGTCTCCTTATAAAAGACATCCTGGGACCCAGGATTAAATCTAGGGAGACATTTAGAACAGCTGAGCCATTATAGGCTCTGTTATTTTGCTGGGCTAATTACGATCAAGGAACCGCCCCGGGGCTTCCTCCTTTAAAGCACCCAAGAGCCTGTCAGTCAGTGCTCTGGTTGCGTCGCTTTCACAAGTTAGCTCCAGAGTTCCCTGTGCCTTGAGATATTTTCATATTGCTTGGCTTGGGGTTTGTTGTTCCTCTTTTTCACAGCTCTAATTTCTTCTAGTGCTGGTGGGCCCCCTTAAGGTCTTGTTTCTCCACCTCCAGGTATTGTAGGTGTTATGACCTGTTTTTTTCTTTCCAATTACAGACTATGGCTTCCCCTAAGGATCCGGATCAGCGGAAGGCTGGGGCCAAGAGGAAGCATTTGGCGTGTTACGAATGTAACACACCCTTAGATGACGGCTGTCCTTACTCCAGATGTGAGAATTGTCGCACGGCATCCACGGAACCAACGATGCAGGAGATGTTCCAGTGGACAAAAACATACGTGGATGATTCCATTAAGGGAGTGGTACGGCTGCTTAATGAGAGGCTACCAGGTCCCTCTCAGACTCCCATGGAGGTGGTCGCACCGGTCGAAAGACCTACCCCCTGTTCTGTGGGGTCTTCTTCCGAGGAAGAAGAATTTACTTCTTGCTTTTTCCCTCCAGAAAAGACGCAGAAGTTACTCAAGTCCATCAGGTCGGGGGACCAGGATGTTGACATGGGGGAGTTTTCCGATCCCGCCGGACGGACACAGCGTGTCTTTAGAGCGGATGAGACCCTCCTCTCTGTGATGCGCACAGAGTGGAGAAAGCCTGAGAAAGGTCCAGTACTCACCAGAAAATTCAAACGTATGTACCCGATGGCTAAACCCTTGGTGGAATCATGGGGTTCCGTTCCCAAGGTGGACATGGCTATAGCCAAGTTGTCCCGGCGCACTCTAGTTCCTGCAGACGATAGGTCTAGTCTGCAGGACCCTCCAGACCGGAGGGCAGAGTGCACCCTTAGAAGGAGTTACGCGGCGGCTGCTGCCTCCGCAACAACTTCAATTGCGGCCACGGAGGTAGCCGCCTATTTACGCTCCAGGCTCAACCAAATCCAGACGGACGTGGATCAGAGCGTATCAAGAGATGACATCCTGGCAGCCTTCAAGTCAGCCAATCTGGCTATGGACTTTCTGGTCAATTCCACCCAGATGCAGTTGAAGCTGGCCGCCAAAACTATGGCCCTAGTTTCAGCTGCCCGCAGGCCACTTTGGCTGAAACCATGGATCGCTGACAACGCGTCCAAGTTCAACCTTTGTGGGCTCCCCTTCGAACCGGATAGGCTGTTCGGGTCCGAATTGGACAAGATAATGGAGGGGCTCTCCGATAAAAAGGGGAAGAGCCTCCCCCAGCAGCCCTTTCGGGGACGCCCCAGACAGGAGAAGAAGTGCGAAGGTCGTCCGGGGCAGCAGTCTAGGCGCAGAGATTGGGGGGGCCGTCTCGTAAATATTCAAGACGCTCCCGTAAACCCACCAGGGAGGCAAAACCCTCCTGACTATGGGCCTCCTCGAGGCTCTTGGATAAGCCCTGCTGCCCCTGCAGTGTCTCCTCTAGATTTTCCCGTACCCCTCCCCCAGATTCCCGTGGGGGGGCCGTCTTACCTATTTCAAAGACTCTTGGAGCCGATTGATTGCAGACCCCTGGGTCCAGGACATAGTTTCCGTCGGGTACCGGGTAGATCTCATCTCTCTCCCCCCAGAGAGATTCATCGCCACACGAAATTTCGGGTCTGCCAAACAAGTGGTCCTAGAATCTTACATTCAGGACTATATCTCCAAGGGAGCCCTAGAGGAGGTGCCGGCAGGGGAGAGGGGTCTAGGGATTTATTCACCAGTGTTCCTGGTTCCCAAAAGGATGGGAGATCTCCGGATGATTATCGATTTGAGATTTCTCAATCGATTTATAAGAAAAACAAGGTTTCGCATGGAAACCATAAGGTCAGTCAGCCATATCCTCAATTCTGGGGACGTCATGGCTACTCTGGACCTCAAGGATGCGTACCTTCACATCCCGATCCATTCCGCGTCCCGGAAACTCCTCAGGATCGCGGTCCAGATTTCAGGGGTCCGCAAGCACTTTCAGTTCGCCGCGCTTCCCTTCGGGATCTCTTCTGCCCCCCTTATCTTCACCAAGGTGGTGGTGTCGGTGGTGGCAGCCTTGAGACTTCAAGGACTGACCATTATTCCTTATCTGGACGATTGGCTTTTCAAAGCCTCTTCAGTTCCGGTCCTTACCCACCATCTTCAGATCGCAATTTCCTTTCTCCTCCGCCTGGGCTGGATTATCAACTGGCAGAAGTCGAATGTGAGCCCATCGACTTCAATCCATTATTTAGGATTCGTGGTCGACTCTGTGGAGATGTCCCTCCGGTTGACTCTAGAAAGGAAAGCGCGGATTCAGGACCTGGCAAAGGTCCTTTATGTCCCTCGTCGAGTCTCTATCCGGACTCTCATGAAGATGCTGGTGCTCATGTCAGCGGCTGCGGACGCAGTGCCTTGGGCACTATGGCACCTCCGTCCTCTTCAGTCGGAGGTCTTACACTTATGGAACGCCAGCCCTGCGGGGCTAGATTCCCTGTGCTCCCTGTCCGGTCAAACCCAGAATTCCCTCAGATGGTGGTTTCGGCTACCAGCAGGGAAGTCTATGACCCAATCAGCTTGGGTCATATTGACTACAGACGCGTCCCTGGTAGGCTGGGGCGCTCACCTGGACGGATCCCCAATACAGGGATCTTGGTCCCCTCTGGAGCGGCGTCTTTCTTCCAATCTTCGCGAGATGCGAGCTATCCGGCTAGCCCTCCTTCACTTCGCCCCTCAGATTCGGGGCAAAGCGGTGAAAGTCCAGTCAGACAATATGACTGCGGTTCTCTATATAAACAAACAGGGAGGCACAAGGTCATTGCCCCTTCTATCAGAGATCGGGGTGATCCTTCAGTGGGCAGAGTTGAACCTTTCCCATTTATCTGCCGTTCATATTCGAGGCTCCCTCAATATGATAGCGGACCGCTTAAGTCGAGGTTTACCGACCATGGAGTGGTCTCTGCATCGGGAGATCTTCAGGCAGCTAGTTCACAGTTGGGGTATGCCAGAGGTGGATCTCATGGCAACCAGGTTCAACGCCAAGGTGCTGAGGTTCTGTTCCCTGTACAGGGAAGACAACCCCCTGGCGATAGATGCTCTGTCGATACCGTGGAGGTTCAGGCTGGCTTACATCTTCCCTCCGTTTTCCATGATACCGAGGGTATTGATGAAAATCCGTCAGGATCAGGCCTCGGTAATAGCCATCATACCGTTTTGGCCCAGGAGATCCTGGTTTACCCAGCTCATTCAGATGAGTCGGGGACAATATTGGAGACTCCCCCCAGAGCAGACCCTGGTGTCGTGGGACACTCACCTCTGCCCAGATCTGCACAGGTTCAACCTGACAGCCTGGAGGTTGATCAGTCTCTTCCCAACATAGAAGGGCTTTCCGAGTCGGTCCTGAGAACGTTGTCGCATTCCCGAGCAGAGTCTACAAAGAAGGCCTACTCCAGGATCATGAGAATCTTCGTGGCATGGTGTGATTCCAAACAGGTGGCGTCCGCAGATCCGCCCCTTCCTGCGATACTACAATTCCTTTAAGATGGATTAGACAGAGGCCTATCTCCAGCTACCTTGAAGGTACAGATTTGTGCCATCTCGGCCTGTCTCAACAGGCCATATTCTCGGGACCCACTCATCAAACGCTTCCTGAAGGGAGCTGAGAGACTAAAGCCTACTATACTGAAACCTATTCCCCAGTGGGATCTTTCAGTAGTGCTCAGGGGGCTAGCATCTCCCCCCTTCGAGCCTTTGGAGGAGGTAGATTTCAAATTTTTAACTTTAAAGATGGTCTTTCTTCTGGCTATAGCTTCAGCCAAAAGAGTCTCTGAATTACAGGCTTTCTCTGCAATTCATCCATACATCATCTTCCTACAGGATAGAGTGCTCCTGAAGTTTTTACCATACTTCAGACCTAAGGTGCCTACCTTTCAAAACATCAACCAGGTAATCTCTTTACCAGTTTTGTTTACAACCTCCTCCTCTGATACTCCAGCTAGGGACCCGCTGGATATTTCAAGATGCCTCCAGATCTATGTGGATAGATCCAGAGAGTTCAGGATAGATGAGAATCTCCTTATCCTGTTTGCCAGTAAGTCTAAAGGCCGTAAAGCGTCTAAAGCCACCATTAGTCGCTGGATCAAGGAGGCCATTAGGGAAGCCTTTGTCTCCCAATCCTTAGATCCTCCCGAGTTTGTGAGAGCCCATTCTACTAGGGCGGTCTCCACCTCGGTTGCGGAAGAAGCCTTCTCCCCTTAGAGTTGATCTGCAAGGCGGCCTCCTGGAGCTCTGAGTCAACCTTCATCTCCCATTATAGGATAGATGCTAGGATGGCAGAGTTTTCGGCTTTTGGGCAGACTGTTCTTAGTTCTGCCAGGCATGAGGACCCTCCCTAGGGGATTCTTCTTGCTATCTCCCCATCTGTGCTGCTGGTAGAACGTAAGGGAATCGTTAATTTCTAACGATAATTTGTTTTCCCTTAGTCCTAACAGCAGCACACAAATATCCCACCCTAGATACATTATGCTTGTTAAAAACACGGTGGGCTGGGGGGTGATCTCCTCCTTTTCAGGGAGCTGAAGATCGTTTATTGGTTCTTGGGCTCATTAAAATTCCGCCGGTCCTACCAGTCCACAGGGGCAGTTAACCCCATCTGTGCTGCTGTTAGGACTAAGGGAAAACAAATTATCGTTAGAAATTAACGATTTCAGCATGCCGTATACGTACAAGACGACCCCCGACTCTTAAGAAGATTTTTTAATGTGTTAAAAAGTAGTCTTATACGCAGGAAAATACAGTAATATCTTTATTCTCTTGGTCACTATGATTACAGTGATACCAAATACATATATTTTTTTTTCCGTTTTACTACTTTTTTGCAATAGAACCCCTTGTTTTTAAAAGAAAAAAAATGTTTTTGCTTTGCCGCTTCCCAAGACCCATAAGTTTTTTATTTTTCTTTCTATGGAGTTGTGTGAGGGCTTAATTTTTGTGGAACGACTTGTATTTTTAATTGGTATCATTTTGGAGTAAATGGCACTTTTTGATCACTTTTTCGGTGGCAACTAAGAATAAATTAGCAATTCTGTCTTTTTCTTTTTTTTTCTTTTTTACAGCGTTCACCGTAAGGGATAATTTACATGATATTTATGTAGTTCGGGTTATTACGGACGCGGCAACACCAAACATATGGGAGAGATTCATTTATTTTTGCAATTATTTTTATTGAAAAGCGTATTTAAAATGTAAAAAAAGCGTAATTTTTTTTCATGGGATTTTTTTTATTGAATAAATGTTTTGTTTTTTTTTACTTTTTTTTTTACCACTGAATAGTCCCACAAGGGACTATAACAGACAACATTCTGGTTGATTTAAAAATGCAATGCATTATCCCTATGGTGCATTGCATTTTAATATCAGTGCTATTCTAATATTGACCAGCAGGCTGCACCAGAGAGGCGTAGCCTGCTGGAAATGACTTAAGGCTGGTCTGGGGCCTACACGAGACCCGAGCCAGCCTTCACACACATCGGCAGCCCACAATTGCATTTGCGGGGTGCTGATGGGAGACAGAGGGAGTCTGCTCCCTCTGTCACTGCTTTACATGCGGCGGGCGCCATTGTCTGCGGCATGTAAAGTGTTAAACAGCCCGGATAGGCACTCCAGCCGATTCAGGCTGTTAAGAGCAGGGCCGCGGCTCTCATGTGAGAGCCGGGCCCCTGCTCCCCGCTGCACGGGGGAGCCGTGCAGAGCTTAGACTGGGCCGCTGTACAAAAGCGGCGGCCCGGCCTAAGGCCCCTTAGTGATGGGTGGTCACTAAGGGGTTAAAGACGAGCTGTACATTTCTACTTTAGTAACTACTTGCATTCCCCAAGTAATAACAGTTCTGGAGCATCTATTCCTATGACTTTATGATATGCCGTTCTAATATTATTTCTGCTAGAAGTTATGAATGAATTGCCAGCAGGTTGTAATGAAGGTCCAGGTGGGTGTTGCCAGTTGAATACGGTCATCCGCATCCGACAGTCCGCATCGCAACAGAAAACCCGCGGAAGCACTCCATAGAAACGCACATAAATCCGCACAAACATTTGTTTGGATCTTGTGCAGGTGGCCTTAAGGTGATGCCATATGTGCAGGGTTTTTTATGCCCTTTTTGAAGCGAAAATCAGATCATAAAAAGGAAAGAAAGTATACAGGACAGATACGACTTTTCTACTTCCGATTTCGGCTTAAACGCCATGAAAAAAACTGAATTTGTAGCCCTTACACAGACTAATTATCAGAAACAAACATTTCTACAAATTCTCATCTCCAATAATCAAGGATGCACACATCTCAAAACTTAGTATGGGCCCCTGCACCTGTACGTGTGTCAATCACACTGAGGCAATGCAGAACATGCGCAATTTTCCATATTTTTTTTTTAGCAAATGGAAGAAATTTTAATTAAATCAAATTGTAATAAGAAAAAGTTCCCTTGTCCACTTTATCAGATTTTTATGTCGGGAAAAGTGAAACAGGTGCTTCAAATATATGCACCATATTTCTCAATGTATTTACACCAGAAAACTGGCAAAAATAACATTGATAAATCTCCAGCTTCTCTTCTATTACAAAGCTGGCTGACCACAGCCACCACTAGGGGGAGCTCAGTGAATAGGAATTAATACAACTAGAATGGAAGCTGTAATAATTTCTTTGCATTGTGCTCCTCCTAGTGACAGCTGCATGAAAATGAAGTGTTTGCACACAGGGGAAGAGAAGAGCAAGCTCTGCAATCCCCCCCAAGGCCCCATAACAGTTGCATGGTCTGCCTCTATTGCAGGTACCCCTCTGCAGATAATTTGGCAGGGTATCAGTCCGTGTAATAGGACCATGGCTTTATTTTTTTTATTTCTGCATTTGACATTTGGAGGAGTGGATGCCTTGATTTGGACGGCGCACTCCTACCCATCTGTCCAAGGCTTTTAGTTAGGGCATAGCTAGATCCTACATTTGCCCTGAATTCATTCTGTAGGCCTAGACCCAGGAGAGGCAGGCCTGATAGTGTAGGTTCCCATCTAAAGAAGCCACCGTGTCGTTGGTAGGGGCCATCACAATTTTGATCAAAAGTGTGCCTCGTATTTTCATGTAAATGCAATTCAGAATAACCCATGTTTAGAATGTTTGCATGTCTTGGGGTGTGTGACTTATGCTATAGTCTACAAAATATTGAAGGGGTTGTCCAACTTTTAATAAATGATGGTCTATCTCAATAGGCTATCACTAGCTCATCGGTGGGGAGGTCCAACACCCCACACCTCCGCTGATGAACTAGATGGCTTATTGAGGATAGACATCACTTAAAAGGGTTGTCCGGGTTCAGAGTCGAACCCGCACATACCTCCATTTTCACCCAGGCAGCCCCCCTGACTTGTGCATCGGAGCAGTTCATGCTCCGATGCTCTCCTAAATCGCGCAGGGCAAAGACATTTTCAAGAGTTCCAGTGATGTATCGCGCTCTCCATGGGACTACCAGGAACCCCGGTGACGTCACCGGCACTGATGGGCAGGCTTTAGCGCTACCCTAGCCAGTAAAGCGGCTAGTAAAACGGTCACGTCACCGAACACACTGTCAGGCGGTGTGTTATTGTAAACAAAAGAGCCCATGCTCTGCGCGATCTAGCGCAGGGCAAGGGAGCGCATCGGAACATGAGATGCTCCGATGCCGACATCAGGGGGGCTGCCTGGGTGAAAATGGAGGTACCCGGACAACCCCTTTAATAAAAGGTGGACAACCCCTTTAAAACTTGCAGGAGGAGTATGTCTGCTTCTAATACCAGAAGCACAAAGCTCCAAGGTGACATAAAATGCCCCTATAATCTCACAGTATGGGGCACCTTAATCCTCACAATGTATAACCTGTCGTAGTATTTCTAGCTCTGCATAGTGATTATATTACTGCTCACATTTATGAAATGTGGCCATTGCAGGAGTGAATACTATATCTGTGTGTTATGGGATTCTCACTGGGTCAGACTGGCCCAGCCAAATACCAAAACACGGATGCCGCCTGTGTGCGTTTTTCCCCGGGTCCCATTGTTCAAATGCCTATTCTTGTCCGCAAAACAGACAAGAATAGGACATGAGAACATACGGTTGCGGAGAACACGTGGTATGCTGTCCGCATTTATTGCTGCCCCATTCAAATGAACGGGTCAGCATCCAATCCGCAAAAAATCGGATGTGGGGAAAAAAATACTGTCGCGTGCATGAGGCCCTAGGTGGAGAACCATTTTGGTGTAAATTGGAAAGGCCTTGTAAAGTGAGCCTGTCAGCAGATCAGAGCATTTGCACGATTCCTGTCCAAATCAACTAGTGGGCACAATGGGTACCAATAAATAGCCCCCCACCCAAAAGTACAAACCAAGAGGGCTAAAATTGAACTTACAGAATCCCTAGAAATATTCATTTTTATTTTGTAAAAATTGGGGTTGTGGATAAGGCATCATGTTGTCATATTGGGGTTACATGTGGCGTGATATTTTCCAGCCCCCTGATGGGACAGTTTGGTGGGCACAGTTGCATTCCCTCGTTAGGGGTTATTAGCGTACCTGTACGTTGCTATATATCCAGTTGCCAGATTTCCAATAATTTGCAAATTCCTTGTCATTTCTGAAACAATTAAAGGGAACCTGTCACCGGGATTTTGGGTATAGAGCTGAGGACATGGGTTGCTAAATGGCCGCTAGCACATGCGCAATACCCAGTCCCCATAGCTCTGTGTGCTTTTATTGTGTAAAAAAAAATAAAAATTGATACATATGCAAATTAACCTGAGATGAGTCCTGTCCCTGACTCATCTCACGTACAGGACTCATCTCAGGGACAGGACTCATCTCAGGTTAATTTGCATATGTAGCAAACCAAATTTTTTGCGGAGAGCACACTGACCCATTCATACATCCGTACATTTTTCAGCTTTGCAAATTCCAGAACATGTCTGTATTGCGGCGCAGAATAGTCTATTAAGAGGAGTGAAAATAAGGCCTCATGCACACGACCGTTGGACGCAGTATTTGCGGCTCGGGTGCGGACCCATTCACTTCAATGGGGCCACAAAAGATGCGGACAGCACTCCATGTGCTTTCCGCATCAGTTGCTCCGTTCCGTGGTCCCCCCAAAAAATATAACCTGTCCTATTCTTGTCCGTTTTGCGGATAAGAATAGGCAGAAATATTAATAGCTGTCGGCACCGTTCCGAAAATTGCGGAACGCACACGGACGCCATCCGCATTTTGCAGACCGCAAAACACACAACGGTCGTGTGCATGGGGCCTAATACAGAATGCACAGGAAAGGTATCTGTATTTTTTGCGGATCCGTTGTTTGCAACCAAAATATGGTCACGGCTGTGTGCATGATGCCTTAAAGGGAACCTGTCATGTGGATATTTGATTATAATCTAACTAATTATATACAATCATTAACTACTAAAAAGTGCCTTAGATGTATTCACTTACTGGTGTGACAGATGGTTACCTCATAATATACACACAAAGATGCCGCATGCTAATGAGCTGATTTGAGTCCAGCGTGATGTCATTGAGTCCAGCGTATATTTAATTCAGAGCTGTAGCCACTCCCCTGCCCACCTGCTGCTGATTCATATGGAAAAGTACTGTTAATCAGCAGCAGGTGGGCGGAGAGAGTCAGGAGCTCATGAATATTCAGGACTCATCATTATCAGCTGGAGCTTTTCAATACAAGATGTTGGCAGATTGACTGGGTCAATTAAAGAAAGTGACCCAGCATTTTGCTAAGAGAATCAGTCACTTATTTATGTTGCCCTTAGTTGTGACACCATAAAACTGGTGACAGGTTCCCTTTAAAGGGCTTGTCTCACTTCAACAAATGGCATTTATCATGTAGAGAAAGCTAACACAAGGCACTTACTAATGTATTGTGATTGTCCATATTGCCTCCTTTGCTGGCTGGATTTATTTTTCTCTTCACATTATACTCTGCACGTTTCCATGGTTACGACCACCCTGCAATTCAGCAGGGGTGGCCATGCTTGTACACTACAGAAAAAAAGTGCTGGCCTCCCTGGTGGCTAGGAGCATGGGACTCCACATAGGCTTGTGCTTTTTCCTATAGTGTGCAAGCACGACCACCACTGTTAGATTAAAGGGTGGTCATAACCCCTGAATACGAGCAGTGTATAATGTGATGGAAAAATGAATCCAGCCAGCAACGGAGACAATATGGACAATCACAAAACATTAGTAAGTGCCTTGTATTAAATTTCTCTATATGATAAATGCCTTTTGCTGGAGTGAGACACCCCCTTTAAAGAGATCTTTACTTTGCTATGTGCAGATATACATAGAGTATGAAAAAAACGCTGATGTGTGGAAATCCCTGGACTTCGGACAGCTGAACACTCAAGAATCGCACATGCTGGACATTTATCAGTAATGTAGACACAGATTATGAGACTTTATTGTCAGTGCAGGGTGACACGGTTCATTTTAACTTTTGGCACCCGGCCACTGGATGTTCTTATCTGCCTTCCTCTCCCTATAGCTGTATATAAGTGGCCATTGTAGTCTGGTGTCAGCTGAGCAAGGAGGGATTGGATGGACAGGGAGGGGGGGGAGAAAGGGGCTGATAAGAGGGGGCAATACCACAATGGCAGAGAGAGACGGGCGCTGGGAGGGAAGACCCAAGGTGGGAGAAGTGGTGCTGCAGGGAGCAAGGGGTGGAGGAGCCCCGCTGACAGTGTCCAGGGGACCTAACACGAAAGGGGGAGTGTGACCAGCACATGATCCATGGAGGGGGCCGACGCAGACACAAAGAAGAAGCAGAAAGCGGATGAAGGCGAGAAAGGTAAGTGACTGCAAGGAAAGGGGATGGAGAAGGAGTCTCCGCAGCCCTGCGAGCCAGCAGTGTATGGGAGAAACGAGGCGAAAACTTCCACCAACGTGACAGCCATGAGAAGCAGGGATCAGCTGCCGCCGTAAAGCCCCCTCTCATCTCCCCTCTTGCTGCAGACTCAGGAATGTGCTTGCCTGTCCTTCCATTCTTTGGACAGAGACCCTAGCAACCAGTTGCTCTCCCGCTGTTCGGAGTACTACTTGTTGCAGCATGCCCTGCAAGTTTTACAAGTGATTAGTGAAGCTCTGGTTTTCGAACCTGTTGCATCCCCTCCAACCGGCATTCGTCAGCCACTGGCAGCGCCGGGAGGGGAGGCTGAGGGCAGCAGTGGAATATATGGGACGGGGCTTGAGACACCGCTACTTACCTGCAATTTACACTGCTTCTATGTCTCAGTGCCACGTTACATATGCATCCAGTCACATAAGTTTTGGGTCAAATGTATTCACCCAACTTTCCCAGATTCACAAAAGGCAAATGTTCCTGGCAGTGCAGTCGTACAACCACCTCCCCTCCTCCTCCTCTGCAGATTTGCCATTTGTGACATTGAGACTACGGTCAAGGAAACGTTTAGCAACTTTCTAATATACTTTTGTTTAAATTCCGCCCCGCAGTCAAGGTCTCTGTTTGTTTGCTGTAAGTGAACAGGGACATGTTTCTTCACAGGTAGAAGCTGAATATCAGTTTTTTTTAAAACCATAGCAACCAATCACAGCAGATACTTTTTTTGTATTCTGCTCTTGAAAAATGAAAGCTGCTCTGTTATTGGTTGCCATGCGCAACACGGGCGGTTTCTTTTCCCTTCAACAAATTAGGCCCTGTCTTGGTTGCCCGGAGCAACCAATCACAGAACAGGTTTCATTTTACATGAGCAGAATACAAAATGAAAGCTGCTCTGTGATTGGTTGCCATGCGCAACAAGGGCGGTTTCTTTTCCCTACAACAAATGAGGCCCTGTCTTGGTTGCCCGGAGCAACCAATCACAGAGCAGGTTTCATTTTACAGGAGCAGAATACAAAATGAAAGCTGGTCTGTGATTGGTTGCTCCGGGCAACCAAGAAAGGGCCTCATTTGTTGTAGGGAAAAGAAACTGCCCTTGTTGCACATGGCAACCAATCACAGACCAGCTTTCATTTTGTATTCTGCTCATGTAAAATGAAACCTGCTCTGTGATTGGTTGCTCCGGGCAACCAAGACAGGGCCTCATTTGTTGTAGGGAAAAGAAACCATCCTTGTTGCGCATGGCAACCAATCACAGAGCAGGTTTCATTTTACATGAGCAGAATACAAAATGAAAGCTGGTCTGTGATTGGTTGCTATGGGCTACAAGAGTGGTTTATTTTCTCTACAATAGTTTCAATAGATGAGGCACTGTCTTGGTTGCCTGTAGCAACCAATCAATAGAGCAGGTTTCATTTTACATGAGCAGAATACAAAATGAAAGCTACTCTGTGATTGGTTGCCTTGAGCAAAAAAAGGCGGTTTCTTTTCCCTACAACAAATGAGGCCCTGTCTCGGTTGCCTAGAGCAACCAATCAGAGAAGAGGTTTCATTATAGATGATACAGAATGAAAGCTGAACTGTGATTGGTTGTTATGGGCAACAGAAGTGGTTTCTCTTCAATAGATGAGGACCTGTCTTGGTTGCCTGTAGCAACCAATCATAGAGCAGGTTTCATTTTACATGAGCAGAATACAAAATTAAAGCTGTGAAATGATTGGTTGCTATGGGCAACAAAATGTTTTGTTTTTTCTTTTAGAACATTTTCATAAACCAGCTCACTAGGCCTCATTTATTGAAAACTACCAGGAAGAAATGACTTGTTGCCCATAAGAACCAATCACAGAGCTACTTCCATTTTACCAGAACAGTTTAAGAAATGAAAGCTGAATTTTGATTGGTTGCTTTGGGCAACAAGGCCAGTTTTGATAAATAACTTTAACCCCTTCCCAATATCTGCTGTACATGTAGCTGGCGCCTGCCTGCTGTTTTTACACATCAGACTTCCACTGACAGTGACCATGATTGGAGATAACTCTGATTATGGACATTTAACCCACACTTCCCAACTCTCCCGTAGTGTTCCGGAGGCTCTTTGAAAAAAAAAAAGGTTTCCGGAAAAGTTGGCAAATCTCCTCCACAGTGCATGGAGGGCTTTTCTTCAGGAAAGCAGTCCTCAATGAACACTAATTGTATGTGCTGTCCGAATGCGGCTTCATTATAGTCCGCCCTGAGTGGTTAGGATGCATCATATTGGCTTATTTCACACAAACATATTTGCAGTCCGTATGTGGGCTGGATTTTATGTACCGGGATCCACTGCTAATGTTAATAAATAGAGCTATTCACATGGACGTATCATTTCCGTCAGAATTTTGAAATCCGCATCATGTTTCCAAATACGCATATTACAGTCTATAGGAGTGCATCGAAAATGCAGGGAGGAAACAATACGCAAGTGAATCCTGAAGCAATACTGATGTTATATCATCAGGAATCCGTGCGTATTCCAGAGCCAGAATACTGACGGATTTCAATACACCCGTGTGAAAGAGGCCAAAGGGTATGCACCCTAAGCGGAAAGGGAAGGAGTTTTCAAAAAGGGGCATGGCCACACGCGATGGATCCCAGGCCTGACATTATTAGGTTCCTATTAAAGGGGTTCTCCAGGCTTGTACCTAAAATGGGTCTTTCAGCTAAGCTGTGGAGAGACTACCCTTCCGTTGCTCCGCCGATCTGATGATTTTGCAATCACGTCTGATGATCACATGACCGCCGGTCTGGCTGCTGACTCTTGCTCTGACGTTCCGAATGGATGCGCTAATATTTCTTTGTGTTCAGCTGCATGAACATTATTCTCTCCACAGCTTAGCTGAAAGACCCATTTTAGGTAAATGCCTGGAGAACCCCTTTAAAAAGGGGTTGTGCAGAAACCTAAAAGGGGTTGTCCTACAAAAAATATTCTACAGTTTCCAAACCAGTCCAGCACCTGAATACTTTTGCAATTGCATGTAATTAAAAATGTATTATAGCCACTAAGTTATTCAATGGAACCTATCTGTATAGCGCCACCTGCTGTTTCCTCTTTTTCTAATTTCTCTGTCCTGCTCACTGAGATGGAAGCACATGCTTAGTTCCATCCTTCAACTCCCTCCAGCTGCAGCAAAAAGGACACTTCTTCGGAGAAAGGACATACCCCTTTGAGAAAGTTTTTGTTAGCGGACTGACCCATTTATAATCTGTTAATATATTTAGGATTCTCTTTTCATGACTGTATTTTTTTTTATTCTTCCTCCCCATGTTTTCACCACTTTCTGTGTAGTTGTCACAATGGTGTCACACGCTTTGCTCTTCACGGTCTCGTTGGCTGTCTTTCTAACGCAGATTATACTTAGCCGGCTGTCCGATTCTCTGCTCACTCTGACTGACTCCGCTCACACGCTCTCGCTCGTCATTGCCCTTTGTCCTAGTCTCATCCTTACCCACGTACCTACCTTACTCCCGTATGCCAAGGCCCGACTCTCCACTTTCTTCTCGCTACTCTCCCCACTCTTTCTTTCCTCCCTTTGTCTGTCTCTCACCCTAGGGTCACTCGGACATCTCGTGCATCCGCACCACTCTCACCGTCCCGCTCTCGTCTTTGTGGCTGGAGTCCTCGGGCTGCTGTTCAATGTCATTTATATGGCTGCTACTGGAACGTTTCAAGGTTAGACTGGTTCTGGGGTCTGTTAAATGGGTTGGCAAAACACATTTGGTACATTTGCTTATAGCAGGGAATGTAACATTGGGTTTTGAGAGACTTAATATGATCTCATATGCAGGGCAAATGCACGATAAATAGATCCCTACTTAACGTAAATAGCCACCCTTGAACATTTTAATCTAATTAGGTCAAAAATTCTGTGCTGCTTTTTTAAAATATATCTTTATAGCAGTCAGAGCCTTATCTTTCTGATACCGAGCTGTAAAACTGCCATAAATTTCTGAATCTAGCCACCACTAGAGGGAGCTTTTATGTATTGAACTTAATAATAAGCATGCTGTAGTAGTGACTGCAGGTGGACAGAATTTAATCATTTTTCCTTTACGTCTAAGGGCCAGTTCACACTGGGCTTTTTTGGCGCTGATTTTGGCGTGTTTTCGTCAAAAAAATCGGCTCCAAAAAAAGCCGCAGAGCCAGCACTTGCTTTTTTGTCATATTAAAAAAACAAAAATAATTAAAAAAAGGAAACAGCGTGTCCTATCTTGGGGCAAAATCTGCACTGAATTTCCCATTGAAATGAATGGGAAGTGGCAAAAAAAAAAAACACTACATACATGTCTGCAAACCAAGGTCTGAAGATGCAGTTTTGAATTGACATAAATACCCATTAAACACACGTAGAAAAAAACGCATTGTGCTCTGAATTTTGTAGGCAGATTAGCAAAATCAAGTGTGACAACATATTAGTGTCTTATTTGGAACTGCATCAGGAAAAAAAACTGGGTCTGTGACTGCTATAAAGATATATTAAAAGGAACACTAAAGAAAATACAAAAAAAAAAGAGCCTCCCTGCCGTGCTGTTTGTAGGACAAAAAGAAAATTTAAGTTGTTGTCTCATCTCAGACAATGGGGGCATATCACTACAATATGCCCCCATTGTCTGATAGGTGTGGGTCCCACTGCTGGAACCTGCACCTATATCAAGAACGGAGCCCCGAAAGTGGCGGAGGGCGCACTGTGATGCGCAGCCTCCCTCTATTCATTTCTATGGGGCCACCGAAAATAGCTCAGCTATTTCCGTCAGGCCTATATAAATAAATGGGAGCAGTGCGCGGTGCCCTCCCATTCACTTCTATGGGGAGAGCGCTTGGTGGTTGCCGGACCGGAGTCCTCCAGCCACCACTTTGCGGGGCTCCGTTTAGGAAATAGGTCCTCTGGGACCAGCATCTATAAGACATTGTCTGAAATGAGACTACCACTTTAAAGGGACACTGACAGGCCCAATAAGCATAGTTATCTATATATATGACTGCACAGGTCTTCTAATGTGTATTAAAATCATATAAGTATACCCCCTGTCCACCTTATAAATACAGTAAACTGATGTTTTATAACCTGATAGAATCGCTCTTCTTTCTGCCCAAGGGGCGGCGTTTCAGCTTCACTTGGGCCCAGCCAGCCGCGCCCCAACCGCCGTTTTGAAGCACCGCCCAGCTCATCAATATTCACTTCGCTGGGCGGCTTCTGCTGTCCCCGACCTTCCGAGATCCCATAGCCTTCTACTGGGCATGCGCGGGATCTCGGAAGGTCGGGGACAGCAGAAGCCGCCCAGCGAAGTGAATAGTGATGAGCTGGGCGGCGCTTCAAAACGGCGGTTGGGGCGCGGCTGGCTGGGCCCAAGTGAAGCTGAAACGCCGCCCCTTGGGCAGAAAGAAGAGCGATTCTATCAGGTTATAAAACATCAGTTTACTGTATTTATAAGGTGGACAGGGGGTATACTTATATGATTTTAATACACATTACAAGACCTGTGCAGTTATATATATATATATATATATATATATAGCTAAATATGCCTATTGGGCCTGTCAGTGTTCCTTTTAGCCCTGCACCCTCATCTTGCCAGGGGCCAAAGATGGAAGAGGTCAGCAGATTCAACCCGTGTTTTCTGATGGATTATTTGTGTCAGGGTCATGCAGAAAATCCTGCAGACTGTAAAACCCTAAGGGCAACTCTATTTCTTTTTATATTTTTAAATCAGTAAAGAATGTTGGCCCTAAAAACAGCAAGGCATTAAGGCAGGGGTGAGCAACCTCCGGCACTCCAGCTTTTCTCTAAACTCCCACACAAGTAGAAGGAACATGCTGGGAGTTGTAGTTTCACAACAGCTGGAGTGCCAAGGGTTGCTGATCCCTGCATTAAGGGTACCAAAGAGACCAGTAAGGCCGAGTTCACACTTCAGTTATTTCCAGCAGTTATTGTGAGCCAAAACCCGTAGCGAAGCCTACTCAGAGATCAGGTATAATGGAAAGATCTGCACCTGTTCTGTGTTTTTGACCTGAACCTGGCTTAGGGCTCTTTCACACCTGCGTTATTGTCTTCCGGCATAGAGTTCCGTCGTCGGGGCTCTATGCCGGAAGAATCCTGATCAGTATTATCCTAATGCATTCTGAATGGAGTGAAATCCGTTCAGGATGCATCAGGATGTCTTCAGTTCCGGAACGGAACGTTTTTTGTCCGGAGAAAATACCGCAGCATGCTGAGCTTTTTGCTCCGGCCAAAAATCCTGAAGACTTGCCGCAAGGCCGGATCCGGAATGAATGCCCATTGAAAGGCATTGATCCGGACTTAAGCTAAACGTCGTTACGGCGCATTGCCGGATCCGACGTTTAGCTTTTTTAGAGTGGTTACCATGGCTGCCGGGACGCTAAAGTCCTGGCAGCCATGGTAAAGTGTAGCGGGGAGCGGGGAGCGGGGGAGCAGCATACTTACCATCCGTGCGGCTCCCGGGGTGCTCCAGAGTGACGTCAGGGCGCCCCAAGCGCATGGATCACGTGATCGCATGGCACGTCATCATTAATAGCGTCCTGGCTGCCATAGTAACACTGAAAGCATTTTGAAGACGGATCCGTCTTCAAATGCTTTCAGTACACTTGCGTTTTTCCGGATCCGGCGTGTAATTCCGGCAAGTGGAGTACACGCCGGATCCGGACAACGCAAGTGTGAAAGAGGCCTTAGTCTCATTATAACTGATGTAAATAACTGAAGTGTGAACCTGGCCCAAGTGTAATTGTGAAATGGGCAATCTGACCGCGCATATCTGTCATGTTCAAAAGTGCTCATTTTCTTGAGGGGATGTTCAGCTTTTTTGGAGCAATTATACATTGGTGAAAATGTATCATGTGCATTACAGGGGTCCAGTATACTCACACCCCTTAAAATCCCACATGTTCTGCTGTGTAGATTTGCTACACCTTGGTTTAGGACCACTGGTGGTAAACAAGGTGAACAGACAAGTGGCAAATATAGACATTCAACCTTATTCAGATGTATGGAACGTATTTTTTGGTGCAGAAATTACACCCTTATAGTCAATGCCTGAGTTGTAAAGCAAAGACAGAGGTGTTACCTCTGCACCTGGGCCCTGATGATTAAGGGAGTACAAAGGCCCCTCTTGCACAGAAACAGACAGTATTATAGAAGGCACATAATAGGTGGCGAGCCCCAGTACACATTCTGCATTATGTACATGTTTTTGTGTTGTCAATCGCTACCATTCATCCATATGACATCTATTTCCTCTTTAACACCAGGTCTGTGTCTACCAGGACTACAGCAACATCAGCCCAGGTGGTATCTGGTCCTGCGCATGCTCTGTTCTCTTGCACCTTCATCACTCCTTCTCGCCAGCAGCTTGCTGCTCCATCTGTTCAGTCACCCAGCCGTGCACTACCTAGACCCCGCTCTCTCCTTGGTCTCTATAGTAATCATCATTGCTTCGGTCTACTCAGACATTGTTCAAAATGGCAGCATCCTCCTCCAAGCTGTTCCTCCATCTGCTAAATTACAGAGCCTAAAGCTGGACCTAGACTCGCTCTGCGGCCATAACGGACATCATGAACTTCACGTATGGGCCCTTGCTCCAGACCACGGTGTGGCCTCTCTCCACGTTCATTGTTCTGACATGGAGGAATACAAGACCATCTTAGGCCAGGCCAAAATTCTATTTAAGAGCCATGGCATAAGAGAGTTGACCATACAACCAGAGTTTGCAAGCCCTGGGATGTGTGCTTTGGCCTGTGGACCTTCTTGTGCCCATCACTCTTGTTGTCGCTCTCCACATACGTTAAGTAACGATTTAGTCTTGGTCAACTCCTGCAATTAAATGTATCAGGATCATGAAGATGAAGTTCTTCGCTAGCTAATGGACGCTTAGGTAACTTATAGAACTTGAAAAGACTAAACCCATAACCAACTATAGGACTACAATATATGTAGCAACCTCCAGGACAATATGTTCACCACTTGTGGCCTTTCTTCTGCTAGGTGACTAACCTCAGACCACACACGTGTAACACAAGATGTTTTTAAAAATATGATCTTTATTAATATCTACATTAAATCTTAGTGCTTTGGCTTTTTTTTACATTTTTAATGGCTACTTACCGTATATCACAAACATGATTTCCAATACAAAAACCCTCTTCCCAATATGAAACATTTTTTTTTCCACCACCCTAGTGGTGACCACTTTGCAGCCATATTGTTAGATAGCGTGAAGTAACTGTGAATAAAGTGCACCCCCACCATCCTCCCGGACCACACTCCATTTATAGTCACCTACCATGGACGTCTGCCCCGCTAGCCTTTTATAGTGGTTTATACTCGTCAAGTCCAATAAACCATCCAATTTTCTTACATAGCGGAGCAGATGTAGTGGGGTGTTAATGCTGTCCCTACTCGTCTTGGTTAGCAGATAGACAATTAAGTTCTACATTTACGTTACGGCTCAAAAAATTATTCCTCTAAGTCCAATGTGGTGTCGTTCAGTGATCTTCTCTCCATTTAGGATGTGTCCACAACAACAAAAAAACGTTTTTAAGGTGCTTTTCTCACCACAGAGTCAAAAGCGTGGTGTCAGATGGGATCCCACTGGGTTCTCAAAGTGAAGTGCAGGATAATGAAATCCATTCATGAGGTCAGCAACCACCCATTCTTGAGTCTTCTGGGTAGGCACAATCTGACAACTGCCGGCCAGTGAGGGCAAGGCTGAGACCCACCACACTGGCTGTTTCTTCCTCCTCTGTACCAGGCAGAAAGTTCTCAAAGGCCATGTCTTCGGGTAAATCATCAATTTCCCCGGGTATCCATGAAATCAGTGCAGCAAAGTTTTCATCAGTATCTTCAATTTCATGGTGTGTAGGTTCACCGGCGCCCATTTGGTGCATGAGAGGTAAATAATCAAGGCCACAAAATGGTCCAGGGCTGAAATCTTAAAAAAATACACAAAAATCAGGATACAATATAAATAAGAAATATTAAACATATGCTGCAAGTAATATATCCAGTTATACTGGCTTTAACATGCTATCTGTCAATTCAGGAAAAGTATTGAAAGTTATCTCCTGCAGAGTTTAACGGGGCTCTCTGGGACTTATAGTGGACCTCCAACCACTATGCAGCTGCACAGCTCAGATGTCACCCTCACTCAGGGAAGATCTGGTCCTGCTCATACTCCCTGAGCTCTCCCATAAAGGATCGGGCAGAGCTGTACTGAATCGTCTGCATGATCATATCGAGGAACACGCAGCGCTTCCCTAGACTGCCAGGAATATTAACATGAAAAACTCTCTCTGCCTTAGACCACCAAGGATTCCTATCCACTTAACTGCCACAGACCACCAGGTATACTGACATTAACCCCTCAATGCCCTAGACCACCAAGAAATCTAACATTGAACCCCTTCACTGCCCAAGACCACAGTAATATTGCCATTAAGACTTTCACTGCCCTAGATCACCAGTTAGCTTACCCCATTCACTGCCCTAGACCACCAGGGATGTAGACAATAACCTTTACTTGCTAGACCAGGTTCTGTATCACTTGGCTTAGAGGCAGCAGTACCCAGGTCCCTAAATGCACCACTTTCTACATTATGAAGGCTCCGACTTTGAACTTCTTGTGTTTTAAGGCAAAAAAATCCTCTTTAATATGTTTCTAGGCCAGGGGCATACAAAGATGAGCCCATTGCAGAGTTTAATATGGTCTCACTAGTGAGATTTCTATCTTTTTATTAATATTCTTGAAATAATCTTTCAATTAAAGGGCATCTGTTAGCAGATCTGTACCCATCAAACTGGCTGACCTGCTGCATGTGCACTTGGCAGGTGAAGGCATCTGTGTTGGTCTCATGTTCATATGTGCGCACATTGCTGCTCTGTCTGCAACTGCAGCATCCTCTGCACTTTGACAGGGTCAGAAAGGAGTGGTAACTTGTACACTGCCTGGCCCTATCAATCAAAGTGCAGAGGGGGCAGCAGTTGCAGAGAGAGCAGAGTCTCTAGGTGTAACGGCAATGCCCCCGTTGCCCCTAGAGGTTCATTTGCATGTATGAAAAACTAGATTTTTGTACTTGCCATAAAATCTCTTTCTCTTCCATTCATTGGGGGACACAGACTTTGACCATGGGTATAGCTGTTGTCGCTAGGAGGCGGACACTAAGCACACAAAGTGTAGGAGAAGCCAGACACAAGAAAATCATACTATGTACAAACCCAGAACCACACAGGCCCGAAAAGGTCCTTAAACAAAAGAATGGGTGGGAGCTGTGTCCCCCAATGAGCGGAAGAGAAACAGATTTTACAGCAAGTACAAAAATCTAGTTTTCTCATCCGTCTCATTGGGGCACACAGGCTTTGACCATGGGACGTTACAGAGCAGTCCCCAAGGGTGGGCATAACAAGCAACCCTCCCGTCAATCAGAGAACCGCTGTCTGCAAAACTCTACGCCCCAGAGACGCGCCAGCAGACGCAAAGGTGTGCACTCTATAAAACTTGGAAAAAGTATGCAAAGACGACCAAGTAGCCGCCTCCACAACTGGAGGGCTGAAGCCCCGTGATGCACCACCCAAGAGGCCCCCAATGCCCGAGCCAAATGAGCAGTAACCCGGAAGAGCGGGGCCCGGTCCTTAACGCGGTACGCTTCCACAATAGCCAAACAAATCCACTGGGAAATGGAAGTCGATGACGCTGCGAGCCCTCGTCTCGGTCCCTGTGGAATCACGAACAGGGAATCTGTTTGCCAGAAAGATGCCGTCTGGGACAGATAGATCCGAACGGCTCATATTAAATTCAGGGTATGGAGCGCCTGCTCCCAAGGATGAGACTGGCCCGGACAAAATGAAGAGAGAATAATCTCCTCATTTAGATGGAATTCTGACACCACCTTCGGCAGGAAGGACTGCACAGGGCGAAAGACCACCTTATGCTGATGGAGGATGAGGAAGGGCGACCAACATGACAGAGCCGCAAGTACCGACACTGTACAGTTAGGAAGCACAGTGACACCTGCTACAAAAGGCTCAAACGGTGTAGACTGGAGAGCGTTGAGCACTAGATTAAGATCCCAAGGATCCAATGGAGGACGGAAAGGGGGTGCAGCATGCTCCACCCCCTGCAGAAAAGTCTGAACTGCCAAAAGGGAAGCTAAAAGGGAGAGCCGAGACTTGACCTTTGAGGGAGCTTAGAGCCAGCCCCAAGTCCATGCCCGACTGCAGGAAAGCCAAAAGTCGCGGCAAAGAAAAACGAACGGGAGACAGTTGTGGCTGCTCGCACTAACTAAAATAGGACTTCCAGGTCTGGTGGTAGATTCTAGAAGACGACGGCTTCCTGGCCCGAATCATAGTCTGGACCACCGCATTCGAAAAACCCAGAGTCTTCAGTACGGCGGCTTCAACAGCCATGTCGTTAAATGTAGCGACCCTAAATTCGGGTGAAAGATTGGCCCCTGCGACAGTAGGTCCTCCCGGAGAGGAAGGTGCCAAAGTTAGTCGGCGAGAAGGGCGACTAGGGACGCTTGCCACACCCTGCGGCATCTGCGGCCACAAGAATGACGGACAGTCCCTCGGACCTGATCTTCCAGAGAAGACGCAGAATGAGAGGAAGAGGCAGGAACACGTAAGGAAACGTTAACCGACTTCATGGCATCAGAGCGTCGCATGCCAGGACCATGGGGTCCCTGGACCACGCAATGAAGTCCTCGACCTTGTTGTTGAACCGTGAGGCCATGAGATCCACATCCGGCCGACCCTACCTCTCGCAGATGGCCTGAAAGACCTGCGGGTGAAGAGCCAACTTGCCAGGATCGAGACTCTCCCGGCTGAGGAAGTCTGCGATCCAGTTGTTGACGCCGGGTATGTGAACTGCCGACAGTGCCGGAACATGTTTCTCGGCCCAGCTGAGAATCAGCGCCGTCTCTGCCATGACTGCTGGGCTCTGGGTGCCTCTCTGGTGATTGATGTACGCCACCGCTGTGGAGTTGTCGGACTGAACCCGCACCGGACAACCCCTGACATGGTCGGCCCAATGTCGCAGAGAGAGCCGAATCGCCCTCAAATCCAGAACACTGATTGGAAGGGAGCGCTCCTCGCGTGGCCATACCTCTTGAACAGAGATATTTTCCAACACTGCCCCCCAACCCTTGAGGCTTGCGTCCGTTGTTATCGGAGAGACCATCCACCATCTGAGGGCCCGGCGCACTGGGGCAAGTAGACGCATTGGCCAATCCAAGGAGGCTGGGGAGCGATCCCAGCTGGACAAAATGGCTCGCTGAAGTGTTCTGGTATGGAATTGAGCATAGGGAACTGCTTCGAAGGCAGAGACCATGTACCCCAGAGCCTGCATGCAGTGACGAATGGGAACCAGAGCTGGCCGCAACAAGGGGAGAATCTGAAGACGGAGAGCGGATAGTTTTTCCGGAGGCTCCAGGGTGTCTAGAACAATGCTCAAGCTGTCCGCCGTCCCCTGGAACGAGGGACCCTTCACCAGGATGTCGTCTAAGTAAGGGATCGCCACGATTCCCCTGGCATGGAGCAGTGCCATGAATGCTGCCAGAACCTTCATAAAGACCCTGGGAGCCGTGGCCAGGAAGAACGGGAGGGCTACAAACCGGTAGTGAAATTGACCCACTGTGAACCGGAGAAACCTCTGATGACTGACGCATATGGGCACATGAAGATAAGTGTCCTTGATGTCTATCGAGGACAGGTACTCCCCTGGTTCCATGGACGCAATGACCAACCTCAGTGACTCCATCCAGAATCTGTGGATGCAAAGGAAACGGTTGAGAGCCTTGAGGTCCAGAATGGGACGGACCGTCCCGTCTTTATTGGGAATCACAAAGAGATTGGAGTAAAACCCCTGAAAACGGTCTTGCACAGGAACCGGAACAATCACACCTTGTTGCAGCAGCGCACGAATTGCCAGAAAAAAAGGAATCTGCGGCTGAGGGAGAGGCCGGAGGAGACGACCGAAAAAAACGGGATGGAGGGGAGGATTTGAAATCCAGCTTGTAGCCCTCTGCAATGACCTCCCTCACCCACGCATCGGAGATGTGAGCAAGCCAAACATGCCGAAACACATGAAGCCGACCGCCCACCCGAACGGAGGGCGCTGGGAGTTGCCCGTCTTGCAGCGGAGTTCTTAGGGTTAAAGGACTTGGTGCTGGTAAAGGGGAGGGCCGTCAGGGTCTGCTTTGAAGCATTATCTGCCGCCCAGCAGAAGAGCCATAGGGTACGGCGAATAGCCACCAACAGGGCTGACGAGCGAGTCATAAACCTGGCCGCGTGCAAAGATGCTTCACAAATATATGCACTGGCATGCGAGAGCTGCAGTCCCTGGGTGGGAGTGCAGGCAGTTTTACGGACTGCCTGAAGCTTCCCGCTAAAAAAGTAAAGAAGAAAACAAAAAAATCAGCAGACCTGCAACGCAGGGAGGTCTGCCTTCTACAGACACTAAGCTAAAACTAATTATCTTGGTCACTGTAGGAAGGGTATAGCTGAAGAGGAAGGAGCTTACACTTTGTGTGCTTAGTGTTCGCCTCCTAGCGCCAACAGCTATACCTATGGTCAAAGCCTGTGTCCCCCAATGACACTCAGCAGTGCGGGCACATATGAACATGGGACTAACACAGATGCCTTCAGCTGCCAATGCACATGGAACAGGGCAGCCAGTGTCATAGGTACAAAGCTGCTGACAGATGCCCTATCAAAAAAAAAAAAAAAAAAAGCAGCCCTGGCCCCATAGAAGTAAATAAGGGTTTCAGTGAAAAACGAAGCAAGTGCGGATGCAATGCGTTTTTCACTGATGGTTGCTAGGAGATGTTGTTTGTAAACCTTCAGTTTTTTATCACGCGTGTGAAAAACGCATCAAAACGCATTGCACTCGCACGGAAAAAACTGAACGCAATTGCAGACAAAACGGACTGAACTTGCTTGCAAAATGGTGCGAGTTTCACTGAACGCATGCTGACCTAATCCGTCACTCTTGTGTGAAAGAGGCCTAAATCTGAAACATGAACACAGTAAGGCCCCTTTCACACGGGTAAGTTTTCCGCACGGGTGCATTTGCACCCGCACTGAATCCAGACATATTCATATCAATGGGGCTGTTCAGATGAGCAGTGATTTTCACGCATCACTTGAGCGTTGCGTGAGAATCGCAGCATGCTCTATATTGTGCGTTTTTCACGCAACGTAGGCCCCATAGAAATGAATTGGGGTGCATGAAAATCGCAAGCATCCGAGAATGCGGTGCGATTTTCAAGCATGGTTGCTAGGAGATGATAGGGATGAGCAACCTCATTAAAGTCTAATCACTGTAGTATTTTCGCCTTATAACATGGTTATAAGGGAAAATAATAGCATTCTTAATACAGAATGCTTACAAAAATGTGGCTTGAGAGGTTAAAAATAAAATAAAAAATTAACTCACTTGATCGCACAGCCGGCATCGTCTTCTTTCTTCTTCTTTCAGGAACTGCAAAAGGACCTTTGATGACGTAATCGCGCTCACCACTTCATCAAAGGTCCTTTTGCAGGTCCTGAAAGAAGAAGAAAGAAGACGATGCCGGCTGCGCGAAGAGGATGAGGCGAGTTAATATTTTTTTAAACCCCTAAAGCCACATTATACTATGCATTCTGTATTCAGAATGCTATTATTTTCCCTTATAACCATGTTATAAGGGAAAATAATAAAATGAATAGAACACAAAACCCAAACTTCAGTGAAGAAGTCTGGGTTCGGGTCTGGGTACCACATTCAGTTTTTTCTCACGCGCGTGCAAAACGCATTGCACTCGCGTGGAAAAAACTGAACATCGGAACGCAATCGCAGTCAAAACTGACTGCAATTGCGTGTCTATCGCGCGGGTTTCCCGCAAGGCAAACGCGACGCATCCGGAGCAAATAATCCAGGACGCCTGTGTGAAAGAGGCCTAACACAAGAGCTTACAATCTAATTCTCAAAATATGGGTCCAATGCGTTGCCCTATAGTGCACTCCATGTGCAAATACATCCTGGTGGAAATACGGGTGTGAATAACTACATTTACTCAACTCTCAACTGCAGTGTCACATCTGTTGGCCAAGAGTGTCTCTCGCTCTGGAGGACCTGTTCTGCCCTACATTACACAGACGGCCCGCGGATGCTAGCGGGCACTGTGTAATGATTCATTTTCCCTGTGGTGGCGCTCCAGGTTCCCCCCCCACAGATGATCGCTGGGGGTCCCAGGAGGAGGACTCTTCTTACAAATAAGGATTGTGCAAAGTGAAAAACAAGATCATGTGCCAATTCCCCATGTAGGTGGAACTGCTTAAATCAGGCCTCGAAAAATGTCCTGTATCTAACAAGAGATTCACAGATTGGGTTCGGTCCCCCCCATCCAAGGCCCCCGCCACCAATATTTTTGGTTATTTTCAGTTATGCTGCCCTCTGCTGGTAGCTGTGAGTATAACCCCTTCAGTGCTTTTTACAGTAGTGTTCACTCTCAGCTCAAGAGTATGAGAATGACCCATATTTAGACAAGATCTGTCTGACTGCAGAGCTTTTCTGTAACTAGTATTAAAAAATATGCTGCCCATACATTGCAGAACATTTTGGGGCCCTGGGTTGAGAACCAGAGCAGTAGTAGAAGTACCGGACCCTCGCTGTGCTGACGGTAACCATGGCATAGTGCTCGTCTAGGACAGGGATGCCCCACCTGCTGCCCTCCAGCTGTTGCAAAACTACAACTCCCAGCATGCCTGGACAGCATAAAGCTATTAGGGCATGCTGGGAGTTGTAGTTTTGCAACAGCTGGAGAGTCGCAGGTTGAGCCTCCCTGGTCTGCGACATCTCTCCTTAATCATTGACCTTAGTGAGCCTTGTCACCGCATAAGAAGCATTATATTGCACGAAGGACATCAGTGCGTTGAACGTGTCTATATGGCGGTACATAAGGACTGTACCTGAAATGGTGTTAATGGTGTTGCAGTGTTCCCGGAAGTCAGGTATGGCTTTCTTCCTTTTACTTTCAATCCCGTGCGGATCTGCAAAAAAAATATAAAAATGTGAAAAAAATTCAGACAATATCGTCAATCTCCGTGCAGTTCAAAACTTTGATCTTGTAAATGGTCATGGTACTTACCCAGGCCATTAAGATCTTCAAAGGGAGAAGAGAGACAGGGCCGCCTCTTGCGTAATCCAAAGGAATCTGTGGGAAAAGATTACCAAGACTATGGGAAGATGCATAAGACTGGTAGAAGTCTGTGACCTGCGCAGGAGCAGCATGTGACAGAGATCAGCCCTGCGGCTGTGGTGTGCATGTAGATGGGACGTCACGCTACCCGTCCAGAGGAGACAGTAGCTCATGGATGGATCCAGAGCATTCATACCATGGGAGATTTTATTTTTATTTTTTAAACTTTGGCCCCATCCTCAGCCTATTGACCACTTTAAAACATAAAATTCTGGTTGCCTGCCACTAGAGGGAGCCGTCTGCATACTATTTACACGCTAAACCCAATATTAAAGGGGTTGTGTCCGACACTGGTGGCATATCGCTAGGATATGCCACCAATGTCAGATAGATGCGGGTCTCACCTCTGGAGCCCGCACCCATCTACAGAACGGGATGCTGAAAATGAATGGCGAGCAGTCGCACATGCACGGCCGCCTTCCAATCATTCATAGGGAAAGCTAAAAATAGCCAAGCGTGCTCGTTTGGCGATTTTTTGTAACTCCCATAGGATTAATGAAGAGCATGCTGGGCATGCGTTCTGGAGATAGGTGCAGGTCTCAGAGGCGGGACCCGCACCTATCCAACTTCAACGGCAAATCCTAGTGATATGCCATCAAAGTCTGAGAGGACACAATAGTATGCAGTACGATTCAAAGCTCCCTCTCCTGTTGTCTGCTGTATACTGTGGATGCATTGAATTCAGTGGTGTATGCAGTAGGCTCCTAAGCCCCCTCTAGTGGTGACTGCTGCATACTGTTTATCCACTTAGAGAGGACCTGTCACCGCTCCTGACATGCCTGTTTTAATAGCTACATGCATTCCCCATGTAATAACAATTCTGGACCTCTGATGACCCAGATATCCTTTTGGTATTTGCTTACCGCTGCTACGCGGCATGTATGTGAAGATCATCCCCTCGCTGCGGATCCCGTCTGTGATCCTCTGGAGACACACTTGGACAGGAGCTGGGTCTCTTATTTGCAGATCATGGTAAGGAGGCGTCTTCAGGACTATGGCGATCTGTCTGTGTACATCCGCCTGCGAGAAATCGGCACGTGCTTCCCATTTACCTTCCAAGAACATAACCTGGATGTCCTCTAAGCGAAGAAAGGAGGCAACTGTCAACTGCACATACAAGGGTTAATGGCTATGAACACCTACGGGGCATTTTTTTTTTAAAGTATGATTGCATTTTACTCATTTTGGGCTAAAAATCATGTTTTCAATTGGTCTTTATTAAAAATGTTTGTCGTTTCTGAGATACAGGTGTTAAAAATCAGTCTGTTTGCAAACTATCACTTTCTGTTTTCTTTGAATCCAGGGATCTGAGGGATCATGTGTAGCCCCTATCTCTGTTCTCCTGACCTCAAAATTACTCATTATATGACATAAATATACGTTTTTATGTAGTCAGAAGATCAGAGATAAGAGCTACACATGAGCCATCAGATGATGGGAATAAAAAAATAAAAAGTGACAGCTTGCTAACTGATTTTTAACCCTTGTAGCTCATAAACAGCCAAACATTTTTAATAAAGAAAAATATTTTTAGCCCAAAATGAGTCAAATGGAAAAAATACCCCCGAAGTTGAACATTGCCTATGGACAAGAAAACATATATTGATTGGAATGGCCCTTTTGCTTAGAATATTTTGTTACAGAGGACCTGTCCCCTCTCTTGCCATGTGTGTTCTAGTAGTTCTAGTAACAACTTGCATTCCCCATGTAATAAGGAGTATCTATTCCTATGACTCTATGATGTGCCATTCCTGTATTATTCCTGCTAGAAGTTATGCATGAATTATTATCAGTTTGCAATGAAGGTCCAGATGGGTGTTACAAGTTGGGGGGGGGGGGGGGGTGTCCCTACACAGTCTGACATTATCCAATCAGAGCTGCCGATGTCATACAGTGCAGAGACATCCACCCCAACTGGTAACACCCATCTGGACCTTCACTGCACGTTGCTGGCAATTGATTTATAACTACTAGCAGGAATAATAAAGGAATAGCACATCATAGAGTCGTAAGAATTGTTATTACATGGGGAATGCAAACTAAACTAAAAACAGACATGTCAGGAGAGGTGACAGTTCCTCTTCAAGGTGGCCACACACCTGCTGGCTGACAGCTATCCCTCCCGACATCCCCACACACATACATGCTCAGGTTCGGCCAAGAGCCCCCTAGAGGGAAGCTGCTACCAGACTGCTCTGAAGGTGTCTTATCACCCTTGAGAACAAAGGACGTTACATTTCAACATGCCTGATCTTTTTTCCCCAACATCTGCTTTAGATTTCAATTTGGAGGAATCACAAAGAGGTCTGAGCCATTTGTGTAAATTAAAAGGCATCTGTCAGCAGTTTTGTCCCTATGAAACTGGTTGACCTGTTACATGTGCGCTTGGCAGCTGAAGACATCTGTGTTGGTCCCATGTCCATATGTGCCCGCATTACTGAGAAATATGAAGTTTTAATATATGCAAATGAGCCTCTAGGAGCAACGGGGGCGTTGTCATTACACCTAGAGGCTCTGCTCTCTCTGCAATTGCTGTGTCCTCCGCACTTTGATGGACAGGACCTGGTGTGATGATGTTTTCCCTGCCTGTTCCTGTCAAAGTGGAGGGCACGGCATTGCAGTGACAGCCGAACCTCTAGGTGTAATGGTAACGCCCCAAAGGCTCATTTGCATATAATAAAACATAATCTTTCGGACACATATGACCACGGGACCAACACAGATGCCTTCAGCTGCCAAGCGCACATGTAACAGGTCAGTCAGTGTCATAGGTACAAATCCTGAGATCACAGCCTCGTTACACGTATATCTAACATAACAGAGGGTCACCAACCCGATTTACTCCGGACCTGTACATTCATTGTCATGAAGCAGAGCTATAGACCCCGACAACAAATGGATCTCCCAGGATCCTGTGTGCCGATGTCTCACCTTTCTGCACCTTGTCACACAGGATATAAATCTCCTCTCCACCGTCACAACGGCCGTGATCTTTATTCATCCGGCAGATCTTCAGTTCCGACGTGTTCGTGGATTCTGGGTGGGGTGAAGACGGATGGAACAGTTTAGCGCTGATACAAGACGACAATGGGGCGGCCGATGACTTAGCGGGATGCTTACTTTTATCATACACCGGCTCTGACAGCACAGGCCCGATAGGTATACGCTGCCCGGCCCCCGTGGTATACCAGGCTTGGAAGCAGAGCCTGACCACATTCAGATCCACCTCTTCATGGTGCCGCCACATGCCAGCTATGGAGGGGAGGACAGTAAGTGTATACGGAAGCCATGATGTTCACTATCAATCAATAATAGATATAGATCAGCGGCTAAACACTGAGAAGATGGAGACGGGTGGTTTGGATCCATGCGTATAGTGTGAATACAGGTACATCACACAGCAACGCGCCAGTCCGTGTCCTCGTATAACAATGGCAGCCGAGGCTCTAGAAAATTGAAGAAGATCACACAACTGACTACACCTTCCTTCACGACCTGGTAGTCGGGACTCACCACTGTATGGATCTATGCCCAAATTTAGTCTGGCCTTGACAGATGTCTCAATTTCCTTCTTCCGAACACACTGGATGCCCAGATTGCTAAAGCTGGAGGAAGAAAGATTTTAAAAAAATTACTTGGCTCAAAACACAACGCGGAAAGTGTACACAAAGTATCGTAGGGTTAAAGGGAATGTGTCATCAGAAAATGACCTATTGTTTAAATCATGTTTTCATGTCAAACATATTTTTAAAGAACTTTTGGTGGTTACTTTTTAATTGTCCATGTCAATATGTATAGTAAAAAAACAATCCTAAAATCCTGCAGTTTTCACGTTGGCTACTAAGAATAATAATAGGCGCCACTTCTTGGTCTGTACATATCACTTTACTGCAGTTATCTGCTTATCATTACAGGCAGGATTACAATGACTAGAGAGATAAAATAAAAAGAAAGAAAGGTATAAGGCTACTTTCACACTTGCGTTCGGGGCTCCGCTTGTGAGTTCCGTTTGAAGGCTCTCACAAGCGGCCCCGAACGGATCCGTCCAGCCCTAATGCATTCTGAGTGGATGCGGATCCACTCAGAATGCATCAGTCTGGCACCGTTTGTCCTCCGCTCAGCAGGCGGACACCTGAACGCTGCTTGCAGCGTTCGGGTGTCCGCCTGGCCGTGCGGAGGCAAACTGATCCGTCCAGAGTTACAATGTAAGTCAATGGGGACGGATCCGTTTGAAGTTGACACAGTATGGCTCAATTTTCAAACGGATGTGTCCCCCATTGACTTTCAATGTAAAGTCAAAACGGATACGTTTGCACTATCATGAAAAAAAATAAAATAATTTTTGTTCATGGTAATGCAAACGGATCCGTTCTGAACGGATCTAAGCGTTTGCATTATAGGTGCGGATCCGTCTGTGCAGACACCAGACGGATCCGCTCCGAACGCAAGTGTGAAAGTAGCCTAATATAACACAATAGGTGATATTGCAGCTTATCTACTCCCTCTTCACTCCGCAAGAGATGGGACATGTCCTATATTTTGGTGTAGGTTGCGGATCGTGGACCCATTCAAGTCAGTGGGACTTTCACCAAACTTTTTATGTTATAGCTAGGCTTGAGCGAATTGACCTTCGGATCAAGGATCCGAAGTCGATCCGTTCAAATACTTACAATGCAAAGTTCACACAGCCGATACCCGTATTTTGCAGACCCACTGTTTGCGGTCCGCAACACGGGCACGGCGGCCATACGGTCGTGTGAATGGGGCCTTAGTGAGGGAGTCCCCCCTTAAACATAAGCATCACTCTGCCGCCAGAGCATTAGGTTCGCTCACCTATGATGGACTTGTCCTTCATCAGGATGCAGCGTAATCTCACAGATCCCATCATGGCAATCCTTACCCACCAGGCCGTGTGGGTGGATACGATACGGAGGGTCTTTCCAAACGAGGCAGACGCTGACTTTAACATCATTAATTCCCTCGCAGTTGATTAGCTAGAAGAGACGAGACAGGTAACCGGTAAGACAAGGCCGGGAGGATCGGGAACCTCAGGTACTTTCCATGGGAGGTAAAGCCATAAATACAATTAATATTCCAGCAATGCACACAAGACACGGCACACCTGTGTACTCATCAAATAGAAGCCTAGACTGCACATCACAACCACCTCCATTACAACAACATCCTGCGCCATAAAACTGCCAGGCTGGGGCATAACGCCAAGTGAGCAGCGGCTGCCAACCACTGCAGAGGATGAATGCAGGGCATGGGGATTGGGAGTGCTGCCATCGTTGATGCATTTACATTGGATAGGACGACACCCTACTGAGGGGATTACCAAACAAAATCACAGGTTACCCTGTGATTCTCCAGCTGCTGCTGCCCTCACTTGCCACTATCCTCCAAACATGGCTCTTCAGCACATGTAGATGTCATCACTCTGCACAAGCGCTGAGCCAAGGACCATGGGGTCATGTAACCCTAATTTGAGAACATCTGCCACTAAATCTACATGCGCTCGTGAATGTTCCTCTTAGTTTGCATAGTATTTCACTTTTTAAAGCAGCAGTTTGTGCTCCTGAGCTGCTCCTCTTTCAGTAACTTGCAGAATGCCAGCCGCTATAACCAGCCATTAGTGTGGTCTCATAGTGTGCAGAGATCCCTGCGCTGCCCTCTAGCCTCTTTCACACTCGCGGCAAATCAGGTACTGCTAAGGTACGCCGGATCCGGCATAGCCGGACAGTGCCGCGCGCACACCAGACACCATTGACTATAGGAGGATCTGGACCCTTCCTGGCAAAAATGCTGCGATTCTGCTGGACAAAAATCGCTGCACGCAGCAGTATTTGTGCAGCCGAGTCCCGGCATTTATTCTGGGTAGTCGCCGGATCCCATTATAGTCAATGAGACCCAGGGAGCACGCGGCACTATCTGGCTATGCCAGCTGCGGAGAACCCTGGCAGGCTGTTTTCTGCTGGAACAGCCTGTTCGATTGACTTTGCCGAGAGTGTGAACGTAGCCTAAGTAGTCACCCTGTAGGGTTTCCATTCATTTCAGTGGAGAGGCAGTCACTCACGGCCTGGGAGCACACAGCTATAATAATTTGCTGAGATGCAATTTTGAAAATGTTCTGCATTTTAAGGGTACGTTCAAAGTGGAAATGCAACAGATTTTCCATTTTCGTTTGCGGATAGAAAATTTGTTACCAAACGCATCTGCGGCAAAGTAGATGAGATGTTAAAAAAAAATCTTATCCACATGCCTCGGGGGGAAAAAAATATTCTACAAGAAAATTGACCTGCGGATTTTAAGTCTATTGATTTTTCCCATGACAAGATCAGTAGGGAATGCAGATTTTGCAGTAAATACTCCGTGACCTTTTTTTCCAGCCCGTGTTGATGTCCATGAATAGTTTCCACAATCTACAAGAAATGTCAGCAAATAAAGTCAATCAAGACCCAGGAACAAATATCCTTACCGCAATGGCCGGAAGCGTCTTGCTGTGTTCCGTGCTGCTTTCTCCCAGGATACTGCCCGCTGACCTCCCCTCACACTGGTACCGGAACCGCATCCCTCGCTGTTTCGGCTGTTCTGTAATAATTAATTTTGGTGCTGGAGCGCCCTGGCATGCGGCCCAGTTTTGGGTGGCAGGTTCCACTGGGGATGTCCATGGGGCAACAGTGACTGTGCTGAGGATGCTGGGTTCACGTGCCCATGTGGGTCCAGAATCAGCATTAATGTAATCCATGACTTCTTCTACAAAAGGGGAGAAAAACAAATGCACCCGATGCTATAACATAGGTCATGATATAAGCTTAGGAGTCACACCACCTGGCTGGGGACATGTTGCTTGCCTGCATTCATTATAACTCATAATGCCCATGTTATGCCCTAAACAACATAATCAAAGAAAGGGACAAGTCTCTGATGGATGGACACAGATGGGAGTGCACCTACCGCCATCCAACAGTAATGGTGCCCCCCCCCCCAGTCCTGACATTATGATGTGCAGTTATCAGAGGGCAAATAATAAAAAGCTACAGAAAGTACAGTATTTTCCGCTTTATAAGACACACTCTCCCGTTTTACAAAGCGAATACTAGTGGGCGCTTCGTTATGGAAGTGCTCATTAGTATGCAGGATGCTCGTGGAGCGGTGACTGTATCGCTGTACTCACTGCTCCCTGGTCTTTCTCTGGGCACTGCACTATCCTGACTGCGCACAGTGTCAAGACGTAGTGCATGCACTATGACCTGAAGTTGTACGCAGTCAGGTCACATTGTGGCGCGGGCCGGGTAAAGGGCTAGGAGCAATGAGTGCAGGAGAGAACCTCGGATTTACAGAGTGGCGGTGGAGCAGGAGAGGTCAGTTGATGTATTTTATCTCTGATGGGGGTCTGGTCTGAGGTCTGACATAGGGATCTGATGTGAGGTCTGATGTTGTGGTCTGATCAGAGTCTGACATTGGGGGGGTGGGGGGTGATCTGATGGGGGAGCTGATTTGAGGTCTGATCTGAGGTCTGAAGTAGGGGTCTGATTTGAGGTCTGAAGTTGGAGGCTGATTTGAGGTCTGACATAGGGATCTGATGTGAGGTCTGATGTTGTGGTCTGATCAGAATCCAACATGGGGGGGGGGGGGGTGATCTCATGGAGGAGCTGATTTGAGGTCTGACATGGGGGTCTGATCTGAGGTCTGAAGTAGGGGTCTGATTTGAGGTCTGAAGTGGGGGTCTGATTTGAGGTCTGACATGGGGGTCTGATCTGATATGGGGGTCTGATTTGAGGTCTGACATAGGGATCTGATGTGAGGTCTGATCAGAGTCCGACATGGGGGGGGGGGGGGTGATCTGATGGGGGAGCTGATTTGAGGTCTGACATTGGGGTCTGATCTGAGGTCTGAAGTGGGGGTCTGATTTGAGGTCTGACATAGGGATCTGATGTGAGGTCTGATGTTGTGGTCTGATCAGAATCCGACATGGGGGGGGGGATCTGATGGGGGAGCTGATTTGAGGTCTGACATGGGGTCTGATCTGAGGTCTGATTTGAGGTCTGACATGGGGGTCTGATCTGATATGGGGGTCTGATTTGAGGTCTGACATAGGGATCTGATGTGAGGTCTGATCAGAATCCGACATGGGGGGGTGATCTGATGGGGGAGCTGATTTGAGGTCTGAAATGGGGGGTCTGATCTGAGGTCTGAAGTGGGGGTCTGATTTGAGGTCTGACATGGGGATCTGATCTGATATGGGGGTCTGATGTGGGGGTCTGATTTGAGGTCTGACGTGGGAGTCTAATCTAAGGTCTGATCTGAGGTCTGATCTGGGAATCTGATGAAGATTGGGGGTCTAATTTGGGGCCTGATGAAGATTGGGAGTCTGTTCCGAGGTTTGATGGAAAATATTTTTCCTTATTTTCCTCCTAAAACCTAGTTGCATCTTGTAACACAGAAAACATGATATATTGGAAAAGCATCACTTTCCATTATCCAATAAATCTGCTTTATTTGATGAACTTTGTGTCCTCCCTCAATGCAAATAATTTAGGCTTGTTTTTCACCAGCGAGGAAGATGAGGTCAAATTAACATTCTTAGATCTATCTATCAGTGTGGGTCCGGACAGGAAGATTAAGACTAAAATGCTTAGGAAACCCCCACGGCCACCAACACGCTTCTTAGGTGGGAAAGTAGCCACCCGCTGCCGATAAAACTTGCTATTCCGAAAGGGCAGTATTTATGCGGCAGACGAAACTGCTCAGAGTGGACGGATTTCAAAACAGCTGCAATGGAACTACAGGCCAGGTTTAGACAGAGGCAGTGGCGCACCTACAGGGGGGGTCCAGCGGGTCTGGACCCCCCCTAGAACAACCAGCCCAAATTTTTTTTTTTCATCCTCCAGGGCCGCACCACAGGCGGCGCGGCCCTGGATGTAAATTGCGGGCATTTGCGGCGGCGGCGGTGGTGGGGGGCCGTAGGAGATGAGCGCTTCCATTGTGGAAGCGCTCATCTCCATATCTAATGCATCTATATCGCTGTCCTTAGGACAGCGATATAGATGCCTGTGCTGCGGCAGAGCAGGGGAGGGAGAGGCGTGTCCCTCCCCTGTTCTTCTGATAGGCCGCAGGCACTAATGCCTGCAGTCTATCAGAGGCCGGCTCTAGCAGCGCGATGACGTCATCATCGCGCTGCCTGAGCCGGGCAGCACACAGCAGGAACACAGACCGGAAGAGGCTGCTGGAGGTAAGTATCAGTGTTTTTTTTTTGTTGTTGTTTTTTTGGAGGGGGGGAGCTGGCACTATGGGGGCACCAAAGGGGAGCTGGCACTATGGGGGCACCAAAGGGGAGCTGGCACTATGGGGGCACCAAAGGGGAGCTGGCACTATGGGGGCACTAAAGGAGAGCTGGCACTATGGGGGCACTAAAGGGGAGAACGGCACTATGGGGGCACCAAAGGGGAGCTGGCACTATGGGGGCACTAAAGAAGAGCTGGCACTATGGGGGCACTAAAGGGGAGAACGGCACTATAGGGGCACTAAAGGGGAGCTGGCACTATGGGGGCACTAAAGGGGAGCTGGCACTATGGGGGCACTAAAGGGGAGAACGGCACTATGGGGGCACTAAAGGGGAGCTGGCACTATGGGGGCACTAAAGGGGAGAACGGCACTATGGGGGCACTGAAGGGGAGCTGGCACTATGGGGGCACTAAAGGGGAGAACGGCACTATGGGGGCACTAAAGGGGAGCTGGCACTATGGGGGCACTAAAGGGGAGAACGGCACTATGGGGGCACTAAAGGGGAGCTGGCACTATGGGGGCACTAAAGGGGAGCTGGCACTATGGGGGCACTAAAGGGGAGAACAGCACTATGGGGGCACTAAAGGGGAGCTGGCACTATGGGGGCACAAAAGGGGAGAATGGCACTATGGGGGCACTAAAGGGGAGCTGGCACTATGGGGGCACTAAAAGGGAGAACGGCACTATGGGGGCACTAAAGGGGAGAACGGCACTATGGGGGCACTAAAGGGGAGAACGGCACTATGGGGGCACTAAAGGGGAGAACGGCACTATGGGGGCACTAAAGGGGAGAACGGCACTATGGGGGCACTAAAAGGGAGAACGGCACTATGGGGGCACTAAAGGGGAGAACGGCACTATGGGGGCACTAAAGGGGAGAACGGCACTATGGGGGCACTAAAGGGGAGAACGGCACTATGGGGGCACTAAAGGGGAGCTGGCACTATGGGGGCACTAAAGGGGAGAACGGCACTATGGGGGCACTAAAGGGGAGAACGGCACTATGGAGCATCTGGTGGTACTTTTTTTTTGGGTGGTACTTCTTACTGGCACATTATGGGGGAGAGGAGCACTATGGGGCATCTGGTGGCACTATAGGGGCATTATTTGGGGGCACTAAGGGGAAGTGGGGGCTCTAAAGGGGCCTTTATTCTTATTGGCACATTATGGGGGCATTATGGCATCTGGTGGCACTAAGGGGGCATTTTTTACTGGCACATTATGGTAGGCACTATGGGGGAGAGGAGCACTATTGGGGCATATGGTGGCACTTAGAAGGGGCATTTTTTACTGGCATATTATGGGGGACACTATGGGGAAGGGGGAGAGGAGCACTATGAGGGCATTTACTGGGGCACTATATAGGGGTATTTTATACTGGCATACATTATGGGGACATTAGCTCAACAGCGGGCACTAAGCGGGGGTATTTCATGTACTGTCATATTGTAGGGAGAATTATTAGTACTAGGAGGTATTATGCGGAGCTTTGCTAATACTGGGGGGCTATGAGGAACATGATTACTAGTATGGGCACTATAGGGGCATTATTACTACTAAGTGTGCTCTGGCAGAGAATTATTTCTATTTTGGGGAGCCCTGTTACTTTGGGGGCACCCTGCCACGTTTCAGCTTAGCACAATAATTTTTGGGGGACATTATCTTTATACTATTAGTGTCTGGGCGCAGTTATTTTTTTAGAGCACTGTGTGCCAATAATTATTGAAGGGGGCACTATCTGTGTGGTAGTAGTATTTCCAGGGGGACTGTTTCTGCAGTATAGTATTGGGAGCACAGCGGGCACAGTATTGGGGCACTATCTGTGTGGTAGCAGTATTGCCAGGGGGACTGTTTCTGCAGTATAGTATTGGGGGCACAGCGGGCACAGTATTGGGGGTGGCAGGAAAGGGTGTTCAGAAGATGTGAAGATGATGGAAATGTGGGAAACTAATGTCTGTTTGTTAATCTCTGCAGAGACGGGAGATGGCTGAAAAATCATCATGGCGGTCTGGTCTGAATGGAGAAGATGAGGAAAGAGAACGTCTACAACAAAGGTGACATCACTGGATGTAAGAGGTATGAGGCGCTATGTAGGAGAGGAGATGCTCCGGGTCCTTCCGCTGCCATTTGCAGAAGGAGGATTCAGAGCTGGGGGGACGGCCAAAGGGGGCAGCAGTCCACGGGCGGGTGGCAGATGGTGGGGGGGCCACAGGCCTTGAGCAGGATCGGGGGAGGGAGGAGAGCGGAGGAGCTTTCTGGCTGTAGCCTGCTGTTTATTGTATAATGTGAAGCAGGCAGTGCAGCCAGGACAGACCCTCCCCCTCTCTCCATATGGTGTGTAGAGACAGGCCGCAACTATGTCAGCTGTACAGTGTTTGTTGGGAGTGGCCTATTATATGTAGGAGGGGCTTTTAATAATGGGCAGGGCCAAAAAATTATTGATTTCCTGCTGAGCTTTTAGGATCGCCAAGTAAAAGAATCAGCACAACACACTACACCCCCTCCCTGCAGTTTTAAATATAAAAAATTGAATTAGCACAGCACACTACACATCCCACATTTTTTTGCCTTTCGGACCCCCCCTAGACAAAATTCCTGGGTGCTCCCCTGGACAGAGGGGTTATCCGAATGTACCCGAGGCAGGCATTTCGTCATGCAGCGGCCTGTAATAGAGAGAACCTCTGCATCCCAGGAGTCGCACAAACAATGATTCTAAAATTAGGATCATTGGTACCTTTGATGAGGCAGATGAAGAAATACGTACAGTTTTGAAAGACCACTGGGGTATATCGAGATCAGACCCTGACATAGGCCATCTTGTTGGGGAATATCCCCTTATTACTTATCGACGTGGGGGCAACCTCAGGGATAAGTTAGTGCATAGTGCGTTCTCTACTCCAGAATCTTCCACATGGCTGTCTAAAAAACCGTCTGGGACATTCAAGTGCAGCGGGTGTGTGGCGTGTAAGGCGATTAAAAAGGGGAACACCATCACCAGCAGTGTCAATAAGAGGAGCTACAAGATCAGATCCTTTATACACTGTAAAACTATTGGAGTCGTGTATGTTGCAACACGCACATGCAGCCTACAGTACGTAGGAAAAACATAGCGAGAATTCAGACGACGGATAGGCAAGCATTTACGCCACATCGAAAATAAAGCCGACACTCCTATAGCCCAGCATGTGGCCTCATGTCATCAGGACATGCCAAATTGCATCAGTTTTCAGGGCAAAGAACACATCAGAGCATCTCCCAGAGGGGGGATATCGATAATCTTCTCCTGCATAAGGAGGCCCAGTGGACGTTCACCCTCCAAATGGTGAAACCAATTAATTTATATCCTATGCCTGTTTTATATAATGATGCGGGCCCTGTTCTTAGTGGTCCTGTGCAGAATAGGACCGCTTTGATATTTACAGTGGATATAAAAGTCTACACACCCCTGTTACAATGTCAGGTTTCTGTGCTGTAAAAAAAAAAATGAGACAAAGATAAATCATGTCAGAACTTTTTCCACCTTTTTGTGACCTATAAACTGTACCACTCAAGTGAAAAACAAACTGAAATCTTTTAGGTGGAGGGAAGAAAAAAATATAAAAATAAAATAATGTGGTTGCATAAGTGTGCACACCCTTTTATAACTATAGCTGTGTTCACAATTAAGCAATCACATTCAAAATCATGTTAAATAGGAGTCAGCATACACCGGCCATCAGAGGTCGCAATAACGCCTGTACAAGCGTCATAGACGCGTCTTCGGGCGATTTTACTCCTTGAAAAAAGTCTAAGGCGTACCAATACGCCTTAGACTTTCCCTGCCTTTCATCAGCGCAGTGAGCGGCACAGGCAGCGCAGCGATGCTGCCTGTGCCTGAAATGACCAATAACAAAGCTCCTTACAGCAAGGAGCTTTGTTATTGGTCGGTTTGAGCGGGCAGCCGGACCATTCTGCACACCGCTCTGAAGTCCTGCAGCGGCGCGAGATTCTCACCGGGTGGCGCCTGGCGGGGTAAGCGGTCTTGGGCTGGCTGTGGGTCACTTCCTCCATGTGCTTACGGTGTCCTCTCCAGTGAAGAATGTGCGCCCAAACTCCATAGCAACTAGATACCAACAGACGCCCCCCGGGGCACTATATGCCTGAGCATGCTTTCCCTGGTCGGATGAATAAAATGATCGGGTCCGTGCCAGGCCAGTCGGGGGCAGCGCATGGAGACTGGGGGGCTGATGGTGATGCATTGGGGTGGGCTATGAGTTCGGGCGCACGTTCTGCACTGGAGAGGACGCTGTGAGCACATGGAGAAAGTGACCGGCAGTCCGACCGTCCAGAACATGGAGTGAATGTGACCAGTGGAAGACTTATGATTGGTGAGCACATTAAATGAATTTCTCATAATTAGATGGCACAATATGTGATTGGTGCAATGTTATATGTGTCCTGCTGGGATCTAAGAGGGCGACTCCAGGAAAACCAAGGAAGGCTGGCAAATAGGCAATAGATGGCCCCTATATCTGGGACAGCCATTTTGCCTCCATTAGGTCTCAGTTACACGACTGTATCCAGTCCAAATCGCAGATCCACAAAATATGGACATCCGTGTGCTATCCACATCTCCATGCTGCAAAAGATAGAGCATGTCCTGTTCTGGCGGACCCACTTAAATCAATGTGTCCGCAAGAAAATGCAGATTGCACACGGACCGCATCCGTGATTTGCGTACCGCAAAATGGATACAGTCGTGTGCTTCAGACCTTATACTGAAAGCCACACTGCTCATAGATGTGAAGTACAGAGACGCCAAGTACACTATACTGTGCAATAGTCCAATATACCGTGTATTAAACTGTCCGATAACTGACTCCTGTGCATTCATCCCATACCGCCACCCACTGCTCCCTGCCACAAACACCAGACTACCCTGTTCAATTCTTATTGCATTGTGTTTTGCACAATCTACCGCTCCGATCTCTACGTGACAGATTTGGTGCTTCAAGAAAGGTAGTGATTCAGTCTTCTGAGAGATAAATTTAACCCCTTAAGGACATAGGACGTACCGGTACGCCCTATTTCCCGAGTCCTTAAGGACCAAGGACGTACCGGTACGTCCTGACTTTAAAATCGGCATTCCGGCGCCGCAGGGGTTAATTTGAACAGGATGCCGGCTGAAATCATTCAGCCGGCATCCTGTTAAAACGCCAGGGGGGGTCATGTGACCCCCCCGTGTCGGCGATCGCAGCAAACCGCAAGTCAATTCAGACCTGCGGTTTGCTGCGCTATTTGCAGTTTCTGATCCCCGCGGTCCCTGACCGCGGGGATCAGAAACTTTAGAGTGTCTAAAATCAATATAGTACACCCCCCCCTGCACCCCTGCATGATTTGATGGCAGCGGGTGGTGCAGGGGGGGTGTCGCAGGCGGTGGGGGCGTTGCGGGAGGCGGGCGGTGCGGCAGGCGGGATCGCGATCCCCCGCCCGCCTCCCATTGAATAATCGTTGGTGTACAGTGGGTATACCAGGGTGCCAGCACATTGCTGGCACCCTGGTATAAACGGCTGACATCGTTGATGCGATGTCAGCCGTTTAACCCTTTCCATACTGCGGTCCGTACGGACCGCTGTATGGAAAAGGTTAACAGTAAAAGGGAGCTCCCTCCCTCTCCGATCGGGGGGCTGCTGTGTCTTTGCAGCCCCCCGATGGGAGAGGGAGAGAGCCCCCAGACAGCCCCCCCAGAGCCCCGTCCTTACCCTTCCCCGTCTGCGCAGTTCTGACCATAACTGAGCAGACGGGGAAGGTTCCCATGACAACAGGACGCCTGCTCAGGCGTCCTGCTGTCCATGGTGCTGAACAGATCTATGCTGAAAGCATAGATCTGTTCAGTGTAAGTAAAATACAGTACAGATACCTATATAGGTTCTGTACTGTATTTTACAGACATCAGACCCACTGGATCTTCAAGAACCAAGTGGGTCTGGGTCAAAAAAAAATAAAAATAAGTGAAAAAAGTTAAGAAAAAAAAAAAAAAAACTTTTATCACTGAATAAAAATTAAAAAAAATAAAATAAAACTACACATATTAGGTATCGCCGCGTCCGTAACGACCTGATCTATAAAACGGTCATGTTACTTTCCCTGCACAGTGAACGCCATAAAAATAAAAAAATAAAAACTATGAGAAAATTGAAATTTTGCCCACCTTACTTCCCAAAAAAGGTAATAGAAGTGATCAAAAAAGTCGCATGTACGCCAAAATAGTGCCAATCAAACTGTCATCTCATCCCGCAAAAAATTAGACCCTACTCAAGATAATCGCCCAAAAACTGAAAAAACTATGGCTCTCAGACTATGGAGACACTAAACAATTTTTTGGTTTTAAAAATGAAGTTATTGTATAAAACTTACATAAATAAAAAAAATTGTATACATATTAGGTATCGCTGCGTCCGTGACAACCTGCTCTATAAAAATACCACATGATCTAACCTGTCAGATGAATGTTGTAAATAACAAAAAAAAAAAAACGTGCCAAAAAAGCTATTTCTTGTTACCTTGCCGCACAAAAAGTGTAATATAGAGCAACCAAAAATCATATCTACCCTGAACTAGTACCAACAATACTGCCACCCTATTCCGTACTTTCTAAAATGGGGTCACTTTTTTGGAGTTTCTACTCTAGGGGTGCATCAGGGGGGCTTCAAATAGGACATGGTGTCAAAAAAACCAGTCCAGCAAAATCTGCCTTCCAAAAACCGTATGGCATTCCTTTCCTTCTGCGCCCTGCCGTGTGCCCGCACAGCGGTCTACAGCCACATATGAGGTGTTTCTGTAAACTACAGAATCAGGGCCATAAATAATGAGTTTTGTTTGGCTGTTAACCCTTGCTTTGTAACTGGAAAAAAAATATTAAAATGGAAAATCTGCCAAAAAAGTGAAATTTTGAAATTGTATCTCTATTTTCCATTAAATCTTGTGCAACACCTAAAGGGTTAACAAAGTTTGTAAAATCAGTTTTGAATACCTTGAGGGGTGTAGTTTCTTAGATGGGGTCACTTTTATGGAGTTTCTACTCTAGGGGTGCATCAGGGGGGCTTCAAATGGGACATGGTGTCAAAAAAACTGTCCAGCAAAATCTGGCTTCCAAAAACCATACAGCGTACCTTTCACTCTACGCCCCGCTGTGTGGCCGTACAGTAGTTTACGGCCACATATGGGGTGTTTCTGTAAACGGCAGTCAGGGCAATAAAGATACAGTCTTGTTTGGCTGTTAACCCTTGCTTTGTTAGTGGAAAAAATGGGTTAAAATTGAAAATTAGGCAAAAAAATGAAATTCTCAAATTTCATCCCCATTTGCCAATAACTCTTGTGCAACACCTAAAGGGTTAACAGAGTTTGTAAAATCAGTTTTGAATACCTTGAGGGGTGTAGTTTATAGAATGGGGTCATTTTTGGGCGGTTTCTATTATGTAAGCCTTGCAAAGTGACTTCAGAGCTGTAGTGGTCCCTAAAAATTGGGTTTTTGTAAATTTCTGAAAAATTTCAAGATTTGCTTCTAAACTTCTAAGCCTTGTAACATCCCCAAAAAATAAAATATCATTCCCAAAATAATTCAAACATGAAGTAGACATATGGGGAATGTTAAGTCATCACAATTTTTGGGGGTATTACTATGTATTACAGAAGTAGAGAAACTGAAACTTTGAAATTTGCTAATTTTTCCAAATTTTTGGTAAATTAGGTATTTTATTATGCAAAAAAATAAATTTTTTTGACTTTATTTTACCAGTGTCATGAAGTACAATATGTGACGAAAAAACAATCTCAGAATGGCCTGTATAAGTAAAAGCGTTTTAAAGTTATCAGCACTTAAAGTGACACTGGTCAGATTTGCAAAAAATGGCCTGGTCCTTAAGGTGAAAATGAGCCTGGTCCTTAAGGGGTTAAAAAGGTCAAAATTTGCTATTTCTGCATGGAAGACATTATAGAGGAGACTGGTAATGGTTTCCTTGCCGAAATAGCAACATCTTAACATTATTTAGGCTTGTGTACTATATATATGAATTACCGCAAGTTACGTACTCCTCCTCGGCTAAAAATACTCCTCAAAAATGATCAGGAGTATTTTTACTCTTCCAGAAAAAATGTAGCGCGACCTCTACCTGCCATAATTTAAAGTGCCTCTGATTAACCCCAAATAAAGTTCAGCTGCTCTAGTTGGTCTTTCCTGAAATTTTCTTAGTCGCATCCCACAGCAAAAGCCATGGCCCACAGAGAGCTTCCAAAGCATCAGAGGGATCTCATTGTTAAAAGGTATCAGTCAGGAGAATGGGACAAAAGTATTTACAAGGCATTAGATATACCATGGAACACAGTGAAGACATCATCAAGTGGAGAAAATATGTATTCAAAAATCATAAATAGGGTCAAGGAGGTCAGATCGAGGTGTATCTGCCTTCTAGATTATCCGGAATATAATTGTCACTCTGAGAGAATAATCTTAAAACATAACATTTAATATCATTGCTGATAAAATCCTAGATGCTGTGTGCGAAAAATAAATATAAAGAGATGAGCACGGTGTAGGACCATTAGTAGCTGTGGCCCATGGTCATCTCAGTATATTAATAATAAATTTAAAGTGCGCGGCGGCACTGAGAGGGTAACCAGTGTGTCCTACCGGTACCCAGGGGAGGTTGTCGGCTGCTCCAACACACGATATTCAAGTAGTCGTTCTTCCTGTATGGATGGTCGGATGAATCAAAAGGGAGATAGCAACCAGCTGACAGTCAAACACATGTGTGCAGGGTCCCTAAGGAACTCCTATGGCTATCTAACCAGTACCCTATAAACTAGAAGTGTGGTAGCAACCTGACCACAGGGCACCCCACATGCAGTTACATACATCGGTTTACTGCATCATCCTTAACCCCTTATCCATGGGGTAGCCCACACAGGAGCCGACCATCTTCGTGCACCTACTGACCACTTTGACTGACCGTGTCATCTTTGGTCTGCAGGCCTGACCACTTCATTTAGGATTGACCTGCTTTATTTTTATATCATCTCCCCTGATGAACTGCCCAATGTCCTGGCAGCTAAACATGCGTGTAGGGACAATGCTCATGCATATTTAGGGACATATAGTTACTAGAGTTAGGGAAAGGTTCCAGACAGGGTCGTCCTTTCAAGGACGAGTGCCCTGTGGTCAGGTTGCTACCACACTTCTAGTTTATAGGGTACTGGTTAGATAGCCATAGGAGTTCCTTAGGGACCCTGCACACATGTGTTTGACTGTCAGCTGGTTGCTATCTCCCTTTTGATTCATCCGACCATCCATACAGGAAGAACGACTACTTGAATATCGTGTGTTGGAGCAGCCGACAACCTCCCCTGGGTACCGGTAGGACACACTGGTTACCCTCTCAGTGCCGCCGCGCACTTTAAATTTATTATTAATATACTGAGATGACCATGGGCCACAGCTACTAATGGTCCTACACCGTGCTCATCTCTTTATATTTATTTTTCGCACACAGCATCTAGGATTTTATCAGCAATGATATTAAATGTTATGTTTTAAGATTATTCTCTCAGAGTGACGTGGAGAAAATATGTCCCAACAGTGACATTACCAAGAACTGGACGTCAATCCAAAATTGATGAAAAGACAATAAGAAAACTGGTCTAGGAGGCTACCAAGAGGCCTACAGCAACATTAAAGGAGCTGCAGGAATATCTGGCAAGTACTGACTGTGTGATACATGTGACAACAATCTCCCCTATTCTTCATATGTCTGGGCTATGGGGTAGAGTGTCAAGACTAAAGCCTTTTCTTACGAAGAAAAACATCCAAGCCAGGCAACATTTTGCAAAAACACATCTGAAGTCTTCCAAAAGCCTAGGTTGAACTTTTTGGCCATAATTCCAAAAGATATGTTTGGCGCAAAAACAACACTGCACATCACCAAAAGAACACCATCCCCACAGTGAAGCATGGTGGTGGCAGCATCATGCCAAGGGGCTGTTTTTCTTCAGCTGGAACTGGGGCCTTAGGTAAGCTAGAGGGAATTATGAACAGTTCCAAATACCAGTCAATATTGGCACAAAACCTTCAGGCTTCTGCTAGAAAGCTGAACATGAAGAGGAACGACATCTTTTAGCATCATAACGACCCAAAGCATACATCCAAATCAACAAAGGAATGGCTTCACCACAAGAAGATTAAAGTTTTGGAATGGCCCAGCCAGAGCCCAGACCTGAATCCGATTGAAAATCTGCCCAGGAGATGCCCTCGCAATCTGACAGACTTGGAGTGTTTTTGCAAAGAAGAGTGGGCAAATCTTGCCAAGTCAAAATGTGCCATGCTGATAGACTCATATCCAAAAAGACCGAGTGCTGTAATAAAACTTACACTTATGCAACCATATAATTTTATTTTTATATTTTTTCTTCCCTCCACCTAAAAGATTTCAGTTTGTTTTTCACTTGAGTGGTACAGTCTCTTCTCTTTTTACAGCACAGAAACCTGACATTTTAACAGGGGTGTGTAGACTTTGTATATCCACTGTAGATGATATATGGATGAGGCCTCAGTATGAATATATTTATATCTCGCCATTTGCGACAAATATAAAGTATAGTAGTCATGTATCCATCTTTTTGACATCCCTTATACTTTATCAGATTGGTGTTCTCCTTGCCTGCTGTGAATGTGTCAATGGATCCCCCTTGATAAGGTGCTGACACACACACCACGCTACATTTCTCCTGACCTTGTCAATGACTGACATCTCCTTTAAAGCTGACCCTGATTACTTATATAATTTTGTCCCTGCATATATCTGTGGTGCTTGTGCTCTGTATCCACAGGAGTATTGGTCCGCTGCTACTGTATTTCGAGTTGGATATATGCACAGAGCCTCCTGGTTATTCTCCAGCTGCTTCGCCACTGAACCAAGTATGAGCCGCCTTCAGTCACTTCAATTACTTACCTACCCTCTGGCGCTCCAGCAATAAAGAGGCGGGGCAGGGGAGTGCCGAACATGACACTCCCCCCACACTGATAGGATCCCGCGATGCCGGACACCGCCCAGAGGGGGCGGGAACTGGTCTTCATAAACAGGCACATGGAGCGGCCGCGCTATGGCTGTCCCAGTGCCGCAGGCTATGTCTCTATGTGCTGTACGCGCGATACTAATGGCGTGCAGTATCTTTGTATGTTGGTCTGTCTGTTGCCACAACTAGCTCTCCTGATGAAGAGGCTGATGTTTATTAGAAAAGTTTCTGGATATAGTCTCTGGATATTCTGCAGTTGATCATGTGAACAGGATTGGGCACCGCCAACTAGACGCACCTTTTTCTCCCAGCCGCTATCAGTGCCGTTCACTTTGAAGACATGAACTGTCAGATAATGGTCCCCACTGATCGCTGGGGACCACCCACATGACAATTCACTTCTACCAGGTGCTGAAACGGGAGAGGCAACAAGGCAAGTAAAAACACCGCCAAGAAGATGCATCTCTAGATACACAGCCTCTTAAAGTTCTAAAAGGACGTGACAGGTTCCCTTTAAACAAAATTTATCTACAGCAGTTCTCAGGACAGGAGTAAAATCAGATCTCCAAGTCTCCCTTATGTCATTCAAGATTTTAGGAAGCTGAGATCCTGGTTGCTCTGTGCATGGTCTTGGCACTGATGGACTGTTTTAGGCTGGGTTCACATACATCACTTGTGTCCCGCCAGCTGTTTTTATCCCTGAGAGAGACAGAAGTGATGACATTTTTGTTCATTGTGTGCACAGGGGTGTCCACAGATCTCATAGGGCCCTAGAGCAAAACTTAGTATGGGCCTCCCTGCACCATCAACTTCCCAGTACGCATGCGTCAAACACTCCCAGCCAATGCTGAATGCAAAGAGCAATGCCCGAGATATCTGACGAATTTATTATTTTTTTTGTTTTATAAAGAGGGAAAAAAAAATTGTAATAGAAACTGTTGCCCTTGGACTTGAAAAAGTGAAGCAGGTGCTTCAAAAATATGGCATAAATACATTAATAAATTATCCAGCTTCACTTCACATTACAAATTTGTCTGTCTGCAGCTACCACTAGGGGGAGCTCAGGAAATTCAACATTGAAACCTAAAAATATAGATGCTGTGTGGGGCGATTCCTTTACGGTCATTTGTGCAGGCATAGCCTACAAAGATAGCCAAAAAAGCTCTCCAGCCTAAAGACTTGTACTGTATATCAACCTGGGTTCCTAGGAGTATATGACCTGGTTGCAAGTTCACCAGCTGTCCTTCCTTGGACCACTTTTGGTAGGTAGTAATCACAACATACCAAGAACATCCCACAAGACCTGACGTTCTGAAGATGCTCTGATTAAGTCGGCCCTTGCCAAACTTCCTCAGATCCTTATACTTGCCCATTTTTCCTGCTTCCAATACTTTGGCATTGCCACAAGATAGGCAACGTTATTTACTTCACCTGTTTTAATGTTATGGCTGATGGGTGTAAGCAAACTGGTTCTTCCTGATAATATTCAATGAAAAGGTTACGATGCATCCCTCTCCACTGAAGCCTACAGGAGTTATAAAAAGACCTGAGCAAGTGGCCACCTCTTCAAAGAACTCTATGGGGAAAGGTTCTCAGGGTCTCAGAGGTGGCACCTTTCAGGCATCTATGGCACATCCTGTAAACCCATTACAAATGTTTAAGCTGGGAATACCCTTCGTAATGAGACAATGTCTTTACTTTCTATTCCCTTATTTTAGTGAGAACTGAGAGCGATGCAAAATTCACTTTGGTGACAACATATTTCTCAAGAACTTGTGTCCTCCCTAAAAAAGATGAGAATTCCCCTTTTTTCTGACTCTAGTCCAGAGCCGCACATGTCTGAGAGCATCTGTCATCCCTGGAAACATAACCAAGGTTTTACTTTTCCATTAAGTCAGGAGTAGTCAGGATTACCTTTCCAGGGGGTATCATGTTTCCAAGATTATTACTTAGTCTTAACCTAGCAACCTTGATGAGGTACGATATTTTGAGGGTGCCAATTTTTTCGGTAACACATAAGGAATGCATTTCTCCATTAGAGGGGATAGCCCATCTCACACTTTGGTGGCATATCGCTAGGATATGCCACTAATGTCCGATAGGTGCGGGTCCATACCTCTGGGAATATGCTCCCATCTCCAGAACAGGGCCCTGAAAGTAAAGGAAAGCACACCGCGCATGGGCAGAATCCTCTCCATTCACTTCTATGAGAGTTCCCAAAAGAGACGACCGAGGACGCTCGGGAGTCCCGTAGAAGTGAATGGAGAGCGCAACGCACAAGAGCCAAAACACGGCTAATTTACTGCACTCCCATAGAAGTGAATGGAGAGTGGCTGCACCTGTGCAGTGCCCCCTTGTTTGCTTTCGGGACCCATACGGAGGGTGGGATAGGTGGCTGCACCTATCAGACATTGGCGGTATATCCTAGTGACATGCCACCAAAGTGCAAGATGGTCCATCTCCTTTAAGTTGACCTCTCTGCCATCATTCAGACATAAGGTACGTGATTTAAAGAGGTGGGGGGGGGGGGGGGCAGAGTTAGAAAAACAAAACTGTCTTCAGAAAACAGAGCTACAACTTTTACAGGTAGTGTGTGGTATTTCAGCTCAGGCTTATTCAGGTCAGTGGAGTTGGACTGCAATACCAGGCACAACCCATGTGTGGAGCTGTTTCTGAAAGAAAGGAGCCATGTTTTGGTGATCCTGTACAACCCCTATGCATGAAAAGTATTAAAAGACCAACCAACTGTCTACCATGACACCAAGTACCTGGGGGCCCACTTTTCGAGGTTTGTAAAATCCCTTAAAAGCATATTTCTAATATGGGGGAAACAATGCTTTAAACCAAGATAACTGGTCAGTGTAATTTTATTTCACCAAATCTAAAGGGGTTTTCTGAGATATCTTCACTGATAACCCATACTCTGGTGGGGGTCCAACACCTGGGACCTCCGCCAATCAGCTGTTTGAGAAGGCACCGGCGCCCGCAGTAGCGGTGTGGCCTTTTCTCAGCTTTCCCTAGGCCATGTGACGTCATGTTCATCGGTCACATGGCCTAGGAGCAGCTCCGTCCCATAGACGTGAATGGGGCTGAGCTGCGAAACGAAGTACAGCCGCTATACAATGTACGGCGCTGTGCTTGGTGAGAAGGGAGAAGACTGCAACGCTACTGCGAGCACCAGGTGCCTTCTCAAACAGCTGATCGGCGGGGGTCCCGGGTGTCGGACCACCACCGATCAGATACTGATGACCTATCCAGAGAAAAGTTAGACAGTTGATTGAACAGTACAGCGTGTACACATCTCAACCCAACTTTCCATTATCTCATATGCATGACATACGGATATTCCATTTCAGAAATTAGCAACAGTCATCCCATAAGTGTTCAAAGATCACCATTAGGGCTCATGCACACGACCGTATGTATTTTGTGGTCCGCAAAAAAACACGGATCCGCAAAAAAAATACGGATGACGTCCGTGTGGATTCCGCATTTTGCGGAACGGAACAGCTGGCCCCTAATAGAACAGTCCTATCCTTGTCCGTAATGCGGACAATAATAGGACATGTTCTATCCCTTTGCGGAACGGACTTACGGAAACGGAATGCACACGGAGTAACTTCCGTTTTTATTGCGGACCCATTGAAATGAACCGTTTCGCATACGGTTCGCAAGAAAAAAAAATAATGGACACAGACAGAAAATATGTTTGTGTGCATGAGCCCTTAGGGCTCACGCACATACACTTATTTTTTTCCTGCTTATGTTCCGTTTTTTTACAGGTCCGTATACGGAACCATTCATTTCAATGGGGCTTGAAAAAAACTGAAATGACTCCGTGTGCCGTATGTCCGCATGTCTGTTTTGCAAAAAAAATAAAAATAGAACATGTCCTATTCTGGTCTGTTTTGCGGACAAGGACAGGCATTTTTACAGCATTTTTCCGCAAAATATAACTTGGACAACCCCTTTAAGAGCTTGTCTGAGGGTCCATTTCAAACAGCTGAGAGCCCTGACAGCCGAACCCCCACCGATCTGATATTGATGACCTATCCTGAGGATAGGTCATCAATATTGTTGTACTCTCTGAAAACCCCTTTAAGAAAGACTGAAAACCAATAACGTGCTGTCACACAATTAATAGGCAACACCACCCAAATGTCAAAGACCTTTACAGATCCAATACACAGTACATCCCCTTTCTGGCCTTGTCTAGCTATGTTACCAGTCAAGAACATATGAAGATATATCGAGGTTGTTTAGATGTAAGTGCAGAAATCCCCTTAATTATGTAACTGGAGCTGGTGACACAAAGCAATCCTCTGGAAAGTAGGAAAGTACCCCTGAAGTGCAGGTCCTGGCTGGTGACCTCAATCTGTGCAATGCATGGTTAGATGTGATGGGTTGTCATGAAACGTGCCATGGAAACGCCAAAGTTCAAGGTGACCAACATCATATAGGATTTAGGAGCAATTATTCTGCGTCCATTTTACAACAGTATCAGAGGAAGAAATACAAAAATAGCGGAAACAATTCCTTTCCAAATCCAGACAGCCCAACAGAACTCTTGGTGACCACCATAGGGGTTGTTCTCCTTCGATAATCCCACCAAAAATAAGTTGAATACAGGTTGTCACTCTGCTGGAACCACCAGCGATTAGTTGTAATCTCCAGCTGTTTAATTCCCCTGCAGCGCCACCACAGGGGAAATAAAGCATGACAGTGTCCACTAAACGGGCAGTCCATGTAATGGGAAACATGCTGGGTCCTCCAGAGAAAGAGAAGTTCTCTGTGGTCACCGTTTAAGTTCAAACCAGGTTCTGTGACTAATGGCTGTATCTTTTATTTTGTCCTTATTATTTCTGACTATAGATATTTCACGCCAACGCTTCCTTTCCATTCATCCAGGCTCTGAATAGCATCTAATTCTGGTAATGGAGGTCCAGAGACTATCATAGGAGTTAGGTTGGCTAATATGAGATGTCTGGTATCAGAGCCAGGCCAGCCATAATCAACACAGGTTCTCAACCACTGAATGCAAATGTTTTCAGTCACTGACAGCAAGCAGATATTTTTTAAAACTGTGAGGAATTATTACTCTATTGCCTATGGGTCCAAATAAGCTTGGGGCCTGCACTGACTAGAACTATATATTAAAGGGATTGTCCAGGTGACCACTGACCTAGGAAGAGGCTGCGGCGCTCAACGAAGCTCTCCTCAAACAGCTGTTCGGCGGTGGTGCCAGGAGTCAGACCCTTGCCGTTGTGATATTGATGACCTATCCTAGGCCATCAATATCAAAATACTGGAAAACCCTTTTATATAAGTACTGCCATACAATATATCAGCAGTAGAGATGAGCGAACTTGTGTTTCAAGTTTGGCGTACAAGGTTCGGGTTATCTAAGAATTTCGTTATGGATTCCGCTACCACAGACCATAATTTATGGTCCGTGGTAGCGGAATCCAAAACTGAATTCTTAGATAATCTGAACCCGAGCCTTGCACGCCGAACTTGAAACACAAGTTCGCTCATCCCTAATCAGCAGTAATAAGTCAGAGCAACTGTTCTTGTATTTTTTCTTGATAACATTTTGCTAGTTGTACAACTGGTTTTCTCAATGAAAATGATGTGTACAAGGAATCTCCGGCATTAAATACTCCAGTCACCACGAGTCTCCAGTATTTAATGCTGAAGATTCCTTGAAGCAAAACGTCTTCAAGTCAAAATACAAGTCCAGTTGCTCTGACTTATTACTGCTGATAAACCATGACCTGGAGGAATGAGGACATACATGAGGCTGTCGGGTATGATGAGGAACATTACATTTGGGCCACCAACTCGACAGCAATGTCGAGGGATTCTTTAATTGGTCACTGTAATTTCACAGAAACGTGTCGGCACCTGCGATTGGGTTTCCAGCTAGAAAGAAGGGTCCATGGTGGTCTGCTAGAGACTACACCCCGTTGGCTCTCCTATGGTCTATGGCCCATAATGCTTGACAAGGGTAGCTGACAAGAGAGCCAAGGGGGCATAGAAGCCAGCAGAGCATTGTGAGGGTCTCAGCCCACGGTTTCCCATCATCACAACTTTCACACCGCATTTTGCGTCCGCCCGAGCTATACCTCTGGAGGGTTCCTTCCCTTACTTATGGTGGAGATCACTGCATAGACATACAGTGTGAAAGTGGCCTAGGACTGCGCTGTAACGGACAGTGCCCACCATATACATGATGTAAATGTCATTTCTGTCCAGGTTGCGATCATTTCTGGCTCAGAAGCACTTCTCTGTCCTCTGTGGGTAACTCCCAGCTAATTTGGGAAAGGCACACGATTGCTTTCTCAACAGGTTGTTATGTTTGGGTTCTTACAGTATCACATAGCTGAAGCTGTTCATCATGGCCGTCCCTGACGTGTCATCTGTCAGTCCTCACCAGGTCTCATATAGCCAGCGTTCTGTTCCCCCTCAGACACACTGATTTGGCCGGGTCGGGTTTTGTAAGTTTATAAATCATATTTAATGTCTAACCAAAGAAGGAAACCGGTTCTTAGAATCACCGACTGGACGGCTCGGAGGGCACGGTAATGATGTCCAGCTTTAGGCAACCCTGTCCACTAAGTTAGGACCCCAAAACCTCAGCCGATCATAGACATAGGATAGGGGGATAAGTATCCGGTTGGTGGTCTGACTGCTGGAACACAATGTGATCATGAGAAGTCAGGTCCTGAGTTCACCCAAAAGAATGGAGTGTTGGTCAATCATGCCGGAGATAGCGGAGTACAACCGTTTCCCTCAGTCTCGTGCAAACGACGTTACAACATGCGCTCCATTCATTCAGGTCACCCAGGACCCCCTTCTCATGACCAGTTTGGGTTCCAACAGTCAGACCCCAATTGATCAGATACTTGTCCCTTATCGAGTGGATAAGACTGTATCTTGGAATAACCCCTTTAACTATAATACCGTTATATGATACAGTACTACCGTTACATAATACCGCAGGGCCTAGTCTGTGGTCATCAGATTTCTACCGTCTTCTATAGCCAAAGCTTGGGCTGAACACACTGCACCTCTCAAGATCTCATGCTATCCGCTGAGCACACCCTAATCGAGTATATGGAAGCCAGTGCCTCATATTCAACTGAATTACTTCATAGTACTGCCAGATACCCACTAGAGACGTATACATGTACTCCAGGCTGAGTACCTAGGGTCTAAATCAAACAATAGCTTGCAGGTCATGTCAGCACACATATATACTAATGCGTATACATACTACCATAGAGACCATAGAGGTACTCACCTAGTGTTGGGGAATGGGTTTGCGAAAGACCATTAGAACCTAAAATAGAAGGAGAAGAACTGCAGTGAGTATTGATTGGAACCAGTGCGACTAAGGCTAGGTTCACATAGGAATGGAAAAGAATTTCCAAATTCGGTATAAGCTGGAGCACCACTGGCGGCCGACTGATCCCATTCACTGTAACAGGTTCTGTCAGATTTCCGGCACGAATATCGCCATTCTACCAGACGACTTCCCTGCTCTGTTATTAGGTCAATGGATCCTAAAATTACGGACAGTTTTATCGCATCAGAAAATTCACCATGGAAGCCACGTCCATGTCAATGGGGTTTGCAGAAATCCACTACGACCCCTTTCAGATAAATGATTCCGATTTTTAGCAGCAGAAATTTCAGCAAGAAATCTGCAGCATGTGAATATCCCCTAAAGGGGTTTTCCCTACAATACTGATGACCTATCCCCAGGCTAGGTCTGACTCCCGTCACCACTGCCGATTTGCTGTATGAAGCAGCATCATCCTAGACCAGCGGCGTCACGCGTCCTAGGAGTAACTCAGCGCCATTCAAGTGAATGGGCCTGACTTGCAATACCTAGCACAACCAATATACAACGTACGGCGCTGTGCTTGGTATACAGCAGCACAGCGGCCTCTCCAAACAGCTAATCGGTAGGGGTTCCAGGTGTTGGACCACCACTGATCTGATATTGATGACAGGTCCTCAATAATGTACTCTCAGAAAACCACTTTAAATCCCCCCCCCCCCCTCCCCAGCACTGTGTATCTTCATGGGAGCGTTCCCCGCACTGTGAATACAGACGAATTCAATCAGCCCCAGACGCTGTCGTTTGCTGGAACGCTGCCTGCCTACCAGGAAGAATCAATATGGAGAGCGGTGCGTCCGCCTGTACAGCTGACTAATACAAGTGGTATGCAGAGCCTCCCCGACTCTGCTCTGAGGAGCCGTATGGGGGTCTCTCAAGAGCCGCCCTCTAATGCAAGGATACGTTCTCGTTAGGGATTTTTTCTTTTTGCGGGGCGAGTTTTACTTTTTGAAGGACACATGTAATGTTTGAGCCCTTCATTGGACTTAATGTAAAGTCAAGAAAGATCTGCTGCAAGGAAACAGCTGCTTCTCGGGTGACACCTAAAGTGAATCTTGGTCGTGACCACAAAGACACAATTTCAACTGACATTTAGGCCTCCTGCACCCGAACGTGTGCGCCCCGTGGTCGTGCTGCGGCCAGCAATGCATGAACACTGTCCGTGGGGCAGCCGCAGTGGATCGTGGACCCATTCCCTTTAATGGGTCCGCGATACGGCTGTTCTGCAAAAAGATACGACATGTTCTATCTTTTTGCGGAAACGGAAGTACGGGACGAAACCCTGCGGAAGCACTCCGTACTGCTCCCGCAGGGTTCCGTTCCGTGCTTCCGTTCCGCACTATTCCGCAACTCCGGATTTGAAGTGAATGGGTCTGCACACGGAACGGTGCCCGTGTATTGCGGATCCGCAAATGCGGTGCGCAATATGGCAACGGGAAGCACATGTTCGTGTGCAGGAGGCCTTACAGGGAGAATCCTTCAATCTATCAACTGCAAGAAGGAACGGCAGCAAAGTGGCAACGAATGAAGAGAGATGGGACGTAGACACACAGGTTCTACCATTATATATCAGACAATGGCTCAGAGGACAATCCCAGAGTACTAGAAAAATGCTTGGGGTGGGGCGCGCTATTTTATTTTGTCTGAAGTATCTTTAAACTGTTAAAAATATTAATAATTAAATAAATATCAATAGATAATAAATAAATGAATAAAATAATGAAAAATGTGTCTGATGCATCTTTACACTGTTAGAAGTGTTAATAAATAAATATCAAGAAATAATTCAATTAATTAAATATGAATAAAACTTGTCTTTTTTTTTTTTTACAAACTAGAAATGTGCAGCTTACAAACAGTGGGGACCTGATAACGGATCAATGACGCTGCAGAACATCCATCACTGAAGGCTGTGAACACCATCGGCGGCGGATTTTTATTTTTTTTATAAATGCATTTTTTCTCATTATGGGCTAAAAATCATGTTTTCAATTGGTCTTTATTTGTACACACTCTGCAGCTAGGCTGAAACGTTAACCCTGTAGGAGAAAAACTGTAGCCGAAAATGTGTAATACATTTTTGGAGCCCAAAAATGCCACAAGCAGCCCTGTATTTAGGGGAACGAGCCGCAGCGAGTTCTGCGCAGCTTACAGGACCCTTCCCCGCTCCTAAACAGAAGCATCCTGACGATCAGTACAGATCGGGGTGTTAATATTTATGCAATGCCATTACGATTCAGTAGAGTGTATAGTGTTCCTATCGGCTTCGACAGAAGTTGCTAGATTTTGTCTGGGCCCAGCTGGAGTGCCGGAGGTTGCCTACACCCGCTCCAGACGCAGAGGATGTCCCCTCGTCACAGTCCTGGGGATAAATAGATGATGGGAGATATCTCTGTACTGACCCCTCATATATTTATACATAATTATTAGATCTCCTCTCAGTCATATTTTTTCTAAACTGAATAACCTTAATTTTGATCATCTTTCTAGGACCTGGAGTCCACCCATATCAGGCAGTGGCCATTTCCCCAGGGACGTTGCTAGGGTCTCAAAAGATCCAGGGGCCAAAGCCCCAATGAATATTGCCCAATTCTCAAAGTCAACCAATCGCCCCCCTCCCCCTGCAAACACTAGCACTGAAGACATTTTACTGTACTTGCTATACCTGTCACATACAGTGCCTCCCAGGTGACGTCTCCTCTGATGTAGATCTCCTCTGTCATCATCTTCTCCATTCGGTCCGGACAACTTCTCTCAGCCGCGCTTCGTCTCTGCAGAGTGTGACACGTGGACATCTTAGTGTCCTCACTTTTCTCTACCCCCAAATACTATCCTGAAGAAAAGTGCCCCCCCTCATAGTAATAGTGCTCCTCATAGTCCCACCAATAGTAATTCCCTTCTAGAATGCTCTCATTAGTAATACTGCCCCCTACAGCGATAACGCTCCCCAAGAGCGCCTCCATTAGTAGAAGAGCCCTCCAGTATTAATAATGTCCTTACAGAGCCCCTAGTAGAAATAAGGCCCCCTATTGTTATCCCAGTGGTAATAAAGCTCTCTACAGACCCCTCAGTAGTAATACCCCCCCCCCCCCCCCTAATGCTCTTATTAGAAATCTATAAGTCCCTCCTATAGAGCCCCTAGTAGTAATAAGATCGCCTAATGTCCCCTGGATTTAAAATGTCCCCACAGTGCCCCCAGTATTTATAACACCCCCAACTGTTATAATGCTCACCCGGAAGTGCCCCAGTATTTATATTGCCCCCTACTGTTATAATGCCCACACAGTGCCCCACACAGTAATTATATTGCCCCCTACTGTTATAATGCTCGCCTTGAAGCCCCCCCCCCCAGTATTTATAATGCCCCCTGCAGTGCCCCATGTAGTTATATTGCCCCCTACTGTTATAATGCCCACACAGTGCCCCCCCAGTATTTATATTGCCCCTACTGTTATAATGCCCACACAGTGCCCCCCCAGTATTTATATTGCCCCCTCCTGTTATAATGCCCACACAGTGCCCCCAGTATTTATATTGCCCCCCTACTGTTATAATGCCCGCCTTGAAGCGCCCCCAGTATTTATAATGCCCCCTGCAGGTTATATTCCTCTGTTTACTGTCCTCATAAATTATAATTCCTCAACCCCTCCACCATACAGTCCCATGTAAATAATATTATTTCCCTCCTCTGCCATAGAGTCCCATGTAAATACCATCACACCATCTCTCCAGCCCCCTCCAATATACAGTCCCATGTAAATAACATCACCCCTCAATATTCAGTCCCGTGTAAATAAAATCACTCCACCCCACAGTCCCTCCTAAATAACTTCAGTCCTAACATACAGTCCCAGTTAAATAACTACAACTCCCAGCATTGTTCTGCCGCACCCTTCACTTACCTCTCCTCAGGTAGCAGACCTCACCTTCTTCCCAGGACTTCTCTTCACTGCCGTCCTCTCCTGCACTGGTCACATGATGGTGACATCATCGCAGGTCCTTTTCAGCTACTGCATTTAGAACTGATCACAGGCCCCGAATGTTTTAACCTAGCAACGCCCCTGCATTTCCCTCTGAGATACTGGAGATCACAGCCGCCCCAGCATCGGCTGGGACTAGGCTGCCGACCAATGACTGGGCGGTGGCCTCTGAATACTGCCACATGGGGTCGGAGGAGCGGAAAGGCACAACATCTGTCACGTGTCATATTTTGCAGACAAGTTTTATGACCCCCCCCCCCCCCATAGGGACACACTAATGTAATGTCACAAGCGCTGCATGCTGCGGCGAACACGTCTGCGAGCCTAGGGGGACACAGAGAAGAGAGGCGTGCAAAAGAGGTTCTGCAGCAGTCATGACCACAGTGAGGCAGCCATTAAAGGTTTATTCTGCTTTCACAAAGTAAATGTCATTGTCTAATGAAACCTTGTACAACTTTGCATTATATTTTCTGCATCCATTTCTCACAGTTTACAAGATCTCTGCTTGCTGTCATTCAATAGGAACTTTTATTGCTTACTTCCGGGGGAGGGCTTCCTAATCTGTCCTGGTGGTCTGATGGACACACAACTGCACAGATCATTAGGCTCCATCATATGGCGGCTTCTGGCGCAAATTCGCACCGCTGCAGTTCATAGGAGCGTGGTTTATAGCGGTGTCCGCTACTGCAGACCATGGCAGGTGTCTGCTCACAGTCTGCGCCATTTAATGGGGCTAAACCGTGATCAGATCCGCGGCGCTTAAATAAAAATAAAATAAAAACTGCGGTAAAAACCTGCTGCGGAATCTGCTGTGTGAATGGGGCCCTTACTGTACTGCAAGGAACCACGCAGCAGTGTCACCATCACATGATGTCACTGAAGTAAACAATGAAGGTTCTTACTCAATGACAGCAAGTAGAGATCTTAACAACACAGAGTAATTGAAACAGGAAGTATATTGGAAAACTGCATCACTTTTAGTTTTTTTTCTTGCAGAAACTAGAAAAACCTGTTTGAATCTCACTGTCACTTGACTGTCGCACTCAAAAAAAAGAAGAAAAAAAAATGCCATCACACTGACATTAGGAGTCATGTGACCACCTCGGGTCATTGAAAGACACGTCATCTAGTAGTCTGACGGGTGATGACGTCATCACGCCTGCAGAAGGCACCGTCCAGTGCATGGCAGGGTATGCTGAGACTTGTAGTTCCTCTTTTGCACTACAATGCCCGCGTATTGACTGTACTCCCCGTATAACACACATGACTGCACGGCACGCACACATACATACCGCACACACCTACCTACCTGTCCTGCCCTGATCCCTCATGCTGCCGGATACGTGCGGTCACGGGCTGAGCCCTCACTGCTCCGCGGATCTCACTTCGCTGGATTTCTTCCTCTCCGAAGCCTGGAATTCCCCCGTTCTGTAGGCTACGCGCTGATTGGTGGAGGATCCCGGTGTCGTCATTGAAAGGGGCGGGGGAGGCGTGGCCAGGAAATCCCCCGCTGAATGCCGAAGAGCACGTGACTTCCCGTATTTGGCACCACGTGGGATAAGGCTGGCTGTGTGTACGGCGCGGAGTACACGGCTGGCGGCGCCCATGTCTCCTGTACCGGACGGTAGATGGAAGCCTCGCCTGGCATTCCAGCTACCACAAGGGTTGTCCCCCAGGGGTCCTCAAGCAAAGCTGCCCAGAGATATGGGACATGTATATGTAGGGGGCGTCCCGTGGCTGTTAATGCAAATAGCGTGAGCCCTGGTGAGGGTGGCCTCACACTAGCGATAGGGATTCCCTTATAACGGAATCCATAAGACGGAAGGACGGATCCGTTCTGCCCATAGACTTGTATTATGACGTAATACAAAACGGAAACCTTCAAAAGGCATTCCGTTTGCTCTCCGTCCTCATAGAAGTCTATGGGAATCCAAACGGATCCGTCTGGGCTTATCCTGTCGGCAGGACTTTGTTTTCCGGTCTTGCGTAATTACGGGACCCAGACAGATCCGTTTTGATTCCCATAGACTTCTATAACGGAATCCCTAACGCCAGTGTGAACCCACCCTATGAAGAAAATACTTTGATAAAAGTGCTTCCGGGGCTGCAGCCAATTACTGGCCTCAGTGGTGAACAGCCGAGACCACCGATTGGCAGGAGCCGCTTATACAGCTGGATCAGAGGGGGCTGGAAAAGTGAGGGGTAATTTATCTGGGGCGACAATTTACATTAGGGCTTATTCAGATGACTGACGCATTTTGCGGTCTGCAGTACACGCATGCTGCCCTTGTGCGGCCGATTCTTGGCCGCAAAACAGATAAGAATAGGACAGGCTCTATATTTTTTTCCGGGCCACGTAACGGAACAACGGTTGCAGACAGTGCACAACTTTTGTGCCCCATTGAAATGAATAGGTCTGCACCCATTCTTCCATTCGAGTCCTTAGCTCTCTCCCCGCCCGCCCCCCCCCCCCCCCCCCCAAAAAAAAAAGACAACCCCTTTAAGGGTACTTTCACAATCCAGACACAAACTGATGGCATTTGTCACTGGATGTGGATCCGTCTGACAAATGCATTGAAATACCGAATGTCGTCGTGTAGACCTAGCCTTAAAGAGTCACTGAGTTTTGGGGAAACCTTTGATGGGTGGGGGTCTAATTGCTAGAACAAGGAGATAAGTGCTGACATAGCGCACCCTTCGCACGGCCAGAGATGGAATTTATACGTCTCCTGCAATGAGAGAGCGCGCACTTCTCTATCGATCGGTGAGGGTCTCAGCACTCAGACCCCCACCCATAAACAGTTTTGATGTGTCTCGACCGTATCTGAGAAGTTTTACCAAAACCCAGTGAACCCTTTAAATCCACAGCATGTCTATTTAGCGCACGGCTATGACCGGTTCAGGAAACACAGTCCATGTGTCTGCCATATCTCCCAGGCCGACCACGACTCGCTTGAACGGACTGTGTTCCCCTAAACTTTTTGCAAAGGGTGAAATCTGTGGCAAATTCCAGATATATTTGCCAGATATAGGTTTATGCTAGCGGTTTCCTCTGCAGTTTTTTGCGGTAAACATGCCACCGCCAGATGTTAGCGGACTGTCTATAGCAGGCATCCTCAAACTGTGGCCCTCCAGCTGTTGTAAAACTACAACTCCCACAATGCCCTGCTGTAGGCTGATACCTGTAGGCTGTCTGGGCATGCTGGGAGTTGTAGTTTTGCAACAGCTGGAGGGCCGCAGTTTGAGATGCCTGGTCTATAGGAAATGCAGACCACACACTTTGCTACTAGTGTTTTTGTTTGTTAGGGTTTTTTTTTTTTTTTTTTTTTACTCATTCTAGCTTTTTAAAAAATAAAATAAAATACAGGATGCTTGGCGTTTTGACATCTTCTGGATAGGGGAAAAACACCATAAAGAAGACACTAATGGTAAGAGCATACTGGGGGACATTTATTAAAAAACGGTCCTTTGATAGCCCCTGCGCCACCAGAAGATGTGCTGCATTTCTGATGAAGCGCGGGAACATCCTCCAGCAGTCCGTGCATCTAGAATGAAATCTTCTCTAGCCCTGACCTGGTGCCAGTAAACTGGTGTAAATGATGGTACACGTGCCAGTGCCATCCACACCACCCTTTCCAGAAAGTGGGGAGGACAGTGTAGAAACGCGACTTGTGCCCAATTCTAGGCGGTGTTTTTTTTGTTTTGTTTTTACACCAGTTCCTGCTAAACAGGATCATAACAAATGCCTCCGCGTGTGTGTGTTTTTTGAGCACCTGCATTGTTTACACAAAAAAAAAAAAAACATGTTCCTATCGAAAGAAGCCAGACAAAATCTGGGTGTCCAGGAGCACTGAGTTCTTTACAAAACGTATTGGTGCCAGGATTTAGACCCCCGCCGATCGGATATTGATGACACAAACAGAAAGAAATTCAGATTTTATTCTGCAAGTGGTACAACGCGTTTCGGGGGCTGTAGTCCCCTTCATCAGGTACACTATGCTATGACTTGCAAGTAATTTGTACCTGATGAAGGGGACTACAGCCCCTGAAACGTGTTGTACCACTTGCTGAATAAAAGCTCTGAATTTGATTCAAACTATCGGACGGTTTCTCGCGCCTGTGGGATACTTTCTCAGTTTATCGACTTATCTTCTGAGGGACCCCGGGCATCCCTGGCAGCACACCATCCGTCTAAAAAGGGGGATCGAAGTAACCCCTGATGCGCTTTCCCTGGAGTTGTGCCTACGTATAGCACAACCACACAAGATGAGCCTCCTCATTTGAGACATTTTTAATCTGCACGTACACCATTACCCTATGGTGCGCCGTTCTGCGTTTTCTTAGCATGAACACTGCCGGCTTCACAGTTTGAGAAGCAGAAAGGGGGACATTTATTAAGACCAGCGATTGATGTGCCAGTCCGAATCTCTGTGTGCTGCCTGGCGCAGGCTTCAGCACAAGCTGGCGCAGGCCGTTTACCTTGCTGGCGTAGATTTTCCGTGCCATAAACTGACATGGAGAATGATGATTTAAACGGGACGGGCAGTTCCCCACCCATCCCACGCCCCCTCCCCTCCTTTTTCCATCACTTCACAAACATGAAGCGAGCGGGGTAAACTCACAGATTTTTGAGTTAAAAACCTTTGTGACAATCTGTGAACTAAATACGCCAAAAAAATGGTGTATAACACAGAATTACATGACATAAAATCAGCATAAAAAGGCACAACAAACCACCATAAATAGTGCGGATTAATGTGCGTTTTTGTGTAAATTTCCTGTGGATATTCTGAACACAAAACTCTGCCACCCTTCTCGCAACATGCAATGTTAGTGTGTACGTTTGCTCTATATATATATATATATATATATATATATATGCTATGGTATAGGCATACAGCAGCACGTTGCCCATTGGATTCCATGCTTTATTTCTTGTCATTTTTTTAGGAAGTAGCGTTTTAGTAACACATTTTCCTTTTTATTTTATTTTCTACTTATAAAGAAGTCAGAGAAAATGACAAGGAAAAAACATGGCGCCCAGAGTCTGCTGCATTTGGAAAAATAAAAAGACTCACTAAGGGACCAGACTGCTAGGAAACGGACTTAGGCTACTTTCACACTTGCGTTCGGAGCGGATCCGTCTGGTGTCTGCACAGACGGATCCGCTCCTATAATGCAAACAATGGTATCCGTTCAGACGGACCCGTCTGCATTATATTTTACTAAAAAAGTCTAAGTACAGTTTGTATTCAGACGGATCCGTCCAGACTTTACATTGAAAGTCAATGGGGGGCGGATCTGTTTAAAAAATGCACCATATTGTGTCACCTTCGAACGGATTCGCCCCCATTGACTTCCATTGTAACTCTGGACGGATCCGTTTGCCTCCGCACGGCCAGGCGGACACCCGAACGCTGCAAGCAGCGTTCGGGTGTCCGCCTGCTGAGCGGAGGACAGACTGATGCATTCTGAGCGGATCCACTCAGAATGCATTAGGGCTGGACGGATCCATTCGGGGCCGCTTGTGAGAGCCTTCAAACGGAACTCGCAAGCGGAGCCCCGAACGCAAATGTGAAAGTAGCCTTAAAACACTACTACATAAAACCCATTGGGCCTAATTTATCATAAATACATACCAGGGGCGAGAGCAGTGCCCGTCACATTTATCATCTTTTTACGCCTTTTTAGCATTAAAAAAGAAACAACAAATTCTTTGCCGGATATCAGTAAAGGCGCACGGACTGCTGGATGCCGCACCTAATTGTGGCCGGTTATCAGAAATCGGCCCCAAGGTTTGTAAGGAGTTTTATCACTTTCTATTGGCTAATGTGACGTCTGACCATCTGAGTTTTGGTCCAAAGAAACCCAACAGGAAACATAAAATTTTAAAAAAATAAAATAAAATGCAGCTACACCCTCAGGCTACATTCACATAACTGCTATACAAAAAAAAGTCTGCTAAAATGGAAAAAGGTTTTTTATATATTTTTTTTTCACTGATGCCTTTCTGAGAAACTGACATTCCCCCTCAATTGTATGGGGGCTGTTGGTCCGTAAAAACAAGCAAAATAGAAGATGTTCTATTTTTTTACATCCACTATTCACTGGCTGTTAAATAAAACTGCTGTGTGATAGCCCCATAGACTGCCATTGTGAAAGTAGTCCTTAGGCCTCCGTACGGGTGCAACGTGTGAAGCAAACACATAGCGCCCGCACTGAATCCTGACCCATTCATTTCAATGGGTCTGTGCACACGAGCTTGGTTTTTCACGCATCATTTCTGCGTTCAGAAAAAATCATAACGTGTTCTATATTCTGCATTTTTCACACAACTCTGGCTCCATAGAAGTGAATGGGGCTTTACTGACAAACGGGAGGGATCCGGGTATGCATTTTTCACTGATAGGTTCAAATGCGACCAAGGACATGGAGTTTTTTTTATGTTCTCCCTGTGTTTGCGTGGGTTTCCTCTGGTTTCCTCCATCATGGTTTCAGACGAGCGAGTGTCACGCTTCGGACTCACAGTGCAGCACTCGTCCGAAACTTCCGGCACATATTGATTTTATGATGCTATGTAACCCTTACAGTTCTGGAATGTAATAAATAACACTGACATAATGCTGTCAGTGTTATCCAATACATTCCAGAACTGTCCTCTGGAAAGGTCATCAGTATCTGATTGGTGGGGGTCAGACGCCCCGGAACCCGTATTGATCAACTGTTTTGAGAATGCACCGGGGACTCCTGTGAGCGCCACAGCCTTTTCCATGCTTACTAAGAACAGCGCTGTACATTGCATGGAGGCTGGACTTGGTATTGCAGCTCAGCTCCATTCACTTCAATGGGACTGAGGTGCGCCTAGGCCTCATGAAAAACAAAAGTGTCGTCACTGGCAAAAAGACTGTGGCGCTACTGCGAGCGTTGGCACCTTCTCAAACAAGCTGATTGGCGGGGGTCCCAAGTTCTCAGGCCCCCCACCAATCAGAGGATAGGTCATCAATAATTAAGTCTTGGAAAAAACCCCTTTAAATCTGCGGTTAGAATCACTGACAGGAAGCAAATTTAAAAATGGGCACCAAACCTAGATTTCTGCACAGTGTATAGATGAGATTTATCAGGGGTTTTTCCTGTAGTTAGAATTTCTCCATTCAGTTCAATGGGAAATGGATTCTGCAGTGGAAAATGCTGCAGCTAAACCGCCATGAGTGCGGTTGACCCTAGAAACACTGCAGCATGTATGTTCCTATTTACATTTCTCCCGGTTAATTTTTTTTTGGGTTGGGTCCTTTTTTTTGGGGGGGGGGGGGGGCTGAGGAGGTTCCTTCTGAAAAAGCAGAGAAACAGGAACTTACAGGCTGCCGGAGTGGTAAGAAAAAAAAGTGCCACTTCCTCCCTTATACAAAGTTCACCGCTGATTTATACTGCACCTTATTTTAAGTAACCCTACAAAACAGCAGCACATATCATTTAAGATGTAGCCCAAAGATTAAAGGGGTAACCCGGTTTCATTAAATTGACCTATTCTCAATTTCAGATCTGTGGAGGTCTGGCCCCTGCCCCCCCCCCCCCCCCCATCAGCGGTTTCAAGGGGCCGCGGTGCTGACGTGAGTGCCGCGTCCTCGTCAGTCTTTACCTGCTCGCCCTCCAGTGTTGTGGCAGTGTACAGTAATTCCAGCCTCTCTCACTCAAGTGAATGGGACGAAAAGCTGTAATCACCCTGCCCCACTGCAATGTAGAGGACACAGCACTCATGTAAGCACCTCAGCTCCTTCAAACAGCTGATCGACGGGGGGGGGGGGTCAGACCCCTCCATAGATCTGAAATTAATGACCTAGAACTGGAACAGCCCTTTAAGTCAAGAACCCCGCATACATATACTATGACAAATAGCACATATACACAGTTGCCAAATATATTATTATGTGTTGGCTTCAAAGTTCACAAACCCCGTGTGACATCAAATCTGACATTTTCTCTACAAACATTTCACAAATGAATCAAACATGTCCAGGTTAAAAAAAAAAATTATAATAATACTAAAAACACAGCATATGATATGATAGAACCTGTGCGACGTCATGTTCATTGGAATCAGTTCTAAGGACATTTTTATTATTATTTCAGCTCGTCCGTTCCAGTTCATTTTAAATATTTAAGGGAATCCGATACCCCGATTTTGGACCCTTATCTACAGTAACACACGAGTAGTTCTGCAGATATGGAGTCCAGATCGCTATGTTTCACTTCCCTACCGCCCTCTGTTCCCTCACTGTCCATGTTTAAAGCTGCGCTGAAATATATTGACCGGACTGCTGTTCATGCGCACAGCAGTCCAGCACAGCGGGGGTAACGGGGAGCAGTAGGCAAATACAAAGATGGCAACCTGGACTCCGTATTTACAGTACTACTCATGTATTACAGCAATCACGGTGACGGATTCCCTTCAAGGGGTTGTTCCCTTTTTGAAGAGCGCATTTTTGTGGTTTTCCTTCACCTGATGGTACGTCCTGTTATTTGGAGGATTCTATTACTGTGAAAGGACTTCTGTGGCACAACGAGCTGGCACCGCAAATTTTTAAAAATTCAATTTGAAGTATAGCGTTAACTTTTAGGATATTAGCTATTCCTTCCAACCATCCCATACACACTTAGCTCACCTGGGCATGCATGTTCTCCATAGGGAGAGGGGCGCACCCCTTAACTCTAGAAAATGAAAGGCAGAAAACACTATGCCCATTCATTCCATAAGATATCTTTACAGAGGTCAGAGCTGGTTTTTCCTTACAGAGCTCCAAATCTCCTGCATAGATAGCTGCAAGAGCGAGCTTACTGCATACTTCGTGTTCTAGGTATAAACTGTATACAGTTAGCTCCCTCTAGTGGTGGCCGCAGGCAGACAGAACAATGTTTTAAAGGGGGACCCTTTCTACAGACCCTCCAGGGTGGCTGGACTCGTGGTGGTAGTTATACTTGCCTGATCCTCGCTGCTGGCTCCATGACTGCCTCGCTAGCTATGCAGGTCCCGAGTCTCCCCTCGTCAGCATCCTGTTTGATGTGGGTCACATGACTGCACCCATGTGTGACACCAGTCTTTGGCTGCAGCAGTCACGTGACCCGGGTCAAACAGGATGACGACTATGGGAGACGCTGAACCTGCAGAGTAGGCAGGAATGGAGCCAGAAACCAGCAGCGGGGATCATGTAAGTACGCGTACTAGTGCGGGTCTGTAGAAAAGGTCCTCAGGGGTGAACTACTCCTTTAATGTTTATGGAGGGAATTCGGACCTCTGGATCCAAAAGATAAATTAAATCCTTGATCAGAACAGAATTTCAAATCTAATCGAGGGGCGACGACACAGACAAGTACCGAAGCAATCGTGTTCTCTGCTATTGTGGATTACCAGGGTTATTACAGAGTCAACTAGTACTCTCAGTGTAATAGAGGCCTCAGATGATGGGAGTACCACCAGGTGAAAAATAGGCCAGCAGCGTTCACAAAGTTAACAACCCGCCAAAAAAAAAACACAATTGTGTCCAATTAAATCAGCTGTGTACCTCTGCATGTTACACCTCTACAGCAGTGCTGTCCAGAACCTAATACAAAAGAGATTACCGGTAAAACCTGAACACCGTGGAAAACCATATTTTACAACAGGAAAGATACATGGGCTTCCTCCATCTTTTTACAGCGTGAAAGTGGTCAGTAAAACAGGCAATGAAAGGATCGGAGAAGCCGTTCTATTGTCTAGTACAGGCATCCACAAACTGCATCCCTCCAGCTGTTGTAAAACTACAACTCCCACAATGCCCTGCTGTAGGCTGATACCTGTAGGCTGTTCGGGCATGCTGGGAGTTTTAGTTTTGCAACAGCTGGAGGGCCGCAGTTTGAGGATGCCTGCTCTAGTAGGACAAGGACCCACTTTGAACCTCCGGCACTCCAGCTGTTCCAAAACTACAACTCCCAGAATGCTCCTTTCACTGCTGTGGGAGTTAAAGGTATACCAGAGTACGATTGCACACTGGGAGTTGTAGTTTCACAGCAGCCGGCATGCCGAAGGTTGCTGATCCCTGCTTTAGGGTGAATTCACAAGTGACGTATCTTTGTTTCATAAAAATCTGTTGTGGCGACCTACACCCTGTATTCCTAAGGCTATGTTCACACAGCAAATTTTGACACCATCAAAATCTGCATCAGAAACCACCACGGTTTGTGCCTGGTTTTATTATTTTTTTTCTTTCTCCAATTTCAATGCTGCCGACTCCACTTAATGGAGCTAAACAGCCAACGGACACCGCGACAAAAAAAAGGACATGTCTAAAGATGAGCAAAGCGAGCTTCGGATGTTACATACGAAGTCGCTTTGTTCAAAACTTTAAATGTATGGGCTCCGATAAGCCAAAGTTAGTTATTTGCAAAGTGGCGCCAGACTTCGGGAATTAATTATTCAACAAAGTCACTTGCGAATAACTGACTTTGGCTCATGGGAGCCCGTACATTTTAATACTGTACAGAGACTGATCTCCATACAGTATTAATCTCTAGACCTGTCCTTTCTTGGCACGGTCACGGCTTTAAACTGTCGGCTGCACGAATGGCTGTGCGGCTTCCCACGGAAATAAGGCAGCTGCCGGCCTCCCTAGCATTGCGGATGACGTTAGGGAGGCTCGTCCCCATCGCAGCCCACAATTGGCTGCTCCCCCTGTCGCTGGATGTTTTGATCTGCGCAACTGGGAGATGCTGCAGCAGCCATGCGGAGGGATGCGGGTGCCGGCTAAGTCTAATGTACACGAGTGGCCCGGGCATTCGGGTGTCATAGGGGTTGGATAACCCCTTTAAATTTCCCCGCAGATTATTTTTTTTCCCGCTGCAGAGATACTTTTTCCGGCATTTTCCACATGTTGTGAATTCAGAGCGTGGAATTTCATCTTAAGACTTCAATGCCATGTGAAATTTTGCGCTAAAAGTGCACCACAAAATCCACCAGTGTAATTCCGCTTGTGTATTTTCACTAGTGCGGATTTTGTGGCGTATTTTTATGCCACGTGTGAGCCCGCCCTTACTGTCCGAGTACATTATGTGTCTTATGTATCAGTGCAAAGAGATCTGAATTTCTAATGGTGAAGAGCATTTCCCCTAAAAGAAGGAAATAAAAATACAAAAGCCCAAGAGCTGGAAATCCCTAGAAAGCAGGGGTAACAACCAATATGGCCGCTCAAACAAGGGTTAAATCTGGATAACTTGGTCATTCAGGGTTTTAGGAAAACGATATCTCTATCAATCACTGCAACATTTTCATTGCACGCGGTGGGACGTCTGGCGATCTTTTATTTTGGGGGAAATGCTCTTTAGGCTTGAGCTTTAACAGGACCTGAATGTAGTTAATATACCACATGGGGGCAGATAACAGGCCAGAGACGGACCCTGACCCCATAACCTGCAGATTTATAATCCACTATAGCTCCTTTGGTGTAAAACAAGCTTGAAACATCTTGGGCTACGCTGCCGCACAAACTGCAGTAGGATAGAGAGCGGCCATATTTATTAAACCCAATTTGAGCATGTTGATCCCATGGAGGAGTCATGACTGAGAGGCAGAGGAAAAGACACAGCACAATGGACTTCTAGAAGAGAGGAAGGAGCTCGAGTGGGAGAGACCGAGGGGCGAGAGAGAAAGTAAGAGAACAGACCGGACAGAAAGACGGACAGGATGACTGAAAGGGCGGGCAGAGAAAGACAAACTTCACCAGTCCCATATACATATTAACAGATTTGGGGGGGGGGGACGACGCCGTCTCAACAAAGGGGGACAGAGGGGATTTATATATAAAACAGCAGCTGATTTACCCCCCCTGTGGGGGTTTAACAGTTCATGTAGAATGGGAACAAGAAAAATAAAATAATCAGTCTTTCTTTTTGTCTTCTTCTGGTTTTGGTGGGGTTGTGTCCTCAGGGTCGGGGTAAGTGAGTGCTGGCTGATCCTGAACAGGGAGAGGAGCGGGAGTCTCCCCACTGGTTCCAAATTCATTCATCCGCTTGGGGTCCACTCTGTAAATCCAGCGCTGATACAAGTAGATGAAGAAGACCACATCTGGAAAGAAAAGGGGGACAACTGAAACTACACAGTATAAGGGGGTACGCCAACTGACATAGGCCTCACGGTCTACACCATGAAGTCTGACCACCAGCTACACATTTCATTCTAGTAATCCCAGTGATGGAGCCGAGCTAGTACGTCTGCCAGCAAACACAACTGGGATGTGATGGGGGATTAGCTCCTGAGTAGTGATGAGCGAACTTCTGTTTTAAGTTCGGCGTCTAAAGTTCAGCTTCCGGTTAGCGGAGAATCCCGATATGGTTCCCGACTTCCGTTGTGGTCCGTGGTAGCGGAATCAATAATCGGCCATTATTGATTCCGCTACCACGGACCACAACGGAAGTCGGAATCCATATCGGGAACCATATCGGGATTCTCCGCTAACCGGAAGCCGAACTTAAAACAGAAGTTCGCTCATCACTACTCCTGAGTTCTAAAAGGCTAGAGGACCCCAGGGTCAACCTGTTTGGGGGCAGAAGCCCTGCAAAGTGGTGGTCTTAGGGAGCAACCTTCGGCACGCCAGCTGTTGTGAAACTACAATTCCCAGCATGCTCCATTCATTTCTAGGAGCGTTCTGAGAAGAACAGAGGAAGTATGCATGCTGGGAGTTGTAGTTTCACAACAGCTGGAGCGCCAGAGGTTGCCTTCCCTGGCCAGATACCATTACACCAACGGAAACAGAAATCTGGAGATTAGGTCTGGACCAACTATTTGGGAATCACAATGTCCATGTGGCACTGAAACCAGGAAACATTCAATGCGAGTTGCCTGGATCTGCTAATCCAAGCGGATAATCTCTACCTGTGATCGGCTAGTGACCTTTGATTTAATATAATATTGCATTATGTGACACCACTCCCTTCCCCTTTGGTTCATTGCCCTGTGCCTGTTGTGTATTTTTTCCACTTTTAGGGTCCATTCACACGTCTGTATGCGTTTTACGGATCCGCAAAACACTGACACCTGCAATGTGTGTTCCGCATTTTGCAGACCGCACATCGCACGTCACGAAATGGTTAATTTTAGGCACCGTTCCCTTGTCAAGCCTATCTTTACGAGGTGCAGCAGAGAAATGAGTACATCTGGGCCAGTATCTGTAGTTTAAACCCAACAATTTCATTTCACCAGCCATTAATGGGGTTGTATAGCCTTTTATTCTCGTTAAGCTCGATCCCTGCCTGGAATACCAGTGGAAAAAAAAAATATATCCACGTATACTCACCTCCCCTCCCCCCCCCCCCCCCCGCTGCATCATCCTTTTCACAGGTCTTCCTGACCTGTCGATCAACTTACAAATGGAAGGGGTCACCCAGCAGCGATGTGCAGCATAGGGACATACCACCACTGAGGCCTGTCAATGACCTACTCCGTGTGGAAGTTCATGGAAGGTCACCAGGAGACCCATTAACCATTCGCTGGCAGGTCCATTTTCCCAATTAAACACTTAATAATAAAATACTCCTATATTTTCCACATTGTCAAAATGCAACTGGGACATGTGTAATGTTTTGTAAAAAAATAAATATAAAAAAAATATGCATCAAAATTTATGTTTGCGGCAAAAAGTCTGACTGGGGGGGGGGGGGGGGGGGGGGGGCCCAACCTCACCAAACGTGACAGTCAGAGGGCCCATAGACTAAAGGGATAAAAATCTCCCAATAATGTAAACCAACAAAGCTACATATATAATGAGCACCAATGCTCGTACATACAAGCCCCATGTAGTATAAAAGGTATGCCATGGGTAAAAATGTTAAACGCAATCCAATAACGAACTACCAGACCGCATGCTGAATGAATTCACTTTATTAACAAATAGAACAACATAGAATAATGCACACAAAGAAAATAGTGCAGGGAAAGGCGGCATCCACAGGGGAAATGGGTGTAAGTTACAATGCCCACATATAATGCCCATGTGTAAACAGTTTAAAGTGCAAGTGCAAAGAATACATCACAATCACGGCAGGAAAAAAACATTACCTCCTCCGGGATGGCGCTAGCTCTGAGGAAGCACAGTATGGGTAATGTTTTTTTCCTGCCGTGATTGTGATGTATTCTTTGCACTTGCACTTTAAACTGTTTACACATGGGCATTATATGTGGGCATTGTAACTTACACCCTTTTCCCCTGTGGATGCCGCCTTTCCCTGCACTATTTTCTTTGTGTGCATAATTCTAGGTTATTCTATTTGTTAATAAAGTGAATTTATTTAGTATGCGGTCTGGTAGTTCGTTATTGGATTACATAAAAGGGATAAAAAGAAGCTGGTCATGCGGGATGGCGTCTGAATACCCTGACTCTCCGATGTCATATCTGGGGAGGCTAGGCTTATTTCCCTTGGCGCTGCAGGGGAAATGTAGTACTACACGGTGGACATTAATATGAATGTCTGTCTAATACATGGACAGTCTGGATCCAACAGAGGGCAACTCGTGCCCCCTCTATGCATATAGTGACAGCCTTTACAGAAGATAACGGAGGTCTTACCATCTCGCAGACACCCGATCCTATACATCATGGGCATCTTGATGACAAAAGCAAACAGGTCATCGATGAAGGTGTTCAGGGCTTTGTAGGTCAACATCCTCCATGGGAGGTGGGCAACTGACTTCAGTTTATAGTTAATGAACAGCTGAGGAGTCATGGTGATAAATCCTGCAAAAAATAAACATTTTAATTAATAAACGGTAAATGGTGTTGCTGTTTATGGATCTTTTCTGGCCGTGATGTTCAGTGACAAAAAAGGGACCAGTTAACAGGACAGCAGTTTCCAAACAATCTCCCCGTTACTTACCAAATGTGAGTAGGAAGCCATATAACATGCTCAGTACCCAGGAATACCAGCTCTTGTGCTCCATGTACAGCAAGCTGTATACTGCATAGCATCCCAGCAATGGGAAGAGGAGCCAGGACAGGTATCGGAACGCCATCTGAACACAGGAATCGTAAAAGCCGTTAATACCCATGATCACATTGGAGTGCAGTCACAGCACCAGGCTCAATACGTTTTTCCAAACAGAAAGTGAATATATACAAGAAATATGTGACGCAATGCGTCCCCAATGGTACATTTTGCTAGTTCCCATCAAGCCACTATAACACATCCCTTAAAGGGGTTCTCCAACAAAAGAAATGGCAAATAAACAAACATGGCATATTATAAATATAAAAAAAAAAAAAAAAACTAAATACCTTTAAATTATCAAAAGTAGCTCATTTCGTGTAGGGGGTAATCATTACGGTTAATTAAAATGGTCCTCAGAGCCCAACAGCTCAGTTTAACCTCTCAGGTGCCATGGTCAAAAGCGATCGCGGCATCCAAGCGGTTAGACGGGGAGGGAAGTCCCTCTGTCCTCCAAATGGCATAATGCTCATGGCAGCCTGGGGGGGCATCTACACAGTTATCTCAGTGCCAGCTTTATATAACAGCCAGCACGCCCAGGACAGGTGGTGCAGGCACAGCTCCTGAGCCATCGCTGTGACGTACTAATACAGTACACACAGTGTAAACCCGCTGAAGTCCGGGAAGTTATGGTACATTACAGGGCATGAAGGGCGTTATAGGGTTGTCTCATCTCAGACAATGGGGGCATAAAGCTAGTTTTTTTTCTTTTATGATGTTAACCGTGTGGGATGGGGGCTGTTACAAATTCACAAACACCAATTAGTAACACTAATTGTTTTATCATTTGTTTCCCATTAAATATTGTCTCTTTTTTAACATAGGATTTATGAAAATGTGTTTCCAAGCTGGACAACCCCTTGCCGTCCGAGTTCTTTATAATAAAAAAAACACCACATAAAGATAAACCAAAAGAAAACTTCAAGAAAACACCACTTACATCGTCATACACCTTTGTGGCCGACTCTACATATGTGGACTTATCCTTCACGGTCACTCTGGGGAAGATACCAGCCACTTTATTCTCTCTGTCCAACTGCATAAGAAAAGCAAAGGGTTAAACTGTTAAAGGGCGATTTGAACAAAGCATACAGTGGACTAAGGTCACAATACTGAAGCAAAAAAATTGCGTGAAGGGAATGAAACAGAAAACCTAGGGGAGGACACTTGAATGGTATAGTGACCTTACTACAGAAACCATCAGGCCTTATGGCAGCAGGGCAGTAAAAAGGAGATTTTTGTATAACTTACCAGTTAAATCTCTTTCTCGCTCTTCCTTGGGGGACACAGACCTTGGGTATAGCTCAGCTCCCTAGGAGGCGTGACACTAAGTAAAACTGTTAAGCCCCTCCTCCATCAGCTATACCCTCAGCCTGGAGATAGAGGCTACCAGTTGCGTGTCCAAGTAGTGAAAGGAAAACAACCAATAACAGGAACAACCAACCAGCAACCCAACGGGGCGCCAAACCATAACCCTGTAACCAAACACAGAAGGGTGGGTGCTGTGTCCCCCAAGGAAGAGCGAGAAAGAGATTTAACTGGTAAGTTATACAAAAATCTCCTTTTCTCGCCCATTTTCCTTGGGGGACACAGACCTTGGGACGTTCAAGAGCAGTCCAAGAAGGGAGGGACCACAAACCCAAGGCGGAACACCACCAGAGCATCAGGAAACCGCTGCCTGCAAAACCAGGCGGCCCAAAGCAGCATCCGCTGATGCATGCGTATGCACTCTATAGAACTTTGTGAAAGTGTGCAGAGAGGACCAAGTGGCTGCCTTGCACAACTGTTCAGCCGAGGCCCGATGCCTCTGCGCCCAGGAAGCACCGACTGCTCTGGTGGAATGAGCAGTGATGCCGAAAGGCGGAGCTCTGCCCTGGGCTCGATAAGCCTCAGACACCGCCAGTTTAATGAAACGGGCAATAGCCACCTTGGAGACCGCCAAACCCTTGCGCGAACCCTCCGGAACCAAAAACAGGGAGTCCGTGCGCCGAAAGGATCCGGTGACCTCCAAGTAAATCCTCAACGCCCTGACCACATCCAGACGGTGCAGTTCCCGTTCTCTGGGGTGGGAAGGAGAGGGACAGAGCGACGGAAGGACAATGTCCTCATTGATTGTGAAAGGCGGAAACCACCTTTGGCAGGAAGGTCGGGACAGGCCGAAGCACAACCTTATCCTGGTGGAAGACCAGGAAAGGGTCGGAGCAAGAAAGAGCCGCTAACTCCGACACCCGTCGGAGAGACGTGATGGCCACAAGAAAGATGACCTTGCAGGACAGAAGACGAAGGGAGACTTCCCGTAAAGGCTCGAAGGGGGCGGATTGGAGCGCCGAGAGCACCACATTCAGGTCCCAGGAAGGAACTGGAGGGCGGTACGGCGGAACAGAGTGAGCCACCCCTTGTAAGAAGGTCTTAATGGGCCCTAGAGGGGCCAGGGGACGCTGGAGAAGAATAGACAGCGCCGAAATCTGTCCCTTCAGAGAACTGAGGCTCAGCCCCAGGTCCAGACCCGACTGGAGGAAGGACAGGAGTGTGGGAAGGGAGAATCGGAGAGGAGGGATGCTCCGGGACTCACAGAACCCCAGATAGGACCTCCAAACCCGATAGTAGATCCTAGAGGATACAGGCTTACGAGCACGGATCATGGTGCGGATTACGTCCGCGGAGAAACCCCGTCGCGTTAAGACGGCGGTCTCAAAAGCCACGCCGTCAAACGTAGCGAGCCTAAATGCTCGTGGAAGATCGGTCCCTGAGAGAGAAGGTCTTCCCTGGAGGGCAGTGGCCACGGTGCGTCTGCCAACAGCAACATTAGGTCGGCGTACCAAGACCGGCGGGGCCAATCCGGGGCGATTAAAATCGCGGGAACGCCCTCTGCCGCGATCCTCCGAAGAACCCGTGGCAGGAGGGGAAAAGGAGGAAAGACGTACAGAAGGGAGAATTCGCGCCACGGAAGGACGAGCGCGTCGGCGCCGTATGCCTTCGGGTCCCGTGCCCTGGCCAGGTATAGGGGGACCTTGTGGTTGAATTTGGAAGCCATGAGGTCCACGTCGGGGCGACCCCAGCGAAGACAAAGGGCTTCGAACACCTCTGGGTGCAGGGACCATTCTCCCGGGTCGATGGTGGACCGGCTGAGGAAATCCGCCGCCCAGTTGTCCACCCCCGGGATGTAAATCGCAGATAAGGCCGGCACGTGCGTCTCCGCCCAGAGGAGAATGAGGGACACCTCTTGCATCGCTGCGAGTGCCTCCCTGATGGTTTATGTATGCCACAGCCGTGGCATTGTCCGATTGGATCCGAACAGGGTGGCCCTTCAGTAGATGGGTCCAGTGTCTGAGGGACAGAAAAATCGCCCTCAGTTCCAGAATATTGATTGGAAGTCTGGACTCCGATAGAGACCAAACGCCCTGGACGGACCGGGGAGGGAAACCCCCCCCCCACCCCCGTAAGCTGGCATCGGTGGTAATCACCAGCCAGTTCAGTGGGAGGAAGGACTTCCCCCTTAGAGGGATATGCAACCACCAGCTGAGGGAAGCCCGAGCCAGGGGAGGCAGAAGAAAGGTCCTGTCCAGACTCCCCGGTGATTTGTCCCAGGCCGACAGAATTGCCCTCTGAAAGGTGCGGGATCGGAATTGTGCGAACGGCACCGCTTCGAAACAGGCAACCATCTTTCCCAACAACCGCATGCTGGATCTGAGGGAAGGGCGGCGATGACGGAGGAGACTGTGAACCGACCCGCGAAGGGCCAGACGCTTGTCCGACGGGAGGCGGACCTCCGCCAACTCTGTATCCAGGAGCATCCCCAGGAAGATCAGCCGTCTGGAGGGGATAAGGGAAGACTTGGGGTGGTTGATAACCCAACCGAACCGCGTCAGGGTCTCCAGGGTGAGGTCCACACTGCCGGATGCCTGAGAGAAGGAGGGTGCCTTGACCAGGATGTCGTCCAAGTATGGGAGAAGAAAAACACTTCTTGAACGTAGAAGGGCCAAGACAGGGGCCAGGACCTTGGTGAACACCCGAGGAGCCGTCGCCAGACCAAGGGAAGGGCGACGAATTGGAAGTGATCGTCCCCCACCGCGAAGCGCAGGAAGCGGTGATGACATGGAGCAACCGGAACGTGGAGGTATGCATCCTGAATGTCGATCGAAACCATGAAATCCCCTCTTTCCAGGGAGGCCACTGCGGACCTGAGAGACTCCATCCGGAATCTCTGTAGTCGGAGAAAACGGTTCAGGCGTTTTAGGTCCAAGATCGGTCGCACTGAGCCTTCCTTCTTGGGAACCACAAAGAGGTTCGAGTAGAACCCCCTGAACCTTTCCGTCGGAGGCACGGGGGCGACGACACCCTTGTCCATTAGAGAGCGAATAGCCGCGAAGAAGGCGGCCGCTCGTACGGGATCCCGCGGAGGACGGGATCGGAAGAAACGGTCTGGCGGAATGGACGCAAATTCGATCTTGTATCCGCAAGATACAATCTCGAGCGCCCATGCGTCTGAGATGTGGGCCCGCCATACGTTCCTGAACAGGAGAAGGCGGCCCCCCACCCGGGTGGGTGGGGGCGCACCTTCAGGCAGAGGGCTGAAGTCCCGTGCAGGCTGGGACTTGCGCCAGGTAGGTTGCGTCCGAAAAAACGGCTTCTTGCGCCTATCTTGGACTGGGCCAGAGGAAGAAGAACTGGCCGCGGGTCTAGACCCGGTGGTCTTGCGAAAGGACCGAAACCGGGACGAACCAGCGCGACCACGGGGGGCGCCCTTTGGCCTGGACTGGGGGAGGAGAGTACTCTTCCCACCCGTGGCCTCTGATATAAGTTCGTCCAGACGGGTCCCGAACAGGCGGGAACCCGTAAATGGTAGGCCGGCCAAAGAGCGTTTGGAAGCGGCGTCCGCCGCCCAAACCTTCAGCCAGAGTTCCCTCCTGACAGAAACTGCCAGGGCAGAGGAACGGGCAATGAGGGCACCCGCATCAAGGGAGGCCTCACAGACGAATTTTCCGGCCTGAACAATTAGTTGGGCTAAGGAGCGGAGGTCCTGAACAGGGACGTCCGACCCTAACTCCCGTTCCAGTTGCAAACCCCATTCAGAGACCGCTTTACCAACCCAGGCGGAGGCAAAGACCGGTCTAAGGGCCGAACCAGAGGCAGTAAATATGGCCTTGGAGAGGGATTCCGTACGACGGTCCTCAACAGACTGGAGGGAAGATCCGTCCTGTACCGGAATAGTAGTGCTTTTGGACAGGCGAGCCACGGGAGGATCAACCTTAGGCGGGGATGTCCACGTGGTCACAGAATCCGCTGGAAAGGGATAGCAAATGTCCAGCTTTTTGGGTGTAATAAAGCGGACGTTAGGCCGGGTCCAAGCCTTGGATACCACAGAAGAAAAATCAGCGTGTATGGGAAAAACCTTGGAGGCCTGTCTGGGGCGGAGAAAGGACACGCCGGCCTGTTCGGAACTGGGGGGGTCATCGTGTATCTGAAAGGTATCACGGATGCTAGCGATAAGATGCCCCACCGCGGACGCCAATTTGGACGGAAGCTCTGAGTCCATGTCCACGTCCGAATCCGCCAGTTCTCCCTCAGAAAGCGTATCCCTTTGAGAGGATAGACTCGACTGAGCTCGCACGCATGGCGGAGAGAGCGAAGCATCTGGAGAAGATGTGCGCTCAACCCTTGAACGTTTCTGAGTATGCCGGGCCCTGGAAGATTCGCTGGGAGGCAGGGAACCAGTGGGGGCGGCAGAAACGGTAGTCCCAGCGGGTGCGACAGGGATTGTGGCAGCCTGCGGGAGAGGCGGTCTATCCACGAGACGGCCCACTACGTGTGTAAGGCTTTCCACTGCCTGAGACAGAGACCTAGCCCAGTCAGGGGGTTCAGAGGCACCGGGGGTCGCAGCGGGAAGCGGGCCCTGCATCGGGGCCTGACATGCAAGGCAATGCGGCTCAGATTGTCCACGCGGAAAAAGTTCCTTACAGGCGGTACAGGCATGGTACCAGGGTTTGGGGGCACCCGTGGGATCTGACATGCTGAAAGGTGGTTGTACTCTAATACAGAGACCACAAAGGGTTATAGCAGCTATGGCCAGGAGGGTTAGGAGAGGGTTAACTGTCCTACCAGTGCCTCAGAAGAACGTCAGGAGTAGAGATGGAGCAGATCAGCAGCAGCAGAGAGCAGCAACAGCAGTGAGCCAGCAGATAGCGCCCACAGAAGCCGAGCGATGTACACAGGGGTTTAGAGTCCCCCACCGTGTCTCAGCTTCCTGTCAGGAGTGAGGAAGCGCGGGAAATCTCAGCAGAATCGCGGGGAAAACAAGCTCCGCCCCCTCCAGCGCTTGCTCCGCCCCCAACAGGACGCGCGCGTAAGCCACGCCCCCTGCTGCCGAAAATGCTCTCAGGGCTAAGAAGAAGCCAGATGCCAGAAAATAAAGGGCCCGCAGGCCCCTGGAGTGCGGCGATTTGCCCAGGTGGGTGACCCTCTGCCACCAAGTCCCCTGTTTCGCCGAGAAACAAGCTCCACCGCGATCTGCCCATGTCGGGCATAAGCCCCGCCCCCCGATCGGAACGGAGCGGGCGGCGGCGGGAAGGGAGAGAGGGAGAGAGAATGCCGGGCTGAAGAAAGCAGCGTGGGGGGAACGGCGTGGAGGAAGGCGGCCCCCCTGCTGAGGATAACCTGAGGGGAGCTGGGGAGGGTCTGCTTGAGCGCTCAGAATAAGCGACCACGGGTGCCCCCCTTACCCAGAGGGGTAGGTGCTGCAAATAGGGACGGGGTATGGGCTGGAATAGCCATCTCACCGAACGACGTCTTCACCCTCAGTTCCTTCCAGCAGGGTCGCCCCTTCAGCCACTGGCACCGCAGTGGCAGGAAGCTGGTAGAGGGGCTTGGCGTGCGGGCGACCCCCTAGCTGGCGGGATGTAGGGGAGCCATTGCTGCCCAGATCCTCCTATTGCTTCTGTGGGGGAGGCAGCAGTGCAGATAAATTGGCACTGGCGCAGCTCAACCCCGGGAGAGCAGAGAGGTCCATGCGTCTCTGGTATCCCTAGGAAAAAGTAAAATAACAAAATTAGAAAAATAAAATATCAAGGAGAAAACAGCCCTGCAGTAGCAGGGAGTGTCTTGCCTCCTTGGACACTAAGCTAAAACTGGTAGCCTCTATCTCCAGGCTGAGGGTATAGCTGATGGAGGAGGGGCTTAACAGTTTTACTTAGTGTCACGCCTCCTAGGGAGCTGAGCTATACCCAAGGTCTGTGTCCCCCAAGGAAAATGGGCGAGAAAGTAAGATATCGTCTATAGGTGTGTCTATACAATGGTCACTTGACTACAAGCTGGACTTACAATATACAGTATATGAAAGGAAATTCTGCAACAGTAATAACCCCCCTGAGGGATCCCTTATAGGTGAACGAGTCCTAAGGCTTAAAATGAGTTTCCAGTATTTTTTTTACTGTTGACCTCTGGATAGGTCATCAGTATCCGATTAGTGGGGGTCCGATACCCGGGACCGCCGCCAATCAGCTGCTGCTGCCATCGCACAGCGCCGTACATTGTACAGAGGTTGTGCTTGGTACTGTGCTCAGCCCCATTCACTCCCAGGCCATGTGACCGATGAATGTGTCATCACTGGCCTAGGAAAAGCAGAGAGAAGACCACGGCGCTCACCGGAACCCCAGTGCCTTCTCAAACATACGATCGGCAGGGGTCCCGGGTGTTCGACCCCCACCGATCAGATACTGAGGCCCTATCCTGAGAATAGGTCACGAGTAGGAAAATCTCGGAAACCCCCTTTAAAAGGGCTTTGAGGAACCCAAGATCTGAAACCTTGCTGGGGAACAGTGTTCAGTGATTGGACAACTCAACCATGCAACGTTACGCCATTTTGATTCCAATGACCCTGAGGCCTAGTTTATACAGAGGTCTGACGGGAATCAGTTGTACTGTGATAATGACCGTCCTTTAAAACAGACCTGTGTTAAAGAAGCGAATTATGGGACAGTCCATACATCTGCTGTACATTGAATATAAACCATAGAAGTGACGTCTTACCTTGACATCCATGACTTTAGTAATCTTCCAGAAATCGATCAGCAAACCAATGCCCACGCTGACCTGCACCACAAAGTTGGTTTCGTTGTCCAGAATATAAAGCAAGACCACAAGGGACTGAAATACACCGAAGATGACAGACCGGACAGAAAGACCCTCCAGAGACTGACGGCTGTTCCAGAACTGGATATCTGAGGGAAACACATGAAGTCAGGCTACAAGTGGGAAGATGAAGGCCGCGTCTCCTCGGATAAGGTCACGTACCATTCTTAAAAGCCAGAAACTCAAAGATACTGTGTACGATGGACACTGTGATGGTCAGGGCTAGGAGGTAGGGGTTGGTCTCTAAAAGGGCCACCTGGAAAGACAGAGGATTACTGCAGATGGTAGATTTACTTTTTAACCGGATCACAACTAGAATAATTTCAGTCTTCAGATCTGGACACATTTAAAAAAATAATTCACACACACAAATTAGTTTAATGGTTCCAACCTTCTTTGTTGAGCTACCAACAATTTTTATTTCAGCTTCTCTTTTGGGGGGGGCTGAATAATGCGGGCTTCTTAGCCTATACCGTAAGTTTTATACACAATTCATGGATTTAGAGTTTTTAGATTTCTAGTCTGAATTTTTTTTTTTTAATGGCATGCTTATTTTAGATAGTTATTTTTCCAGGCAATATAATACCTTGATATAGTTTTAAATTGTTTTGTTTGACATTGTCTACTATAGATTAATATATTACATGCCAGTGTCGTGTTTTGGCTAGCAGTACAACCGCAATTATAACTGGGAACTTTTTTTCTTAGGATGGGTTATTTTTAGGGTTGAGTGAACCCGAACTGCAAAGTTCGGGTTCGTACCGAACTTTGCGAGTTCAGGTACCCGGACCGGAACTTTTTCACTGAAGTTCGGTTTCGGTGTTCAGGTGTTTTTATTATTTTCCATTATAAAATGGAAAAAATTAGCATTCTTAAGACAGAATGCTAAATAAAATGGCCATTGAGGGGTTAAAAATAATAAATTAAAAACTCACCTCATCCACTTGATGGCACGGTGACGTCATCGCAGGTCCTGCTGAATGAAGATAGAAGGATCTTCCATCTTCATTCAGCGGGTCCTGAAGAAAGAAGGATACCGGCTGCGCGATCAAGTGGATGAGGTGAGTTTTTATTATTTTTTTAACCCTCAATGGCCATTTTATTTAGCATTCTGTCTTAAGAATGCTATTAATTTCCGTTATAAATTCGGGTCCCCATTGATTTTAATGGCGTCCGGGTTCAGGTTAAGTGTTCGGGTCCCGAACCCGAACTTTACCAGGTTCGCTAATCCCTAGTTATTTTTTGTGTATTGCTTTTAATTATTTATTTTTTTACACCCTGTCTGTCTAAGGCACTCCAGCTCCAGTTACAGGGGAAATCTGACAAGTTACAGCAACAATCGTCACTGTTAGACCCAGGATCAGCCTCCTGGCATTGGCATCCCTGCAATCATGTGACCAGTTACAGGACCACTGGGACCAGTAGAGGGCAAGCGCTGCTGCCCCTATTCTATATAGCGCTTATTGACTGGTGTGTATGAGACAACAGAAAAGACAGGGAAGCAGTAAAAATCCCTGTTGTCCTCACTTTTAGGGTACCTTCACATGTTGCGGAATATGAATTGTTTTTGTGCGCGGAAAAACCGCCTCGCGGTACAGTACCAGCAAAGTGTATGAGATTGAACAAATCTTATGTACACCGTTCGGATTTAGAAATCCGCAGCATGTCAATTATGTTTGTCGTTTTCTAATGAAGGGTGAGATATGCTGCTTTAAATCTGCAGCAAATACCGCTATTAGAAATGGCATTCAAACCACAAGGAAAGTCGTGCAGATCTTCTGCGCGATTACCTGCGCCTTTGTGCAGGCATCCTTAAGGACCAGAGCAGCTTATGGCTGCAGGGGACCAATCATCAGTAAACTGCTTAAATCCAGATCTGAAAATATACTATGGCATGGACTTTATGGACCTGGTCCTTAAACAGTTAAAGGGACAGAAAGCCCTGAAAATGAAGTGAGTAGGGAAAAAATAAAATAAAATCTGCCACTTATTGCAAAAAAACACTGGAGAAAACAAGTACAAAGTATATTTATGAACACTGCTCGATTGTGGAAATCTGCAAGCGGGAAATGCAGTATTCGGATACCTGAGTAAACCATGGTATGCCCTAAACTGCTCCGGTGAGTGGTCCAGTTGCAAAGGCAATCATAGGAAGTGCTCTGTCACACATGCACATGCAGATCATACGATGGACGTAGCAACTCCTGTAGAGATAGCTTTGGGCAGCAACTGGCCAACCCTGGCTGACTGTACTTCCTCTGCAAGTTTCAGTATTCCAGACTGTATCACTTTAGGATCAGGGACCTTGCAGTGATGCACATCTTATTTTTGGTTGCAGGGAACCTAACAGAGAAAGGATACTCACCTTAATGGAATCCTGCTCCTCATCAGACTGCTCATACAAGTCTTCTCCAAGGAAGCTCCAGGGGCTACGTGAGCTCTGAGCTGCATAAAGCTGCCACCGCCACAAGGACAGAGGACAAAACGTCAGCCGTAAGGGCAAGTTGGTTACGCTGATGTTCACCGGCATGTAGTCCTTCTGTAGGTTCCAGTAGTCATTGAAGTACACTATAGGATAGTAATCCCCGCTGGCGGCATCAAACTTCACATCTGCGGAGGAGACAAAACTGTTTTTTGTGCATGTAGCGTACCCAAGCTATTATAGACAGGATGGCCACCATTATCTTAACTAGATTACGGGGGGCATACAGGACCAGTGGGCACTCAGTGAGGTCAGTCGCCATTAAAGTCAATGGGAGAGGACTGTACTCTACTTACATTGGTCAAGAGGAGGCGGGACGCTGCCCTGCACCCATGGAGTGTGGTCATCAACAATATTAATGGTCAAATTTGGATGCCAGTGAGAGATGATCTCTACAGGACCAAAATCCTCAGCTCTCTGAAACAAGAAGACAGAGTAAGTGTCTCTCCATAGAAGCCACAAAGAGACCACCATCTGAGTGCCGCCCACCTTAATTATCTCCGGATCAACTTCGGTTTCTCCCGTCAAGAGGTTCTTGGTCTTGAGGAATCGTTTGCGTTTGTATTTATTAAGCACTGAAAGAGAGAGGGTTCATGAGCGTCCAGAAAAAAAATCTGTCAAGAAAGGGTTGAACAGAGAAATGTACAGACCGGGAAAGGGACGGAACAAGATGAGCAAGACAGAAAAATGAATCCTTACTACGGGATGTGTAGACTGTGGCCAGCCGCCGATGTACACCCTTCCGGGTGGGATCTGGGTGGAAGCCACTCTTAGTCAGGTATACATGGATGTAGAAGGAGCCGTTGTTCTGGACTGCCTACGACCAAATACAATTCCGTTATCACAAAATGTTCAACAAAAATCAACATAAGTTATCAAAACTAAGTGGATTAGTTGCCCTTGGCACCCACCCTTTGGAAAACGACAGGTGGAAGGTAAATGGTTGTCATGGGCAATTGCACCACTGTTAGGCCTCATGCACATGTGGATAGTCTGATGCGGATCGCAGGCCCCATTCAAGTAAATGGGTCAGACGGCGGGCACAGGGTCGGTGCCCATACACTGCGGACCGCAGCATGGGCACGGCCAGCACCCGGTCGTGTACATTAAGCATTAGTTTGAGCATTAGGATATCTTTCCTCCAATTATATATATATTTTTTAAACAGGTTGGTGATGATCAGTGGCGTACATATAAAAGGGCCCCATAGCACAGATCAAACCAGGCCCCCACACAGGACAGAAGGGTTTACATCTACACCCCTTTCAGTGACCCGTGGGCCATTTTTCCACTGCCTCATTTGCTAAAAGTTGTTCCTTTAGAGGGCAGAGTCCTGACCAAGTTTTCACATCCAGTAGAAAAGGAGATGATCCCAACTGGGCCCCCTCTTGCCCTGGGCCCCATAGCAGTTGCATGGTCTGCCGCTATGGTAGTTACGCCTCTGGTGATGATGCTATACAAGATGCCAACCTTCCTTTAATTTTTTACCAAACCATAAGGCTTTGTTTGAATCTGGCCTACAGACTATTTGCTGCCATCTTAAAAAGCAGAAACTCTGCATGTATTCTTCATTAAGAATGCCCCACGATTTTATGTCTGCAGTTGCTATGCAAACGTATGCGTCTCCATGGTAACAGACAACAATCCATGTATAGTTTGATACTGCAGTCATACTCCCTTCTGTTTGCTCCCTACTAGAGATGAGCGAACTTCTGTTTTAAGTTCGGCGTCTAAAGTTCGGCTTCCGGTTAGCGGAGAATCCCGATCTGGATCCGGATATGGATTCCGACTTCCGTTGTGGTCCGTGGTAGCAGAATCAATCGGCCATTATTGATTCCGCTACCACGGACCACAACGGAAGTCGGAATCCATATCCGGATCCAGATCGGGATTCTCCGCTAACCGGAAGCCGAACTTTAGACGCCGAACTTAAAACAGAGGTTCGCTCATCTCTACTCCCTACTTATTTCTAACACACATCAGCAGTGGACAGATACAAGAGAGGACAACTACAGGATCAGACTACACAGGGTTTGTTTGCAGTCTGTTACCATGGAGATGAACAGGTCTGTATAGCCATGGAAGACACAAAACAGTTATAGATGTATTGGAGGTAAACATAGACATCACCTTTAAATGAAAAATAAAAAATAAATTTTGTCATGACTGTGCTCTACTTACATTGGTCAAGAGGAGGCGGGACGCTGCCCTGCACCCATGGAGTGTGGTCATCAACAATTTTAATGGTCAAATTAAAAAAAGTTTAAAATTTGTAGTGGTGGATGACGAACACCATGTAAGATTCAGATACCAAGAGTTGTCGTCCAGCTTTTCTACAGCCATGATGACATGCTAGTCAGGATAAGCAGCTGCCAGACATGTTTGGTGCCACTTATCTCAGGGGGGCATAATAGGATTTGGCAAGATAATTTGTTGCTATGAGCACCAAGGTCAGTTTTTCTATTAGACAGTTTTGATAAAAGTTGCCCGTTCTTCGCTGTGGATTACGCTGGCATTCTAGAAATAGGAAGCGATAAATGATTCTATATTTCAGATGTCCAACGGCAAGGCTGGACCCGCTCTTCATCCTCGCTACGAGGGCTGTGACCTGCCCTTCACCATCAGGGACTTTGACTCCACTGGCAGTCTCCGCATATGCGGCAGGGTTACTCACGTATCTGGTTAGGGCTTCATATTGCTTAGAATGTGCTTACAATGCACGTTCCTAAGAGAAGCGTATTAATGCACAGCTGGAGCCTCTGCTTCAACAGCCGGGCCAGGGCGATTACACAACGCATTCCTTATGCTCTTTGCATTACTTAAGTGAAAGCCAGACTGGGTCAAATCTGCAGACTGAAATTAGCTTAAGAGGTCCTCCCGAGATTTTTGAACTGATGACCTAGCCTCTGGGTAGGTCATCAGTATCTGATCAGTGGGTGTCCGACCCCCGCAGCGGAGCTCGGAGTGGAGCCATGGCCTCCTCTCAGCTTTTCCTAGGCCAGTGACATCATGGTCATCGGTCACATGACCTAGGTGCAGCTAAGCCCCATAGAAATGAATAGGGCTGATTGCGATACCAAAAGGAGCTGTGAGTGAAGGCAGTGACGCTACTGTGAGCAATGGCGCCTTCTCAGTTGATTGGCGAGGGTCCTGGGTGTCAGACCCCCACTAATCGGATACCAATGACCAATCCGGTGGTTAGGTCATCAGTTTTCAGGATTTTTATATTGATGGTAGGACCGATTAGGAGCAGCTCCAGAGCCTGAACTACACATCTCGGTCCATCGTGTAGTGGACAGGGCTGGTTACTGCACCGCTGCTTCCACTGAAGTGAATGTAAACAGCACAGAAGTAACAAGCGTTGCCCACTACAAAACGGATGCAGCCATGGAGACCCCTGCCTGATACTTATGGCCGATCCTGAGGAAAATATTAATCCAGGAGAACACCTTTTAATGAAGCTTAAACAAAAAGTAAATTCCATCTAGAAGCAGAGCCACTCTTCTCCCGTGGTTGTGAGCAGTATTGCGATTCAGCTCTATCCAAGGGGTGTAGATGTTACAACACACACTGTCTATGGTCAAAGAGGCGGCGGATCTGACCACCACCTTTTTCTCATACAGCCCTTTTAAGAGCAACCAGTGGAGGGTTTTGGGAAATATCCAAAAGCTGCCATGTAGATTCAGTCAGGACCTAATGAAGCTTACATATTCGGTAAGTGCAACAAAAATTCCTTACCTCTGGAATATTGATTTCGGAGTAGTGTTCATAGCAGCCATCTCCATTTTCACCGCTGCTCCAGTCCCCGTACACCAGATCTCGCTGCTCCCAGAAGAGGGCAGTAGAGGTGTTAAAATCTGTGAAATGTTCCTTCTCTGAAAGGAACACATAGAGGTCCTGCCGAAAACACAATGGGGGAGATTTATCATCAGAAGTTGTAAAGACAGTTTTTGCAGGAACCTGTGTTGCCAAAATTTGCAGCAAGTTATTAAGTGTTGCACGATGTTGTGGTGCATTTAAAGGGGTTGTCTCACTTGCGCAAATGGCATTTATCATGTAGAGAAAGTTACTAAAAGGTACATACTAATGTATTGTGATTGTCCATATCGCCTCCTTTGCTGGCTTCATTCATTTTTCCATCACATTATACACTGCTTATATCCAGGGGTTACGACCACCGCTGTAGCACAGATATGAGGTGGCCGGGATGGGAGCTACTGTGTATGCATGACTGTGTGAGCTCCCACAGTCCTGGCCACCGGGGAGGCCGCTGCTTTTTCCTATCGTGTGCAAGCACGACCACCGCTGCTGGATTGCAGGGTGGTTGTAACTCCTAGAAACAAGCAGTGTATAATGCAATTTTATAAAAGGAGTCAAGAAACAACCACTTTAAAAGGGTTTTTAAAAGATTTTTATACAGATGACCTATCCTCAGGATGGTGCTGCTGTAGAATCCCAGTACAATGTATGTGGTGCCGCTCCCTTCTGTAGCAGCGCGGTACACTGTAATAGTGGTGCCGCTCCCTTCTGTACCAGCGCGGTACACTGTAATAGTGGTGCCGCTCCCTTCTGTACCAGCGCGGTACACTGTAATAGTGGTGCCGCTCCCTTCTGTACCAGCGCGGTACACTGTAATAGTGGTGCCGCTCCCTTCTGTAGCAGCGCGGTACACTGTAATAGTGGTGCCGCTCCCTTCTGTAGCAGCGCGGTACACTGTAATAGTGGTGCCGCTCCCTTCTGTACCAGCGCGGTACACTGTAATAGTGGTGCCGCTCCCTTCTGTACCAGCGCGGTACACTGTAATAGTGGTGCCGCTCCCTTCTGTACCAGCGCGGTACACTGTAATAGTGGTGCCGCTCCCTTCTGTAGCAGCGCGGTACACTGTAATAGTGGTGCCGCTCCCTTCTGTAGCAGCGCGGTACACTGTAATAGTGGTGCCGCTCCCTTCTGTACCAGCGCGGTACACTGTAATAGTGGTGCCGCTCCCTTCTGTACCAGCGCGGTACACTGTAATAGTGGTGCCGCTCCCTTCTGTAGCAGCACGGTACACTGTAATAGTGGTGCCGCTCCCTTCTGTAGCAGCACGGTACACTGTAATAGTGGTGCCGCTCCCTTCTGTAGCAGCACGGTACACTGTAATAGTGGTGCCGCTCCCTTCTGTAGCAGCACGGTACACTGTAATAGTGGTGCCGCTCCCTTCTGTAGCAGCGCGGTACACTGTAGTGGTGATGCCGCTCCCTTCTGTAGCAGCGCGGTACACTGTAGTGGTGATGCCGCTCCCTTCTGTAGCAGTGCGGTACACTGTAATAGTGGTGCCGCTCCCTTCTGTAGCAGCGCGGTACACTGTAGTGGTGATGCCGCTCCCTTCTGTAGCAGCGCGGTACACTGTAGTGGTGATGCCGCTCCCTTCTGTAGCAGCGCGGTACACTGTAGTGGTGATGCCGCTCCCTTCTGTAGCAGCGCGGTACACTGTAGTGGTGATGCCGCTCCCTTCTGTAGCAGCACGGTACACTGTAGTGGTGATGCCGCTCCCTGCAGTAGCAGAGCGGTACACTGTAGTACTGGTGCCGCTCCCTTCTGTAGCAGAGCGGTACACTGTAGTACTAGTGCCACTCCCTTCTGTAGCAGAGCGGTACACTGTAGTACTGGTGCCGCTCCCTGCAGTAGTAGCGCAGTACACTGTAGTACTGGTGCTGCTCCCTGCAGTAGAATATAAACAATATAAATCATACCATTAATGTCTCTTTAGGGAAGAGGTTGCGGCTGGGGGGTCGTGGAATCCCAGCAGATGTGGTTTGGTCCTGGGGAGCTGAGCCTCTGCGGAACCAGCTGCTGATGGCCCATATAATAAAGATCCTGTAAAAAGAAAAAAGATTTGAATCTGTCAAAACACATTCCTGTCACTTAAGAGGGTTTTCTGAGATTTTATTTTATTTTTTACTGATGACCTATCCTCAGAATAGATCATCAGTATCTGATCGGTGGGGGTCCGACACTAGGGACCCCCGCCGATCAGCTGTTTTGAGAAGGCACCGGCTCTCCTCTTGCAGCTCACCAAGCACAGCGCTGTACGTTGTATAGCGGCTGTGCTTGGTATCGCGCTCAGCACCATTCACTTGAACTGAGCTGCTCCTAGGCCACATGAATGATAAATGTGTTGTCAATGGCCTAGGAAAAACTGAGAGAAGGCCGCGCACGAGAGCCACTGTCTTCTCAGCTGATCGGCAGAGGTCCAGGGTGTCAGACCCCCACCGATCAGATACTGAGGACAGGTCTTGAATATATAAATTTCGGAACACCCTTTTTAAGCTTTGACACTGTTTCATGTATGCATCATGAACCTTTCCTTTACCCTGGGTTCACACCTGAGCGTTTTACAGCGCGTTCAAACGCGCTGTAAAACGCTTAAGACATGAAAACCAATGCTTCCCTATGGGAAGGGTTCACACCTGGGCGTTTTACAGCGCGTACGAACGCGCTGTAAAACGCCCGACGCTCAAACAAGTACTTGAGCTTCTTTGGGGCGTTTTGACGCGCGTTTGTGGCCATAGGACACTGCAGTCAATGACACAAACGCGCGTCAAACGCGCGTTTACTATTACAAAAAACGCGCATAAAAACGCGCGTAAAACGCGCGTTTGAGGAACGCTCAGGTGTGAACCCAGGGTTAGTTTCTAAGCTATTACAACTTACACCTTGGTATTATATTGAACCATTCACCACTTTGGGGGCAGGGCGCTCTTTTGGTTCAGTGAGAACAAGCATTTATAATGAAAAAGCTTCCACCTACTGGTCACACATGGTAATGCACCAAGGTGTACTCTGACAGGTATATGCAGTAAGGGTATGTGCACACAGCCGTGTAGTATATGCGGATTTCCGCCACTAAAAACACATGTGCTACTTGCGGATTTTGATGCGGATTTGCCCTGGATCTTACCCGGTGCATTGCAAAGGGTGTAACCTGCACAAACAATTGACATGCTTCCAAAACAGCACAGCAGCTCAATTTCTGCACCATGTGGATGAGATTTTTGAAAATTTCACAAACTTGGTTGCTACTGTACCATGCTGTGGATTTTCTGCATGTAATACACATCGTGTGCATACGCTCTTATAGACTTTATATTGGAGGAAATACAGGGTCCTCTATAACGTGCCTCATTAGGTCTACGCCAGTGAACAACCCACCACCTCATACCACCTGAGGGTCCGACATGAAGCCTGCACTGTACTGAAAGTGCATTTCTACTACTAATTGGGAAAAGTCATCTGGCACATTTTTTCTAATCTAGGTGATCTCTTGGGCAATGAGCCCTAGGGAGGCGCTACTTTGAACGCAGTGCTTGCTTCCAGTCAGATCCCAAAGAATCATTAATACTGTCATATAGAGAGCTCTGACGGGGGGCAGATCCTTGAAGATCATTGTACAGAAGGTGGTGGTAATACTAAAATATAGCACCAATATCAAACCAGTCATTTAGGCATATTGGGAAGGGGTGTCATCTCCTGTTACTACAGAAGGAGGCCTCAATGGTTTGGACACTCATAGTATGCATTCCTGATCCCACACTTTGCCACTATTGCCATTAAAGGGGTTCTCCAGGAATTTAGTGCGGTGGCCAATATCAGATGGGCGGGGCCCGACGCCCTACACCTCAGCCGAGAAGAGGCCTTGTAGAGTTCAGTCCCATTCAAGTGAGAAGCTGCAATACCAAAACATGGCCATTGTACAATGTGGCGCTGTGTATTTGTTAGTTATAACCTCCCTTCTGATCCTCAGCTGTGTCATGTGACCAGCATTTTGACTCTCCAAATAACACATCATCTTGTGTGCGGACGGGAAGCCAGTTTCTCTATGTATTCCTATGGGAGCCTCAGTCAGTCTCACAGGAATGAATAGAGAAGTAACTGACTTCCTGTCCTGTGACAGTTGGAGATCAGAGTGTTGGTCACATGACACAGCTGAGGATCGAAAGGGAGGTTATAACTCACAAATACAGACACTGGTAAGAAGATTACATCAGGTACCTTTCTAACAGGTCAGAGAATAATAGTTTTTTGTTGGAATGCTACTTTAAAGGGGTATTCCCATCTTAGACAATCGCTAGGATATGCCCCCATTGTCTGATAGGTGCGGGTCCCACCGAAGGAACCCGCACCTAAATCGAAAACGGAGCGGGGAGCGCTGTGGCTGGAGGACCCCAGATTTCCCAGGGTCTGTCCACCACCAAGCGCTAATCCCCGCCTCTCCCATAGAAGTGAATAGGAGCGTGCCGCGCATGCGCAGCGTGCTCTTCTTCACTTTCGGGGCTCCTTTCTCGATATGCCCCCATTGTCTGAGATGAGAAAACCCCTTTAAGATGGTTTTGCACACAGCATTTTTCTGAAAAATGCTACTTTTTCAAGGCGTTTTTAACAGCAGTTTAGCTTTGTGGCCTGAATTACTTGCAAGTTTAGAGTGCAATATAAAAAGAACCATCTACAATGCGCACAAAAACAACAGCCTGGATATGGTATTTTCAACAATTTTTCCATAGGAAACAAATGAATGGAAAAATGATATTACTATATAAAAAAAGGCTATAAAACATGGTTGCTGCAAAAAAAAAAAAAAAAAAAAAAAAAAAAAAAAAAAAAAAAAAGCAGGAGTTTGAAAAATCAGGCATTTTTTCCCCACGAATTTTTAAATGCTAGTAAATAATGCTGTGTGAAGGAGCCCTAATGGCAGGTATGAAGAGAGCACTTACCTGAAGAGGACCCCTTTAATCACCTGCCATGCGTTGGGGGGTGGCGGCTGCGGCGGTGCATTCTGTTGGTCAGGAGCGATGGCTGCTTCAGTCCCGACAGAGCCATTGAGGCTGGCCTGTGATAAAAACAGCAGATATTCAGGAATTTGGTCAAGCAAGATGAGGAATGGCAAAAAGTTTCTTCAATGGGAACAGAATGTAGAGAGGTAAGTGTATGTTCACAGCGTCAAAGGGGTAATCCGGTTGTGGCAAGATAGGGGATAACATAGGAGGGCGGTGGTGCAGGATAGGGGATACCTATTACATCAGTATCGACCCCTAACTATCACAACAATGGGCGTCCCGTGGCAGGTTATGGGTGCGCACTGAGCTCCATTCATCTCTAGGGGAGTTCGGGAAACGGTCAAGCACAGTTCTTGGCCGTCTCAGGAGCTGCCATAGAGATGAATAGCGCACCAGTGCCCAACCTGCCCCTCTGTCCATTTCAGGGGTCCCCATTCTCGTGAAGTATGGCGGACCCAGCAGTGGGGGAGAACTTGCCACAACCGGAATCAGTCAGTCACTAAATCTGCCTCCAAAATCTGTGCAATTTCCAATACGATTCCGGACATGGATTTTTTGGCGTCCGTTTCATAAGGAATTTCAGGTGCTGCTTCCACCCCAATAAATTCCGGAGCGGATTCCCACCAACATCAACAATGAGGTGTTTTCCACACAGATTCCACAGCAGAAAGTGTCCATACACCGTCAATAACGGTCAGCCGACAGCCGCTCCTCTCCAACCCCATACACATGCACGCTCGGCAACATTTGGCAACGGTTAAAAAATCAAAAAGGGTTGACCATGTTGAATTCCACGTCACTCCTCCTATCCCCTGGCCCCCATCATATGTCCGTGGAAAGTCAACTGAAGTTGCTGAAGTCAGTAGACAGTGACACTGTGCTCATGTGTATGGGGCCCTTTAGTCTATAGGGCCACTTGCAGGAAGTGACTGATGTGGTCACACAAGGTAGCACAGCGCTATATCCATATACAGTACAGTAAATCTACATACGGGATACTGGAATTTTTTAAACAATTGCCGGATCTATGCAGGGGTGCGTCCGCTAAAATAAATCAACCCTTAAAATGCCATTTGTTTGATTAGGTGCCGTGCAGCAGCAGCACTGAGCTCCAGTGGTGAAGGGGTTAAGGGGCTGTATGCTGCAATACTTCAGCAAGAACAGCCGCCACCTAAAGGAAAAAGGTCCCTAAAGGACTGACGCCGAGAAGGGAAATACATACAGAAGGGTTCTCCTCGTATCCCTACTACACATTATAAGCCGTACCGCTAAATATATCTTAATACGACATCAATCTGATAATCCAGAATACTTCTTAGTAAGAGCAGGGGTAGGTACAGGGGTAGCCCAGGGCCCGCACACTCTCCTACCCCATCTGACATCCAGCGTGAAAAAAGACCCCATTAGGCCCCATTCACAGAACTGTATTTTTGGTCCTGCATGTTTGCAGATCAGATGCGAACCCGTAATATCTGTATGTCCGTTCCGTGGTCCCGTGAAAAAAATAGAACATGTCCTATTCTTATCCTTATTGCAGACAAGTATAGGCTTTGTTATAACTGGGAGGGAGCACAAGGACCCCATCTGCGATAAGGCCCTGTGATTTCCTCCCTTAAAGGGCATCTGTCAGCAGTTTTGTACCTATGACACTGGCTGACCTGTTCCATGTGCACTTGGCAGCTGAAGGCATCTGTGTTGGTCCCATGTTCATATGTGTCCACATTGCTGAGAAAAAGGATGTTTTATTATATGCAAATGAGCCTCTAGGAGCAACGGGGGCGTTGTTATTACACAGAGATGCTCAGCTCTCTCTGCAATTTCTGCACTTTGAGTGACAGGACCAGGCACCTAGAGGCTCTGCTCTCATTGCAACTGCTGTACCCTCTGGACTTTGACAGGGCCAGGTGTAATGACCTCTTCACTGCCTGGTCCTGTCAAAGTGCAGGGGAAGCAGCAGTTACAGAGAGAGCAGAGCTTCTAAGTGTAAAGGCAACGGGGCGTGACCAGGAACGAACGAAAAACGGCAACGAAAAATGTACAAAAGATGGAAGACATGAGTATTACACTCACCGGTAATCCGGTTCCCTGGACTGAGGAGGATGGGGGGGGGGGGGGGGGGGAACAAAAAAAAAAAAAAAATATCAGAGGTTAAAAACCCCACCCCTTCCCCTCAGCGACAGTGTATTTTAACAGAAACCAGGATAAGAGGTAGAGCTTAAGAATTTTGAAAATAATAAAATGGGCAGGAAATATGTGCCGTCATGGAGACTTCCAGGAAACTGGATTACTGGTGAGTGTAACTCATTTCTCCCAGTCGTCTCCATGACAGCACATTATAAGAACTAACAAAGTGAACAACTCGGAGGGACTACAGCACCCAGGACCTTGCGTCCAAAGGCCATATCCTCATTGGCGAAAACGTCCAGCCTATAATGTTTGGTAAGGGCCCTCTTCCAAGTGGCCGCCCTGCAAATCTGTTCTAGGGAGGCAGAGGCCCTTCCGGCCCAGGAGGTGGACACTGCTCTCACTGAATGGGCTCTAAGAGAAGGGGGAGGTTTTTTTTTTTTTGTTTACCGGAGGCAGAATATGCATCCGTAATTGCACTTCTTATCCAACGCAAAATGAAGCTCTTAGCAGATTTTCTGCCTTAGTTAGGGCCAAAAACAAACACCAGTATAAACAGGTTCTTGTCAATCCTCCATTCTTTAGTAACTTCAGTATAATGAAGAACGGCCCTTCTCACGTCTAGATTATGAAATTTCTCTTCTTGTTCATTCCTAGGATTGGCACAGAATGAGGGAATTACTATATCTTGGGATCTGTGTAAAGTAGATACTACCTTAGGTAGGAAATTGGGGTCTAGTTTAAAAATTAGCTCATCTTCTAAGACCCTAAGGGCCCTTTCACACTTGCGTTCTTTTCTTCTGGCATAGAGTTCCGTCGTCGGGGCTCTATGCTGGAAGAATCCTGATCAGTTTTATCCTAATGCATTCTGAATGGAGAGAAATCCGTTCAGGATGCATCAGGATGTCTTCAGTTCTGGAACGGAACGTTTTTTGGCCGGAGAAAATACTGCAGCATGTTGCGCTTTTTGCTCCGGCCAAAAATCCTGAAGACTTGCTGCAAGGCCGGATCCGGAATTAATGCCCATTGAAAGGCATTGATCCGGATCCGGCCTTAAGCTAAACGTCGTTTCGGCGCATTGCCGGATCCGACGTTTAGCTTTTTCTGAATGGTTACCATGGCTGCCGGGACGCTAAAGTCCTGGCAGCCATGGTAAAGTGTAGTGGGGAGCAGTATACTTACCATCCGTGCGGCTCCCGGGGCGCTCCAGAGTGACGTCAGGGCGCCCCACGCGCATGGATCACGTGATCGCATGGACACGTCATCCATGCGCATGGGGCGCTCTGACGTCACTCTGGAGCGCCCCGGGAGCCGCGCGGACTGTAAGTATACCGCTCCCCCGCTCCCTGCTCCTACTATGGCAACCAGGACTTTAATAGCGTCCTGGCTGCCATAGTAACACTGAAAGCATTTTGAAGACGGATCCGTCTTCAAATGCTTTCAGTACACTTGCGTTTTTCCGGATCCGGGGTGTAATTCCGGCAAGTGGAGTACACGCCGGATCCGGACAACGCAAGTGTGAAAGAGGCCTAAGGAAGGGTTCCTGGATGGACAGGGCCTGGAGCTCACATACTCTCCTAGCAGAGGATATTGCTACTAAGAAAATGGTTTTGAGAGTAAGCCATTTGATAGACAGGGTATTAAAGGGAACCTGTCACCGGGATTTTGTGTATAGAGCCGAGGACATGGGTTGCTAGATGGCCGCTAGCACATCCGCAATACCCAGCCCCCATAGCTCTGTGTGCTTCTATTGTGTAAAAAAACAGATGGCCCTTTTGTATAGCTCCACCTTCCCGATTTCCCTTTATCTGTTTTGAAATCCTGATGTTGTGGTCCATTCCGAAAACAATAGTTAATACGAAGGCCTACGTAACATTAAGGGGCCGCTATTTATGCAGGGAAACCATTACTAGTATCTAGAACCATCTTCCATGCACAAATAGCAAATTTAGACAATTTTAAATTCAGCTGACATCATATCCTAAACATAAGACCACTGCCACCAGTTCTTGTCTTTATAGATGTGAACAGTAGACTCCTTATTACAGTCATTCCTCCAACGCCTAAAGCTGGGGACACCGTTACACCGCCGAAATGGAGTTTAGAGGCAACTTGGTACAAAGCACCGCGCACATGAGAGCTTCCTCTCTGCAGCGGTCTTCGATTGGATGCCAATGCTATGTAGTATTAGGGTGGCACAGAGCTCTGCAGGGTCAGGGTGGCACAGTATGGGGCTATGTAGTCTTAGGGTGGAACAGAGCTCTGCAGGGTCAGGGTGGCACAGTATGGGGCTATGTAGGCTTAGGGTGGCACAGAGCTCTGCTGGGTCAGGGTGGCACAGTATGAGGCTATGTAGGCTTAGGGTGGCACAGTATGAGGCTATGTAGGCTTAGGGTGGCACAGTATGAGGCTATGTAGGCTTAGGGTGGCACAGTATGAGGCTATGTAGGCTTAGGGTGGCACAGTATGAGGCTATGTAGGCTTAGGGTGGCACAGTATGAGGCTATGTAGGCTTAGGGTGGCACAGTATGAGGCTATGTAGGCTTAGGGTGGCACAGTATGAGGCTATGTAGGCTTAGGGTGGCACAGTATGAGGCTATGTAGGCTTAGGGTGGCACAGAGCTCTGCGGGGTCAGGGTGGCACAGTATGGGGCTATGTAGGCTTAAGGTGGCACAGAGCTCTGCAGGGTCAGGGTGGTAGGCTTAGGGTAGCACAGTGATAATGTACTGTATGTAGTGCGATTGTGTACTGTTATACTGTACATGGTGTTATAGTGTACACAGTGATACAGTATATAGTGTGATAGAGTCCTGGACTGTACAGTATATAGTGGGACAGTGATGCTTTTCCTTGGCCACTACAGTCTGTGTGTGAACCCGACCCTGCCCCTCACGCAGCATCCTCTCTGCTCCCCCTGCTATCTCCAGGATTTGCATTGGCAATGAGAGGAGGGGTATCTGCAAGTCAGTCATGCTGGACATCGGTATCAGCCAGGGGCTTGTGCTGGGCCCCGCACCTGGGTACACAGGCACATCACAGTCTGCTGCATCTATAAGCTGCTCCTCCTTGATTTTTCTGGCTACGGGACAATAGACTGACCTGCCCTGAGGGTCTCCCTCCTGTGTCCTCGCTGTCTGAGGTTGGTGTTTCTTGCTGCTGGTGTCCTGTTGGCGTGTCCAGCGCTGAGACCCTCGCTGACTACTAGAAGCGCTCAGCCACTTTTCCTCACTGCTGAGCGCGGTAGTGAAGACGGTCCCATAGACCTCCTATTGAGGCCGTCTTCACTACCGCTCAGCAGGATGGAGAAACTGAGGGCTTCAGACACCTCATTATAGAGGAAAACAAGGCGCTCAGATCTGGGCCCCCATTAAATTTCACTTACCCCGCCAGTGACGACCGCGCGCCTCCTTCCTCACTTCACAGCGGTGTGCCATAAGCTCAAACTGACCAATCACTAAGATCATTACTGTAAGGAGCTTTGTGATTGGTTGTTTCAGGCAGCAGCATCGCTGCACCGATGAATGGCAGGGAAAGTCTAGGAGTACTGGTGCACCTTAGACTTTTTCCAGGCGTCTGACGCTTGAACAGGTGTTATTGCGACCTCTGCCTGCGACCACATGATGGGAGTTCCTTTGTATAGATTCCTCCAAGGCAATGGTCTCCAACGTGTGAATCCACTACAAGTCCCAGCGTGGCACCCTAAGCCCACCTCCGCAGACAATCACAAGGGGACCCCCAGTAATCAGCAGAATTTCCAGTTTATATGGACGGATACGGTCTGCAGGGGTGCTGCGTGTCGGAGCCCCACGAGGATAGGTCAGTCTCTGCAGGGCGGAGAACCCCTTTACACAATCATGTAAGTCATTTTCCAATGATTGCCTTGGTCCCCACAGATAGTGCCGCTGTAATTCACTGGCTGTGTCTGAGAGATGAACTGCAATACCAGAAACAGCCTATGGACAAGAGTGGCGCTGTTTACGGAGGGAGGAGTATTTTCTAATCTTGGGCATCCTCTTAAAGGGACAGTCCTCCAGGTACATGAAGGATCCCCGCAGCGCCTCTAGTTTGTTGGTAGTTTCAACATCATCAAAATAAAAACCAGCGATTCCTGTTTTCTGATTTCCCAATAACAGAGCTAGACCTGACGTCCTAACACTACCGCCCTGAAGTCAGCAGGGGGCCCCGCCATCTCACCTCGGCGTGCACGTACTTGTAGTCCATCAGCCGCTCGTGTGCCCCACAAACTTTAAGTACTGTGTTTCCAGCATCCAAAGCTGATTCACCGTCACCAATAAAAAGTGACCATTTCTGTGAATGTTGCTGATGCCTGCTTGCTGTCATACAATAGAAACCTTCACTGTATGTCCAGGGGATATTTATTGGTTCTGGTGGTGAGATGGACGGACCGGCGCTGTACTGTAAACAAGCCATCCGCCTGTCACATGAAAAGGACATAAACAATGACCGTTTCAACTCAATGACAGCAAGCAGAGATGCTGCAAACCATGAAGAATCTATACAGACTGTATATTGTGTTTCATTGCACAATGAATGAGCTCTGCTCACAACTGGAACGGTCCGTTAAGGCGGCCACGGCAGAGGTGGTAACCAGTTATCGGAGAATCATTAAATCTTTCTATTTCTTATAAAACGGGTCTAAAAAGTATCAGCAACGCAAATAAAATACAACACAATTTTTGTCACGGGGAGTGGTCTAAATGTCCTCATTAGACGACAGCACTGATTTTAAGGAGCGCCTGTCACCCCAACATGTCAGCTTAGCAAATAATTCTGGAGCATTTATTCTCGTCATGCAGTTCCTCTTTTATTCCTACTGGACGCTTGTGAGTAACAGTACAACTGGGTGCTACCCCTTGGGGGCCTGTCCATGCATCCAACCAGGGCCAGACTGTGCACGGACACACGCCAAGTGGTTACCCCCAGAGGGAGCTTTAGTCAGACTTCCAGCAGGAATAAAAGAGGAACTGCATGACAGAGTCCTAAGAACAGATGGCTTTGATTTGTTATTACATGGGAGAGGATTTCCCGGGATCCATCTGATGCTCCCATAGAAGTGAATGGGACCGCACATGCGCGGCCCATGCTCCCATTCATTTCTATGGGGCAGGCGGCAATAGCCGAGCAAGTGCTCAGCTATTTTCGGCAGCCTCATAGAAATGAATGGAGGGCGGCTGCGATTTCCCCGCTCCGTTCCCATTGTCTGAGATGGGAAAACCTATTTAAGGGCTTCAATCAACAGATTGCAATACCAGACACAGCCCATTTCCAAGGGTGGCGCTGTTTTTGTTTCTTTTTTCTCCTTTTTATACCCTATAGGCCTTCGCCCTTCTGTGCGATGTTTGCGGCAGAACAATGGACCCTGTGTCCGGCACGTGACCGCGCGGTCAGGATTATTCACCAGCTGCCGATGAGGTCAGATTGAATAAAATAACTTCCATCGTCACCATGCAGCCAATCCAACTTGCAGGGGCACAGCGAGGAGATGACCAAGGCAGCGGTACCTCACTGGTGACTGTGGCACTCCGATGCCACCCTGGCTATTTGGGCACGGCCGAAGGAACTAATATGGCAAAATACTAAAATAGTCCAGCTGCAGGATACGGCCAGAGTACAGTCCAGCCTGCTCATGGTGTCCCTGCTCCGCTGCGAACACCTGGAGCACGTTCACGCCTCTGCTACATATATTAGTGGCACAGATCAGCCGTGGAAGCGTGAAACTGAGTGATCTGGTTAATGAATGAAGCTTTTCTCACCCGTAAAAATTCCTGAGTGAAGTCCAAGCAGCGCACAGATGTTTTATTAACAAAGCGCCGTCTGCAGGGGTTAATGGGACGGGAGAGCAGAGACGAGTCGGCAATAGTGGAATCTGCCCGATAGTAAGGCCTCATTCACACGTCCCTGTCCATGATGACATCCACCACGTGGTCGGTGAAGGATCCGTGTTTTGGTCTGTGTGTCATCCGCATTCCACGGACATTGCTCGGTGGAAAATTACATTTCAAGAGCATTTCCTAGCGACGATCCGTGAAATGCAGATGAAACACGGATGTCACCCATGTTGTGCCTGCGTTTTGGGCGTGATAGACCCATAAACAAGCACAAAAATAGGGCGCGCTCCCTTAGAGTAACCCCGAACCCCTGGTAAAACACAGATGTGTGAATACGCACATTAAAATCTGTGGGTTACGTGTGCGGTCTGTGGAGAACACGGACGGCACGCGCCTATGACACAAAGACATCTAAAAGAGGCGTCAGACAGACGTGGCGAGTGCAGGACGTGGCAGGATGTAGGGCGCCATTTCTAGCAGTCTGGGTTCCCCTGCCGTGGATGCAACATCCCATAAGGGTATAGTCACACGTGCAGGTTTTGCAAAGCCAAAAATCATGTGACTCCTAAAGACGGACGATTCTACTTCTGGTATTTTTTTTTATCCACTCCTAGTTTTGCCTTCTAAAACCTGCCTGTGTGAATGTACCCTAAAAGCCGAAAGGCGGGTCCGGCTGACAACCCAATGGGTGGGGGGCTCAGACAGATGATGTCGGTTAAGAGAAGGATCAGACTAACAACGGGTTTCTTTTGCCCGATCCTTTTACCCTAGGACAGCGATGCTCAACCTGCGGCCCTCCAGCTGTTGCAAAAATACAACTCCCAGCATGTCCTAGTAGCTGTAGGCAGTCCAGGCTTACCGGGAGTTGTAGTTGTGCAACAGCAGGAGGGCCGCAGGTTGGGCATCCCTGTCCTAGGAGCTAAGGTGTTATCAGACGTGTCTGGCAGAGGCTCTCCCCTCACTGAGTACACACATACGGTTTGGGCTAGGAGCGGACCGGCCAGCTTAAATTATGGGCAGGAAGAGTCAGGAACACATCCGGTTGGGGGCGGCGGGGAGGTAAGTACAGAGTCGACCACCTACCCCCCACACAGCCTAATTTTTATTTATTTTTTAAAGTCTGGAGGACCCCTTTAAGGAGGCGCATGCTACACTGACGAGATGGGTCCCGGTTGGCAGGACCTGGCACAGCTCTGTCCCCCATTTCATCGGGCGCTGTGAAATTAGAGGGAAGGCATACAGACCCGGCATGGCTCCTAACAGGACATCCCCTTTAAGTGCTACCATTTATGAGCACGTGCAAGGCAGGCTTTGGATGCTGGGAGTTGTAGTTTCCCAGCCACAGGTTGGGGCTCACTGGGCTCCACCACCACTGCCCGTCTATGGCGCTGGGTTAACCATCTAGATGCCAGCTTCACATCACTGCCCAGCAATCACGTGACGCTGGAAATAGGACATTCGGGGATGGAGGCAGCAGTCCCGGGTCGTGCCCCATCACCTGGACGACTATGGCTTCGGGCCGCGGGATACAGTCACTCACCTGAATCTCCCCTCCCGGCGCCGCCATCTTGCTCTTTGCTCTGTCACTGCACTCGCCGGATCTCCCGAGAAGCCGCCGGGAACACAGACACACACACTACCGCAATCTCCACCAATGGCAGCACCCGACGTCACCAGAAGGAGACGTGCCGCGACGGCTTTTGGGTCACCTTGTTGGTCTCTTCCGGCGCTTGAAGCTGCAGGCGACATGTTTGAAAAGGGCAGGGCGAGCGGCCGTTTGAAGGGACGCCATGTTTGTAAAGGGCACGTCCATACATAATGGCAGGCTGAGGAGACTCCGCCTCTGTACGCGTGCGTCCGTAGCCACGGGACGGGGCGGCCATATTTGTGAAGGGAGACGCAGGCTTCGGGGTATCCATACTTCATAAGGGCAGAACTGTACAGTCTGCATGTGGCATTCATATCAATAGATGATTGGGAAGGACACGTCCTCGAGCACTGATTGGTCATTTATAGCTTGAAGGGGTTGTCTCATCTCAGACACTGATGGTACATTGCTAGGATAGGCCACTAATGTCAGATAAGTGCCAGTCCCATCTCCAAAACAGGGACCCCAAAGTGAAAGAGAGCAACTGGCATGTGCAGCATGCTCTCCATTCATCACTGTGGGAGTTCACAATATAGTCAAGCAAGCTCGGATATTTTCGGAAGTCCCATAGTGGTGAAAGGAGACCGCACAGCGCCATTCACTTCCATTGGACTGCCAGAAATAGCCGAGCCGGAGCTGCTGCTCTCTTTTTACTTCAGGGGCCCTGTTCTGGACATAGGAGCGGTTTCCAGAAGTGAGCCAACCTTTTTAAAGGGGTTGTCATCAGGATAGGCAATTACTAGCTGATCGGCGGGGAATCTGATACCCCAATGATAAGAGGTTAAAGTCTGGCCCCCGGCGCCTGAGCTACACAGCTCCATTGGTTCCTTTCCTGAGGATACGCCATAACTTAAAGGGGTTTTCTGAAAGTTCAATATTCATACAAAGCTGAAGTTGGTTTCTTATTCGGACAGTTTAGTAGTCACTTAGGGGGAGATTAATCAAACTGTTGTAAAGTAGTGTTGGTCAAGCACCAAAGGGCTCGGGTGCTCGAGTAGAACACCTCTACCGAGCACAATGGGAGAACCCGAGCATTAAACCAGGCACCCCCTGCTCTGAAGAGGGGAAGGTGTCTGGTTCATAGGAAAATGTCAGAAATTGATGGAAACACCACTGAAATGGTTCTGGAACAACATAGGGAGGATGTCTGGATGCATCTTAGACTCCCAGGTCGCTGCTGGGAACGATGATGTCCGAATAATACGCCAATTTTACAGACTGACAATAATAAACACCAAACCGAAGATAAGATCGATTTTAGAGGAAAAATTGTTAGGACACATTCTTTCCTGTATATTTCCTTGTATATAAAGTGCAAGTGCTGCCAAAAATTACAAGGAAGAGGCACTCCGATATAACCTGTATATCACATAAAGGAGGGCCTCATTTACATTGTGGTACAATTGCTAAGGTAGTGGGCAGGCTCGGACTGGCCCACAGGGGTACAGGGGAATCCCCCGGTGGGCCCCTGAGCAAAGTGGACCCCTAGTCTCCCACCCCCTGCACAAATGGCACATAACACAGTAGACTTACTGGATTGCATACATATATTCAATGTACAGCACCTCAACCAGCCTATGTTCATATAAAAAACTTGTTAGAGTATTTATTATATTTTAATGTATCCATATGGTGGGCCCCAAAATAAATTTTAATGGTGGGCCCTAGGTACCCCAGTCCGACACTGGTAGTGGGACTTCTACACTCATAAAGCCTATGCACTAAGTGAAAGGGCTGCCAAAAATTACAAGAAACCGGCACTACAATACACCCTTTATTACACATAAAGGAGGACATAATACACACCCTAGAAAAATTATGATTGGTGGTCTGCTGGTGACCCTCAAAAACTATTGGAGCAAGGGCCTGCTGGTCACCCTCTAAAACATGAGGTGTGAGGGTCTTCCGCTGAGCTGGCCCTCAAAAACATTATGGGCGAGGGCCTGCTGGTGACCCTCTAAAACATTATGGGTGAGGGCAGCTTAATAAGCATGTTGATATGATGTAGGAGGAGGACGAGAAAAGGGAGATTGAACCATATAACCTTTTTAGTGGTGGAAGAGTTGCATGGGAATACAGTGTATTCAGTACACCATAAAAGCCACATTTAGAGTGCCTTTATGTTCAGCCGCTTTCCTCTGGTGGAGTAGAGAGGTCAGGGGCAATCCAAGCCTTGTTCATTTTTTTAAAGGGCTCGTTCACACAAACGTATTTTGCGTACCGTAAACGGGCCGTTTTCTGCGTTCCACATACGGTCAGTATACGGAACCATTCAGTTCAATGGGTCCGCAAAAGATGCAGACAGCACTCTGTGTGCTGTCCGCATCCGTTGCTCCATTCCTTGTCCTATTCTTGTCTGTTTTGCGGACAAGACTAGGCAATTATTTAATGGGCGTCCTGTTCCGTTCCACAAATTGCGGAAGCCACGCAATTTGCGGACCGCAAAAAACGGAACGGTCATATGAACGAGCCGTAAGAGTCAACCGTTCAGCATTTTCAGTTGACAGGCGGATGCGCTTATCAGTTATTATGCCCCCAGCAGCATTAAATACCCGCTCTGACAACTGGCGGCAGGGCAGGCCAGCACCTCCAAGGCGTAGAGCGCCAGTTCGTGCCACGTGTCCAGCTTGGACACCCAATAGTTGTAAGGCACAGAGGCATCACTGAGGATGCTGACACGGTCTGCTACATACTCCTTCACCATCTTCTAAAATGTTTCCCTCCTTGTGACACTAGGCCGCGCATCAAGGTGAGGGTGCTGGAGGGGTGTCATGAAACTGTCCCAGGCCTTGGAGAGCATTACCCTGCCTCTGTTGGAACTGCTGTGTGTTCCCCTCGTCTCCCCTCCTCGGTTGCCCAAGAAACTACGTACTCTGCTGCTAGCATTGTCAGCTGGACATTTTTTTAGCAAGTTTTCCACAAGGACCTTCGGTATTGCATAATTTTGCTCGTCCTCTCCACCAGAGGAACGAGAGATGAGAAGTTCTCTTTGTAGCGGGGGTCGAGAAGGGTGAACAACCAGTAATCGGTGTTGGCCAAAATGCGTACAACGCGAGGGTCACGGGAAAGGCAGCCTAACATAAAGTCAGCCATGTGTGCCAGAGTCACAACAGGCAAGACTTCGCTGTCCTCAGCAGGAGGATGACTCTCATTCTCCTCATCCTCTTCCTCCTCTTCTACCCATCCATGCTGAACAGATGGAATAAAACTTCCATGGGTACTACCCTCTGTAGCGGAGGCAACAGTCTCCTCCTCCGCCTCATTAACCAATTCGCGCTGAGAAGACGAACTGAGGGTGGTCTGGCTATCACCCTGTGTAACGTCTTCCCCCATTTCCACCTCTTCTACATGCAAAGCATCCGCCTTAATTGTGAGCAGCGAGCATTTGAGTAGACACAGAAGTCGGATGGTTACACTGATAATAGCGTTATCGCCGCTCACCATCTGTGTTGATTCCTCAAAGTTTCTTAAAATCTCACAGAGGTCAGACATCCATGCCCACTCGTCGCTTGTGAAGAGCGGAAGCTGACTGGAAAGACGACGACCATGTTAAAGCTGGTATTCCACTACTGCCCTCTGCTGCTCACAAAGCCTGGCCAACATGTGGAACGTCGAGTTCCAGCGCGTGCTCACGTCGCACAACAGTTAGTGAGCTGGCAATTGCAAGAGCTGTTGCAGCGTTGCCAGACCGGCAGAAGCTGTCGATGACTTGCGGAAATGGGCACACACATGGCGCACCTTCACAAGTAGCTCAGGCAAATTGAGATAGGTTTTGAGAACCACTAGGTTGAACACATGGGCTAGGCATGGGATATGTGTGAGCTTGCCGAGCTCCAAAGCTGCCACCAAGTTACGGCCATTATCAGACACAACCATGCCTGGTTGTAGGTTGAGTGGCGAGAGCCACAGCTCAGTCTGGTCCCTTATCCCCTGCCACAGCTCTGCGGCGGTGTGCTTTTTGCCACCTAAGCAGATCAGTTTAAGCACAGACTGTTGCCGCTTCCCCCCTGCAGTGCTACCCTGCTTCCAGTTACCGACTGATTTCTGACTGGTGCTGCAAGATGATAATTCAGAGGTGGAAGTGGAGGAGGAGAAGGGGGGGTTGCAGCCACTAACGTAGGTGGTGGCGGAAACCCTGATGGAAGTTGGGCCCACAATCCTTAGCATCGGTAGCACCTGTGCCATCCCAGCGTACGACTCACTCCCGGCCTCCCCAAGGTTCACCCAGGGCAAGTACCGTCATGGAATGGCGATGAAAAGAGCACCTTAGAATATCCCAGTGTGGGATCACTTGTTTGACAAGACTCTCCATGGTTGGAGGAAGGAGGATCAGGGTGAGGATTGTGTTGAGCAGACTCTTGGCTACTGAGACTGGACTTGGTGGAAGACAGGGTGGTGCTTAACCGACTGGAAGCATTATCTGCTGCAATCTAACCAACCACCTGGTCGCACTGGTCTGACTTCAAGAGTGGTGTCCTGTGCCGCCCTGCAAACTGGGAAATGAAGCTAGGTATCGTGGATGAGTATGTTTCTTGTGCTCTGGCAGTAGACAGTTTCACCGCACCCAGGGCCACGGCCTCTGTGTGCAATATTAGCAGCACAGCCACTTTCCTGTCCCTTACTGCTCGCCTTCTTCGTATTAAATGGTATATATGCTTGTAAGCATGTCACACGTACAGTAGCGCAGGTTTTGTAAGTGTATGCGCAAATAAAGTACACAGAATGTCACAGATATTTTTAGGATGCGCACACGTTATACAAGAGATGTAGCACAGATAATGTCGCTGTCCACAGCGTCTACGAAAAAAGTGCACTGAATGTCACAGATAATTTTAGGATGCGGAAACGTTATACAGGAGATGTAGCGCAGGTAATGTCGGTGTCACCAGCGGCCAAACAATTGCGCTGAATGTCACAGATATTTAGGCTGTGCAAATGTAAAATAAAAGATGTAGCAGAGGTTGTGTCACTATCAGAAGCGGCACTAACAATTCCATGCAATTAAGCGCAGGTTGCGCTAATAATATATATTGCTGCCAGATACAACAATAGTCCTTAAAAGGACTTTTAGGTCTCTTTTTTCACTAAAATATTACTATTTCACTCCCTACACTATCTGTCCCTTCTTCAGCACAGCTTTCCCTGATTAAGACTGCGCCGAACACATGTCATCAAGTGCTATATAGCACCCGATGACGCGTTCCGGCCAGCCAATCATTGTAATGCCAGTAGCCAACATGGCTACAGAATTACAGTGAGTGCCAGTACCTCCGCGCACGTTTATTGGCTGCATAGCAGCCAACAAACGTGCGGGGAGGAGACTCCAGCATCGCGATGCTTGAGTAAAATTAGTGTTCGGCAGAGCATGCTCGCCCAACACTATTGAAAAGAAGTAGAACTGGCTTAGTTGCCCATGGCAACCAATCAGATTTCACCTTTCATTTTACACAGCTCAATTGGAAAATGAAAGATGGAATCTGATTGGTTGCTATGAGCAACTAAGCCAGCTCTACTTTACACCAGTTTGATAAATCTCCCCTATAATTTGTATTTCTACCTCGTGTCATTGGGGAACATAGAAGACTGTGGATTTAGCTGCTGCCACTAGGGGGAGACACTAAGGCTACATTTGTGCATCCATTTTCTGTCAGTCTACCCGTTTTTAACAGCCGTTTTTGCATCCATTTTTAATGGCTGTGAAAAACGGTCATTAAAAACTGATGCATTTTCATAGGGTTTTAAGTAAAAAAACAACAACCCCGCAGTGCCCTCAATATATATATATATATATATATAATGCCATCCCCATAGTACCCTCTGTATTTATAATGACCCCCCCACCCGTTGTGCCTATATATAAAGTTGCCCATCAAAAACTACCAGACCGCATGAAGTATAAGTACATTTTATTAACATAATTCATGGTTAACAATCCATACATAAAAAGTGCAGGGAAAAGGCGACATCCACAAGAGGAGACACAAATGGTGACTCAGTATATCTTCCACATATAGACAATAATAAAGTGCATGTGTAATTTGCGGTCCCCAATGCACGGGCAACGTCCGTGCAGCGGCCGGGACGAATCGAGACCCATTCAACTTGAATGGATCCGTGATCCGTCCGCACTGCAAAAAAATAGAACATGTTCCATTTTTTTGCGATGCGGAGGCACGGACAGAAACACCACGGAAGCACTCTGTATTGCGTCCGTGGGGTTCCGTGCCTCCGTTCCGCACCGCAGCTCTGGATTGCAGAGCTATTCAAGTGAATGGGTCCGCATCCGTGATGCAGGGAGCACACGGCCGGTGCCCGCATATTGCGGACCCGCTGTTTGTGGGCCGCAATACAGAGACGGCCGTGTGCATGAGGTCTCACTGATTGAAATCACTGACCAAAACACTGACGTGGGAATGAGGCTTAAGTCGCATGCAACAGACGACTCACCTGCGACTTGCTTGTGATTTGCTGTGTTTTACAGCCAAATCATAGTTTTAGCAGCACGGTGGCTCAGTGGTTAGCAGTGGTGCCTTGAGGTGGTTTGAATCCAACCGTGGACATTTGCAGGGAGTTTGTATGTTCTTTCCTCCCACACTCCAAAGTCATACTGATAGGGACCTTAGATTGTGAGCCCCAATGGGGACAATGAGAGATGATAATGTCTGTAAAGCGCCGCGGAATATGTCAGCGCTATATAAGCGAGTATAATAAATAAACAATAAATTTAATTAGTCGTGCTACAGCAAATTGTAGACAAGTCGCACACCTGACAAGTGTAAGGCCACCTGCACACAAGTGCGGGTGAACGCACATAAGATCCGCAGAAATTTCCGTGTGGATTTATGTGCATTTCCGCAGCATATCCGCACCAAAACCGCATCTAATCTGGATTTGATTTACAGGTCTCAACGTTCCATTGAAAAGGGTGAAATCCACAGCTAAAACCGAAAAACCTACTTGACATGCTATAAATGTGGAAATCCGCAATGCACAGAAAAAATCTGCAAAGTGTACATGAGATGTGTGTACTCTCGTACACTTTGCTGGTACTGTAAAATGCTGCGGATTTGCAGCACAGGAATCCGTGTGAAAAAACATGTGTGTTCCGCAACATGTGCAGGTGGCCTTAGTAATTCTCAGGTGCACCAGAGAGCCACATTACCCCCATTTAAGAGCAGAGTAATTGCGGTATTACTAGATGCCGTGTCTGACCAGCCTACCTAGAACCAGCACTCCAGCATTACCCTGTTCATTGGTGGAGTAATTGTGCTGTCAGTAACCACTACCCTTTACAAGCCTACGTAGTTTGCCAGTGCATGAGACAACCACATTACCTCCGTCACTTACTTTGGCAGAGTAATTGCATTATCCCTAGATGCCGAGGCTGACAACCCTACTTAATACCAGCGTGCACCAGGCATCAACGTTACCCATTAGTTAGGCCTCCGTGACCGTGCTGTGGGCCACAATGCATGAACACTGACCGCGGGGCAGCGGATCGCGAACCCATTCACTTTAATAGGTCCGCGATCCGGCCGTTCCGCAAAAAAGATAGGACACGTTCTATCTTTTTGTGGAACAGAAGTACAGGACGAAACCCCAAGGAAACACTCTGTAGTGCTTCCGTAGGGTTCCGTTCCGCACCATTCTGCATCTCTGGATTTGCGGAGTGAATTTGTTCAAGTGAATGCGTCAGCATCCGTGATGCGGAATGCACATGGAACGGTGCTCGTGTAAGTGTGCAGGAAGCCTTAAACTGTTACTACAGGCCTATGCATCTCAATATGTATCAGACCACCACGTTACGCACTTCAATAGGCGGCGTAATTGCACTGTGGCACCTGCCGAGTCTAACCCGTTCTGATATGCTCCGGGCAACCACATTACTCCCTTCTCTAGGTAGAATAACTGTACTGTCGCTAGATTCCTTAGATAATAAGCCTACACAATTTAATTATGTGCCAGACAGCTGGATCACTCCCCTCATCAGGAGAGGTGACGGCTGTGCATGGTGAATGTCAGCACTCAGCAGTGGTCTACTGTATGGACTACTTGCACGGTCGCTTGCCGCGGTACTGCATAGCAAACGCAGTTCTGATGCGTTCCAAACAACGGCCTTAGTCCGTTTACGGGATGAAATAATTGCCATGTCGCTGGTGGCTGTATCTAACATGTCTATGCCGTCCTGATGTGCACCAGACAGCTGCGTTGCGCACTTCTATTAGAGGAGTAATTGCACTACACCTAGAAGTGGCATCCGACAGACCTACACAGTTCTGTCATGCACCAGGCAGGGAGCTTGCCAGGTCAAAAATCAATGCCAGGTAGCAGTAGGTAAAATGCCAGTGGTAGAGGTGGTAGTAGGTAGAGTTTAGACTATATTGGCAACGCGTTTCATCACTGAAAAAGTGACTTTTTAATGGCCTGACAAAGTCACTCTTCCAGTGATGATACACGTTGCCAACTACCTACTACCACCTGTACCACTGGCATTGATTTCTCACATGGCAAACTCCTCTGCTCCAGCTGTTTCTACATTGTCTCCTAGTACCTGTATGGAAGTCTCTACTTACCGTTCCGGAGCCGGCAGCTGCCATCACGTCATCTTTGATACGCTGTCTCCCAGAGTTATGCTTGGCTGGCACAACTAATTGAGGTAACTCTCTGCATCTTGGTGATCCTGTGCTATCGGAGCGCCCTTGTGTTTTTTCCTCTTCACATAGATCCTCTTGAATGTGGCCTAGTCGTACAGTTAATAAAGGTCATATCCGTTGAGCATATGCACTTCTCTTTTGCATCTCTCAATGGCATTACCCCTTTCATAGGTATGGCTTCACTGCGCAGTTGTTGCAATTGTTGATGCCTCAGCCTTGCAATCGCCACAGTACAGTTTTGGGCTCACTGCCGGACGACCTCTTTGTTGGCAAACAATCCCTTCTACATACGCGGGGTACTGGGTCTGCCGCTAACCGTTGCCTCTGTCATGGCTTCATACTCCAGTCAGTCACACTACCCCATTGTATGGATGAAGTCTTACACATTGACGACTTTATTGCATACACCTTTCAGCCTCCTTCACCCCTCCATATGCAATTGGGGTATCCAGTCTCCAGACCACTGCTTAGTCCAGGACATGACACGTTTCCCTGTACCATGCTAGTCTATGTATCCACCATGGCTGTGGCTAGCAAGGGATGGTGTTTTCCTTGTCTAAGGACAAGGACCGATTGAAGTCAACGGGTACGCACCGTGATGCGGCGTGCACATAGCCGATACCCGTGTTTCGCAAATATGCGAGTTCAAACCACAAAACACAGTCAAGGTGGCACACCAGCTAGGTGGCTTGAACCAGGTTCTGACCCGGATTTGAGTCACATACCTGCACTCAGTAGAAACTACGGGTCTTATTACTATTATCGCTTCTTATGACACAGTAATTATGCTGTTGCAGAGTATTTTCCTTTATTACCTAATATACTTAATACTGTATTTACACAATGTTTAATACATTTTTATTAATATTTCAACAAGAAATATAACAGCAAGGTAGCAGGATAGAATGTCCTTAAGCAGATATCATCCAACACATATCATACTGTATATCATCCATCAGAGTGCACAACATTAGAGGCAGAATACCAAGGAGATGATACAGCAAGGTGCGTGTGCTAGTCAACGCTGGTGCAACTTGAAAGCATCTAAACTAATCTCATTGGATACAAAGAAATACACGGTACAGGTTACATGAGACAGTCAGGCAGAGCCAAAGCGAAGCAGCTGGATAACCAGGTAAACCACTGATTATGAGCACAAATAATGGAGCGTAAAGTGGGCGCAAAGATCTTTTAACAGTGCATATGTGTGTTAACTGAGTGCATGACCTCAATTAACGAAGGAGATTGTGTAAGCTTCCACTGACGGGCAATAATATTACGAGCAGCATATATGGGCAACCGACCAACGAAATTCAGAGGTGACTTCTGATAGTCCTAAACCCAGAATTAAGAGCTCGGGAGAGAGGGAAAGATTAACTGTTGTGACTTCTTTAATAGTATCCCCTATATCAGACCAAAGGCTCTAACCAATGGGCAGGCCCACCACATATGGAGTGGGGTCTCGATTTCCCCGCATCCTCTCCAGCAAAGAGGGCAATGACCGGGAACCAAATGTGCCAATCTATTAGGGGTTAGGTACCATCTTAACTAGATCTTTCTCGCCTGTTCCACTTGATTGATACATTTGAGGCTTTTGAAGGACCAGTAAAGAGTCTCCCTCCATTGACACATAGAGAACACCCTACCCAACTCTTGTTCCCATCTCAGCATGAATGGCTGTTTACTCTCAGTTACACAGCGTAACTGAGAGTCGGCAAAGAAGGCAAGGTAAGGATTGTTTTCCTGACAGTGCTGCCGCGGCGGTAGAGAACCCAACAGGTGCCTTATCTGAAGAAACTGGTAAAACAGATTATTTGGGAGTAGGTACTTGTGCAAAAAAGCAAAGTCTACTGGCGAAGATCTATCGTATAGGCACCCAAGACGCTGAATTCCCCGGGCCACCCAGACTGCCAGGGAAACGCTTGGGATATGGTATTCCAGCGCAACAATAGTAAGGTTATCCATTGGAACGCGGTGGAGTTTGATGGAATCTATAAGGTGAGCCCAGGTACACATTGTGGCGTGCATGGTTAACAACGGCAGATTGGGTCGAAAATGCTTCAGACTGTAAGCTGCGAATATAGCTGGCAGGGACCGACGTCTGACATAGGTCTCCTCAATTTGAAGCCATCGTTGCGGAGAGGACGGGGACCACCATTCAAGCGCCTGTTCTGCCAAGTTAGCAAGATAATATTTATAAAGATCACATCTTATTGGGGGATGCAGCGCTGACTTGGATATTCTGGGGTGTTTATTACCCCATATGAAGTTCATTAAATCTTGTTGAAACCGTGCAATCAGAACCGTAGGTATGTGAAGTGGAAGGCATCTAAGACACTACAGAATTTTAGGGAGAGATAGCATTTTAGCAGCATTAATGCGAGCAATCCAAGACAGATGAATTTGTGACATTTTGGCGTAATCCCTTTTTAGTTCTGCTCTTAGATTACCCAAATGAATGGACATGGTCTCCGCTACAGAGCGAGCTAGTTTCAAACCTAGGTAGGTAATGGACTGATCAACCCATTGGAAAGAGTACATCTTCTGAAGACGCCCTCTAATGTCTCCCGGGACATGAAAATCTAAGACCTTTCCATTGAATTTGTAATAGGAACATTCTGAGTAATAGGTAAGTATGTGGGACAGGGCAACTAAAGAGTTTTCAGGTTCTGTCAGAGTGAGGAATACGTGAGAAAAGTCTCTCACCTGGATTCCTTAGATAACCAGATGCCAACACCCTAGCAGATGGCTTGGTATACAGCCCCATTATGGGTGAGAGTATCGGACCATGAAACCCAAACTTCCGCAGGACCTGTTCCAGGAACCCCCAATGTACCCTATCGAGCGCTTTTTCAGCGTCGAGAGATACAAACATCGTGGGGATCCTGGACCCCCGCCAGCTGAATAAGATTGACCATACGTCTAGTGCCATCCACTGTCTCCCAGGGACAAATCCTACCTGATCAGGACCAACTAAGGAGGGAAGAAAAGTATTAATACGAGAAGCCAAAATTTTTGGGTGCAGCTTTAGATCTGCATTCAACAGGGATATGGGGCGGAAATTTGCGGGATCATCCGGGAGCTTTCCCGATTTTGGGAGTGTGACTACTGTGGCCACCAGCATATCCGAGGGTATTACACCTGTGCAGAGGAAACCTTTGTACAGTGTGGCCAAATAGGGACCCAATTGTGCTTGGAAGGATTTATAGTAATCGGAAATAAAGCCATCTGGCGTAGTGAGGAAAAGACGCTCGCAGGCTGCCAGCTTCCTCACCGCGCCTGCGCCGAATACTGAACGGAACGAGATTTCACCAGAGCACAGGGCGGGCAGACAGATGCGAGCGCTGCCTGGCCCTGTCAATCAGGACTTGGAGGGAGGCGACAAAGGTGGGAGAACCGAGCCTCTAGGAGCAGGAACAACGCCCCCCCTGCATCTAGAGGCTAATTAGCATATTATAAAAGTTAGATTTCTGGTGTAACGGGGGCATAGATAAAAGTAGGAATAGGCTAGTTAGGTTTAGCTGACATTAGCACATCGCTAATGTCAGCTAGCTTAATAGAGTAAATCTGGTGACAGAATCCCTTTAAATATAGCCGACTGTGTTGGAGATCTGCTAGGCGAGAGGGAGAAGGGTCGGACTTATATAGTTGGCTTACTTCTTCAAGCCTCAATAAAGCCTCCGCTAACTGTCGGTCTCTATTTTTCTTGAAACGAGCATCTGAAATAAGATCGAAATAGATATCTCTGGTGATTCATTGAGGCGGAAGAATTCCTGTAGGTGAGTGCGATATTCCTCCATTCTTTTATCATTTTTAAAAAGATATGGATTAAGTCTCCATGATGGTGGGGGTGGGTTAGGGAGACCGGTATCTAGTACCAGCCTTATAGGCGCATGGTCAGTCCATGTGGCGCACCCAATGCCCGACCCTACTGCCTTATGCAATAGATCTCTCGAGATTAGAAAAAAGTCAATGCGAGACTATAAGGAATGGGATGATGAGATATGTATGTAGTCATGCTCATCGCCGTGATGGTACCTCCAAATGTATGCAAGTTTTGTAATTCTTCTCGCCTGACGCCTGCTCTTGCATGACAGTCTAAGTCCGCATTAATTGGGATATTAAAGTTGCCACCCATTATCACAGCCCCTCTTGCTACATTCTGGATTTTCTTAAAAAGCCTATGAAGGAAGGCTTTCTGTCGTACATTGGGTGCATACACAGACACAATGGTATACTGAGTTCCCTCTATTGAACATATTAGAATAATCTGACCTACAGAATCGGCTTTCAGCTTTCCTCTTTTTAACAGATGGGGAATGGAAAATAAATGGAAAGCAGCGATGTACGCATCTATGCAGATCTGATTCCAATAAATGAGATTCCTGTATCACATCTGGACTGCATGATATCAGACCAAAGCTGAAAGCACCTAAACGGAGAGTTCAGGCCTCTCATATTATTGGAATAAAACTTTAACCCCATGGTGAGATGATAGGTAATACAGTGGGATGCAAAAGTTTGGGCTACCTTGTTAATCGTCATGATTTTCCTGTATAAATCGTTGGTTGTTACGATAAAAAATGTCAGTTAAATATATATCATATAGGAGACACACACAGTGATATTTGAGAAGTGAAATTAAGTTTATTGGATTTACAGAAAGTGTGCTATAATTGTTTAAACAAAATTAGGCAGGTGCATAAATTTGGGCACCACAAAAAAGAAATGAAATCAATATTTAGTAGAACCTCCTTTTGCAGAAATTACAGCCTCTAAACGCTTCCTGCAGGTAACAATGAGAGTCTGGATTCTGGTTGAAGGTATTTTGGACCATTCCTATTTACAAAACATCTTTAGTTCATTCAGGTTTGATGACTTCCGAGCATGGACAGCTCTCTTTAAGTCACAGCACAGATTTTCAATTATATTAAGGTCTAAATGTGCTTTAGCCCACCTAAAGCGGCACTTTTTGTGCTGTGGGCGGAGAAAAGGCTTCCTCTGCATCACTCTCGCATACAGCATCTCCTTGTGTAAAGTGCGCCGAATGGTTGAACGATGCACAGTGACTCCATCTGCAGCAAGATGATGTTGTAGGTCTTTGGTGCTGGTCTGTGGGTTGACTCTGACTGTTCTCACCATTCGTCGCTTCTGTCTATCCGAGATTTTTCTTGGTCTGCCACTTCGAGCCTTAACTTGAACTGAGCCTGTGGTCTTCCATTTCCTCAATATGTTCCTAACTGTGGAAACAGACGGCTGAAATCTCTGAGACAGCTTTCTGTATCCTTCCCCTAAACCATGATGGTGAACAATCTTTGTCTTCAGGTCATTTGAGAGTTGTTTTGAGACCCCCATGTTGCTACTCTTCAGAGAAAATTAAAAAGAGGAGGGAAACTTACAATTGACCCCCTTAAATACTCTTTCTCATAATTGGATTCACCTGTGTATGTAGGTCAGGGGTCACTGAGCTTACCAAGCCAATTTGAGTTCCAATAATTAGTTCTAAAGGTTTTGGAATCAATAAAATGACAACAGTGCCCAGATTTATGCACCTGCCTAATTTTGTTTAAACAATTATAGCACACTTTCTGTAAATCCAATAAACTTCATTTCACTTCTCAGATATCACTGTGTGTGTCTCCTATATGATAGATTTAACTGACATTTTTTATCGTAACAACCAACGATTTATACAGGAAAATCATGACGATTAACAAGGTTGCCCAAACTTTCGCATTCCACTGTATATTATGCACCAGCACTTGCATGTCTGTAAAGCATCCCGGTGACATATATAGCAGTGAGTACAATAACGTTTTGGTAAATGAAGTCCGAGGACACCTGCTAAAAGGGCTAAACATAGAAAAAAGAAGACCAAAAAAAGAGAAGAAAAAAAAGTCCAGATCTAACATTTCAAACATATTAGGATGTCTGCTCAGAGGGAAAGAGATCACCTGCAGGTCAGAAAGAAGCAGACCAGATGGGGGGAGGTATAGCAGATGGAAGTCACTTACACATACTGTCCTCCAGACATCCAAACAAACTGTAGGGAAAGTTCAAGAGACTCACACAGTATCCCAATCAGGAGTAAGCTTGTCAGGTTTAGGTCCAGACGTCTTGCTCGATTGGGGTAAATCAGGTAGTAGACCCCATTTGTGCAAATTAAGTGGCGCCTCCTGAGGGGAGCTGCAGACATATTGTTTTCCTTCCTTCCTGCGTAATCAGAAGCTTGACAGGAAAGCCCCACCGGTAGCGAATATGTTGCTCTCGAAGTATTTTGAAGAAATGGATGCGCGCCACAATGTTGTGTGGTAGCAAAGGGTCTAACCCTTAAGGTTTAGGGATACGGTGAATGCGATCAATAATTAAATCCATGTTTGACACTCAAGGAATGGCGTCTTTTATTAAGCCTTTAAGAAGTGTCTCCAAAGCCTCAGGCTCGACTGACTCAGGGACTCCATGGAGTCTCACGTTGTTCCGTCTGTGGCGGTCCTAGGTCTTGTAGCTTGTTCTTGAGTGCTGCTATGTCATCTTCAAGCGCCTCATGGGCATCGATCAGAGCATTGTGAGACGTGGCAAACTCCGCCATTTTCTCTTCCACTAGGGTGGTATGCTCACCTAGACTCTGGAGTTCGTGCCGAAACTCTTTCAGCATGGCTGTAATGTCGTCTTTGAGGGAGGAGAGATTCCAGCATGGCGCCTTCCGTTAGAGGAAGGGAAGGTGAGCCCGTGGGTGTGGGATCCACTGGAGCTAAAGAAGAACTGGATAATTAAGCCGGGGAGATAGCCGCCATAAGCTGTGACGACAGTGAACCGGAATGATGGTCCTGATGGTTTCCAATGTTACTGGCATGACAAGCAGATCCCACCTGAGATGTTTTCTACGCGCGACAGTAGAGGGGGCGCCATAATGGTCTGCGTTGCTTTTTCCTTCAGTGGAACAATGGAGTTTCAGGAAGTGCAGGGGCGTCAAACGGCCACAGGCTATGTCCAGATGTTGCAGAGAGCATTCCTCATGACTGAGGGCCCTCGTCTGTGTGGTAACGACTGGGTTTTTCAACAGGACAACACTACAGTACACAATGCCTTTTGGCCCATCCTGCGTGTTCCCCTGATCTAAATCCAATTGAGAACCTTTGTGGATGGATGGCAAGGGAAGTTTACAAAAATGGACAACAGTTCCAGACAGTAGATGGCCTTCATGCGGCCGTCTTCACCACTTGGAGAAATGTTCCCACCCACCTCATGGAAACGCTTGCATCAAGCATGCCGAAACAAAATTTTGAAGTGATAAACAATAACGTCAGAGCTACTCATTACTGAGTTCATGTTTAGAAGTTGGATTTCTGTTTTGGGAGGGGTTTAGTTTTTTTTGGGAGGTGTGGTCCTAAACTTTTGATCAGCTGAAAAACAGCCTGTTTCAGTTTATTCGTTGTTTTCATTAAATTGAATGATCAAAAAATGTTTTGTCTCACTCCCATTTCTTCTTGTTGCATGTTGAAGCTCTACTTGGAACCTTGTTAAGATCCAGCCATGCTAGATATGATTTTTTTGCCATTTTTCAAGTGGTCTTAAACTTTCGATCAGGACTGTATATACAGTGAAATTACATACAGTATATACGTGTAGGAAATGGATGGACTGGCTGCCGGGCCTAGTCTGTGAGAGCGATCTTGACTAGCTGCAGGAGTGGGGTGGGCTTAGGAGGAGGGGGTTACCGGGTGGGTTGGGGCACATTTAAAAATTTACTGTGTGGCCCAGTCAGTTCTAGTTACGCCACTGCTTGCATCACTATTTGTCAAATATGTCCGCTGTCTGCTTTTTAGGCTTCAACATACTCCATCTGTCGTTGCTTTCCTTTCGAGGATAATGTCTGTAAAGCAATGTGGAATAAGTCAGGTCTATATACACTCACCTAAAAAATTATTAGGAACACCATACTAATACGGTGTTGGACCCCCTTTTGCCTTCAGAACTGCCTTAATTCTACGTGGCATTGATTCAACAAGGTGCTGATAGCATTCTTTAGAAATGTTGGCCCATATTGATAGGATAGCATCTTGCAGTTGATGGAGATTTGAGGGATGCACATTCAGGGCACGAAGCTGCCGTTCCACCACATCCCAAAGATGCTCTATTAGGTTGAGATCTGGTCACTGTGGGGGCCATTTTAGTACAGTGAACTCATTGTCATGTTCAAGAAACCAATTTGAAATGATTCGAGCTTTGTGGCATGGTGCATTATCCTGCTGGAAGTAGCCATCAGAGGATGGGTACATGGTGGTCATGAAGGGATGGACATGGTCAGAAACAATGCTCAGGTAGCCTGTGGCATTTAAACTATGGCCAATTGGCCCTAAGGGGCCTAAAGTGTGCCCAGAAAACATCCCCCACACCATTACACCACACCACCAGCCTGCACAGTGGTAACAAGGCATGATGGATACATGTTCTCATTCTGTTTACGCCAAATTTTTCCAGTCTTCAACAGTCCAATTTTGGTGAGCTCGTGCAAATTGTAGCCTCTTTTTTCTATTTGTAGTGGAGATGAGTGGTACCCGGTGGGGTCTTCTGCTGTTGTAGCCCACCTTTCTTTCCCATTCTGACATTCAGTTTGGAGTTCAGGAGATTGACTTGACCTGACCAGGACCACAACCCTACATGCATTGAAGCAACTGCCATGTGATTGGTTGACTAGATAATCGCATTAATGAGAAATAGAACAGGTGCTCCTAATAATTCTTTAGGTGAGTGTAAGTGAGTAAAATAAAATGAAAAATAAATATTTGCCACAGTCATAGTAATTCCCAGGCTTAGCCTGCTGTGTTTGTTCTCCAGTCTCCCTTAACCATCTATTCTCCACATGTAATATTCCTGTTTTTATTGGCCCAGCATTATTCCATCTGAAGAGTCATCCAGCAGCAGACCAGTTCACACTCCATTCAGCAATCTTATGGAGCCAAGGATGCAGGCGTTCTCTATAATGCCCCTATGTGGTGGCCCACTTAGTGACTGGCCCAATTTAGTATCCATTCTCCCTGGAATCCCCACAAGATTTACTTATTTTCTCAGTCTTGCTAGGCACAGAGGATCTCTTGCTCCTTTCTGTCATAGATCCCACGGGCTACTTTATCTCTGTTCCTTTGTGGTCACTTCACTCCTTGGCTTCTCTACTAGTCTTTTCTCTTTTTGGTAGCCAGTTTGGTTGGTTTCTTGCATTGGACAGATACCTGTGGGTCAGTCTATGAGGCTCTCATTCACCCTAGGATGTGTTCGGAGTTCTGCATGTTCTCTGCCTAGAACTCTTGATCTCTCAGCATTCTTCAGCTAGTAACTACCTGGTGTGTTAAAAAGGGTTACATGATTTTGGGCCTCTGCCAATATACAGAAGATACCCCACATTATATTCAGTTGAGTTGAACCAGGCCCAAGCAGGTTCTTGGCATAAGAACTGGACTCAAAATGGGCAGTCGGACACTTTTTGTCACAGTGGCTCTGCATGCCCACCACTGCCCCGCTATATGGGTGAGCACAGGCACCAAACCACTCACCCACCCTCCTCTGTCCATCTGCATCAGGTCTGGCCTCCAGAATTCTATGGCTCTTTCCCCACTGCAGGCTGCTGCTAGTCCGTAGGGTGCACTGCTGACATGACAGGTAGCCTGGTACAACAGGTTGACACCCTGGGGGTCATATATATTGAGCGGACTGTTGATGGGCACTGATACTCACATAAATTAGGCCACACTGTCTTGATAAACACACTGTACAAGATTAAATAAGGCACTGTAAAGTACTGGCCATGCAGATGTGCCATAAATGCTGTTCTGACGCCAAGATCTGAGTAGGGGGGGGTCACACCTGATGAGTACCTATGGCACAGAGTACTTCCCTGTGAGGGGATAAATAGAGGTGACCTTATGGTCAGAACATGCAGAGCAAAAATCACAGAAAAAAGTAAAAAAAACAAGATAAAAATATCCTGCACGATATGATAAATAAATATGCGGACGTCCATGACTACATTTAGGAAAAAATATCACAGAAAACAGATAATAATGCACTAAAACAATAGATGCAAACATTATATATGGACTGATCCCTCACTCTGGTATGATAAAATCTGAGACTCTCAGCCAATATATATTGATCAAAACACATCTGTGCCCGCCTACCCGCGCCAAGGTGGTCGCAGTAAGGCAGGTCCTACTCTAAACCTACCTATGCCGTTGGGCATCTATGTTCAGGAGAGCAGATCCTGCACATATAGTGTGCTGCTCTTAGTCACCTCTGTGTGCACCAAGCAACTGATGAAAGATGGAGCACGCACAGCTACATGTACCCCCTAATCAAGTTCGCCTGTCGCCATATGCTGGTTATCCCATGTAGGATTGTAACTGCTAACTAATTGTATCACTAAACCTGTTGCCTTTAAACTTAAAACTTGTTACCCCCAAGTCCAGTAAAAGCAGTGTCAGACAGTTTTTCTTCCGCCATCCTTGAGCCACGAATACCACTCACAGGCCATAAAGATCCTTTGACAACATCGCATTCAATTACTGAATGACCAGAGGGACCACAGACACATAGGTCAGGTCTCACAGCACCAGATTGTTACTCCCCTTGAGCTCTAAGGCTGTTTTAGATCTGCAGATTTAGCAAGCGAATGTTGGGAAGGAAGCATGCCTTTCTGGCAATCGCCTGCTCGTTGTGGAGGAGACCGCTGCTATTACATGCTGCAATCTCCTCCACAGTATGGGGAGGAGTGACCACTAATGCCATCACTTGTCCCCATACTGAATCGATGTTTGCCGGCAACAAATCCTGATTAGACAGCAAGATCTCCGCCTGCAAGGGATCATTTTTAAACCTGCCGGAATATTGCGATTGGCTGTTTGCAATTGCTAGTTTATCAGGTAATCGGTGGCAGTATTATACAGGCAGATAATCGCTAATGAGCGCTCCTATGAACGCCTGTCAGCGATGATCTGCCCCGCAATTGCCTGGTGTAATACAGGATTTAGACTCCCCCGCCTGGACCTATTCTTCTCACATCGGCACTTGCGCAGTGCATCTTCTGCTGCTCTCCAAGCAGTACAGATTCCCACTTGGCAAGCTTGGAGACCTGTCATCTTGCACCTGTGCAGTGTCTCCCAGTATCAGCTCTGCTTGGAGAGCAGCAGAAAATTCACTGCACAAGCGCCAAGACCGGGAGACACAGCATAGGTGCAAGATGACAGGTCTCCAAGCTTGCTAAGTGGGAATCTGTTCTGCTTGGAGAGAAGACATGGACACACAGTGAAGACGTAAAAACATACTCTTGTAATCAGGATATCATTTTTATCAGCATGATCAACCCTATCAGGCTGTATGCCTGGCTCAAAGACGACCAGTCACTCTTGTTATGGCTCTATGCTGTACTATTCCTGTTAGAAGTTTATGAATAAATTGCCAGCAGCTTGCAGTAAAGGTACAGATGGGTGTTACCAGTTGGGGTGTGTGTCCCTACACAGTCTGACACTGGCAGAACTGATTGGACAGTAAGACCCAAAAGTGCCTTTACTGCAGGCTGCTGGCAATTCATTTGTAAACTTCTAGCAGGAATAACACAGGAATGGCACAGCACACAGTCATAAGAATAGAGGCTCCAGAATTGTTATTACATAAGGAATGCAAGTAGTTACTAAGACAGACATGTCAGGAGAGGGGACAGGTCCTCTTTAAAGGGGTTGTCCGGGATCAAATTTAAAAACAAACAAACAGTTAACTCACTATTAAAAGCTGTTTCAAGGTCCCCCCAGATGTTTTTATGTATTTATCCACTTCAGCCGGGCTCCGACAGTCCCCCACTGATTGTTTATATCTATGGTTATGAGTGCGGTAACTTCCTGCCGCACTGCCTTGTGGGTTCCAGCGCAGCATTGCGTGGTTTAAGGTGTCTGTCCACTTCTCGTGCATCCGCCTCCCTAATTTATATGCCGCCTCCTGACGCACATATTCCCCCCCCCCTTAGTTACGCCCCTAACCGCCTTCTGGCTCAGTCCCTCCCCTGTAACATGCGCTCTGTGTTTGCATTACACAGAGGAAACGGAGACAGCCAGCGATCCATCAGACAGGGAGCGGCTCTGCCTTCTTCACTGATAAGAAAGCGCACTGCCCGGTGACGTCACCTGACCAGAGAGGAGTGGCTTAGCGCGGTGTGTTGCCGCCCCTCTGTGCGCTCTGGATAATTACTGTGGCTGACTGTGACGTCACCAGGCTCCTTGTGAAGCAGAAGAAGAGGCTTCGCTCTCCAGAAAGGGACCCGGAACGTCACTGACAAAATCTGTTCTATTCACCTGAATGAGCCTTGCAGAAATCCATGTGCTTGCTGCCTCATTCATATGAATGGAACTGATTTTCTGCAACAAAATCTGCAGCATGTGAAGGCACCCTAGAAAAGTGTGCTGCGGGGGTGGCCTACCTGGCATTTCGACAGAAAAAAAAAGAGTGGGGATTCGGTAGCTAGGTAAAGGCAAAAGAGGGCAAAGCTTAAGCCTACCTTCACACATACGTCCGGGGGAGAATAGCCTACCGGAGTTTTCAGCATAGCAGATAGGACCGTTTGCCCGCTGCACTCCATTGACTCTAATGGGATGCGGCGGGGATTCAGCTGCTCCCTAGCATATCAGACGGGATTCGGCCGGATCCCCACCATCCTGTTATAGCCATGGGGTCCTGCAGGCATGTGGCACTATCCGGCTATGCCGAAACAGCATGCTGGATTTTCTTTTATGCATATGTGAAGCTGTAACTACACAGCCAAGTCTGGCAGGGGTGGTGTATTCTTGCCTGGCCCAGTCAAGGAAAGCAGGGTGGGATGGGAGGAGCTGGGTGCTAGAAGGAACGGAGCTTTTGTGTGACGAGACTAACGGTGACGGGAACAGAGCCTCAGATCAGGAAGGGGATAGAAATGTTTTATTCTGGTGAGCAAAAGCCATCTAACAACGCTCTTTGTTTAGAGGGGTTGTCTCACTTCAGCAAGTGGCATTTATCATGTAGAGAAAGTTAATACAAGCCACTTACTAATGTATTGCGACTGTCCATATTGTCTGCTTTGCTGGCTGGATTTATTTTTCCATCACATTATACACTGCTCGTTTCCATGGTTAAGACCACCATGCAATCCAGCAGCCGTGGTCGTGCTTGCACAATGGCTGGGAACGCGGGAGTTTACTTAGTCCAGCACATTCTTCGATAGTATGCAAGCACGACCACCGCTGCTAGATTGCAGGGTGGTCATAACCATGGAAACGTGGGATGGAAAAATGAATCTAGCCAGCGAAGGAGGCAATATGGAGAATAACAATACATTAGTAAGTGCCTTGTATTAACTACATGATAAATACCATTTGATGAGGGGAGAGAACCCCTTTAATGAGGAGGTCTGTGGTGACAGACTCTCTCTAAGATACGACCAAGTGGGAGAATATCTGCTAAAAACCTATAACTCGTCCCTTCACCTCGCCAAACAAGCCTACTTCACCTCTCTCATCTCTTTACTATCCAATAACCCAAAACGACGCTTTCATACTTTTCGCTTCCTCCTTAGCCCTAAAGTGCACATGCTCATCACCGATCTCAGTGCTGAAGACCCGACCACTTAGGCTACTTTCACACTAGCGTTTTTTGCGGATCCTTCATGGATTGTATTATGTCTTCCATAGCCATGACAGATCCGTCATGAACACCATTAAAATTCAATGGGGGGACAGATCAGATAAGACTGATAACATCTGGCAGGAAATAATCTCCCAGTCACCAGCCATCACCAATCCCCCTCCCTCCTGCACTTCCTCTTCTTTTCTCTCCTTGTTTGACCCTATAACCGAAGAAGAACTCTCTAGGCTCCTCTCTTCTTCTCATCCAATTACCTGCATTAGTGATCCTTCTCTCCCCAGTCTCTCGCTCTGGATGTCATTAGTCACCTAACCAAAATATTTCACCTGTTTTTTCCTTCAGACATTTTTCCCTTCTTTTTCAAACACACTGTTATAACCCTGCTACTAAAGAAACATCTTTTGACCCACCCTTTTCTGTTAACTACCGACCTGTCTCTGATCTCCCCTTCATGTCTAAACCACTGGAACGCCTGGTCTACTCCTGTCTAATTAACTCTCTCCGTGCCCTCTTACAATCTGGTTTCTGCGCTCTGAAACTGCCCTTACCGAAGTAACAAATAAGCCCCCGACGGCTAAATGCAATGGTGACGGTTGTCTACTCATTCTCCTGGATCTTTCTGAAGCATTTGGCACTGTAGGCCACCATCTCCTCCTCATCATGCTCCAAGGTATTGGCCGCAAGGACATTGCTCTCTTTTCATTTTCTTCCTGCACAAGGTAGCCGGAAATTGCAGTGCAAACTTCATCTTCTGTTTTACCAACTAAGTACAGACTTTCATCGGTCTGCAAAAAACAGACACCGGCCATGTGACCTCCGCATCGTGGTGTGGACCCATTATATGTCCTACCTTTTGCGGAGAGAAAGCATGAACACGGAAACTCACGGAAAGGCTTTTGTGTGTTTCTGTGTCCGTGCCTCTGTTCCACAAAAGATAGGACATATCATAGGTACGGTGGCCCTACGGTCATGTGAATGGGGCGTGAACAGAAGGGTACCAACAATTTTGTCCACATGTGTACAAACTTGCCACAACCCCTTCAAAGCCCAGTTATCTCTGCCACCTTCATGGTACAGCATCAAAATCCACAGATTTACTGCAGATTTAACCCTATGTTAAATCACCAAAGCGTGAAATTAACATGCTGTGGATATAATACTCGCAGGGGCGGATTGGCCATAGACCCTACAGGGAAATTTCCCGGTGGGCCGATGCCTAGGAGGGCCACTCAAGCCCTCCTCACAGCCGCAAGCTGGGTACATAATGATCTGATTCTCTCCTATGCACCTGGCCAGCAGCTGCAGGTGCCCTCCTGAATTCAACTGTATTGAGATCTTCAGGGCAGCAGTACAGTTCAATACTGTGGCACAGGTGGCGGTATTTTGTGCTGCACTGTGGTATTTGGTTCAGCTGGGGCAGTATATTAATCTGCACTATGATATTGCTGGCCTGACTAATTATGTTGCCTTGCCTTCTGTCAATTTGGACCCACCTGCAACATAGGGCCACTTCTATTTTTTTTCCAGGGCCACTTTTAGTTTCCAATCCGCCTCTTAATACTCGCACTAAAGGTCAATACACACTAAGGCCTCATGCACACTAACGGATTTTCATTCCGTGTCCGTTCCGTTTCTTTTGCGGACCGTATATGGAACCAATCATTTCAATGGGTCCGAAAAAAAACTGAAGCTACTCCGTGTGTTTTCCGTTTCCATATGTCCGTATTTCCGTTCCGCAAACAAAATAGAACATGTCCTATTATTGTTCGCATTACGGACAAGGATAGGACTGTTCTATTAGTGGCCAGCTGTTCTATTCTGCAAAATACGGAATGCACACGGATGTCATCCGTATTTTTTTGCGGACCGCAAAATACATACGGTCATGTGCATGAGCCCTAATGATTATTTTCACAGCAGGCAGATAAGATATGTTTACAGGGCTATTCAAGGGTTTCATTATTGATGACCTAAGGAGGGTGCGGTGCGGTGCTCCATTTAAGGCCTAGTTCACACGACCGTATGGCTTTTATTGTTTTTTGCGGTCCGTTTTTCACGGATCCGTTGTTCCGTTTTTGAGTTCCGTTGTGTTTCCTCTTCCTTTCCGTTTTTCCGTATGCCATGTACAGTATACAGTAATTACATAGAAAAAATTGGGCTGGCCATAACATTTTCAATAGATGGTTCAGAAAAAAACGGAACGGAAACGGAAGACATACGGATGCATTTCCGTATGTGTTCCGTTTTTTTTGCGGACCCATTGACTTGAATGGAGCCATGACACGTGATTTACGGCCAAATATAGGACAAGCTCTATCTTTCAATGGAACGGAAATACGGAAACGGAATGCATACGGAACACATTCCGTTTTTTTTGCGAAACCATTGAAATGAATGGTTCCGTATACGGAACACAAAAAAACGGCCCGTACACTCGCAAAAAAAAAACGTTCGTGTGAACTAGGCCTAATCCCGCAGAGTCTTCCTAGGCCAGTGACATAACTTTCATCGGTCACAAGGCCTAAGAGCTGCTCAGTCCCAGTCAAGTGAATGGGGCTGAGCTGCGATACCCAGCACAGCCGCTTTCCAATGGACGGCGCTGTGCTTGGTGAAATGCGAGGGGGTCGCTGCCTCTTCAGACAGCTGATCAGCTGGGTAACCGGGAGTCGGACATCCACCGATCAGATACTGATGACCTATTCTGAAAATAGGTCCTTAGCATAATAACCCTGAAAAATCCCTCTAGGCTTTATTCACATTTCCGTGTCTGTTTCACATCCGTGAAAAAAATCAGTCTGTGTTACATCTGTAAAGCATGCGTGTTTGGTCTGCATGTCCGATTTTTGTACTCCATGTGTCATCCGTTTTCTACGGTCAATGCTCAGCTGAAAGTTCATTTCCAGATCATCTCCCATTAGTGGTCAGTGAAAAACAGACGCAACACAGATGCCACACGGATAGCATAGGAGATTCTATGGAAAATAATGTTCAGCAGAGCAACGTCTGTGAATTACGGATGACACACGGATGGTAAAAATGGACACATAGACCAACCACGAATCTTTCAAGGACATCTTCACAGATTAAACTTTTTTCCCGGATATTGCACTCACACAGAAATGTGGACGAGGCCTTATAGTCGTGAAAATCACGGATGGCGTACGTCTTGCATCTGTTTTTCACTGACGACTAATAGGAGATGCTCTGGAAATTAACTTTCAGCTGACCAGTGACCGTGGAAAACGGATGACCCTCGGAGTGCAAAAAACGGACACACGGACCAAACAAGGATACTTCACGGATGTATCATGAACTGATTTTTCTACGTGAAATGGACACGGAAATGTGAACGAAGCCTTAAAGGTACGTCCATACCTGACTGAAATGCTGTGGATTTGCTGTTGCAGATTTCCAGCAGAAGCTTGTACAGTACCTGCAAAGTGTTTGATCTTTTAGCAATTCTCACCCACACGCTGCGGAAACAAGTGCCTTTTGGTTCAGATTTTAAATCTGCAGCATGCCAAGTTCTGCTGTGGATTTCCATTGCCAGTCAGTGGCATAGCGTGGGGGGGCCGCTAAATTTCAGGGGGCGCCAGCAGGGCCGCACCGTCAATTAGGCAAAGTGAGGCGATCGCCCCAGGCAGCGCGGCCCTGGTGACAAGTGGGGGGCGGCGGCAGGGTACAGGGAGATGAGCACTTCCATTGTGGAAGCACTCATCTCCATAGTCATCTGTACACCAATACAGATGGATGCTGCGGGGCAGGGGAGAGGCGTCTCCCTTCCCCGTTCCTATGATAGGCTGTAGGCCAATGCAGGCGGCGCAATGACGTCATTGCACCGCCTGAGCCATACAGTGCGGGACACAGGCCAGAAGAGTCCTGCATAGCATTGCTGCCAGCCTGATGGAGGTAAGTATAAGTGTTTAATTTTGTATATGGTACAATACTTGTTACTGGCACATGATTGGGGGGCACTTGTTACTGGCACATGATTGGGGGGGGCATCTATGAGGGCACTTCTTACTTGCACATGATTGGGGGGCCTCTATGGGGGCACATTTTACTGGCACATTATTAGGTGGCACTGTGGGGGCATCTATGGGGGCACTTCTTACTGGCACATTATTGGGGGCACTATGGGGGAATCTACTGAGACCACAAAGAAGGGGTATTTTATATAGGGGGCACTATGGGGGAAGGGGGTAGAGGAACACTATGGGGGCTTCTACTGAGGCAACAAAGAAGGGATATTTTATATGGGGGGGCTCTGTATAGGGGCATTTTATACTGGGACACATTATGGTGGGTACTATGGGCTCATCTATGGGGGGCACTGAGAAGGGGTATTTTATACTTGCAAATTATGGGGGACACTGAGGGCATCTACTGGGGCACTATACATGGGGCATTTTATACTGGTACATTATGGGGGCACTAGGAGGAAGGGAGAGAGGAGCACTATGGGGCATTTACTGGGGGCACTATATAGGGGTATTTTATACTGGCACATTAGGGGGGCACTATGGGGACATTAGCTCAACTGGGGGCATTAAAAGGGTATATTTTTTTGCACTGGCACACATTATAAGGGGGCATTTTTTTACTGTCACATTATAAGGAGAATTATTACTACTGGAGGGCATTATGATGGGCTTTATTACTACTGGGGGTCTATGGGGAACATGATTACTAGTATGGGCACTATGCGAGCATTATTACTTCTGGGGCACAGTGGGGACATGTTGGGGGCACTGTAGAAGCACTATTACTACCATGTGTGCTCTAGCAGAGAATTATTACTATTGGCAGGACTTTTGGGAGCACTATTACTGTGGGGGCACCTTGGCACAGTATCAGCTTACCACAATTATTTTTGGGGGACGTTATGTTTACACTATTAGTGTCAGGGGCAGTATTTGCTGGGTGCAGTGATTTTAGGGTACTGTGTGCCAATAATTATTGAAAGGCACTATCTGCATGGTACTACTATTATCAGGGGGTTTATCTGTTTCTGCAGCATAGTATTGGGGAGCACAGCAGCACAGTATTGGGGTTGGTAGGATGATGGAAAAGTAGTAAACTAAGATTTTTTTTTTGTCTAACTGCAGAGACGAGAAATGGCTGAAAAATGGTGGTCTGGTCTGGTCTGAAGGAGAAGATGAGGAAAGAGAACATCTACATGAAGGAGACGTCACTGGATGTATTACCCTGTATGTTCTGTAGTGATGGGAGGGTGGATGAGAATTTGGCCCATACTGCCTCAGCCCGGCCCCAGACTTCAGGTCACACTGTGCATGTTCTGAATTCTGGGGCCTCACACCCATCTACTACATTATCTGTACTCAGAGTTATCACTGTGTTATCTGTGGTGTTACATAGGACTGCAAGTATCTACTACATTATCTGTAAAAAGGGACATGGCCACAGGTTCACGCCAATGCTGTGAATTACAGAAATCTGCTACAAAAATACAAACAGAAATGCTGAAGATTTTCTGCTATAAAAGTCACGTGTGGACAACCCCTTAAAGGAAATCTGTAACCGAGATTCAAGACTAATAACTACAGTAATACGTGAGTGGCACTGCAGATAAAGAGTCCAGAATACTATTTTTTATTTTCCTACTGCAAATTGCGGAACGCACACGGGCGGCATCCGAGTTTTGCGGATCCGCAATTTGCAGACTGGTCATGTGCAAGAGCCCTTATGCAGAGATGGTCATTATAGCAAACAACAAGCTGATTTCAAGATATTTTAGGATGTTTTCTCTGCAAAACACTTTCCATGTGCCTCCTCCCCCAAACAAAAATCTAATATGTAACAACTGGACAAAGGCAGACGTCTGGCTACTGCACACCTGTGGCTCTTGCCCAAAACCCCCACCTCCATAGTCCCCAAAACCAATGCTAAACTGCAATAAATCTCACCATGCTTCTAATGATCAAATTCTTGGTCACCTAGAGAAAGATCACAGATATGTTGATGCACGTAGAACTATAGAGTGAATAAAAGGGGTTGTTTTTAGAAATTTTTTAGCAAATCACCTGCGCCACCCCTGTCCGCAGGTTGTGTGTGGTATTGCAGCGCGGTCTGATGCACTTGAATAGAGACAAGCCGAAGTACCAGACACAACGCATGGACAGGTGTCGCACTGTTTCTGAAAGATAGAAGCCATAACTTTGTGGGTGAAATTTATCAAAACTGGTGTAAGGGCAAACTGACTTAGGGCTCATTCAGTTTTTTTTACAGATCCGTATGCGGAATCATTCACTTAAATGGAGTTAAAAAAAAAACAAAAACGGAAATTACTCCGTGTGCATTCCAAGTCCATATGTCCATTCCACAAAAAAAATAGAACATGTCCTATTCCTGTCAGTTTTGCGGACAAGGACAGGCATTGTTACAATGGATCTGCGAATCAGTGTTTTGTCAACCGCAAAATACATACGACCGTGTGCATGAGCCCTTAGGCTAGGGCTATATGACGACATTTTGTCGCACCCGTGTCGGGCAACAATTTTTATAATGATAGTCTATGGTGTCGCACTGCGTAGTGCTTCCGTAGTGTTCCGTTTCGTGGTTCCGCATCGCACCGTTCCGCATCTCCGGATTTGCGGACCTATTGAAATGAATGGGTCCGCATCCGTGATGCGGAATGCCCACGGAACGCGACCCGTGTATTGCAGATCCGCAAATGCGGCCGGCAATACGGGCACAGGCTTCACATGGTCGTGTGAATAAGCCCTTAGGGAGAGTTCACATCTCAGAAGAACGGAAAATGAAACAGTGATGTGAACCCAGCCTAACCCATCAATGGCGTTTAACTTATATACAATCACGATACTCCACTAACACACAGAACTCCCCCGTTATCATCAGTGGGGCTTCCAGCGGCTGTCCCCTCACCCAATATATATATTTTTTGGCATGGCCGGAAAAAAACTGAAATTTAAACCCCCCACCAATCCCAAGAAACGGGGTCCCAAGTGCCGCCGAACTGCTCCATTCTCTTCCTGTGATAGCTGGGGGTCCCAGTGAATGTTTCTTGTAGACGAACAAGTCCTTCAGATGTAAATGCAGTGTGAATGGAGCCTTAAACTTGCCAAACATAGATTAATACGGTGTAGAACTGCCCCTTTCATATTAAAGTCAGGGAGAATGTTAAAACAGCGACAGAATTTATACTCCCTGGTTCAAACCTCCTTTGCTCCAGCGCCACTGCTCTGATCCTCCCTGCCGCTGCCGATACACGTGACTACTGCAGGCAATCACTCACCTGAGAGGGATACGCCACTGCAGAGGCCAGTGATCGGCTGGTGCAGTCACCTGTAGTATATACACAAAACACTGCTGCAGCCATGTAAAGAAAGCCTGGTCAGTAGAATCGGCACAGCAGTGCTGGAGTGGAGAGGGGTCTGAACCTATTTTTTTGCAGAACGGCCATGCGGACGTACGGAAACGGAATGCACACTGAGTCATTTCCATTTTTTTGCAGATCCATTGAAGTGAATGATTCAGCCAGATCCCTATACCTAGTGCGCACGCGCGGGATCTGGCTGAAGCGAGCGGACGTTAGAGAGGCGGCGATGAACTGAGGTCGGCGGATCTAATGAAAGGGAGGGCGGCGATTTCACTTCAGAAGGCGGCGCTGGGCACCTAAACGAAATGGCTGCAGCCGGGCACCCTTCACCATGAGACGTCCCCTTGGACACATTTTGAAGTGAGCGACAGGTGATATAAACCTGTTTTTTATGATTATAGAGCCACAGGCGCATTTGATAAAGTCACTTTAGGATTCAGTGTATTACTAGGGACATCGCCATATGTTTAGGTTATAGGCCTCATTTCTGATGACAGAATCCCTTTAAAGGCCAGATGGGGTATAGCTATGCAGAGCTGGGCACATATCCTGTGCATAGACAGACTGTGCCCCTCTTCAATTGAAGTCTATGCCACCAGCTCAAGGCACCCGACTGCAACCCTGTTCCAATTAGCAAAAGGAGGCAAATACTGTGAGCTCTATTAATGCAGCCCATAGGACCCCCAAACAGGGACATTTTAGCATTTCTATAAGGAGGTGGGGCTTCTGCACTTCATATAATGTCCCAAGAACTGAGGCATTAGATAGGAAGCTGGTCACAAATGCTAAGTGCAGAAATCCATTGGGAGCCGATGATGATGGGTTTTGACACATCAGTGAAGGCTAGCTATAAGGGACAGCACTACACATGGCTGCCTGAACAAGGCTAGCTACAGCAAAGGTAAGAGATAAAGACATACTATAGCAGGGGTCGGCAACCTCCGGCACTCCGGGTGTTGTGAAACTACATCTCCCATCATGCTCACTTGCTTGGCTGTTCTCTGAACGCCCACAGAAGTGAAAGGAGCATGCTAGGAGTTGTAGTTTCACAACAGCTGGAGTGCCGAAGGTTGCTGATCCCTGTACTATAGGAAGATGTGCATCTATAGATATAATATATATATACCCTTTGGGCTTTTAGTCTTTGTAATTTACTATAAGAACTCATAGAAGGTTCAGTCACAATGCATTTGAATTAAAAGCGAAGGCTAAGGGTACGGCCAGACGGTCAGGTAACCAAAATCAAGAGAGGATCCTAAAAGGAGACAAAGTCCAAAGGACAGATACGACGGCGCCTCTTTTTTTAATTCACTCCTAGCTTTGGCTTCCAAAACTGCATCAAGAAATCTGACCGCGTGGCCGTGCCTTAATATTGTGTCTCATGTCCTGTTGTAAGGTTTGGCATGGCAGGTGCAGTCAACCATATGACGTCTAGTATCAGCAGAAGTACTGCAGGCAGAGGTGATGTGTGGACATGGACAACTTACCGATACAAGACCATCTCCTGGGTCTGGGCAGCCTTCCACATGTCCTGCAGAGCCTCCGGGTTCTCCTACTAGGATTAGGTGCCTGAGTTGTTTGACTCCTAGGACACATCTTTCAGCAACTGTCTGAAATACAAAGAAAATTTATCCATACTGTTGTAGAATGCATGTATTTAGGAGTCATTAAAATGGTGCAAATTGCTTGGCGTTTTAGACTTTTCTCTTACTCTTGCCACCTATGCCAGGCATCTACAGACTAAGGCCGAATGCACACGGCCGTTTTTCTGTTTTTCGGCTGTGAAAAAACGGCCGTGTGCATTCGGCCTAAGGCTACATGCACACGAACGTTGTTTGTTTCCATGTCCGTTCCGTTTTTTTGGCAGATAGGATGCGGACCCATTAATTTCAATGGATCCGCAAAAAACGCAGACAGCACACCATGTGCTGTCCGCATCCGTATGTCCGTTCCATTGCCCCGCAAAAAAAAAATTGGGCTTGTCCTATATTTTTTTAGTTTGCGGACAAGGATAGTCATTATTACAATGGATCCGCAAAAAAAAAAAATTTGCAAAATAAACTGATGCCATACGGAATGTCATCAGTTTTTGGGCGGATCCGCTATTTGCAGACCGCAAAACACATACGGTCGTGTGCATGTAGCCTAAATAACATGAGTGGCATGCTCCAATATTCCATAAAAAAATGGCAGTGGGTCACTCCAGCTACAACTAGGCATATCTCAGCCATATATATTAAATATATGTGCCCTCTTCATGAATGCATCAGATGATAGACCTATATATCAGCATAACACTTGCCAGTATCAATAACTAGGTCCCAGTAAACCAAGATAAGGCTTCCATTATGCTAATACAATCGGCTGCACCTGTTCTCATCGTATCTGGTTGTATGATCTCTAAAATAGCCAAGACAGATCCGGCACTAAAACCACTGTAAGGCCCCTTGCAGACAAGCGTGTCTGGATTAGGTCCGGATGCGTTGCGGATGCGTTCAGTGAAATTCCATTCAGTTTAGGCCTCCTGCGGTCCGCAAAAACCGGAAGCCGCCCGTGTGCCTTCCGCAATTTGCCGAACGAAACGGGCGGCCCATTGTAGGAATGCCTATTCTTGTCCGCAAAACGGACAAGAATAGGACAGGTTATATTTTTTTTTGCAGCGCTACGGAGTGCTGTCCGCATCTTTTGGGGCCCATTGAAGTGAAAGGGTCCGCACCCGAACTGCCAAAACTGCGGCTCGGATGCGGACCCGAACAACGGTCGTGTGCATCAGGCCTTTGTTTGCGATCGCGTTCAGTTGTTCAGTTTTTATCGAGCGGGTGCAATGTGATTTAATATGTTTTGCCCGTGCGTGATAAAAAACAGAATGTTTACAAACAACATCTCTTAGCAACCATCCGTGAAAATGCATCGCATCCGCACTTGCTTGCGGATGCGATTTTCACGCAGCCCCATTCACTTCTATGGGGCCAGTGTTGCGTGAAAATTGCAAAATATAGAAATATTTTCACACAACGCACAAGTGATGCGTGAAAACCAAAGCTCATGTGCACAGCCCCATTGAAATGAACGGGTCCGGATTCCGTGCGGGAGCAGTGTGTTCGCATCACTCACTTGTGTGAAAGGGGCCTAAGTCAATGGGCGCGGGATCCGTTTTCTTTTGTGTCCAAGAAAACGTATCTGGCACCGTGGACTTACATTGTGTTTCATGCCGGATCCGTCTTGCTCCACATCCCTTGATGCACTCAAAAACGCTGTTTGCAGGGTTTTTCTGTCAGGCCTGGGAATACAACTAAGCAAAACGAAACGCATTCTGGTGCACTCTGTTCTGTTCAGTTTTGTCCCCATTAACAATGAATGGGGGCAAAACTGAAGCGTTTTCCTCCGGTGCTGAGATCCCATGACGGATCTTTTTACTACAAAATCACAGTGAAATAAAGTTGTCACCGTGATTTTGTAGTAAAAAGGTCACAGAGAGGTACAGAGCATTATCAATCATGTTAATGCTCCGTGTCTCTGCTGTCCGGAGCGGGGCTTGGCACTCTTTCACGCAGCGGACTAGCCGCACGGCACCCGCTCTTGTGGAAGAGCCCTAATCCTTCAGTGTTTCTTCACACGGGTGAAAAACACATACAATCCGGACGGAGAAAAACACACGCACTCTACGCAATCGCTGATTCAACTTGCCTGCAAAACCATCAGTTTTTCCCTGAACAGATCCTGACAAAGGGCTCATGCACACGACCAATGTATTTTATGGTCCGCAAAATACGGATCCACAGAAAAAACGGATGACATCCGTGTGACATCTGTGTTACATCCATTTATTTATTGTTTTGCAGATCCATTGTAACAATTCCTGTCCTTGTCCGCAAAACGGACAAGAATAGGACATGTTCTATTTTTTGGCAGAACAGACTTGCAGACATACGGATACGGAGTCATTTTGCAGCCCCATTGAAATGAACTGTTCCGCATATGGGCCACAAAAAAAGAAAAAGACAGACAAAAAATAAGTTAATGTGCATGAGCCCAAAAATATGTACCACTGATGTGAACGAGGCCTTAAGGCCTCATGGACACGAAGGTATTTTCTTTCCGCGTCCATCCCGTTTTTTTTCTCATTAAATATTTTTTTTAAGTTTTCATTATAACAGATGTAATTCAAGCTCTGTGGTACATACATAAAGTCGAGTATCAGGAGGGCATACCCGATGCACTAAGCATAAAACATAGTGGTCCACACAACCTCGTGGAACCAAACATTAAATACAATAAGAACAAAATAAAAAGTTAGAAGAAAAAGAAAAAAAAAAGGAGCATGAAAAGAGAAAAGAGGAGGGGAGGAAAGGATTGAGGGAGGGGAAGAGTAGGGAAGGACTTGCACCTGGAGGATGTGGAGTTTACAATTGTGTGTTTCAGAAGGTTTCCGAGGAATGAAACATGTCCCACGGGTCCCAGGTCTTCAGGTATAGGGAGACGTCGAAGGGTGTCACGCTTATAAGGTCTTCCATTCTCTGGTATTGAGCAATCTCTTCAACCCATTTCTCCAGAGTGGGAGGAGAGGTGGATTTCCAATGTCGTGGAATTACCGCCTTCGCCGCCTGAATCATGTACTTCAGAAGGGAGTTCTTGTAGGCAGGGATGTTCAGGTCAAGCACTAATAATGAAAGAGCTTCAGGGGCATTCTGGATGGGAAAGCCCGTTACAGCCCCAATTATCCTGTGTACAAGGTTCCAGAAGGGGCGTAATAAGGAGCAATGCCTCCAAATATGAATCATCATGCCCTCCTCCGTCTGACACCTCCAGCATTGATCCAAAACTGTGGGGAACCATTTATGGAGCAATGTAGGTACTCTGTGCCACCAGGATAGGACGTTATAGCTCGTTTCTTGAACCTTAGTGGAGATCAGTGCTTTGTGTGATAGAAGGAAAAATCTATTCCATTGGGAAGAGGCGAGTTGGATATCCAAGTCCTGTTCCCAGGTCCGGCAGAACGGAGATGGGCAGGAAGAGCGTCGGCTCACCAGTAGTTTGTATATAGTGGATATGTTCCTGAAGACTGCCGAGGGGGAGATGCACATTTGTTCGAACGCAGACAGGGTTCGGGATAGTGTGTGGGTTTTACACAAGGAGGAATGGAAATGCTTGAGTTGTATATACCCCCCCCCCCCCTATCCTTGGAACGGGTCAGCATTTCCCATTTAATTTGTGGCTTACCCAGTGCCCACACAAATTGCGTGAAACATCGGCGTATATGGGCCCAGAATGTGGACAGGATACGGAACCATTCACTTCAATGGGTCCGCAACGTGTGCATTCCGTTTCCGTATTTCTGTTCCGCAAAATAATAGAACATGTCCTATTATTATCCGCATTAAGGACAAGGATAGTACTGTTCTATGAAGGGCCAGCTGTTCCTTTCTGCAAAATACGGAATGCACACGGATGTCATCCATATTTTTTGCGGATCCGTTTTTTGCAGACCGCAAAATACATACGGTCGTGTGCATGGGGCCTAAAGGTGAGTGACTTTAAATAGGAGATTTCATATTATGGTAACAGTGAACTGCAAAGAGCTGTCCATATTGTGAGAATCGAACTGACCAGTATGGATATTCTTAAAATAAATTTCTGGTGAAAAATGAAAATTTCCCACTGTAATTATTTTTGGGAAATTCTGTTAGAATACGGGTATATGTAGCAGAAAATCAGCAGCAGATGTGGCCAAAATCCTCCAACACCCAAAATGGGCTGATTACATTGGAATTGCAGCAGGTCTTTAGCTGCTTTCAGCCATTGCATTGCAAAGCTTCAAAGCCGAGGGTAAAACTCACTGCATAAACTGACACGCTGCAGTCAGTTTATGATGCAGTTTTCTTCCTGCAGCATGTGGATGAGATTTAAAAATTCTCATCCACTTTGCTGGTTCCACATGCATTTCTCAGCATCATTTATGCCACATGTGGCCATACCCTTAGGCCTCATGCACACAAACGTATTTTCTTTCTGTGTCTGTTCCGTTTTTTTTTTGCGGACTGAATGCGAAACCATTTATTTCAATGGGTCCGCCCAAAAAAAAGGGAAGGTACTCTGTGTGCATTCCGTTTCCATATGTCCGTATTTCCGTTCCAGAAAAAAATAGAACATGTCCTATTATTTTCTGCATTACAGACAAGGATAGTACTAATCTATTAGGGGCCAGCTGTTCCATTCCGTAAAACACGGAATGCACACGGACGTCATCCATATTTTGGTCGTATGCATGAGGCCTAAAGCTGCTGACAAAGCATAATTTCAGGGTATGGTAACAATGCTGAATCTCAATCTTCTCACATAGGTCCAGCAGTGTCACAACTATGGTGATGAGGCAAGCAACTATGGCATTTCAAGTAGAACAACAATGCAATTGTGGCCTTTCAAAGGGCATGTGGGCAGGGAAAGGTACACAGGCAGAGGGAATTTGTCAAGTCCTGCACCCTAGAATTCTGTCTTCGAAATTTTATAAAATATGGCTTTTCCACTTTTTGGGTTAATTTGAGCAAACATTTTACAACATTTTACATTACACCACTCACTTCACTTCTGAAAAATGAGTGGGAAAGCAGACATGTTTGGACTGCCAAGCTTATTTAAGCTAGATTTATCAACTGGCTTTCAAAAAAAAAAGTTGCATAAAATATCGTAATCTTATTCCTGTAAAGAGGTGTCCCAGAAAGTGGAGTAACATCTCAAGAAGGAGGTGTTAGATCTAAAGATGCACCCACTTTATCAAACACTGTGCTGTGGCACACATCACAGCATTGCAAGGTCCCGGAAAACAGACTCTAAAAATTCCACAAAAAAATATATCTACCCCTTTGCGGGTTTTTTTTGCCAAGAAAAATAATCTACGGATGTGATAATCTGGTAAAACTGCTTCCAGTCTCTACATAAAACCTTACCAGTGTAAGGTCCCTTTCACACGAGCGTGATTTCCGCGCGGGTGCAGTGCGTGACGTGAACGCATAGCACCCGCACTGAATCCTGACCCATTCATTTCAATGGGGCTGTGTACATGAGCGTTTTTTTCCCCGCATCACTTCTGCAATGCTTTGAAATCGCAGCATGTTCTATATTCTGCGTTTGTAACGCAGGACAGGCCCCATAGAAGTGAATGGGGCTGCGTGAAAAACGCATTGCATCCGCAAGCAAGTGCGATGCGTTTTTCACTGATGGTTGCTAAGAGACGTTGTTTGTAAACATTCCGTTTTTTTATCACGCGCGTGAAAAACGCATCAAAACGCATTGCACCCGCGCGGAAAAAACTGAACAACTAAACGCAATTGCAGACAAAACTGACTTGTTTTAGTGCCAAAATCGCAGCATTTTCACTGAACGCACCCTGAACGCATCCGGATCAAATCCGTCACGCCCGTGTGAAACCAGCCTACGGCCTCATGCACACGACCGTTGTTTTGCGGCTCAGGTGCGGACCCTTTTACTTCAATGGGGCCGCAAAAGATGTGGACAACACTCCATGTGCTGTCCGCATCCGTTGCTCTGTTACGTAGCCCCGGAAAAGAAATATAACATGTCCTATTCTTGTCCGTTTGGCGGACAAGAATAGGTAGTTATATTAATGGGTGTCCGCGCCGTTCCACAAATTGCAGAACGCACACGGATGCCATCCGTGTTTTTCTAGATCCGTAATTTGCGGACCGCAAAACACACGGTCGTGTGCATGAGGCCTAACTCACTACATAAAACTATAGAAGACAGGGCCTCACCTGGATGACCCGAGAGACCTGAAGTTGGCTACAATATTGGCTTTGGTCTAGACAGCAGCAAAGTTGTGAGAAGTCTAGACAAAACAAACACAGTATCTTCTTGGTGTATTAGATCCAGACGAGGTGACACGGTGGGTCATTTCCATCCTCCTAAGGGTCTGTTCACATGACATTTTGGTCCTATGTAAAAGACAAAAAAAAAGAACAAAAAAAGTCAGGTAAACGATTTTTGACAAGGAAAGTCTATTAGCGCCATTGCAACCCACTGGCCCCTTTCAGACGATCGAGTTCCACGCATCGAACTCGTAGTGTGAGTAAGCGCAGCTCCCGTCCTGACCTCTTAGCACTGACAGGGTCGCATAGCATTATATTGATTTATGATGCTATGTAACCCTTTAGGGCTCACGCACACGGTTCACTTGAATGGGTCCACAAACTACGGAGTGCTTCCGTGGTGTTCCTCTCTGTGCCTCCGCAGCACAAAAAAATAGAACATGCTCTATTTTTTTGCGCTGCGGACGGATCAGGGACCTATTCAAGTTGAATAGGTCTGGATCCGTCTGCGGAATCTGCACGGATGTAGCCCATGCATTGGCAACCGCAAACTGTGGTCCCCAATGCACGGAACGGCCGACCAACGGCCGCATGCATGAGCCCTTACAGTTCTGTAATGTATTGGATAACACTGGCAGCATTTGTGTCAGTGTTATACAATCCATTACGGACCTCTATGGGTTACATAGCATCATAAATCAATATAACGCTACGTAACCCCGTCAGTGCTGGGAGGTCAGAATGGGAGCTACCGCATACTCACAATTCGAGTCCGATGCGTGGAACTCCCTTGCGTTTATCTGTACACAACCCCTGCTGTTGGGGACATGGGTTACTAAAGGTGTTGGCCACTTTGTTACATGTTATGCTTACTTACATATATTCTGTGGCTGCTTCTGTTATCCTGTGGCGTTTAGCATCCCTGTCTTTTATTTGGCCTTTTTTTTGGCCGGGGCTGCTGCTCCTGTATATAGTGTCTGTGCACTGTTTTGTCAGCGCTGGCCCATCTTATAGACATCATTAAAAATGGTTCCTGTCCTAACCTCACGGCTATGTGCGCTCCGCTTATATGCTCTAAGGCGCAGACTCCATGTCCGGAGTGCTGCACCTGCGCTGTTGAAGTTTTTCATGCTGCAGATGTCCCCCTACTATCTAACTATCTTGCCCGGTTTCAGACAGGAGTGCACACACTGGCATTCGGTGCTTCAGTATAGGCCATATAGACTTAATGGAATGGAGTCCACCTCTATTAGCAGGACATGAGAGCCACTAGTATAAGGCCACTCTTGCTCTGGCTGACTCGACTCTGGCCATTTATCAATATTAATACCACATTTCCCCAACGACAGGGGTAGTGTACAGATAGACGCAAGGTCTCTTGGTAATGTAAGCAAGGAGTACAGAGGCTCGATGCGTAAAGTTGGTCATACACATTCAATAGGTGTCGGGCGAACACTTATCTCTCCCGTCTGCCCCATACACATACATGTTCGGCCGAATGTGTCCTTGTAGGTTATGGGGAGAACACTGCTGCCAAACTATTAATTTTGCTTGATCCTTGTCTCCTCTGACATCATGTCGAGGGAGACTTGTAAGCTCCCCACACTTAAGTGTGTCGACAGCACCTGCCATTCTCGGTGTGTTCATCAGGCAAATAGTATAGCGAGCTTAACATTCAACTGGTCTTATTTGGGGTTATCTTGATGCAACCTGATCTCTACTGTTTCATGGGTGTACACACACCACATAGCAATTTAGATGGACAGTTTTCAGGTCTTATCCTGGACACTTGTTGGCACTGGAGAGTTGTATAATTTCTGATTTTAGAGGGCGAATTTTCATAGTGGCCAACAGTCCTTGGAAAGGGCAGGGCCAATCACAAAGGGGACGGGGTTTATTGCAAATCCAAAATGGGCTGTTTATGAGAGTTTCTTGGATGGTTTGGGGTGGGCATGGGGTGTGGCTGGGGAGTCCAGGGTTGGGCAGTCCCGGGATCAGGGTTTAAATGTCCTGAGATATGCTGGCAACTACACATTTCTTTTAGCATTATAACCACTGCATATACTGCACATTGCTGGCCTCTGCTGTGCTTACCAGACCTCTTATCAGATGGGGTTGGGGTTATGGATCAAAAAGATGAACCAGGTAAGAAAATCTTCAGATCAGGTTTTGAACAAGGGTGGGGTGAGTGAGTGAGATGACAGCAGGTCTGGCATGGTTATGTGGCTGGTTCTTATAAGGGGGCTGACCCAATATCAGTTGGGTGCTGGTGTGGCCTGGCAGGCGAAGTGTGAGAGGATGATGGTGCAATTTAGGCCAAGCTCCTCGAATTGTATGTCTTTTTATGAGGTACAAAATAAAATGGGTCGTATTGGCCACATTGTTTTTGCCAAACCATATGTGTAAGGCTAGTTTCACACTAGCGTTCGGCTATCCGCTCGTGAGCTCCGTTTGAAGGGGCTCACGAGCGGACCCGAACGCTTCCGTCCAGCCCTGATGCAGTCTGAATGGATGCGGATCCGCTCAGACTGCATCAGTCTGGCGGCGTTCAGCCTCCGCTCCGCTCAGCAGGCGGACACCTGAACGCTGCTTGCAGCGTTCCGGTGTCCGCCTGGCCGTGCGGAGGCGTGCGGATCCGTCCAGACTTACAATGTAAGTCAATGGGGACGGATCCGTTTGAAGATGCCACAATATGGCTCAATCTTCAAGCGGATCCGTCCCCCATTGACTTTCAATGTAAAAGTCTGGACGGATCCGCTCAGGCTAATTTCACACTTAGCTTTTTTTTGCCAATATATTGCAGATGGATCCGTTCTGAACGGAGCCTCCGTCTGCATTAATATGAGCGGATCCGTTCAGAACGGATCCGATCGAACGCTAGTGTGAAAGTAGCCTTACTGTATGTTATTTTCTGAGGGGCTTGGTTAAGCATGTGTGCTCCTTCTTGGAAGTTTCATCTTTCCAAACAGCAGATAATGGGAACGATGCAAAAAGAACATTGGATAGATGATTTGTGTACACTTACATAATGGATGTGCAATATTCGCAGAGTAATATGATTAATTTCTGGTGTAAAAAGGTGAAGAGAGGACAGGACGTGGAATGTGAGACATGTCTCAGCCTCGTAAAGGCAAAACACTGTACTGCATAAGCAAACTCTTTGGCAATCCCTGGTGTGCTTCATCTGTTAGATAAAACGCTAGATACTTTGACTTGACATCGGCAAAGAGGATATTTCTGATCAGAATAATCTGAGAATTCATGCACGCAATCATGAAATGTCAGACATTTTTCATCACATTTTAGGGACCATCTACAGATCACTGCAAAACTGGCAAGCTTATCCAGATGTTATGTAACATGTAGGGCCAGCTTAATGCCAGTTTTTTTTATATGAAGCCAGGGCAGTTTTCGAGTCTGTGTCCTGTGTTAATTGGTACCTAGAAATTAACAGCAGATCCATTAAGTCCTGTAGATTGTAAGGTGCAGCCTCCGTTCATGGGTCTTGTTTTTTCAGCATATTCCAAGTAAACTCAATCAGATTAAGATCTGGGGAATTTAAAGGCAAGATCCACACCTTTACAATGCACCTCAAACAACTCGTGAACAATTTTTGCACCATGGCCAGGCAATATCCTGCTGAAAGAGGCCACTACCATTAAGCAATACTGCTGTTATGATGGGTGTTTTTGCTCTGTAACTATGTTTAGGTAGTTGGTAGATGTCAAAATACGCAGACGAGACACATTATTATGACCACCAGCTAATATCCATAGTAACCACTGTATGCAACGAGGACAGCAGCTAGGTGGGCAGGGAAGTGTCTCAACAAGATCCTGGTAGACTATCACAGGTATCTGGAGCCATGCTGACTGCATCCCACAGATTCTGGAAGGTGCGTGGAGAAGGATCCACAGAGTGAACACAATGATTAAGGTGGTCCCACATGTGTTCAATTGGGCTCAAGCCTGGGGAATTAGGGGGCCAGGGAAGTACTTGGAAGTTTTGTTCATGCTCTTCCAAGCAATGTTGGACATTTCTAGAAGTGTCTTATTGTCTTGCTCGGAGATCCCATACACCCCAGGGAAGACAATCAGCATGCCTGGGTATATGTAATATGCAAGGATGGATTGCCTTCCACATGGATAAGTGGGCCCAGAGAATGCCATGAAAACATTCCCCAAACCATATCGCTGCCCCCACCAGCTTTTGTTCTACCAGCAATGGTTCAGGGTGTTTGTGATGTTTCTCGCCTGACACGCCAACGTCCATCCGTTTGATGAATCACAAAATGTGACTCGTCAGAGAAGACAACCCTTTGCCAATCACCAGAGGTCCAATTCCAATATGGCATTGAAAAATTGAAGCCTTTTCTGCCGATGCAACTTTGTTAGCAGAGGTACAGTGGCCGTCCGTCTGCTCCGGAGCCTCATACACAGTAGGGTTTGCTGAACTGTTGTTTTAAACACAAGTCTGGTAGCACCCTGTTCATTTTGGTGGTGAGTGATCCACTGCAGCATGTCGGTCTTCCCTTGTACACCTTCGCAGTCGAAGTTCACCTCTCACACCAAAGGCACATGGTGCTCCACAGTTTCCACGTCGCTTATTCACAATGGTACCATTCGTCCACTTACGATACACTTTCACTACAGCAGCACGAGAACAGTTCACAAACTAAGCAGTGTCATAAATACTGCCACCCTTAGCCGGAAAGCCAATAATAATCCCTTTTAGCAACTCTGATAAATTGCCCCTTCTACCCAAGACAGCAACAAGGGATACGTGTGTAAACAGCCTATCACACCTTATATACCCACCAAGCCAGCTCACGACATGTGACTTTCTTCATGAGCTACAAGCTGCCGACGTCGAAAGTGGCCATAATAATGTCACTAGACTGTGTGATATCCGTATGAAGTCCGGGACACAAGGGTTCCCAGCTAAGCATTGCCCAGGGCATCACACTGCCTCCGCTAGCTTGTCTTTTTCCCACAGTGCATCCCGGTGCCATCTCTTCTTCAGGCAAGCAACGCACCACACTGTGCTGTCCACATGAAGTAAAAGAATATGTGGTTTATCAGACCAGGCCACCTGTTTTGTTTCTCCTGGTTCCTTTCTCATGCTCACATGTCCATTGTACATGCCTTTGGCACGTACGACCGGTCTGTGGCTATGCTGCCCCATATGCAGTCAGTTGCGATGCACTGTATAGTGCGATACCTTTCTATCATAGCCAACATTAACTTTTTTCCTACAAGACCTAGGAATACTTTGGGTAGGAAGAGGTTTATGCTTGGGTGGGGACTTATGCTGAATCCCACCCACTAAACCCTGGGAGATATATATAGCTGAGATGCATCATGACACAAACCTGTACATGAGCATCACCATGGAGTTTAATCCTTGGAGAGACTACTTTCAGCTGGCCTCACTTGTCCAAAAGATGGCACGCATGGAAATTGCCAAACCACCGCCTGTTGAAGCGCTCCTGATAAACTCTCCTAAAGAAGGCCAGGCTAACGGGGAAGACTCTCTAACTTGCCTGATACCTATTAAGGATGAACATACAGACATCTTTAAGCTGCCTGACTCCTTCTCTAAAGATGGACTTAACTCATTGCACAACTTAAAATTGAACAAGCATCTTGCCTATCAATACCAAGCCAAAACTCTTGATGACATCTTTCAGACTGAAATACGCAAGCCAATCAAACCCTCCCAAGTTCCTGTCTTATCATCCGCTAAACGTCAAGCTCGTTCACGTGTGAGTGCCATGTGTCATTTCTGTAAACACAACGGGGAGTCACGCCATGTTTACTGTGGCCACAACCTGAAGGATGAGCAGGGTAAAATCATCTGCCCCATTCTCAGAATGTATACCTGTTCACTGTGTGGGGCAACTGGAGAATCCTCCCACACCAGGAAGTACTGCCCCATCAACAAGAAAAAGAAAATCTCCCCACAAACGCTGAACGCAACTCTGCTGGGCACCGGATGAAACGCTAAGTTGAAGAACAAGCAATTGGCAATCCTTATGTTTTAAAGAAGCCAGAGTTCTGCTTTTTACCTCTACGGACAGTTTTTCGAAGACAGAGATTTGTAAACAGGACAGACTTTCATTTCATTTTTTTGTACAGGAGATACCTATTGTTTTATTTCATCAGTGTGGTGTATAACGAGAAAAACCTTAAAATCTGAGTTGACTGTACCTGGACCATGAAGAGAAGTCATCTTTATGTTTATAGAAACGGACTTAGATTTGTGAGGGTTGCATGTTCTGGAATTTGGGAAACAAAAGAGTAAAATGTAAAAGTTCTATAAGTTATACTGGCTTCTTTTGTTGGTTTTTGGAAAACCAGATCAATAAAAGCAATTTCTTTACAAATGTTTTTCTTTTTCTTTGTAGTTTTAAGTACAAGTCATATATAAGTACTATTCACAGTCATATATATATAACTATTTAGGGTAAAGCAAATCCAAGTAGCCAGGGAGACAATGGTGAAGATTTATCAAAACTGGTGTAAAGGAAAACTGGTTTAGCCCCTTTGAAAAATGAAATGTGGAATTGGATAACTTTCTAGGGGCAACTAAGCCGGTTCTACTTTACACCAGTTTTGATAAATCTCCCCCAAAGTGCCTCGAAATTCCTTTTGGGCTCCTAAATTTATAGGCTTTTTTTCTATTGATATCTATGAGAAGCTTCTTGTTCCAGTGTCACAAAAAAAAAATTCAAGTGTGCTCCAGGTGGTCTAACTGGGTTCAATGGTATAACTGGCATTATCATATTATTATATAACAAGTATAGAATTAAATCAAACAGTGGAATCTTTTATATACTATATATTAATAAGGTGTTATCTAATCCCTAAGGATTGGATTGGATTGGTGTTATCCAATCCCTACAATGACCCCCAGAATGCCCGGGTCCCTCCTCTATCTTGGCCTAATACTGACCGCTCCCCCCGTCGCCGGATGTTTTGAGATGTTTTGTTTCAGATGCAGCGGCGGCCGTGCAGGTATCTGGAGGGACGCCAGTGCCGGGGAGCAGGTAAGTATGCTCCGGAGGAGGGTCCCGGGCATTCCAGGGGACACTATAGGGATTGCATAACTGGTGTCAAATAATAATTATAATAAACTTTATTTATATAGCTCCAACATATAGTGCTTTACAATCAGGGGGTTTATGTACAAACATAGCAACAAACAAGTCAACAATTAAAGCAAGAGGAGTGGGGGCCCTGCTAGCAAGAGCTTACAATCTAAGAGGAGAGCAGGTGACACAAAAGGAGATTTTTGTATAACTTACCAGTAAAATCTCTTTCTTGCTCTTCATTGGGGGACACAGAAACCGTGGGTATAGCTATGTCCTCTAGGAGGCGTTGACACTAGTAAAAGCTGTTAGCTCCTCCCCTGGTAGCTATACCCTCTCCAGCCTGGAGAGAGAGCTTCAGTTTGTGAGAAGCAGTAGGAGAAGCAAGCCAACAAAGAAAAAACATGGAACACCAACCATGCCAAAAGACCCAAAGGGGTTCTAACCAGCAACCGCCACAACTGTGGCCGAACAACAATACTGGGTGGGTGCTGTGTCCCCCAATGAAGAGCGAGAAAGATATTTTACTGGTAAGTTATACCGTTGCATAAGAATGCACCTATAAAAATTTTGTGAATGTGTGTAAGGAGGACCGGTAGCCGCGTTACACAACCGCGCAGCCGAAGCGCGATGCCTCAAAGCCCAAGAAGCGCCCCCCGCTCAGTGGAGCGACCCGAGACACCTAAGGGCGGAACCCCGCACCGGGTGCGGAATGGTACAGCATTTGCAGACCGAATCCAACGTGCAATTGCCACCTTAAGGCCGCCAATCCTTTGCGTGGAACCTCCGGATGACAAAGAAAAAGGGGATTCCGTACGCCGGAAGGGACTGGAGGCTGCCAATAATGATCAGAGCCCTGACGTCAATGACGTAACTCCCTTCCCTAGGGAGTGAAGGAGAGGTACAGTGAAGAAAGGACAATTTCTACATTGATGTGGAAGCCAGAGACCAGGACCACCCTCAGGAGAAAAAAAAAAGGGATGGACTGGAGAACCGCCTTATCCTTGTGAAGACCCAGGAAAGGTTCTCTGCAAGAGAGCACCCCCAACTCGAACACCCGTCTGATGGATGTGAGAGCCACAAGAAAAAACTACCTTCTAGGACAGGAGCCGGAGCGATATCTCCCCAAGGGCTCAAAAGGGAGAAGACTGGAACGCTGAGAGAACTATATTCAGATCCCAAGGCGATAAAGGACGGTACGGAGGAACCACATGTGCCACTCCCTGAAGGAACGTTTCCATGGGCACCAGGGGAACCAGAGGACGCTGGAAGCTGCCCCAGGATGAAAGCGCCAACACCTGACCCATCAAGAAAACTAAGAGCTAAACGAAAGTCCAACCCTGATTGTAGAAAGGATAGGACCGTGGAGAGAGAAAAATAAACTGAGTGATGGAATGTCCCGGCTTTCACAGAAGCCCAGGATCACAGAAGCCCACAGAAGACCGCCAGATCCTATAATAGATCCTGGGCGGTGCAGGCTTCCAAGCCTGAATCATCGTGCGGATGACGTCCGCCGAAAAAAACTTCCTCCACCTTAGGAAGACAGTTTTAATAGCAAGACCGGACCATGAAATAAGGTCGTCTCTGAGGGCAGTGACAAGGGACATCTCCTAGAAGGAGAACAAGATCGACGTACCACGCGCGACAGGGCCAACCCGGAGCGACTAGGATTTGTCAGAATGCCAGGGGAACAATAGGCTAGGTCCAAGCCCATTTTCAATCTGAGACTGGTGCTATACAGAAGTAGCCAAGGATTTCAGTTTTAGAAGAGTCCATCAACTGACGAAAAACTGAACAGACAGAACCCAAGCATGTAGTGGTACGCAATACCGCTCCCACAGTAGTAGCCAGCGCTCGCCCTGTCAGCGCAAAAAACAGAGGGAAGCCTGACTATCCGTAGAAGCCAGGTACCATACTGCCCCAGTTTAAGTAGAGCAACCTTAAAGACTCTACCTGGAACGACGCTGAAAGGAGCAACTGCAGCGACCACGAACTCGAGCATTAGAGAAAGTCTGCACCTGTGGAGGAGAACACGCCGTAGCTGCTACCAGAGTGCCAGCATAACCACTTTCCCAGAGAAGGAGTGGTGGATAGAGAATACAGTCAGTAAAGCACTTGACTTGCTGGATCGTACACACCATATATGTGTAATGGTGTACGCACTACTACTGATGCGGACAATATCATGACCGACTGGAACAAGGAAGACCCATGGAGATGGGAGTCTCTAGGATACAAGTGATGCTAGTAAACCCCCTGTGCCGTATCTGAAGATATTCAGTTATTCCCCCGCTAATGGATTACTTGCGAAAGGGGGTAAGGCAGGCAGGTAGCCTATGGGAGGATAGCGCGATAGTCGGACCGTATCCAATGGTGGTGCAATTACCCTACCTATGGAAGGTGGAATGCGTACAGAGTACTTAAGCCAGTGGTAGGGAAAATACCCCACCTAAGAAGAGGGGTTAATGCCCACGGCGAGAACTAGTGCATATGGCGAGTCCTGTATCCTGTGGTAGTGCAATTAGCACCTAAATAAGGGGGTAATGCATACAGCACACCTTGTAACCAGTGATAATGTCATCCCGCCACCTGTGGAAGGAGCTAATGAATATGGCAGGTACTGAACCCAATGGAGATGCAATTCCGCAACCTACAGAAGGGGGAATGTATACGTCCGGCACTGAAATCAGTGTTATTGCACCTAGTCCACCCATGACAGGGGACAATGTATAAGGTCAGTACTGTATCCTAAAGTAGTGCAATTACTCTGCCTAAGGAAGGGGGTAATGCCTACGACAAGTGCTGCTGGCCACCGTAGACGCAATCTTAGGGGATTGCTTCGGATTCATGTCAGGGTCTGAATCACTGATTTCCCCCCCCCCCCCCCCCCCCTCGGACGGACCCGCTCCTGTGAGAGAGGTGAGAGAGGGTGCGCCTGAGCAAGAACTGTGGAGGAAGAGAGTGGGTGTGGAGATATTCGAGGAGAAGATGACCTGCTGTGGTCCGCTAGCATGCAGGTCTGCCCTTCAGAACCTCACCCCTGGCAGATGCGGACTGCGCAGGTGGGGGCTTAGCAACCAAACTACCCAGGGGGTGGAATGGGAACAGAGGTCCTGTATAAAATTGCGCCGGCTAAGAATCATCAACCAAACGACCCGGAAAGATGGATTGGGAACAGGGGTCCTGTATAAAATTGCGCCGGCGGAGAATTATCAACCAAACGACCCCAAAGGGCGGATTGGGAAGTTCCAGTTGTCTCCCACTGGAATTGCGCAGGTGGGGAATTATTAACCAAACGACCCAGGAGGGTGGACTGGGAATGTCAGAGGTCCCTTATTGAAAACGCTGGTGGAGAATTATCAACCAAACGACCCCGGAGGGTGGATTGGGACCAGAGGTTCTCCGCTGTATTGAGCAGGTGGCGAATTATCAACCAAACGGACCCGGAGGACGGATTGGGATTCGGCAGTGGTCCGTCACTGGATTGCACGCATTGGGAACTATGTGAGGTCCCCCTTTACCCGAGATAGGGCACGGGCCCAGTGTGGGACCACACAGAACGGGTGGCCCTGCGTCTGAGGAGGGGGACCCGTATGGACACACATTTCCTTTATTATTATTATTATTATTATTTTATTTTTTATATATATTTTTTTTAAATAGGAAGACGGCAGGAAGGGGTTAAATCCTCCACTCATGTACCGTGTACCTAGGGGAAGAACCCCAGATAATCATGCCGGTAGGTGATCATGAAGGGTTAAAACAGTCTCAACTTCTCAAGACCGGCCAGCAGTTGACTGGGGGAGGGGGAGAAGGGCGGGAAGAAATTTGCGCCCCCCCCCCTGGACGAAGGCTGCAATCCAAGCAAGCCACCGCACGGCTTTTCAGAAAGTGCTGAAAGTATGAGGCGTCCGCGATTGTTTTTCTCTCATTAACCCTGACGGGGTCGGAATATGGAGCTGGGGGAGCGGTGGCTGAGAGTTGCAGCCCCGATTTCTCCATATTAACCCCCTATTAGCGCCCCGATTCCTCCTTCATATTAACCCCCTATTAGCCGTCCACCGGCCTAGGGGGCAGTGAGCGGGACTGTCATAGGGGTCTTAAGAGATAATAAGGGCCCCTGGCAGCTTGTGCCTGCTGTGTCCCCCTAGTTAACCCTGAGGGCAGGAGAACACTATGCCGAGAGGGAGACGGGTGAAGGGCACTAGGGGAGAACCATACCAAGAGGGAGGGAGGGGGAAGGGGTTAATACTTACCTAGTCCCGTGTACTCACCTCATCTTCTGTCCAGCCTCCATCTGCACCCCTCCTCTGGTCCAGCAGGGTCACCCCTTCAGCTACTGGCACCGTAGTGGCAGGATGCTGGAAAGGGGGGCTTGGATGGGTGACCCCTTGGCCGGCGGGATGCAGGGGAGCGAGGCTGCCCTGGTCCACCTTGTCTTCTGTGGGGGAGTCAGCAGTGCGGGTGACCGGCACTGGTGCAACTCGACCCCGGGAGAACAGGGAGGCGAGGCGTCCACTGTTGTCCCATCTGAAAAAGAAGGAAAAAAATTAACTAAAATAAAAAATCTTCAGGGAGGTCTTATTGACACTAGAAAAAACTGAAGCTCTCTCTCCAGGCTGGAGGGGGTATAGCTGCCAGGGGAGGAGCTAATAGCTTTTACTAGTGTCAACGCCTCCTAGAGGACATAGCTATACCCACGGTTTCTGTGTCCCCCAATGAATATGGGCGAGAAAAGGTAACAAGTGTCATGAACCAGAGGGTGTGAACCTACTGTGTCACGTGTCCTACCTCCTCTAAGGGCGTTGTCTAAGTGAACCACTCGATCTTCACAGTACCCCTGATTGTGGGGATAGACTTTCCAGAGGGGAACACCAGGTCGCTACCTCTTGAGGAGGATTGGCACACGAGGCAGCTGATCCAGGTGGACCAGGAGGTACCTGGGCAAGGTACCAGAGGTACAGGTGTTGTCAGCAGGCTGAGTCGTAATCAAGAGCAACAGTGCAGGACCGAAGGATGAGACAGAGGCGAAGTCAAACAGGCAACAGGTCAGGGCAGGCGGCACAGGTACAAGTCAGGCAATCCATGTCGGCAACAGGAGAGTCAAGGCAAGCAGGCAGGGATCAAACAAGTAGCAAAGTCCAGGAATACAAGTACGAGTCAGGAACACAGGAATGCAAGCAGATATCAGGAACCTTAACAAGACACAAGGACCTTGACACTGAGGAATCTGGGAAAGGGGCTGAGCCACTTATATATGTGCAGGAGGGCTAGGATTGGTCAGCGAAGTCACATGATCCAACCCATAAAGCACAGGAAGTGACGTGTGCCGGCCCTTAGGGAAATGCTGCAGAAAACAAGCAGCAAGCATGCTGTGGCCAGGGCTGAAAGGAAACACTGGCAGCAGATCACCGCTGAACGCGGCGCCCAGGACCGAGGCGGTAAGCAAGGGCACATCGGCGCACAGCAGCCGCTGTTACGACAAGTGCTTGATTTGGGCAATGGTCCGGCCATCTCGACACAATAGGGGAGTAGATATAAAGCTGCATGAGCCCATCACCAGCAAATATCTGCAGTGCCTCTGAGTCTATGAGGTGTGGTGGATAGTGTTTAATGAAGGATCACGTTCAGAAGAATGATGTTGAAGGGGGTGAATGAAAGTTAGGGGATGTGGGATGTTATAGGTCAGCCTAAAAAGATGTGTTTTTAGAAAGCTCCTAAAATGGTGGAGGTTGTGAATCAACCTAATTACTTGTGGTAGAGCATTCCAGAGAACTGGTGCAGCTCGGGAGAATTCTTGGAGACAGGACTGAGTTTCGGATTATGGTGTGTGTTAATGATAAATCACTTGTAGAATGTAGAGCAGAGGTACGGTGGTAGAAAGAATAAGGGAAGAGATGTAGAGGATGCAGTACTGTAATAAGGAAAGGGGGAGTTTAGTAAAGGGAATACCGATTAGAAATGAGTTTTAGTAATCAAGTCAAGAATGGTTTAGGGCAACAATGAAAGTTTTTTTTGTTTCCAGAGTAAGATTCTAGGGGCAGATTCTAGAGATGTTTTTGAGGTACAGGCAACATGAGTGGGCAAGCAACTGAATAAAGAGGGTGAAGGAAGGATCAGGGTCAAACATAACTTCCGAGACAGCGGGCGTGCTGCCCAGGAGTTATGATACTACCACACGCTGAGAGGGAGATATCAGGTTTAGGTAGGTTAGTAGATGGTGAAAACACATGAAGTTCAGTTTTTGAAAGATTCAGTTGCAGATAGAGAGAGGACATGATGTTGGAGACTGCAGATAAACAGTCACTGGTGATCTGTAGTAATGCAGGAGTGATGTCACGGAATGAAGTGTATAATTGGGTGTCATCATCATAGAGAAGATATTGAAGCATTGACACTGCTTATCTGTTTAATTGGGCTGTGTAGAGAGAAATGAGGCGAGGTGGTACAATTGGTCTGGCGCCTAGAAGAGCAGATTGGCATCCATGAGAGCTGACAAAGGATTACTCTTGCACCTAGAAGAGTTGAGGAGGGATTGTTTTGGCGCCTAGGAAACCAGATGTAGAAGTGGACTGGCTCTCATAAGAGCTGAGGAAAGAATGCTCTGGCACCTAGGAGAGCTGATGAAGAATTTATCAAGCATTAGGTGCTAAGTAAGGATTGGTCTGGCACCCACTATAGTTCATGAAGGATGGATTGGGCACCCAGTAAAGCTAATGATGGACTGGTTTGCCACCTAGGCAAATGATCAGGAACCTTATGAATTATTTATTCAGCATCTAGGAGAGATGAAGAATGAGATGTCAGACTACTAGGAGAGCAGGTGAAGGAGCGGACAGGCACCCATGAGAGCTGTGAACGATTATTCTGGCACCTAGTGTCACGGAAGGTGTACAGAAAACTAGAAGACACAAAATGAAGATCCGACTGACTGGATCCGAAACTAAGGAACCAGAGGGTAAGCCCTGTAACAGACCTGGCTCACTCCCTTACTGCTCAGCCTATGCAAAAATCTCTATGGTAGATGATTGCATACCCTCGTTCCTCGACTGTATGACACCTGAACACCCTATAATAGTGAGGGGACACGACCACCGGCTCCCTACACTTAATACGGAGGGAGTCAGGGTCACCTAGGATCCAGCAAACAGGAAAACACAAATGAATGAACAAACTTATCTGTAGAAGACTCAATAGTAGCATCCAGCATGCACACACTCCAGGAAGTTGTATAAACCGCAATGTGATGCAGTATGGGAAGGGATTTAAAGGGATGCAATCAGTGCAACTACATGACAGCTGAGAGAGGCTAACGAGATGAGAAAACGAAAGCAAAACAAAAGGAACCTCAAGCAGGAGGTTCTGAAGAACGTCTGTCAGCGCTTATCAGATGTCTGGTGGTGACAGTACCTCTCCTTCTACGAGTGGACTCCGGACACTCAGAGCCCACCTTCTCAGGATGGGACCTATGGAAAGCCCTGATGAGACGAGTGGCCTTAATGTCCGTCACTGGGACCCACATCCTCTCCTCAGGACCATAACCCTCCTAATGAACGAGGTACTGGAGAGAACCGCTGACAACACGAGAATCCACAATCTTAGAGACTTGAAATTCAAGATTACCATCAACCACAATCGGAGGAGGAGGCAAAGACGAGGGTACAATGGGTTGGACATAAGGTTTTAATAAGGACTTACGAAAAACATTATGGATCTTCCAAGTCTGAGGAAGATCAAGACGGTAGGCAAAAGGATTGATGATGGACAAGATTTTGTAAGGCCCAATAAACGTAGGACCCAACTTCCAGGAGGGAACCTTCAATTTTTATATTCTTAGTAGACAACCACACCAGATCACCAACATTCAGGTCCGGACCAGACACACGTCTCTTATCCGCCACACGCTTATATCTCTCACTCATGCTCTTTAGATTATCCTGAATCTTTTGCCAAATAGATGACAAAGACGAGGAGAATCTGTCCTCATCAGGTAAACCAGAAGACTCCTCTCCAGAGAATGTCCCAAACTGTGGATGAAACCCATATGCACCAAAAAATGGTGACTTATCAGAGGACTCCTGACGACGATTATTTAAAGCAAACTCAGCAAGGGACAAAAAAGAACACCAATCCTCCTGATTCTCCGCCACAAAACAGCGCAGATAGGTCTCCAGATTCTGATTGACGCGCTCTGTCTGGCCATTCGACTGCGGGTGGAAAGCAGAAGAGAATGACAACCGAACCCCCAAGCGAGAACAGAAAGCCTTCCAGAATCTGGAAACAAACTGCGTGCCCCTATCAGAGACTATGTCTGAAGGAATACCATGCAATTTGACAATGTGATCAATAAATGCCTGCGCTAGTGTCTTAGCATTGGGCAAGCCAGGAAAAGGAATGAAATGCACCATTTTGCTAAAACGGTCCACCACCACCAGAATCACAGTCTTCCCAGAGGAACGAGGCAGGTCCGTAATGAAGTCCATGGACAGATGCGTCCAAGGACGGGAAGGAATGGGTAACGGAAGGAGAGGACCTGGTGGCCGTGAATGAGGGACTTTGGCACGAGCGCAGGTCTCGCAGGCCTCCACAAAACCCTCAACCGACTTACGAAGCGCCGGCCACCAGAATCTCCGAGCGATGAGATCCACTGTGGCTCTTGCCCCCGGGTGCCCAGCAAAGACAGTATCGTGGTGCTCCTTAAAAAGCGAGAGGCACAAACAACCTCCCAGGAGGACAAAGATCAGGAGCCTCTGACTGGGCTACCTGAACCTCTGCCTCCAATTCAGGATAAAGAGCAGAGACCACCACACCTTCAGCCAAAATGGGATCCGGGTCTTCAAAGTTCCCACCTCCCGGAAAACAACGTGACAGGGCATCCGCCTTCACATTCTTAACCCCAGGGCGGAACGTGACAACAAAATTAAACCTTGAAAAGAACAAAGACCATCTGGCCTGTCTCGGGTTCAGACGCTTGGCTGACTCCACGTAGGCCAGATTCTTATGGTCGGTAAACACAGTAATAGGGTGTCTGGCTCCCTCTAGCCAATGGCGCCATTCCTCAAAAGCTAACTTGATGGCCAACAACTCCCTATCTCCCACATCGTAATTTCTCTCTGCGGAGGAGAGTTTCTTCGAGAAAAAGGCACACGGTCGCCATTTGGCAGGAGAGGGACCCTGAGACAAGACCGCACCCACACCCACCTCAGAAGTGTCCACCTCAACTATGAAGGACAGAGAAATATCAGGTTGTACCATGGGCGCGGAAGCAAAACTCTCCTTGATACTAGAAAAGGCCTTACGCGCCTCTACCGACCAGGAGGAAAAATCTACCCCCTTTCTAGTCATATCAGTGAGTGGTTTAACAACAGATGAATAATTCAAAATAAACTTCCTATAATTATTGGAAAAACCCAAAAAACGCATCAGCGCCTTCTGATTCTCAGGAAGCTCCCACTCAAGCACAGCGCGGACCTTCTCGGGGTCCATGCGAAAACCAGAAGCGGAGAGAAGAAACCCCAGAAATTGAATTTCTGGAACCACAAACACACATTTTTCCAGTTTAGCGTACAATTTATTCTCCCGCAGGATGAGCAAGACCTGACGTAGGTGGTCCTTATGAGTTTTGAAATCAGTATCAAAAATCGAAATGCTGTTCACAAAATGCTGAAAGACGGCTGGAGCATTCATCAAACCAAAAGGCATAACCAAATTCTCAAAATGGCCCTCAGGGGTATTGAAGGCCGTCTTCCATTCGTCTCCTTCTCTGACCCTGACCAGGTTGTATGCCCCTCTTAGATCCAACTTGGAAAAAACTTTAGCCCCAACAATCTGTTTCAACAGGTCCGGGATCAGAGGAAGCGGATAAGGGTCACGAATTGTGATACTGTTCAGCTCCCTGAAATCCAGACATGGTCTTAAAGAACCATCTTTTTTCTTAACAAAGAAAAAACCAGCGGCAACAGGTGACTTCGAGGGTCGTATGTGTCCCTTTCTCAGACTCTCAGAGATATAAGCACGCATAGCGACCCTTTCAGTTTGGGAGAGATTGTATAAACGAGATTTAGGCAGCTTGGCGCCTGGGGTGAGATTAATAGGGCAATCGTACTCCCTGTGAGGGGGCAAGTCCTGAACACCACTCTCAGAAAACACATCCGAAAATTTAGAGAGAAAAGATGGTACAGTCTAAGGCTACTTTCACACTTGCGTTCGGAGCGGATCCGTCTGGTTTCTGCACAGACGGATCCGCTCCTATAATGCAAACGCTTAGATCCGTTCAGAACGGATCCGTTTGCACTACCATGAACAAAAAAAAAAAAAAAAAAAATTTTTTATTTTTTTTGTTCATGATAGTGCTAACGGATCCGTTTTGACTTTACATTGAAAGTCAATGGGGGACGGATCCGTTTGAAAATTGAGCCATACTGTGTCAACTTCAAACGGATCCGTCCCCATTGACTTACATTGTAACTCTGGACGGATCCGTTTGCCTCCGCACGGCCAGGCGGACACCCGAACGGTGCAAGCAGCGTTCAGGTGTCCGCCTGCTGAGCGGAGCGGAGGACAAACGCTGCCAGACTGATGCATTCTGAGCGGATCCCTATCCACTCAGAATGCATTAGGGCTGGACGGATCCGTTCAGGGCCGCTTGTGAGAGCCTTCAAACGGAACTCACAAGCGGAGCCCCGAACGCAAGTGTGAAAGTAGCCTTAGGCTACTTTCACACTTGCGTTCGGGGCTCCGCTTGTGAGTTCCGTTTGAAGGCTCTCACAAGCGGCCCTGAACGGATCCGTCCAGCCCTAATGCATTCTGAGTGGATAGGGATCCGCTCAGAATGCATCAGTCTGGCAGCGTTTGTCCTCCGCTCCGCTCAGCAGGCGGACACCTGAACGCTGCTTGCACCGTTCGGGTGTCCGCCTGGCCGTGCGGAGGCAAACGGATCCGTCCAGAGTTACAATGTAAGTCAATGGGGACGGATCCGTTTGAAGTTGACACAGTATGGCTCAATTTTCAAACGGATCCGTCCCCCATTGACTTTCAATGTAAAGTCAAAACGGATCCGTTTGCACTATCATGAACAAAAAAAATAAAAAATTTTTTTTTTTTTTTTTTTTGTTCATGGTAGTGCAAACGGATCCGTTCTGAACGGATCTAAGCGTTTGCATTATAGGAGCGGATCCGTCTGTGCAGAAACCAGACGGATCCGCTCCGAACGCAAGTGTGAAAGTAGCCTTAGTAGAAACCTCAGAAACAGATGTCGTGAGGCAATTCTGTCTGCAAAAGTCACTCCAACCATTTATTTGCCTCGCTTGCCAATCAATGGTGGGGTTATGTTTAGTGAGCCAGGGTAGCCCCAACACTGGAGGAGTAGGCAACCCGCTTAAGAACGAAACATGACACATCCTCAACATGAGTATCACTCACAATCAAACGGATATTGTGAACTATGCCCTTTAACGATTTCTGAGAAAGTGGAACGGAATCAATAGCAAAAACAGGTATATCCTTTCCCAAAGTGCATACCTGGAAACCATGTGTTATAGCAAATTAATTATCAATGAGATTGACAGCTGCTCCACTATCTACAAAAATCTCACAAAAAATGTTCTTGCTCTCTAGCGCCACCCTGGCAGGTAGGACAAAACGGGAACTACAAGCAAACGGAAAACCTTCAATTTCCGCATCAATCTTGCCAATAGTAACAGATGGAACGTTTTTAGAGGATTTTTTTCTTTTTGTTTCTTTATTACTCTAAAAAAACTGCCTGAATCTCCTAGAGGGACAAACATTTGCCAAATGATTTATACCTCCACCCGGCTCCCTACACTTAATACGGAGGGAGTCAGGGTTACCTAGGATCCAGCAAACAGGAAAACACAAATGAATGAACAAACTTATCTGTAGAAGACTCAGTAGTAGCATCCAGCATGCACACACTCCAGGAAGTTGTATAAACCGCAAAGTGATGCAGTATGGGAAGGGATTTAAAGGGATGCAATCAGTGCAACTACATGACAGCTGAGAGAGGCTAACGAGATGAGAAAACGAAAGCAAAACAAAAGGAACCTCAAGCAGGAGGTTCTGAAGAATGTCTGTCAGAGCTTCTCAGATGTCTGGTGGTGACACCTAGGAGAAATGAGGAATAATTGGTCTGGTGCCTAAGATAGCTGATGTCTGGAAAGCTGTGGAATGGTTACTCTGGAACCTAGCGGAGCTGAGGAAGGACTGGTAACGCACCTACAAGACCTGAGGAAGGACTAGTCCGGCACCTAGTAGAGCTGAGGTGGCCTTGGCACCCAACACATCTTTGGAGGCATTGGTCTCCTGCAAAAGAGAGGTAAGGACGGATATGTCTGGCGCCTAGGTTAGCTAAGAAAGGATTGGTCTGACACTTCAGAGAGCTGAGTAAGAATTGGTTTGGCACCTGGGAATGCAGATGCAAGAGTGAGAGGCATAATATGGCACTGTGACATGCATTAAGTTGTAAATGGACACTTGCTGGTTGATTTTACTTATATTACCTTCCTTACACAAATTCCATATTAATTAGAGCAGTTCTGCTTTTATTATTTCATTCAACTATACTGCTGAGAGCCAATGTTGTGGTTGCCACACAAGATTCCACAGCGCCCACAACCCGCGCTGTTCTCATCTTCCCTAATTTCACAGGTGGTTGGCTTTTTATTTGCAGGCTACATCCTGACAATAGCACAATTTGCTGATGCAAAACGGTTCTACCACAATGATTGACTTACTTCCTTTCCCTGAACTGGAGCTAGCTTGACTTGATGTTACGGCTTTTTTTTATCACATCTCGGGAAAGATTCCTGAAGAAGCAGAAAATAGAAGAAAAAATATTGAAAAGCATGACCTGCCCATAGTAGTGGGCAGCTATAAACAGAAGCAAAGTGTACTTAAAGCAACAAATAATAAAATTCTACCTGCACAGACATGAGAGCTGCATGGTACACTGGCACCATCCCGCAGATATAGTATACAGGTGACCACGGTGAGCTAACCACAGGCTTATGCAGGGTTTCTCATCAGTTGGGGGCTGTACAAAAGGCTGTACGACAAGGTACCCGCTCAGGCAGACTTGGGCAGCCATGAAGATTTGGAGGAACCACTCTAAATGAGCAGGCGCTGCTGGCTCTTTGTGGGAGGGCAGCCAAAGCAGACATGTTCGGGGGGCAGGTGTGCCTTAGCACAATGTTTGAGGTGCCACAATCTGTGGAGAGAAAAACTGTATATCTGAATGGTCAGTATGACGTGGTTTCTCCACATATTTCTTCACAATGGTTCTTCTCAGACACGTTCTGTAGCATCATTTTCTAAAAAGACAGTGTAAAGTAACAAACCAGTTACTCACTTACCTGCCCAAGCTTCCCACAAGCAAACCGTCCTACACCTATTCTATATTCCTATTCACTAAAATGCCCCCCTCTATTGTTCTTTGTCCCACCCCTCTAAATATTTACCTGCTCCAAGACATGTGGACGGCATCCTCCTCCTTGACTGATCACCAGTATTTAGTTAGGACCTTTCTTATAACTCCACACAAGGATTCACCACACTAGTCGCATATAGTGCTCGTTTCAGGTGGTCTCTTTCATTTTAAAGGGGATTTCTAATGGGTCTTCTCACCCACATGGCTGCATTCAGGTGATGATTGCATTGGTCGAGCATGAACTTTGCTGTTTCATTCAAAGTATATGGCACTGCAGCATGGGATTGTACTGCAAAACATTTAAGGCATTCTGCCACAGAGGAGCCCTGGCTTAGATGGTGTATAGGACGAAATACAGAAAAAACGCCTCCTCATAAAGACCAAATCTTGCTGTGACTGAAAAGTATTTACATTATAGTCCAGTGCAATGGCCCACTTTAAAAAGGCCACCTTTCATTCTGACCAGAGACCAGACTGAAATTCAGTGTGGAACCAGCAAGGCCTACCAGAGGATAGGAGGTTATGCTAGTGATTGAAGAAGGGAAAGCCATGCTACGGAATGAAAAGAGGGAAGTCAAGCTGGAGACTGGGGAGATGAGAGTCATGCTGGGGACTGAGGAGACGGACACCATGCTGGGGACTGAGGAGGTGGAAGTCATGCTGGGGACTGAAGGGATGAAAGCCATGGTGGAGACTAAAGGGATGAAAGCCATGCTGGGGACTGAGGAGGTGGACCTATGCTGGGGACTGAGGAGACGGAAGCCATGCTGGGGACTGAGGAGATGGAAGCCACGCTGGAGACTGAGGAGATGGAAACCATGCTGGGGACTGAGGAGATGGAAGCCACGCTGGAGACTGAGGAGATGGAAACCATGCTGGGGACTGAGGAGATAGACGCCATGCTGGGGACTGAGGAGATGGAAGCCATGCTGGGGGCTGAGAAGATGGAAGCCATGCTTGGGACTGAGGAGATGGAAGCCATGCTGGGAACTGAGGAGGTGGAAGTCATGCTGGGGACTGAAAGGATGAAAGCCATGGTGGGGACTGAGGAGATGGAAGCCATGCTTGGGACTGAGGAGATGGAAGCCATGCTGGGTACTGAGGAGATGGAAGCCATGCTGGGGACTGAGGAGATAGAAGCCATGCTGGGGACTGAGGAGATGGAAGCCATGCTGGGGACTGAGGAGACGGAAGCCATGCTGGGGACTGAGGATATGGAAGCCATGCTGGGGACTGAGGAGATGGAAGCCATGCTGGGGACTGAGGAGATGGAAGCCATGCTGGGGACTGAGGAGACGGAAGCCACGCTGGGTACAGTGTTGGGTACAGTCCACCTCTCTCATCTATGGGGATTTTGGCAATCCCGCCCACTTATAAGGATTTGGATGACTTCTCGTTTGAGGTCTTCCAGCCCTAATATCTCCCAGATGCCACTAAAGCCTGTCTTGTTAACCAAATGAGTCCTCTTAGTCTATAATCACCAGGGACCCTGCACATGCAACATAGCTCTGGGGGTCCGCAGCCGATCTGCACTACCGATCACAGTGCTGGATCTCAGTGATCTGTCATGCTGAACAATTTCTTCTCCGGCAGTGGATCCTGGATGTTCTTATGCTCCAGAGTGGTGACCAGCCACACCCAATTTGGCAGCAGGAACTGCCGGTGTCTTCACTCCCTCCGCCATATACACTGTCAGCATCACACACTACCACAAACACACGACTTTAAGATGTCCACCTGTTCCTGTACTTCCCGCCGATGCCATTACAGACGAGTCCTGAGCCTGAATAGTTGCACCTGGGAACGGACAGAAGGGCAGGAATGAGGAAGGTTAGAATATGGAGCACAGGGAAATTTGATGACTTTTTTGGGAGTCCACCCCTTTTTTTGGTGGTGTCTCTCAGACATTCAGAGAGAGTTGTCAATTCTGAGGTGTTTAATACTTTTATGTGGTTATTCACATGCTTGTGCAAGTTTTACGGGGTCCAAATGGTCAAAAGCAGGAAAGGCAGATTTGTCCCTATGACACTGGCTGACCTGTTCCATGTGCGCTTAGCAGCTGAGGACATCTGTGTTGGTCCCATGTTCATATGTGCCCGCATTGCAGAGAAAAAACAAGATTTTTGTGAACTCACCTGTAAAATCTCTTTCTCGCTAAGGCTACTTTCACACTAGCGTTGTTTTAATCCGGCGTTCAATTCCGACACCGGAACTGCCCGCCGGATCCGGAAAAACAGATTACATTTGAATCCTGATCAGGATTTTGATCACAATGAAAAAATGCATTGGAAAAAACGGATCCGCCATTTATGGACTTTAACTTTTTTTTCACATTTTTCGGGTTTAACATGCAAAAGCCGGATCCGTTTTGACTGAACACACAGCGCCGGATCCGGCGTTAATGCAAGTCAATGGGAAAAAAGCCTGATCAGGCGTTCAGTCAAAGTGTTCAGGCTTTTTGGCCGGAGGTAAAAATACTGCATGCTACGTTTTTCTGAAAAGCCTGATCAGTCAAAAAGACTGAACTGAAGACATCCTGATGCATCCTGAAGGACTGACTCTCCATTCAGAATGCATTAGAATAAAACTGATCAGTTCTTTTCCGGATTTGAGCCCCTAGGACGGAACTCAGTGCCGGAAAAGAAAAACGCTAGTGTGAAAGTACCCTTAGTTAATTGGGGGACACAGGACAGTGGGCATAGCTGCTGCTGCCACTAGGAGGCGACACTAGGCTAAAAAGTGTTAGCTCCTCCTCTGCCGGCTATACCCCCTCCAGCCAGGAGAGAGCATATCAGTTTGTGCCCAAGCAGTAGGAAAAAGAAACATACATAAAAGCAACCAGAAAAAAACAGTAATGCCTAAAGGGCCGAACCGAACTAAGGACCCCACTGGCAAACAAACCGCTATTAACTGCGGCCATAATGGAAAATAATGGGTGGATGCTGGGTTCCCTCAATGAACTAAGCAAGAAAGAGATTTTACAGGTGAGTTCCCAAAAATCTAGTTTTCTCGCTCGTATTATTCGGGGACACAGGACCGTGGGACGTTCCAAAGCAGTCCACGGGGGGGGGGAAACACACCCCCATGGAAACAGTCTCGCGCAAGCTCAAGACACCGCTGCCTGGAAGATTTTGCGACCCAGCGCACCGTCCGCAGACACAAAAGTATGCACCTGGTAAAACTTGGTGAACGTGTGCAAGGATGACCACGTCGCTGCCTTGCACAGCTGTGAAGCTAAAGCTTGGTGGAAGCAAGCCCAAGACGCACCCACCGCTCTGGTCGAGTGGGCAGTTATAACCATAGGTGGTGCCTTGCCCCGGGAGCGATATGCATCTGCAATTGTCAAACGGATCCACCTGGCAATCGTCACCTTGGAGGCCGGCAAACCTTGGTGCGGACCTCCCAGGATAACGAACAGAGAGTCCGTACGGCGGAATGTTCTCAAGACAGATAAGTAGATCCTTAGAGCTCTAACCACGTCCAGTTGGTGGAGAGCCCGCTCCCTAGGATGCGAAGGAGAGGAGCAGAACGACGGAAGAACAATGTCTTTGTTGACATGGAAGTCAGAGACTACCTTCGGCTGAAAAGAAGGTATCGGTCGGAGCACTGCCTTGTCTTGGTGCAGAATAAGAAAGGGTTCCTTACAGGACAGCGCTACCAACTCCAAAACGCGCCTGATGGAAGTGATAGCCACCAGGAATGCCACCTTCCAGGAGAGAATATGGAGGGGAACTGTGTCTAAAGGTTCAAATGGAGCTGACTGGAGAGAACCCAGCACCAGGTTCAAGTCCCAAAAAGGCAAGGGGGGACGATAAGGAGAGACGGTGTGGGCCACCCCTTGCAGGAATGTCTTAACCAGAGCCTGTAGTGCCAGAGGGCGCTGGGAAAAAATTGAAAGCGCTGATACCTGCCCCTTCAAGGAACTCAGGGCAAGGCCCAAATCCAGCCCCGATTGCAGAAAGGAAAGGAGGACAGGGAGATGAAAGCATAGCGGGGGAAGGCTACGTTTCTCACAGAAACGCAAAAAGGAATTCCAGGTACTGTAATAAATCCTGGACGACACCGGCTTCCTGGTCTTAATCATGGTGAGGATGACCCTGTCAGAGAAACCTCGTTGCTTCAGAATGGCAGTTTCAACAGCCACGCTGTCAAACATAGCGACTCTAAATGCTGGTGCACAGGACCCTGAGAGAGAAGATCGGGCCTGAGTGGAAGGCGCCACAGAGTGTGTACCACGTGCGACGAGGCCAATCCGGAGCAACGAAGATCGTCTGGATGCCCTCCATCTTGATCCGGCGTAAGACATGGGGCAGGAGAAGGAGAGGCGGAAACACATACACTAGGGAGAACCCGTCCCATGGTGCCACCAGTGCATCTACCGCGTGTGCCCTTGGATCTCTTGTTCAAGAGAAGAAGACGGGGAGATTGTGATTGAGTCTGGAAGCCATCAGGTCCACCTCTGGCTGACCCCACCGGAGACAGATCGCTTGAAACACCTCCAGGTGTAGAGAACATTCTCCGGGTCGTCCGACTGACGAAATCCACCGTACAGTTTTCCACTCCCGGAATGTAGACCGCCGAAAGAGCTGGCACATGGGTCCACCGCAGGATCTTGCCTGACTCCGCTATCACTGCTTGACTGCAAGCCACTCCCTGATGGTTGATATAGGCCACAGCCGTGGCATTGTCTGACTGTACCCTGATTGGCCGGCCCTGGAGGAGAGGGGTCCAATGTAGAAGGGACTGGTGAATAGCCCGGAGCTCCAGTATGTTGATGGGTAGCTTGGACTCTGACCGAGACCATACACCTTGGACAGTCCTGGGCGGGAAGACTCCACCCCAACCTTGGAGACTGGCGTCGGTGGTGATGACCGTCCATGAGATTGGGAGAAAGGATTTCCCCGACTCCAGGGTTGGGGTCGAAAGCCACCACCTGAGTGCCGACCGCACCTTTGGGGGGTAGGACGATGTGACGGTCCAAGACTTTCACTCAGAACCCGAAAGAAAGGGTCCCTGCGCTGGAGGAGCAGACGGATTGACCGACGAAGGGCCAGCCGCTTGTCCAGAGGGAGGCGCACCACCGCTGCAGCAGTGTCGAGGATCATACCTAAAAAAGGTATGATCCGTCTGGCAGGATGCAGTGATGACTTTTAAAAGTTCACCAACCACCCAAACCGCGCCATGGTATCCAGAGTGATACACAGGCTGTCCTCGTTCTGTCCAAAGGTCGCCGCTTTGACTAGGATGTAGTCCAGATAGAGGATCAGGGTGATGCCCCTGGTTTAAAGAAGCGCCATGAGAGGAGCGAGTACCTTTGTAAAAACTTGCTGCGCAGTCGCCAGGCCAAAGAGCATGGCGAGGAACTGATAGTGGTGGTGCCCCACTGCAAAGCGGAGTAATCGCTTATGTTCTGGGGCAATTGGGAAGTGTAAGTGCACGTCCGGAATGTCTGTTGAAGAAAGGAACTCTCCTCGGTCTAGTGAAGCAATAACGGAGCGAAGGGACTCATTCTGAAGTGTTGAACCCGGGGGAACCGGTTCAGCAACTTGAGGTCCAGAACCGGGCGAACTGACCCTTTTTTGAGGGGGACGACAAACAGGTTGGAATAGAAACCCAAAAATTGCTCTGCCAGAGGAACCGGGGAAATCACACTTCGCGCGAGGAGAGACTCGATCGCCTGGAGAAAGGCTGCCGCCCGACACGAATCCCTGGGTGGTTAGGAGGAGAAGAAACGTTGCGGAGGAGGGGACGCAAACTCGATCTTGTAACCCGAGGTTACGATTTTGAGCGCCCACACATCGGAGATGTGGGCCAGCCACACTTCCTGAAAAAGGAGTAGGCGACCCCCTACCTGAGAGGACTGCTTGCCGGACGAAGGACGGATGAAGGACGGTCCGGCCGTGTCCGCGGATGCCAGGCAGGTTGAGGCCTGAAGAATGGCTTTTTCCGCTGGTCCTGCATGGAGGATCTGGGGGGAACTGCTGCTGCCGGAGGTGTGCCGGAGAAGTGACAAAAGGACTGCGCGAGACCGAGACATGCGTCTGGATTTGCCCTCTAGGAGGAGGGTACTCTTACCGCCCGTAGCTTCGGAGATAATTTCGTCTAACCGGGCCCCAAACAACCGGGAGCCGGCAAACGGAAAACTGGTAAGGTAACGCTTTGACGAGGTGTCCGCTGCCCAAACTTTTCAGCCAGAGCTCGCATCTCAAGGTAACCACGAGAGCTGATGAGCGGGCGATAAGAGAAACGCTTCGCAGAGGTACTTCCCCGCCTGTGAGATCTGTAAAACCAAGGACTGGAGCTCAGCGAGTGGAATATCCGCTGCAAAGTCCTGGTTTAACCGGAGTGCCCACTCCTAGACCGCCTTAGCCATCCAAGCGGAGGCGAAAATGGGTCGGAGCGCTGCGCTACTAGCTGCGAAAGATGGACTTCGCCCAAGATTCCATGCGGTGATCCACTGGGTCCTGAAGGGCTGAGCCATCAACCACGGGAATGGCGGTGTGTTTGGCCAGGCGTGCTACTGGAGGATCCACCTTAGGTGGTGAAGACCATTAGGCACCCAGTCTGCAGGAAAGGGATAAAGCTGATCAAGCCGCTTAGACGTGCTAAAGCGACGATCCGGATAGTCCCATGCCTTAGCCACGACAACTGAAAAGTCGTCATGCAAGGGGAAGGCTTTAGGAGTTTGCCTAGTACGGAGAAAGGACACTCCCTGGTGACTAGTGGAGGGGGAGTCATCCTGCACCTGAAAGGTGTCATGGATAGCCGAAATTAAGCTGTCCACCATGGAAGCAACCTTGGAATAATTTACCAATACAGGTGGCTGGAAATCGCTTACATTTACAACCTTGGAAGATTGTTCCGGATCCATATCCGAGTCTGAATGCCCAATTTCCCCATCTGACAAAACTTCCCCTGGTAGGGAGGACGCGTCCGAGCGTGACCCATGGGGAGGAGGGGATGCTAATGCGTCAGAGGAGGAATGACGTCCTGCTCTGGGCCGTTTGTGTGAAGGTCTGCCCCTAAGGCGCTCTGCAGAAGAGGGCACGGACTGTGCAGGTGGGGATTTATCAACTAAGCGACCCATGAGAGTGAGGGTGGATTGGGATATCTTAGAGCGGTCCTCCACTGCCCGGGATAAGGCACAGTCCGGCTCCGCCAGATCTGGGTGGTCAAGCATCTGCATAGTTTGAGGAGGCAGAACCAGAGCGGGTGCACAGCATGCGGAGCAAACAGAGTCGAGCTGGCCGCGAGGGAACTTAATCTTGCATTTCACACATGCATAATAAGTGGTGGCCGTTGGGATACGGGGGTCACTAGTGGGTTCGGACATGGCTGCACTACTACTGTCTCAGGCTGGAGAAAGGTTACTGTCCTATCAGTCAGCAGGGGATCCCAAGTCCTGTGGTCCCAGAAGACACGTGCTGCAGGGAGAAGCCGAGTTCGCGTGTTGCAGCCGTGGTCCTGAGCCCTCCGAGCCGCGGCGGGAAGCTTGGATCCGCCCCCTAGCATCACCGAGGGCGGGGCCGAGATGCAGCCTACCGGCCTCAGAAGCCAGGGACTAAATTAACACACGCGGCCGACCGGAAGTCACTTCCAGCCGGCCACGGAACATAGAAAACCAGAGCGGGTCCGGGCGGCACCAGCTTGCGCACACCGGCCGCGGGTGCCCACCCTGCGGTCCGGAAAGCGGAGCGGGCCGGGACCCGAAAAATGGGTAGGCCTGAAAGGAAGCCGGGGCCTAAAGTTGGCACCCCGGCCGGGAGGATAGAAATATGTCCCGCCCCCAGAGGGAACAAACCCAAGGCTCCTGGGAGTCCCTAGGCTGAAGTCCCTTTACAAAAACTGCCCCCACCTCTAACTGACCCAGTACCCCTGGCACAAGCCCTGGACGCGGGAACTGAGTCAGTGGCAGGAGACTGGAATGGCGGGGGGGGGGTCTTACCGGATTCAGGTGACCCTTAGGCTGACGGGAAGCAGGGGAGCTGAGCTGCCCTGGTCCACTTTGTCTTCTTGGGGAGGTCGAGCGGTGAGAGAATCCGACACCGGCCTTGCTCCCGGGGTAGACAGAGGGGCTAAGCGACTCTGTTTCCCCTACCTAAAAATTGAAAAAGATTAAATAAAAAAGGAAAAATAACAAAAGGAAGCTGCCCTGCAAGGTCTGCCTCCTATGACACTAAGCTAAAAAACTGATATGCTCTCTCCAGGCTGGAGGGGGTATAGCCGGCAGAGGAGGAGCTAATACTTTTTAGCCTAGTGTCGCCTCCTAGTGGCAGCAGCAGCTATACCCACGTTCCTGTGTCCCCCAATTAACTAAACGAGAAAGAGATTTTACAGGTGAGTTCACAAAAATCTTGTTATTTCTCTGCAGTGTGGACACATATGAACAATGGACCAACACAGATGTCTTCAGCTGCCAAGCGCACATGTAACAGGTCAGCCAGTGTCATAGGTACAAACCTGCTGACAGATGTGCTTTAAAATAAGTTATACTGACGGTTGAAACCCCCTCTGCTTTTGCAGTTACAATCCTCTCCGCACGTGACTGCAGCTGCCAACAGTATACAGTCCGTGACCACTGTGCCCAGTGATTGGCTGCAGCGGTCACATGAGGTGTACAGGCGGGTCACTCCTGCAGTCATTAAAGCAGGGAGGACTGGTGGGGAGACGCTGGAGCAGAGCATCTTATAGGGGGTAATGGGCTAGGATCTGAAAACATCCGTGGCACAAGCCCACTGTGCCCCGGGGTGTTCTGGTTTACGCACATGAAGTGCAGACTGCAGACATTATATAATACAACATTCGGTAACTTTCCAATATCTGTTATGTTTCATTTTCTCACCACTGCAGAAATCTTTGCTTGGGCCCTTTAATATTGATGGCTGTGGACCCTGGGCTACCCCACCGATCACCCCCCCCACCCCCCTTGTACTTGTGCCACTGATCAGCTACTTGCGGGCTGCGCGGGCATGAGTTCAGTCACTTCAGTGCGCAATCCCAACCTGCGGCGCGTGATCCCGCGACCTCCCACAGCGGGTCTCACGGGATTACGCGCCGCAGGACGGAATTGCGCACCGAAGTGACTGAACTCCTGCCCGCGCAGCTCGCAAGTAGCGGATCAGAAGAACAAGTACAAGGGGGGGGGGGGGATTGCCCAGGTCCAAACAATATTAAAGGGCCCTGGAATAGCCAAATAAATAAAAAAATGCTACCAGGCCAGCATAACGTTCGGGGCACTGGACATCTGGGGCTCAAGCCCCGAATCTTCTGACCTAACGACGCCCCTGGGGGGTATCTACTATTTTAACGCTTTGTGTGCCTTTTGATTATATATATAATGTGTGTGCACTTTTAGGTGGTTCACACTATAACAGCACACACCAGCTTTTGTGCCAGCAGTTCTACATGAAACAGTCATGGCTACAGCCTGAACACAGCTAATAACCCCTCCAGCCCTGCCCTGAGGAAAAGCTCGCGCTCCCAGGAAGCCATTTCCGTACAATTGACAAGGCCCCATGGGAGATGTAGTTTATCAACAAAACGCTCCCTGTACCGCATCTCTCCGCCTGTGGGGATTGGTCACGTGATTCGGAGGGGAGGTTGGCATAGCAACACTTCCGACACCTGATCAACGTGCGGACGTTCCTAATGGCTGCTGCAGCAGAGCAGATGACACCGACTTTCGACCAATGGGAACGCAGCGACGAGGAAAAGGCGGGATCACCGCTGACGTACGCCGGGAAGGACCAATAGGGACGCGCGTGGCGCTTGTGGGAGCTAATGGGAGTGAGGGGCGGTGTTGTTGGGGGAGACCGGCGGTTTAACTGACCGAGGGGTAACTGCTGAAGGAAGGAAGGTGAGTGCGGGGGTATGTGTGTCTGCTGCCGGCTCTGGAGACATTAATGCTCTTCTCTCGTCGATCTGTGATACGTGCGTGTTGTTGCTTTATCCTGTCCGTCCGTGTAATCCTATTACAATGTTATGGCTTAAAGGGGTTTTCCACATTTGACTTAATCTTTAAATAACACCCCCTCCCCAACTGCCCTGTCAAAGGGGAACACACTTACCTGCTCCCTGCAGATTCTCGTTGGCACCATGGGCCCCCAAATGTGAGGCATGGGCAGCGTCTGGTGCGCCACTGCAGCCAGTGACTGGTCTCAGCAGCGACGTGTCCACCAAACAGCACATGACTGCTGGGTTCTGTGCCGTCTGGGGACACATAACCGCTGCGGTGGCGCACGTGACCCTGTCCATGCTGGAAGATTACCAACGGATACGGAAGCGAGCTGCAGGGAGCAGGTAAGTACGTTTCCCTTCACAGGTCTGGCAGGGAGGGGGTGGAATAAGAAAAATAAGTCAATTCTGGAATACCCCTTTAAGGGTCCATTCACACGTCCATAACGTGTTTTGCGGGTCCGTAACGTGTTTTGCGGATCCGCAAAACACTGACACGGCAATGTGCGTTCTGCATTTTGCGGACAGCACGTCGTCAGCACTAATAGAATATGCCTATTCTTGTCCGCAATTGCGGACAAGAATAGGACATGTTCTATATTTTTCGGGAACTTAAGTGCGGGTCCGCAATTCCGGATCCGGGCAGCACATCGTGCAGCCCCAAAGAAATGAATGGCTACCCAATTCCGTTCCGCAAGATGCGGGATGAAATTGCGTACGTGTGAATGGGGCCTAACGTTGGGTTCACACCTAAGCATTCGTGATGGTGCGCTCTGTATGCGCGATTGTACGGGCGTTTGCAATCGCGCATACAGAGACAAGCGAACGGCCATTGTCGCGCGTTCCCAACGGTCTATGTACGGGAACGCGCGACAAGACGCCCCGAAGAAGCTCATGTACTTCTTGGGGCGTTGGGCGTTTTACAGCGCGATCGTACGTGCTGTAAATTGCTCAGGTGAGAACCATTCCCATAGGGAATCATTGGTTTCTCCTTGTTGAACGTTTTTACAGCGCGTAGGAACGCGATGTAAAACGCTCAGGTGTGAACCCAGCCTGAAGGGGCTGTCAGCCCAGGACTAGTGTTGAGCGAACTTGTGTTTTAAGTTCGGCATCTAAAGTTCGTGTTCGGATGATCGAAGAATCGCGTTATGTATTCCGCTACCACGGACCATAACGGAATTTATAAGCCATAACGCGATTCTTCAATAACCCGAACTTTAGATGCCGAACTTAAAACACAAGTTCGCTCAACACTACCTAGGACTAGAGATGAGCGAACTTCTGTTTTAAGTTCGGCGTCTAAAGTTCGGGTTTGGATTAGCGGAGAATCCCGATCTGGAACCGGATATGGATTCCGACTTCCGTTGTGGTCCGTGGTAGTGGAATCAATAATCGGCCATTATTGATTCCGCTACCACGGACCACAACGGAAGTCGGAATCCATATCCGGTTCCAGATCGGGATTCAACGCTAATCCAAACCCGAACTTTAGACGCCGAACTTAAAACAGAAGTTCGCTCATCTCTACCCAGGACCCTTTAGTGAAGCAGGTTGAGTCCTCAGTGACGGTGATCTGACCTGTGGCAATTCATATCTTGCCAAACTACAACTCCCAGCATGCTCTGACATGACTGATCTGCTACCTGGAGCTTTGCAACAGTTGGAGAGCCGCACGGGGGGAGAATTTGTCATTTATCAAGCAGTTGTACCGCTACTAACATTTATCCCGTGTCCACAGGACAGTGGATAAGTATCTCATCACTGGGGGTCTGACTGCTGGGACCCCCAGCGATCACGAGAAAGGGGGTCTCCAAGTGTCGTTGGGCTGCCCCATGAGATTGGAGCTATGGTGTTCATGTGTGACCACTGCCTGCAGCAGTCTCATAGAAATGAATGGAGCGGTGGACACATATGCGCGCCACCACTCCATCTACGCATGCGCAGTTGCGCACCACCACTCCAATCTCAGTGGGCAGTTTAGCACTTGTGGATCCGCGTTCTCTAAATGCCGGGGGTTCCAGCACAGGGGGGAGTTACTGCTATAATCGTCCTGACGGTCCCTTGGATTTTCCTGCGTGGTACGTACGTGTCAGTCTCCTGTGCATTCGGCACCTGATCATTTCTCTTCTTGTCTTGACCCCGTTTATTCTCTCAGGATCCCGTTATGGACGACACGGAGGTAGCCGAAGCCCGTTGCGTCTTCAGAGGCATAGAACACATTCTACGTGTCCGTAACACAGGGGATCGGCTGGAAGTGGAGGTGGAGGATGCTCTGACTACGGACCAGTGGAGGGGGGAGTTTGATGCTGAATGTGAGTATTAGGGATCGACCGATTATAGATTTATTTTTTTTAGGGCCGATACCGATAATTTGTGAACTTTCAGGCCGATAGCCGATAATTTAAACCGATATTCTGGGAATTTTCATTTTTGAAAAAAAAAAAAAATTCCTACACAAATCTGCTGAAAATTAATGTTTGTTGTTAATGCGTATTTTTATTTCTTTTTTTGTAAATCTTTCTTTTTCATTTATACTTAATATTTTGGTGTTGTGTGTGTTTTTTACTTTTTTTTTTTACTAACTTTTAGCCCCCTTAGGGACTAGAACCCTTGTCCTATTCACCCTGATAGAGCTCCATTATGGTGAATAGGACCTCACACTGTCCCTGCTGCTCTGTGCTTTGTGCACACAGCAGCAGGGAGCTTACTATGGCAGCCAGGGCTTCACTAGCGTCCCGGCTGCCATGGTAACCGATCGGAGGAGCAGGGGAGAGGGGATCCTGATTAATACTGGTGGGGGGGGGCGCACTGCACCACCAATGTTTTTTAATACTGGGATGGGGGGCGCACTGCGCAACCAATGATTAATACTGGGGGGCTTGGGGGGGGGGGGGGTGCACTGCGCCACCAATAAAGATAAATCTCTAATTTATTCATACACAGGAGGCGGGAGCTGCAGAATCGCATAGCCGGCTCCTGACCTCTATGAGCGGTAGCTGCAATCCGCGGCACCTGAGGGGTTAACTACCGCAGATCACAGCTATTGCTCATAGAGGTCGGGAGCCGGCTATGTGATTCTGCAGCTCCCGCCTCCTGTATATGAATAAATGAGAGAGGTATCTTCATTGGTGACGCAGTGACCACAGCCCCGCCCCTTCTCTTGTCCTCCCTCCTCTCATTGGCGGCATTCCTGGCATTATGCCAGGAATGCCCAACTTGTGGCCCTGCATCTGTTTCAAAACTAAAACTCCTGAAAGCCGCATGCTGGGAGTTGTAGTTTTGCAACATCTAGAGGGCCGCAGGTTGGGCATGCCTGACTTAGGCCATCGAGATCAGATCGGTGGGGGTCCAACTCTCAGCACCTCCATTTATCCACAGATGGACAGGACTGCTGCATTCTAGCCACTTGCAAGCACCATGTCTTTCACTCTACCAGGCACAGCGCTTACCTTGGTGGTATTGCATCTCGCTTTTGTTCACTTGAGGCGATCAGATCTGCAGCATGCGATCCCTATGTGTTTCAGAAAGGGCGCAAATTCCATTCAGTTCTATGCAAACAGTGAAACATGTGGATATTTCCGCAGCACATTCTGCACATAACCCGTGTGGATTGTGAGGCTGGTGTAGTTAAAGATCAGTGGAGGTCTCGCACCGTGAACCCACACCAATCAGCTGATTTAGGCTGGAAGCAGAAGGCTCCGTGTACTGGACGTGCCAGCGAGCAGTATTTCAGGTGAGTGGGGGCTGAGCTGCGAATGACCGCACAGCCACTACGCAGTGGACGCAGCCTTCTGATTCCAGTCCTGCGCAGTTTTATTTCCTGCGCCGGTGGCCGGCGTAGTAAACTGATCCGTTGGAGTGCCGAGTTTCAGACCCTGTGATCTGATGTTGATGACTTGATCTGGGTTATGTCTAATGTTATTTTGGCCTCTATCTGTTGCCAGTTGTAGAAGACCTCACTCACAAGACGGGAAACTTTAAGCAGTACGCCATCTTTTGCAACATGCTGCAGTCCGCTCTTACTCAGGTAACTTCTCTGCAAACAAAAGCAACTCCTGACAAGATGATGGTGAATGTTGTACTTATCTGAGGCATGTCACATCTTCTCCCTAGAGCAGCGAATCTGTAACACTAGACCTTTTGACGTATGCGGATCTGGAGTTGCTTCGCCACAGGAAAGCTGGAGGAGCGCAACGTTCAGCTCCCCCCGCCAGAAGCTCTTCTCTTACATCCAAGCGATACTTGATACTTATCTACTCAGTAGAATTTGACAGGTGAGCCTCATTGGCATCTCTGACTTGGGTCCTATTCACACAACCGCATACTTGTGTCCGCATCCCTTCTGCAATTTTGTGGAGCGGATGCGGACCCATTCCATAAAAGATGTGGACAGCACATTGTCTGCTGTCCGCATCGGTACTTCCGTTCTATGGCCACGCAAAAAAGATAGAACATGTCCTATTCTTGTCCGCACACGGCTGGTATCCACGTTTGGCAGATCTGCAATTTGTGGACCGCAAGAACGGATACGGTCGTCTGAATGAGCCCTTATACATCTTTACTTGCTCATGTAAATAATATTTTTTTCAGGATACATTATCCCCTTCCACTTCCCTACGTTGGGAAACCAGACCCTGTCTACTTAAGACAAGTGATTCGAGGATTGAAGGACGAGCTTGCTGCCCTGAAACTAGCACCAAGTGAGGAGAGCCGGGAGACGGAGATCCGGCGACTGCGAGAAGAGTACGTATAAAAGCAATTCCTGGTTTCTGTTGGGCAGCTCTTGCTTTTCTATGACCTCTTTCCATTTCTCCCCTCACAAATTAAAATTTTTGTTCGGTATTACCAGGCTCCAGCGGGTGACGCAGGAAAAACAAGAGGCAGATTTTGCGTTCCAGAGGCTGCAGGACCTTGAAATTCCTAATGGTAAAGAAGCCAGTCACATGCGTATCCTGAAGCGAGCGGTGCAGACGTTAGAGGTAGAGCTGCAGAAAGAGAGGAGCAGGAGTCAGCGGCTCGCAAGCAAGAGGAAGGAGGAATGCGGGCAGTTAACAGAGCAGGTAAAACAAATGCAGGAGAGAATAAGTTTCAGGATTCATGCACCCGGCCGTGCCCGTATTGCGGCCCACAAACAGCGAGTCCTCAATATGCGGGCAGCGGCCTTGTGCTTGCTGCATCACAGATGCGGACCCATTCACTTTGGATGGGTCTGCAATCTGGAAGGTGCGTTGTGGATGGATCAGTGACCCATACAATCTTCAATGTGTCTGCGGCAGCCGCACGGATGGTGCCTATGCATTGGGGACCGCAAAATTGCAGTCCCCAATGCACGGAATGGGCGTGTGCATGAGGCCTTATGGGATTAAACATTGAGAAAATATGTCATTATTATGATGCCTTAGGGCCACATCTTCTGACACCTGTGAATGTCAAAGTACCAAACACAACTCATTTCTTGAAGGTTTCCAGTTCTTTTCCTAGTAGACCCAGGACTGGTGTAAGCCGATAGCTGATTCATTAGCAGGACATTAAAGGGATTCTGTCACCAGATTTAACCCTATCAAGCTAGCTGACATTAGCGATGTGCTAATGTCAGCTGAACCTAACTAGCCTATTCCTACTTTTATCTATGCCCCGTTACGCCAGAATTCTAACTTTTTTTTATAATATGCTAATTCGTCTCTAGGCGCGGGGGGGGGGGGGGGGGGGGAGTTATTCCTGCTCCTAGAAGCTCCGTTCTCCCACCTTTGTAGCCTCCCTCCTAAGTTCTGATTGACAGGGCCAGGCAGCGCTCGCAACCGTCTGCCAGCCCTGTGCTCTGGTGAAATCTCACGCCGTTGAGCATTCGGCGCATGTGCGGTGAGGAAGTGTCTTTCCCTCACCGCGTCTGCGCCGAATACTGATTTCACCAGAGCACAGAGCTGGCAGACACATGCAAGCGCTGCCTGGCCCTGTCAATCAGGACTTGGAGGGAGGCGACAAAGGATGGAGAACGGAGCCTCTAGGAGCAGGAACAACGCTCCTAGAGGCTAATTAGCATATTATAAAAGATTTCTGGCGTAACGGGGGCATAGATAAAAGTAGGAATAGGCTAGTCAGGTTTAGCTGACATTAGCACATTGCTGAGGCTTCCCAAAATATTTTTGTTCCCATTTGGTCAAAAGACCATTTGTGAGTTCAGGCACTGCTGTTGGTTGGGAAGGTCTGGTTTATAATTGATATGTGACATTTAGGGCAGGGCTCTGTGCAGGCCACTCATATTCCCCCCCCCCCCCCCACACCAAACTGGTCACCCACATGTCTTTATGGACCTTGCTCTGGGCTCAGGGACGGAGTCGGGCTGGAACAGGAAGGGGCCTTTAACAAAATTTTGCCACAAAGTTTTTTTGAAGCATACGAGTGTCTAAAATGTCTGTGTAACACCACCCTTTACTGGAAGTGAGAGGCCAAACCCTGGAAAACCGCTCCAATCATCCCTTCTGCACTAAATTGTATAGCGAGAACTATTCATTTCAGGAGGTGGTGTTCTCTGGGCATTTGCCAAACCCAGGGTCATCCATCAAGATGTCAGATAGTGAATTCCTCACTCGGGGAACGTGTGCTTTCCACCATTCCAGCCAGTGCTTGGCATTGCACATGGTGTGCAGCTGCCCATTTCTGCCTGATGCTGTTCTTGAGCTGGTGTCATTGCCAGGGGCCATTTATTTGGAATGCCGTAGTGGGTGATATAACGGAGGGTAAGTGATTGTTATGAGGTCACACTACAGCACCCAGTGACTGAACTGTGTGTCTGCATGACCTGCCACTTTGTGGCCGAGCTGTTTTTAGTTCTAGACGCTTCCACTTCTCAAAAATAATAGTGACCAGGGCAGATCTAGAAAACCAGAACGTTAAGTGGCTCTCAGGAATGGTGGCATCCTTCTGGTTACAAAAAACTATCAACTATCCACTGTATGGCGGATATCTGTAAGGTCCATTAGGACCCCACCGATGATGCGATATGTCCCCCATATGAATAGAGGGGCAGTCGAGCTTTCAAGCTGTTGCTCCATTCGGACTCTACAGGACCGCCAGAATGCTGTAGTTGGCTGCCTCCTGCAGTCCTATAGGTATCAGTGGAATGGAGTTCCATAAACTGCTGAGCACATGGCTGTTTTCGGACCTACTTTTGTGGTGGATGGAGGACTTGCTCTCTCCGTTCACTTGTGGATCTCTTTCTGGAGAGAGTCTCATAGTGATTAATGGACTTGTGCGGCTTCTTCTCAATCAACTGCTATGGGGCTTCCGGAAAATAAGCGCGTGCGTTGGCTCGGTTGTTTTTGGAAGCCCCATTTCATTGAATGGAGAGGATGCCGCACCTGCGTAGTGTGCTCCCCATTCACTTCTAGGGCCATATTCTAGAGATAGGGGTGGGTCCCACCTCTGGGGACTGTCTGATATTTCAGGCTTATCCTAACAATATGCAATAAATATCCCAGATGGAATAACCCCTTTAATACGCTGATTCCAGAAAAAACCCTCTGATCTGTAGGAAATATGTGATAGTAGGAGGATCTCGTCTAAAATCTCTTATTCACCCTACTTCATTTATTTTAATAAAGCTGGAAGAATTGCGAGCAGTGGAGAGAACCCTTCGTCTGAAAGTAAAAAGTCTAAGCACAGAACTGGCTATGTATAAAAGAGGGTGAGTTGGGCGATGATGAAAGGTCTGTTACTTGTACCATGTACATTTTAAATAGTTGCCATTTGTTCCTCTTTCCAGACGTGTGACCCCTTCAGGCCCGTCCCCACAGAGTCGCTCCAGTTCTGCTGGTCGGGGGCCTATTCATCGTAGTTCATCGAGGGGAGAGACTGTTACAAGAAGAGAGAGGTCCACCTCTCGGGAAAGAAGTGGCGTTAGCTCCCGAGAGGGTAGGAGCCTCACTAGGCAGCCAAGGTTATCACCCTCGCCTGTGGGTAAGTGGCATCTCTTGACGTATGATACACATGGGATATCACCTCTGGAACACTGACTTGTCATGGCGCTGCGATCTTCATAGTAACCCCTGTTGAACTGACTTCACACCTTCAATAGCTGTTTGGCCGACAGCCATTCCTCCCAACCCCAATTCTTTCATAAACCTGATGCTACATGCGTGTCAGTGCAGGAGTAGAAAGAAGTCCTCGTCAAGGGTGCTAGCCCCTGTGGACAGTAGAGACAGACTGACGTTTGCAGTACCTTCTGGATTTATTTCAATGTAGACATAAATGATAGCATTATACAGTTGTGAAATGCCTGGGTCAAGTAAAACCGCGTCGTGCTCATGCCTATCTTCAAATCCATTCTGAAGGTATTGCAAGTGACACGTGAGTGCCAGTTGGGAGACCCCCCCTTCCCCCATACACATTAGATGGTGAGCTAGTCCTGCCTAACTTGGACCATTTGTCCAACGTACTTTTAGTATGGATGGTGAGCTTTAGCAATCGGCACCCAGCTCCTCCTATAACTTAAATACCTCTCCATTGAATTCTATGGAAAACACAGGCTGCCTTGAATCCCATTCACACAATAGGTATTTTTATTTTTCTGCCCTACTTCAGCTTCTATGCTTCATTTCTGGTGCAGATGGTCTGGGTGGCGGCATCTGTGCAAAAAGAGAAAAAGGTTGTTGTTGTGTTTTTGTTTTTTTTGTTTTTATATGTGGGAAGGTTGTATTTCTATTCAGACACTGCACATCTGTTTTAGGATGACTTGTTAAAAGGAATCTGTCGCCCCGATTTTGGACCATTTTCTACAGTAATACATGAGTACTACTACTGCAGATATGGAGTCCAGTTTACAAGTTTTTTTTTGTTTTTTTTCTCCTCCCCCTACCGGTTTCCCCACTGTCGGCACTTAAAGCTGCACTGAAACATACAGTCCAGACGATGTGTTTCAAAGCTGCTCTGAGAGCTGACAGCAAGGGAACAGTAGGAAAATAAAAGTAGTGATCTGGACTCCACGGTACTACTCATATATTACTGTAGATAATGGCCCTAAATCTGGTGACAGAATCCCTTTAAAGGGGTTTCTGGGATTTTAATATTTAATGACCTATCCTCAGAAGTGAATGGGACGGCGTATCGTAGTTACACCTGCTCGCCGCTGCGATGTCGACGACAAGCAGATAAACGATGAAGGGGAAAGTTGTGGTGTCACGGAGCGCGGCCTTCTCTTCAAAGATATGATTTACAGGGGTGGTGGGTGTCAGACCCCCTCAGATCTGATATAGATGGGTTCTCCTGAGGATTCGTCATCCATATTAAAATCCCAGAAAACCCCTTTAAGGAAGCAGACTGTTGAATGGTTATGTATGTTGTTTTTGTCCTTTCCTATCCAACCCCCCCCCCCCCCTTTTTTTTTTTTTTCTTTCTCCACCATTTCCCGCTCTACTAGACAGATTAAGTCAGACTCTATCACAGGACGTTGCGATACATTGCCTTTTATTGTGTTTGTAATAAGCCCCTGCGCTGGCGGTGGATCCTTCAAAGTTATGCAGGGGCTGGCGCCTGTCTAAATGTAAGCCAGCTTCCTTGCTGTCTTAAATTTAGACCATTTTCTGCACCTGACACGGGTGTAGAAAATGATGAATGAGACAGGCGTGCCGTCCCGTCCCCTTCCCCACACACTCCCACTTTTTTAGATCGGGCATTGGTGTGGAAAAGTCTGATTGCAGCGCATACAATCTTTGTGCCGCAATCTGCACCAGAAAGATGCCTAATATAGGCAAATTTCTGATTGTAAATGACCCCCCTATATTTTTACCAGAAATGAAATTTAGTATGTGTGTGCGCTATGTATAAAGGATAAAGGACCTAGCAACCAGTTGGATGTTTGCCTTACACTAATCGGAGCCATAATGCCCGCTTTGTTTTCAGACACATTATGACTGTATTTGAGCTGACAGGAAAAACAGACTCCGGACTTAAAGGAGCCCGTATGAACACAATGGACTTCTTATAGATGGTCACAAGATCTTTGTCCGCAGCCGAGATTAATATAGAACTGTACTCCATTTTAAAAACAAAAACTACTTTTCTGCACAATTTGATTCCCAGTAGCAAACCAAGCGGGTCATTGTTGGAGTCTGAGTGCTGAGACCCCCACCAGTTTCTAGAACGAGGAGAATTGTACACGTATCTCGCTCTTTCCAGTAGACAGTCTATGGGCTTGTCCTAATTCAGTCTCCTGCAGCGAAGAGAGAGCGTGCTATGTGAGCGATTTTCTCTCTCTTTGATCTAGGGACCAGTGGGGGTCTCAGCACTACACCCCCTACAGATCACACAATTGATATGTCGCTATGACATATCGAAATATTTTTTTTTTTTTTTTTAAGTTCACTGACACTTTAACAAAAGATGATTGATGTTTTTGGGAATGTTATTGTATAAATTAAAGGGGTATTCCATTCTGGGACACTTATGACCGATCGCTGGGATAAGCCATTTATGTCGGATAAGTAAGGCACCCACTCCTGTCTCCACAACTGAAGTGAATGGGAAGCACTAGGGCATGCACGGCCACCCCCTGTTAACTGCTATGGGAGTTCTGAAAATAGATGAGCACAGGCTTCTTGTGAACCTGCCAGTTACTTAAAAGGGATTTCCGAGATTTATATACTGATGACCTATCGGTGGGGGTCTGACGCCCGAGACCCCCGCCGATTAGCTGTTGGAGAGAGCTCCTGTGAGCGCTGCAGCAGCAGCGCTGTACATTGTATAGTGGCTGTGCTTTGTATTGCAGTTCAGCTCCATTCACTTCAATGGGGCTCAGCTGCTCCTAGGCCATGTGACCAATGAATGTCACTTGACCTAGGAAAAGCTGAGAGAAAGCCACCTCGCTTACAGGAATGCCAGTGTCTTCTTAAACAGCTGACTGGCATTCAGAACCCCTACAGATCAGATACTGATGACCTATCCAGAGGAAATAGGTCATCAGTATAAAAATCTCTGAAAACCCCCTTTAAAAAAAAAAAAAAAAAAAAAAAGGGGCATGGTTATAAATTGCTTGTAGTGCAAATTTTTCACTTCTGTCTAAATTGTTTCCTTGTAGCCATCCGACCTCCTCGGTTTGATCCAACCGCCTATGTTAAAGACAAGGCGCGTAGGCAGAAAGAAGTGGACACTAAAAAGTAAGTATATACTACAGATCTATTAGGGTGAATACACTCCCTTCTGAGCTGTGCCTTACACACAGATTAGCAGAAAGCTGACATGACAGGACCTGGGAAGCTTCAGCAGCGCCCATGCTGTGGTTACCGCTGTGGGGGCTCAGACTGGAAGGCAGAAGGAGATGCCTGCTCTTGAATGCGCATCTGAGGGGGTTAATTGACCAGTTTTGGCATGATCACCATTCCCCGTCAGTGTGGCCAGGTGCCTGCAGTATGATATAGCTGGCACCCACTGCTTAAGGAGTAGGATCACTGCAGCAGCCTGCTCCATACAGTTCCCATAATGCTGTACATGCGTTTTAACACTGGGTCAATGGGAGGCACATACATTAATGGTAAGTGAAATCATCTTTAACCCCATGTAGCCCATTATATGAGGAAAATGGTTGCACTAAAGTAATAAGATCATGTGTCTCGCATTAAACCCCTGAAATAACCCCCCCCCCCCCCCCCCCATATGCCCAGGCCCCTCACACACAATGTACTTGCCTCGCCCCTCGACACCATGTCTCTTCTTAGGCCCTCACAGAAGCTACTGCATCTCCTCATCGCGCAGATGAAAACATCTGTCATTGGGGGTGACGCAGCCAATAGCAGGGGGTGATGGGGACAAGCCTCCCTAGCATTGTGGGTGACGCTAGGGAGGCTCGTTCCCGTTGCAGACTGCTATTGACTGGGGGGACATTTCAGGGTTTGGATAACCCCTTTAATACAGGCACATGCCTAAAAAAAACACAGGACACCCCCCTGCAGTAAGATCTTACTGGATGCTGATGAGTAAAAGGACCTTTAATGATGTCATGACCAGTAACAAGTGTATGTTATTGGTCACATAGCAATGACATCATCAATGGTCCTTTAAGGAGGACCTGTCACCGCTCCTGACATGTCTGTTTTAATAGTTTCATGCATTCCCCATGTAATAACAATTCTGGAGCATCTATTCTTATGGCTCTATGTTGTGCCATTCCTTTATTATTTCTGCTAGACGTTATTAATGACTTGCTAGCAGTCTGCAGTAAGGGTACAGAGGGGAGGTAACCTGTTGGGGATGTGCCCTCCTGTTCTCCCTGACACTTCCCCATCGGGCCACTAAGTGTATTCGTTGGTGGCAGTAGCCGGTCGCGTCACACAGAGGAAGGGACACTCTAACTCCTTCTTCACTGTGCAGCCAATGCGGAGAATACGCAATAGCGCAGCTTAGTATCTTAAAAATGCCAATCCCGATATGATATCAAACCGGGTATCAAAGTATCAAAAAAAGTATTGAGACTTCTATACTGAATGCAACCCTATGAAAACCACCACAACAAATTAGAACTTTGCCATTACATGTGTAAGAAAAAGAAATAGAAGCACCTGACGTTGGCTGCTGCTTTATCTATTACACGACTTTTTTTTACTTTTTGATTGTAAATCCTCTTTTATACAATAGGTTAATACTTGGTCTTGTAATTATTTAATATAATGATAACCCTTTATTCTGGGTTCTAATAATCCTGAAAGGGGATCGGTCACCAGTTTTAGGCTACTTTCACACTGTTTCCGGTATTGAGATCCGTCCTAGGGTCTCAATACTGGGAAAAAAACGCTTCAGTTTTGTCCCCTTTTATTGTCAATGGGGACAAAACGTAACTGAACAGAACGGAGTGCTCCAAAATGCATTCCATTCTCACACAGGAGAGCAAATCGCTGCATGCTGCGGTTTTCTTTCCGTCCTGGGATGCGGAGCAAAACAGATTTGTCATGAGCCACAATGCAAGTCAATGGGACGGATCTGTGTTATCCGAGACAATAGAAAACTGATTTGTCCTCCATTTTCATTGGAGTTCATGACTGATTGGTGTTGGCCATGTTAAAGATAATAGAACCGGATCAGTTCATAACAGATGCAGATGGTTGTATTATCAGTAACAGAAGCATTTACGTTGAACCCTTTCTGAGGGCAGCCGTAACTGGTGACAGGGACCCTGATTACAATGCAAGGTTGCTTCTTTTTTTTTTTTTTCTTATTTATTTATAACCAGAAGTGCTGGAGCTGCCCTCCCAGAGATGATTGACGGCTTTCTTTCTATGCAATGTGTAGGCAGAAAGCTGACAATCAGCGGTAGGGGATTGTAAGGCAGGGAGCTGATGAATACGAGGGCTCTGGAGGCTGTAGAGTACAGTGAGAGCACTGCAGTGCTCGGGACCTGAGGAAGCTGCTTGTCAGTGAATTTCTGAAATTGAATAGTCCAATTTTTTTTTTTTTTTTTTTTTGAAATACTGCAATCCCACTGAAGCGTTTCCACATATTTTGTCTTTGTTGGATCTTTTTGGGCAAATTGTCCCAGTTTTAAAATAAACTATAGTGAACTAAGTCCGACTGTCTGAACATTACATTACATTATTGCTCTGCAATTCTCAGCTTCCTTTGCTTGGCCCACATACATAACCTATTTGGGGGTAAAGGGCATCTGTCACTGGCTGACCTGTTACATGTGCGCTTGGCTCCCATGTTCATATGTGCCTGCATTGCTGAGAAAAATGTTTTACTATATGCAAATGAGGCTCTGGGAGCAACGGGGGTGTTGCCATTACACCTAGAGGCTCAGCTCTCTTTATAACTGCTGCGCCCTCCTCAATTTTATTGACTGGGCCAGGTGTGATGACCTTTTCACTGCCAGACCCTGTTAATAAAAGGAGAGGGTGCGGCAGTTGCAGAGAGAGCTGAGCCCTCTAGGAGTAACGGCAACGCCCCCGTTGCTCCGAGAGGCTCAATTGCATATAATAATACATCATTTTTCCCAACTACTTCCCAAGCCCCTACACTTGCCCGGACCTGTAAAGGAAAAGTGGCTTACCTGGTACTAGGCGCCGACTCCCTGCTGCCTGACATCGCTGCAACCCATAGCTGCAGTGAATTAACTTGCATCATGCCAAATGGTCACATGATGCAAGGGGATCTGGTCTCTGCTGCAAACATCGAGGGAGCCCAATGGAGCATCGCAGGCCTGGAGGTGAAGAAGCAGGAAGCTGGCGCCAGGAAGCAGGTAAGGCATCTGTCCTTTACAGGTCCAGACCATTTTGGAGGTGGGGGAGGGGTTGCCAAAAAAAAAAAAAAAACACGCACGTTCTTCCAAATGCCCTTTAAGTAGCAGTAATCTTTGCTGAAGTTATAGGTTTGATTTCTCATATATGGTGGACATGTGGAAGCATCCAGGGCTTTTGGACGGAATTGGAGGATTGCATATTTCAGATTTCCCAGAAAAACCAAAGAAGTTCTCCAGTACATCTAAAATGACATGGATAATAAAATGACGCTTACTCGTTTAGAACTATGAAATCGGTATCCTTAGCCATAGCAAAGGTCTTCTTATCAAAGTGCAGTTAATATAGACCCCCCTCCTTCCCCACACTGGTGAATCAAGTCGGTTATCCTCACCAGATTTATCTGCTTGAGGAACTGACCGTGTGGAAACCTTGGGTTTCTTTCAAACACTGTATATTCTCTGGTAGTCCTCCTTCATCTATCCCGAACACCTTTTCCGGCCCATAGTTGGAGTTGCTGTTGCTCTCTGCTCCTTTCTTGTTTTGATGCCCACTTCAGAGTTCCTTTTTTGCCTTCTGTACTATTAGGCTACATATTCTCTGGTTTCATATCTAGCTTTTCTCTGTATTGCATGCTCTGATATATGTGTGTTACTGTATTTTTTTCGCCCTCTAAGACTCACCTGCCCATAAGATGCACCTAGGTTTTAGATATACAAACTGAAAAGAATGGCGTGGTATTAGCAGGAGGTGCTCAAACCCACGTGCAGTCGTGTGTGTGTGTATGTGTGTGTGTGTGTATGTGTGTGTGTGTGTATATAAATATATATATATATATATATCAAATCCTGCACTTGTGGTCCGCTGCTAATGACGATCCCCACCACCTGGTCCGCTGCAGGTGGAGGATGCCTGCAGCGGACCACAAGTACCACAATAGACATCCTACACAAGATAGCGATTATGTGGATGTGATAATCAATCTAACAATATAACAAAATAATAGCAAAGACAGGTGCACTCTGCGGTCTTACTAAACCCTCAAACTGATTTTAAAATTGAGAGATTAGCCAACATGTCCTACAGTGTAGGACATGTCTGAGCCCGGGCACCACGCCAAGGTTTCTCAAGTAGCTCGGGGACCTAACAATCTCCTACCTGTGCCATATGGGCGATACCAGGAGCCAGTGGGCAAATTACAGGAGCATGAGACCGACTCACAAACAGCTCACCAGTTACCTCCAGCATGTAACCATGCTTGCAATGGGAGGAGGGAGGAGTCTGTGAGTCCCACTCAAGACTGACTGGTATGGCCCAGGCCTCACAGGTGCACCTAAATGTGGCCTGTAGATGGAAAACAGGCACATTTAAATTGGAGTTTATACACCTCCAAGAATCTCTATATATACAAACTAAATAGAATGGTGTGGTATTAGCAGGAGGTGCTCAAACCCATGTGCAGTTGCATGCTTGAGAAAGACTGCAATGAGCAGTTGAAACGTTGCACAGGGGAAATAAAGCGGGTCGTTTCATCTTATCCTGGAGTGCTGCCTCTTCTTTGATTGATATATATATATATATATATATATATATATCTAATTATTTTGTTATACCTAGGTTTTAGAGGAGGAAAAAAAAGAAAAAAATATTTAGCATCAGACGTCAGCTCAGAGCCTCGAGTCAGACCGCCAATGTTAAGCGTTCATAATGGAAGCGCTCATTAGTATTCGCCCCGCAGGACACACTGACATTTTCCCACCACTTTGTGTGTCTGATGGGGTGGAAAATACGGTAGTTCTTTATTGCACTGATTTTTCACTTCTGAAATTTTAATAAACAAATATTTGACTGAAAATTAGTAGGGCAGCATAAAAATGGAGATGATTCCCTCGAAAGTTGAAATACCTAGCACTTGTTTGTAACGCAGAACTGCAGTACAATCTGGAAATTGACATGACTAGAAGTGTCCTCTGCTTTTTTTTAATATATATTTATTTTAGATGTCGACGGGTTTCCAGTTCCCCTTCCAGTGTGAGAGGCCAGAGACGCAGCTCATCAGGTAAGCACATGTTTGCATACAACCCCTGTATATGGGTGAGGACTTTTCCTAAACAAGCCCCTTGGGCTCCTTTCAGACGAGCGAGTGTCACGCTCCGGACTTGCAGCGCAGCACCCGTCCTGACCTCCCAGCACTGCCAGGGTCGCATAGCATCATATTGATTTAGGTTGCTATGTAACCCTTAGAGGGCTGGCACGTATTGGATAACACTCACAGCATTATGTCAGTGCTATCCAATACATCCCAGAATCATTATAATGCTATGCGACCCCAGCAGTGCTGGAAGTTCAGGCCGGGAGCTGCGCTGCGAGTCCGCAGCATGACACTCGCTCGTTTAAAAGGGGTCTTAGGCCCCTTTCAGACCCACCAGTTCCACACATCGGACTTGCAGCGTGAGTATGCGGCAGCTCCCGTCCTGACCTCCCAGCACTGACGGGTCGCATAGCGTTATATTAATGCTATGTAACCCTGTATTGTACAACACTGACGGCATTGATCACACAAAGAAACCTATAAAAAAATATTAAACAATATTGTGACTTTGTTAATTATGTTTGAGATAAAATAACAAGGTAATTGCATTCCTGTTCAGTCCATTGGCGCTCCAGAGCAGATGCTCCTGAGGTTCCCCGCCAGTGTTTGTTTACAAGCCGCTAGCGATCTGTCACATGATGGCTGAAGCCAATCAGTGTTCTCGGTCAGGTGACGTTATACTGGCAGCTTGTAAATAGGGAAGCTGGAGACTGCCAGAGCATATGGGTTGCAATGGCAGGAAAGTGGTAAACTGAACAGTGTTTTTAATTTTATTTTATTTTTTATTTTATTTTTTTGTATGTTATAAAATGTGCAGCTGTCTTTACTTTTAAGAAACAGAAAACCGATTTAATAGAAAAAAAAACACAGACCCGATTTAACATCGATTTCATCCGTGCATCAATCTGTTATATCCATCGTGGATCCTGAAGTTTTTGTTTTTCTTGTAGCCTACATCAGGGTTCGGCAACCTCCATCCCTCCAGCTGTTGTGGAACTACAACTCCCAGCATGCACTCTTGCTCTTCTCATAACTCCCATAGAAATGAATTGAGCATGCTGGGAATTGTAGTTTCACAACAGCTGGAGCGCTGCAGGTTGCTGACCCCTGGCACACATATTCCTCAGTGCTCTGCAGAGATTGGGGTCTCACAATCCCCATCTCAAACACACACTGTGGGGTTCATTTCTTACAAAGCCAGTTAACTGAGGAGTATGTTTTTGGATTGTTTTGGAATAAAGTGAAGAATCCCAAGGAAACCCACAGAAAGGGAGAACCTATGACATATCCTTTCTCTATAGCAGGGCATACATGTCTTAGGCTCCTTTATCTGGTAGCCAGCGCTCTAGAAATAACATCCTATAACTCTGACTTCTGTACTGGATACGGGATCCTAGGAGAAGGAGAAGTCCGCAGCATGGACTGCGACTGGTCTATGCTGCTATTAAGACACTGAGTCTTTGAAGAAACCATTAGGGTCCATTCACACGTCCGCAACTGTTTTGCGGTCCGCATGTTCCGGATCCGCAAAACGCGGACGCTGCACATGGCCTGCACTATAATAAAAATGCCTTTTCTTGTCTGTCTGCGGAGAAGAATAGGACATGCTCTATATTTTTTTTTTTTTTTTTTTGTGGGGCCGCTGAATGGAAGTGCGGATGCAGACATTGAAAATGAATGGGTCCGCACCAGTTCCGCAAAATTGTGGAACGAATGCGGACCCATTTTGCGGACATGTGAATTATTGTGCCCAGTCCTACACTAGAATCATTATCCTCTATAACTGGGGCGACACTTCAAATTAAGTTATTGATGACAGATAGGAGATAGTGGTTAGGTGTATCCAGTATCTGAATCAATATCAAGCCAAATGTGCCCGGGGCAGGTGTCGCTTTCCTCCTCGCTCTCCCTTTAGTAGGTTGTGCATCATCCAGGAGACAATGAGCAGAAAAAGAAAACCATGACTACTCTTTTTCCAATAAATATCTCCACGTGTCCACATATTGTCTGGTATTGTAGCTTGGATTCTTTTAGAGTTAGGCTACTTTCACACTTGCGTTCAGAACGGATCCGTCTGCATTATATTGTTAAAAAATTTTCTAAGTGTGAAAGTAGCCTGAACGGATCCGTCCAGACTTTACATTGAAAGTCAATGGCGGACGGATCCGTTTGAAGATTGAGCCAAACGGATCCGTCCCCATTGACTTACATTGTAAGTCTGGACGGATCCGCACGGCCAGGCGGACACCCGAACGCTGCAAGCAGCGTTCAGGTGTCCGCCTGCTGAGCGGAGCGGAGGCTGAACGCTGCCAGACTGATGCATTCTGAGCGGATCCGCATCCACTCTGAATGCATTAGGGCAGTACGGATGCGTTCGGGGCCGCTTGTGAGCCCCTTCAAACGGAACTCACAAGCGGACACCCGAACGCTAGTGTGAAAGTAGCCTTAAAAGGGTTGTCCCACAAAAATATTGTACAGTTTTCAAAACAGCACCTGGATTTGAATACTTTTGTAATTGCATGTAATAAAAAATTTAGCATAGCCACTGAGTAATTCAGCTGAAATCTATCTGTATAGCGCCACCTGCTGGTTATTTTTTTCCTTATTTCTTTGACCTGCTTACTGAGAAGGCCGCACATGCCCTGTTTCATCCTTCAACTGCCTTCTGAGCTGTGATAGGCAGAGCATGGACACGCCCCTTAGCTGCGGCAGAAAAGACACCCCCCTTGAGCTGTCAGCTTGATATAAATCTAGCAGAGCACTGGATGAGGAGATCTCTGGATCCATGTGAGGTACAGGGCAGGTTCTAGCTTTGTTAGAGATTGTCATGTCCTATATCGGTGATGGCGAACCTATGGCACGGGTGCCAGAGGCGGCACTCGGAGCCCTCTCTGTGGGCACTCGCACCCTGGAGAAAGTCTATGGTGTATCAATATGCCTTAGGGCTCTTTCACACTTGCATTGTTCTGTTCCGGCATAGAGTTCCGTCGTCGGGGCTCTATGCCGGAAGAATCCTGATCAGGATTATCCCCATGCATTCTGAATAGAGAGAAATCCGTTCAGGATGCATCAGGATGTCTTCAGTTCCGGACCGGAAAGTTTTTTGGCCGGAGAAAATACCGCAGCATGCTGCGCTTTTTGCTCCGGACAAAAATCCTGAACACTTGCCGCAAGGCCGGATCCGGAATTAATGCCCATTGAAAGGCATTAATCCGGATCCGGCCTTAAGCTAAACGTTGTTTCGGCGCATTACCGGATCCGACGTTTAGCTTTTTCTGAATGGTTACCATGGCTGCCAGGACGCTAAAGTCCTGTTTGCCATGGTAAAGTGTAGTGTGGAGCGGGGGGGCAGTATACTTGCCGTCCGTGCGGCTCCCAGGGCGCTTCAGAGTGACGTCAGGGCGCCCCACGCGCATGGATGAGGTGATTGCATGGATACGTCATCCATGCGCATGGGGCGCTCTGACGTCATTCTGGAGCGCCCCGGGAGCCGCACGGACGGTAAGTATACTGCTCCCCCGCTCCCCTCTACTACTATGGCAACCAGGACTTTAATAGCGTCCTGGCTGCCATAGTAACACTGGACGCATTTTGAAGACTGATCCGTCACCAATCAGATACTGATGACCTATCCAGAGGATGGGTCATCTTAAAAAAAAAAAAAAAAAAAAAAAAACAGGCAGAAAAACCCCTTTAATGTAACTGGGGAGGAATCCTATCTTGTGCTCCTCCTCTCCAGTGTTAACCCCTTTGCACAACCTACAAAAAGGAGCGCGTGCGGAGGGAAGTGAAAGTGCTCTTTCAGATGTTGGATAGACAGACCTAACTACGGACCACTAGAACAATCCCCCCCTCCTTAGACAAGAGTGTGGAACTCAACAAATGAGCACAACTCATTGGAAGTACTGTGTAACTTGTTGGTTTCTATTCTCACATAGTGACTTGTATTCATTCTGTAACAGTTGAAAGTAATGGAAGTCACCGATCGTATCAAAGCTCTGGGGATGAAATGGACTATCCTGAAGCTCTGCGCAGCAGGTAATAGAGGCTCGCACCACATTTCTTTACTCCTGGGTCTGCCTTGTCTGATTTGACAGGCCTCACTACTAGGCGTGTATGGCAGGTTTCCATGTTATTCATTGTCTGCCCCAACCATGTTACAGGGGTGAAAGAAAACCGGCAGCACAGGGACGGCAGCCCTTCACGCGTTCATCCTGGAACAGCAGAAGTAACGTAAGGTTTCAGAATACTACAACTTGTAGCTTAGTAATCTGAGGTGTCCTCTTAGGGTTTCAGAGTAATATTTGGACATTTTTCTCTACAGGGGAAGAAAGATCGATTACCTGTAAAGAAGAGGCTTTCCAGCACTCCAACTTATGACCGAAAGATTGAGAAAGGTATGTGTCGGAAATTGCTGAAAGGGCAAGTGGTAAAGGAAAACACTTCACTACTTTATTACTCGGATTCCTCGCTTCGTTGTTGCCTCCTTGAATGTCTTTGATAACAGTTGGGCAGAAGATTAAGCTTTAAAGTTGTCCAAGGATATCCAAAAACGGACGGTGAAATGCTGGTGTAGCCGATGACTATGCTGCTCGACTTTTCCGTAAACCTACAAGTTTAGATTGGTGGTAGCCTAAGATAAGAACTGAGCTATAATGAGATAAGGAGCCCGTCTGCTCCCCAACTGACAGAAAAGAGAAAATCTACAGGCTGCTTCTAGAGCATCTCCGTTATGTACAGAAAAAAGGACTCCGTATTTCTAATAACGATCAATTGAAAAGATTTTGAGCTCAAAATTAGTACTAGGGTTGCACCGGGTATCGAAATATCGATACCCAAGCAATACTTTTGTACCGGTATCGATTTTTCCTTTTACGGATACTAGACTGCACTACTGCGCAGCCTAGTATCTTGAGAACCTGGAGCGCGCTGGTCTCAGCGTGCGCCATGTTCCCTCAGCAGCACAGGGAAGAAGGAAGCAGTCTCTCCCTCCCGCCTGTGCTGCTGCCGCCAATAAGGAGAGAGGGGCGAAGGAGGGGAGGGACTGTGGCACTGTGCCACCATTGATGATTAACGTTTAATACAGATACAGGAGGTGGGTGCCGGCACCCAACCTCTATGACAGGGAGTTGCGATCAGCGGCAGTTAACCCCTCAGGTGCGGCACCAGTTTCCTGTATCTGTATTAAACGTTGTTATATGATTGGTGGCACAGTGCCACAGTCCCACACTTTTTTGGCGTGTTTTTTTTTTTTTTTTTTTTTTTTTTTTTGATGTGTGGAATCGAGTATCGCAATACTTTTTTATGGTATTGAAATCAAATTAAAATTTTGGTATCGTGACAACCCTAATGAGTACAATACGATAATGAAAAAAATTGCCCCCAAAGGTGTACATAGCCCTTAGGCTGGGTTCACACCTGAGCGTTTTACAGCGCGTTCCTACACGCTGTAAAACGCACAACAGGCAAGAACCAATGATTCCCTATGGGAATGGTTCACACCTGGGCGTTTTACAGCGCGTACGATCGCGCTGTAAAACGCCCGCCGCTCAAACAAGTACAGGAGCTTTTTTTGGCGCGTTTGGGCCATAGACTCTTTGGACAACACTGCTGTCAATCACCCAAACGCGCGTTTACTATTACAAAAAACGCGCATAAAAACGTGCGACAAAATCGCGCATAAAAACGCGCGTTTGCGCAACGCTCAGGTGTGAACCCAGCCTTAAGGATAGAATTTAGCTGTGCCACTAAGGGGTTAAAAATGCACTTGTGTCCCTGAGTTGTGCACCAACTAGACTTAACTTTGGGGTTGGGTTTTTCCAATTTAAATGTGACTTGAGGGGTTGAAGTAGTTGTGATCCTCATCACCGCAGGTCCAGCCTCAGAAGCCACCCTGCACTGGGGGACGCTGCAGCCGGCTGTACGTTTCCATGGAAGCAGTTAAAGGGGTATTCTGTTTAGGTTAAGGACCCCCACCAATCTATTAGTTATCCCCTATCTAACCGGAATACCCCTTTAATAGAGGTGAAATGTAGTATCGCGTGTGGTCATTCACATGGGTTTGTTAGTGGCTCTGTCTGGTGTCCGATGAAACAAGTTGGCATACGGAACCGATAAAGATGCTGTGTCCGGTGGTCCTAATTGACGGTGTTACACATTGGGTCTGTGCTTTGTAAGCGTGCAGGACTTGCTTCAGTTAAAGCTGTGGTCTGAGTTCTGGAAAGGGCATCAATATTGGATTGATTGGGGGAGGGCGACCAGAAATATAGCTCCATTCCCTCTGTAGTGGCCGTGCCAGGTTACTGCAGCTCGGCTCAGTGAGGAAGGACCCCACATATCTATATATTATATATTCATCTGAAACTGTTGCATTTTGTTTAATATGGATGTAAAAGTTGCAGTAAGCAGTGTGAAGCCTCTTATACGGTTATAACTGACCACACATTTCATCTCTCTCCCCATATCCAGAAAACCGCTTTGACCCACTTTCTGACCTTTCGGACATTGACTCTCGACTGCAAGCGTTGCAGGATTACATGAGAAATCTGGATACACGCACCTAAGATGGCAACTCCGGAGTGGCGATGAATTTGGACAATCTGCCGGCTTCCGAGTTTTAAGACGCAGTGAAACTGGCAACTGATTTCAGAAACGAAATGCATTATAAGTGTGGATTTTTACTCTGCTAAATTATATATAATCAGGGGAAAAAGAGAAAAGCTTTATCGGAGGCTTTTCCTTCGTGTTTCATCATTGCTGAACTGCGTCAGTGAGTGCGCAAAAGTATCCTGCAATGAGCTGTCACGTGGATGCAGTAAGGTCTCAATGATAATAGACGTAAAAACGGACATTGCAGCTCCTGTTCTATAGAAGTCTTTGTGTATATGTATTTATGTGTGAAAGGCATTCCTGAGTTGTTCGTACCCCTAATGCATCAGTTGAACGTTAAGGGTACGTGCACACAGTGCAGATTTGTGTGCAGAAAATCTGCAAGAAAGCTGCACATAACTGCGCACTACTAATGGTGGTTTTAGTGCGGTCTTTGGTGCGGATTCTCTGCTTCTGTTAACAACTCCATTGAAGTCTATGGGGAAAACCACTCTACAGAAGGTGCGGGATCACAGACAATTGAGGTGGGGACTTTAAAATCTGCACGGCAGGTCAATTTCCGCACAGAAGAAAAAAAAAAAAGCAAAGTTTACAGGAGAATTGTCAGATCTCGTTCACTTTGCTGGTACTGTATCCGTGGAGAGAAAACGCACGTTATCCGTGTTCTGTTCACATTTGCAGCACTGCTTCCATTTATATCCGAGCCCTGACCGTTAAGCCGGGTCCGTTCTTAAACGGATATCCGTGAACCCCCAGCAGCACCCATTTGCTTGTTATATTTTTGATGACCAGAATAGCGTTGCAGACTGCACTACTGTTGCTATAAAAGCTGACGACCACCACGACAGCGGCTCTCAATGCAAATGTGAACAGCACCTAACCTACATCTGTGTAATCCAGTTAAACCGAGTAGGTAAACTGGACCAGTGTTCAGCTGAGACCAGTTCAAAACTGAGCATGCACATAGCCCAAAAAAGGGGATCTTAAAGGGGGTATCCAATCCCTATAGTGACCCCTAGAATGCCCGTGCCCCTCCTCTAGAGTATACTTCTCCCCGGCACCCGCGTCCCTCTGGGTCCCTGCACGGCCGCCGCATCTCCCCATCACTGGATGTTTTGATGCAGAGGCAGCCATGCAGGGATCCGGAGGGACGCGGGTGCCGGGTAAGTATGCCCTAGAGGAGGGGCCTGGGGGTCATTATAGGGATTGGATAACCCCTTTTAAAGGGGTTGTACTGAATTACAAAAGAATCCCTGCTTTCTTCCAAAAAGGTTTAATCCTGTCGACAGGATTTGTGTGGCATTGCAGCTCAACCCCATTTCCTTTAGAGCTCGTGCACACAAACGTGTTTTTCTTCTTTTTTTTTTTTTTTTTTTTTTTTGCAGATGGTACACTGACCTCTTCTTTCCTTTTGGGGCCATGCACACATCCACATTTTTGTGCGAATCTGTGTGGCCGCTCCACAGATGATAGAACATGTCCTATTCTGGTCCATTTTGAGGACAAGAATAGGATGTCTATTGATGGGAGTGAGAAGAATGCAAAATGCACAGAGAAGGAAACCCAATTTTCCGGATCCGTGGATTACGGACCAAATTCCGGTCACGTGCAGGAGACCTTAATGGGGTTGAGCTATAATACTGCGCACAACCATGGACAGGTGTAGGGCTGTTTACAGAAGACGTCTGCCATGCTTTTGACATCCCGTACAACCTCTTAAATAAGTGACTTGTATAATGGGAGATGCAGAGACCACCAACAATGTTGAGCTCCTTTCCATCTTTTTATGGTCACTTTCTAATCCATGAGATTTTAGTAAATAGGGGGCGGCACAGTATTGTTGAGGTTCTAGCTGCCATACAATTAAGGCCTCATGCACACAACTGTATTTTTGGTCCGCATCCGATATGCATTTTTTGCGGGTTGGATGCGGACCCATGCATTTCAATGGGGCCACACAAAATGCTGTCCACTTCCATTTGTCTGTGCCGTAGTCCCGCGAAAAAGAGAAAATGTCTAATACCTGTTTGTTTTGCAGACCAGGATAGGGCATTTCTATTGAAGGGGAAACGGAAATGGTGGCATACACATGGGCAGTAGTATTCCGTGTTTTACCTAAAAAAACAACAACAACAAAAAACACACACATGGTCGTGTGCATGAGGCCTAACATTGAAACCTCCATTGTAAATCTAGGACCTCTTAGTAGAGTTTCTATTATAGTCCATTGATTTGGTCATGATCGGGTTATTCCGGCACTACACACATTGCCGTCTTGTTGCTTGCTCGTCATTGCTGCGGATACCAGTGAGGTGAATTGTACGGTGATATCTGCGGCATTGCAAATATTTGCTTATGTCACCTGATTTATTTTCTTCCCCTGCCTGAAACTGATTAGTCGTACAGCCTAGATAAAACGAGAGAGTGCTAGGAGGGGCTTCTCTGCTGATCATCCTGGGTTTTATGTTTTGGTGGGTGGACGGGAATTTTTTATTTAGATTTTTTTTATAATGTGAGATTTTATTTATTTGACTTGAATTTTCATGTTCTGAATGTGAGTTGAAATATTTGGTTTTAAAAATATATTTGTATATAATCCAAAGTACTATGTTGTCTTCATTTTTATTTTTTTTTCATAGGGCCATCTGCAAAGGGGTGGCACATTTTCAAACAGAGTTTCCACACTGATTTTTGCTCAGGTTTCTTTCCGCAACACACACACCCCCTTGTGTTACTTGTGGGTTTTGATGCAAATTTGCCCGCACTAAAAATCGATAGGCTGCAGATTTCAAAACCCGCACGGGCAGGTCAATCTCCGCATGGAAAATATATGTCAGATCTCATTCACTTTGCTGGTACTGCATTAGGCTGCAGTTTTCAGTGCGGAAAAAACACCTGTAATACGCAGCGTGTGCGGGTAGCCTAAGGCCTCTTTGACACAAACAATATGGATTGTGTCAGGAACTGTTCGGTGAAAAACGGATGCTTTTGCACGCAAGTTCAGTGTGTGTGTGAAAAAAAAATGAAGAATAACAATCTGCATCTCCTGCGACCCTTTGGTGAAAAACACTAAGAGACATTTATCAAGGCCTTTACACCACAATTGTTTCATAAAGTGGCACCTTACGGCGCATGGCATGTGTGCACCATAATTTGCAACTTTTTGAGGTTCTCGTAATTTTTTTTAAGTGCAGAGAAAAAGGGTGTGTGACTTAGCGGAAGGGGGCACCGCCGCCGCTGCATTTACTATAACTTCCGCCTGGCGAAAGTTATAGTTTGAAGTCTACACCAGCCTGTAGCAAGGATGCGCCTGATTTGTTAAGGGGCTTCTGCCTCTTAAAGGGGTTTTCCAGGCTTCTAATACTGATGACCTATCCTGGAGGATAAGTCATCACTATCAGGTCGGCTGTATGAAGGGAAGGCGTGTGCGGTGTGCATGTGCCGTCTACCGTCTCTCTTACTCCACGCTGTCACTATGGCAAAGACTATCTGATATTGATGACCTATCCTGAGCCTAGAGAACCACTTTAACAAATCAGGCGCATCTCGTGCCAGCGCAGGGAGATCAAGACTGATTGGGTCTTGATATATCTCCCCCATTGTATCTGGATGCATTCCGTTTTGCATGCAAGTTCCATTAATTTCTATGGAGCCAGGGCTGCATGAAAAACACGCAATGTAGAACATGCGTTTTTTTTTTTTTTTTTTTTTTCCCTGAACCCAAAGATGGTACATGAAAAAGGTGTACAAACATTAAAATGAACGCATCAGGATTCAGTCTGGATGCTCTGCGTTTTCCACACGCATCGCATTCAGAGGGAAAAATCTCTCGTGGGAAAGAGGTCGAAGCGTCTCTTCACTGTCATCAAATTTTACCTGCAGTTTTTAGAGGGTTTTTTTTTTCCCCCCTTTATTTTTGAGTAAAGGGTGTTTGGTAATATCACCGTGTCAGGATTGATGACCCATATCTTTGAGCGTGGCATAAGAAGTGTCTAATGGGGTACAAACCACTATGGGAATGAAGTGGCATCACCGATAATTCCTCTTCGCCAGCCGCGCAGACTTGTGTTTCTCCATAGTTACATCCTGACCATACACAAAACGATAGCTTTGCAAAGTTGCTTGAATTTTTTATTAATTTTTAGCTGCAATCAGTCGGTTCTAGAAGAGTTGAGGTTTACAAACCCCTTTACAGTTTTTCTTATATGTTCAAGATCCAACCTGCAGCACCGGCTTTCCGTGAACCGATGACAGATTTGTTACGCTATCTCGTTCTGGCATCAGACAATTAAATGCAGATTTCTCTCTGTTGAAACCACAGCGAGAGAACAGGTGAACGTTCTGCAGGAGTCGGGCGGATACTCTGCAGAGCTTTCTGGATAGATCACGGTTATATATAGAAATCCCACAAGTATTTCCGATGAGCTGTCTGGATAAGCGGCCCTTTGCTAGGACCAAATGCCCATCGTTGCCTACTGCGCGGTAGAGATCCGTCAGCTGGATGACGCTCATTCCAACATTCACAAATGACTGTGCTGAACCGTCTTCGTATTGCATGGGGCTAAGTTTAATTCGGTTCCCTGGCACGCTGCCAGTTCTCTGTGGGCATGGCGCTGATTCTGGCAAGGGCCTAATCATTTACTTTGGAGTCCTTTGCAAGTTATCTGCTCTGCCAGTTTTTTTTCTTTGTTTTTTTGCATAACTCGAGCCAATAGGTTCACGTTGGCAAGGGTTAAACGTTCCGCCAGCTGTGTCTGCAGCGTCCAGAGTTGGTGTCTGCCTGGCAGGGAGGGTTAAACGATGTGCGCTGATCTGCACTATGTTTGGTTACATTCCTGTGCAGAGAGTTTTCGGATGTTTATATTTAGAGCGCGTGGAACTTATGAATAGGGAGCGAGAGATGGAAAGAATGAGATTTCTATCTATATCTGCACATCTATCTGCCTGCTATGGTTTTACAGCAGCGGCTGCACCTCCTTTTACAGCTCCTGTACCGCTGCACCGGGGGGCAGGTAGAGGCGCACCTGAGATCGCACCTAGTCTCGTCGGCCTACAAGCTAGTGTTCCCTGGTATCAGCCAACATGTTCGTCAGTGGATTTACTGCCCGTCTCCGGTGATCCCAGCCTTGTCTCCCACATCTCGGAACATTTTATAAGTTACAGACTTTAGGTTTAATGGGCTTTTAAAGAGAGAGCGATAAGCGTTTTCAGTGTTGGCACATTTATGAAGGTGTATAGAAGTAAGATTTAAGAGGTGAACGCAGAGTATAGGGAATGTAAACTGAGGAGGGGAGCTATGGAATGGGGTGCACTTGGGAACCATGATGTATATGTAAGGGCTGGTGAAAAGCAAATCGGCATTCCTTTTTTATAAGGAAAAATATGGCCCTCAAACTGACCTTTTTTAAAAGGCTTTTCTAAAAAAAAAAAAAATTTTTAACTGATTACCTCTGGTGGAGAGTCCAACACCCGGGGGCGCCCACCAATCGGCTGTTCGCTTCTCTGAGCGCCACTACCTTTTCACACGGCGCTGTCCTTGGTATCGCGCTCAGTCCCTTTCACTTCTACGGAGCTGAGCTGCACTTGGGCCATGTAACAGATGACTCTGACTTCACATGGCCTCCTAGGCTAAGGCTACTTTCACGGTGGGTGCGGATCCGTCTTGTATCTGCACAGACGGATCCGCACCTATAAATGCAAACGCTTGTTTCCGTTCAGAATGGATCCATTTGCATTATTCTTAAAAAAAAAAAAATCAGTTTTGACTTACATTGAAAGTCGATGGGGGACGGATCCGTTTTCAATTGCACCATATTGTGTCAGTGAAAACGGATCCGTCCCCATTGACTTACACTGTAAGTAGGGATGGATCTTTTTGGCTCCGCATCGCCAGGCAAGCAGCGTTTTGGTATCCGCATCCAGAGCGGAATGGAGGCGGAATGGAGCCACACTGAGGCATTCTAAGTGGATCCTTATCCATTCAGAATGCATTGTGGCTGAACTGATCCGTTTTGAACTGTTTGTGAGATCCCTGAAACGGATCTCACAAACTGAATTCAAAACACCAGTGTGAAAGTAGCCTAAGCTGCGAGAAGGCCGCGGTGCTGCTGCCTTCTCAAACAGCCGATCAGCAGGGATCCCGGGGACCTCCATCAATCAGATACTGATGACCTATAGGACATCAGTTGAAAAAAAAAAAAACTTTAGGCTGAGTTCACACGGGCGCAATGCAGGAGGTGAACGCATTGCACCCGCACTGAATCTGGACCCATTCATTTCTATGGGGCTGTGCACATGAGCTGTGATTTTCACGCATCACTTATGCGTTGCGTAAAAATCGCAGCATGCACTATATTGTGTGTTTATCACGCAACGCAGGCCCCATAGAAGTGAATGGGGCTGAGTGAAAATCACGCATGGTTGCTAGGATGAAAGTCTATTCACTGTATTATTTTCCCTTATAACATGGTTCTAAGGGAAAATAATAGCATTCTTTAATACAGAATCCTTAGTAGGTGGTCAATTGAGGGTTAAAAAAATAATTAACTCACCTTCTCCACTTGATCGCGTAGCTGCCGGTCTCTTCTTGCGCGTAGCTGCTGGCTAAAGGACCTGTGGTGACGTCATATCACACAGTCCTATTTTTTAATCCTCAATTGATCACCTACCAAGCATTCTGTATTAAAGAATGCTATTATTTTCCCTCATAACCATGTTATAAGGGAAAATAATAACATCTACACAACACCGAACCCAAACCCGCGTGATAAAAACTGAACAAAGGAACGCAATCGCAGTCAAAACTTACTGAAATTGGGTACCTACTCACGCGAGTTTGCCGCAACGCATCCGGACCTTATCCGGACCTTATCCGGACACGCTCGTGTGAACTCAGCCTTAAGGCCCTTTTTCACACAAGTGAATTTTCAGTACAGGTGCAAAGTGTGAATTAAACGCATTGCACCCGCAGTGAATCCTGACCCATTCATTTCTGTTTTTCACTCATCGTTTCTGCGTCATATGAAAATCGCAGCATGCTCTATATTGTGCGTTTTTCACGCCGCTCTGGTTCCATAGAAGTGAAAGGCGCCTCGGTTGTATCCACATACAATGCGCTTGGCATGGATAGTTGCCAGGAGATGTAGATTGTTATTCTTCAGCTTTTTCTCAAGTGTGTAAAAAAAAAAACTCATCAAAAACTGATTGCACCTGCGCAGGAAAAAACTGAAACGCTGAATGCAATCGCCAATAAAACTGACTGAATTTGTGTGCAAAACATCAGGGTTTTTTTCTGAACAGACTATGGGAGAATCCGTAACACAAAAAGATCCCCCTCTTTTTTTTTTTTTTATAATTACAGAATACAACAGGCTGATGAACAGTACTCACAAATCACCATATTTTTCAGTTAACGTCTCTCAAAAGAAAAAAAATTTACATATAAAAAAAATGTCAGCTTCAGATAATGGGAGTGTGAACTGTTCCTCAGGGACATGCAAAGGCCCAGAACACAGAGAATGGAAATGGGTCAAGAATAAAAGGGGAACTAATGGCATGAATATTGTATTGGGAGAAATAAGTGCAGAAAAATGTCCTCTCCAAGACACAGAATCCTTATTGATATTGTCAGGCAGGGTTAAAAATCTTCACTGGTCACCAGCCCACTGCTTCCGATGCGGAGCTCCCTTCTCCTCTGCTTCTGGTACCCGTTGGACCAGAAGTGTGAGATGCTGACGGCCTCAGTGCGGACACGTGCAGGTAAAGCATATGAATGCTGAGACCATTGACCTTTGACAGCGGTGACCTGTAGATGGCACATCAGACTTCCGGCCCAGCGGGGGCCAGAATCGGAGGACAAGGGAGCTTGGTGCTGAAGGTGGAGCGCTGCGCTGGATGTCTCTTTTTAGTTTATTTTTTAAAAATCCCTTCACCCTGCCTGGCAGTATTAAGACTCTGTCCATGTGGTGGGAATTTGGAGGGGATTTGATCAAATCTACTATGCCAGTTTCGTGGCATAAAATTGTCGCAAGTGATGCCCACCTGTAACATTTGGTGAGCCTCACCACTGTTGGGGCTCATGCACACGGGCGTGTGTGCCCCATGGCCATGCGGCAGACCACAAAAAGCGGTCCGCAATGCACGGGCATCGGCTGGGTGTTTGTGGATGCGGACCCAACGACTTGAATGGATCTGCGATCTGCAATATATGGTCCGCACTGCAAAAAGATAGAGCGTGTTCTATTTTTTTGTGGTGCGGAGCAATGGCGTACATAGAGAAGTAAGGGCCCCATAGCAAGGATCAAACCAGGACCCCACACAGGACAGAAGGGTTTCTGCTTAAACCCTTTTCAATGACCCTTGGGACATTTTTCTACTGCTTCATTTGCTAAAAGTTGTTCCTTTAGAGGGTAGAGTCCTGACCAAGTTTTCCCCTCCAGTAGAGGAGGAGATAATCCCAACTAAGAGTGGGTCCCATCTTGCCCTGGGCCCCATAGCAGTGGCATGGTTTGCCGCTATGGTAGTTACGCCCCTAGTGCGAAGGCAAAGGAAGAAATCCCACGGAAGCACTTCGTAGTGCTTCCGATCCATGCCTCCTACCTATTCAAGTGAATAGGTTCACCGCGGAGTACATACGCCCAGTGCCCTTTTATTGCGGACCCGCTATACAGGCGCTTACGCTTATGTGCAAGAGCCCTTAGAAGTGGTGTTAAAGTAGTCAGGATTTCAAATTAGAACACCTTTAAGGCCTCATGCACACGACCGTTCCGTTTTTTGCGGTCCGCAAATTGCAGATCCGCAAAACACGTTAGCCGCCCATGTGCCTTCCGCAATTTGCGGAACGGAACAGGCGGCCCATTGTAGAAATGCCTATTCTTGTCCGCAAAACGGACAAGAATAGGACATGTTATATTTTTTTTGCGGAGCCACGGAACGAAGCAACGGAATGCTGTCCACATCCTTTGCGGCCCCATTGAAGTGAATGGGTCCGCACCCGAGCCGCAAAAACTGCGGCTCGGATGCGGACCAGAACAACAGTCTTGTGCATGAGGCCTAAGTCTAATTTATGATGTGCGACTTTTTAAAAAGGGGGAAAAGTTGCATCTCCAAGCCAGGCAATCCCCTGGTATACTTCTACAGACACAGGCGTGCACCACATTGCACTTGTAAATTCGGCGCTACCTCAAAAAGCGAAGACAGATTTAAAACTAACACCAAAATCACTGGAAATGATGAAATCCCCTTCAAAGCTTTTAGTGTCAAAAGCTGCCTAAAAGAAACTGGCTGACCTGTTACATGTGCACTTGGCAGCTGAAGACATCTGTGTTGGTCCCGTGTACATATGTGACCGCATTGCTGAGAAAATCCTATATTAATATATGCAAATGAGCCTTATAGGAGCAACGGGGGCGTTGCCATTACACCTAGAGGCTCTACTCTCTGTGCAACTGTCGCATCCTCTGCACTTTGATTGACAGGACCAGGTATGATGATGTTTTCACTGCCTGGCCCTGTCAATCAAAGTGCAGAAAGTGCGTCAGTTTTAGAAAGAGCTGAGCCTCTAGGTGTAATGGTAACGCCCCCGTTGCTCTTAAAGGGCTCATTTGCATATATTAAAGCATAATTTTTCTCAGCAATGCGGACACATATGAACGCGGGAGCAACACAGATGCCTTCAGCTGCCAAGCGCACATGTAACAGGTCACAGGTACAAAACTGCTGACAGATGCCCTTTAGAAACTTGCAGCTAATTGCTGGGAGACATTTTGTGATTAGCTTATTGTTAAGAGAGAGTTCACAGTGGAGAGCACCTTCAAGAAAATGACAAAGGGAATGTCAGAGGGGGGACCAAAGGGATCAAAGCTGAAGCAGAAAGTTCTGAGAGCAGATGGAGAACATCAGGTCTGTGATAAGATGCAACAAGAAGAAGGGAATGAAGGCTAAGGAGAAGGATGCAGCGGCGAGGGAAGACTGGAGAATAGATGACTAGAAAAACCTGATTGGGCATGACAGAAATGAACTTGAGAGAGAATGAGTCTGACTTCAAGAAAAAGAAGTGAGTAATTCAAGCTTGTAGGAGTTAAAGGGACAAGGGAGGTGGAGAAGGGGGGGGGTTGGATAGTGACAGGAAGGAGGGAGAAAAAGGGTGGGACAGAAAACAGAATTTAGAGGATAGGGAGAGAGAAGCGGAGAATGAGGATTGCCAAGTAAAGGAATAAGGTGGGAGAGAACCTGCTAGATCAGAAGAGCAGCAAAGGGCAGGGGGTGTGAAGTTTCAGATGCAGAACTTGCAAGAACTTACTACATTGCATTGCCCAAGAAGTTCATAATGCTTGCCGCTAAAGCTAAGAAAAAGTATTAGCTTGTAGCCATGAGAAGAAGTTAGATTGTCTATTAGCATTCTTTAGAGATAGAAGACGACGTACAGGAACTAAAGTCCATCATTCTCCAGGTTAGAAGTTCATATAGCACGTTGATTATGGTTTCTTATAATATTTAGCCAGATCTGTAGAATTCATGGGCATAAGAAGAGCCGTCAGCAACTGTGACATGGACAGGTGGCCGTGAACATCGAGTAACCCCACTAACAGGATGGAGCATACACTCCTGCCACCAGCTCTCCTGAGTCTAGATGCTCTACTGGACCTCATGCTCTGCGTGTGTCACGAGTTGGTCACATCGCCATTGGTCAGTGAGAACCATATAGCAGATTTTCTACACTGGGGTGAGTGCCTTCTATTATTTGTGTTTACGTTTTTAGGCCGTAGCGTTGTCGACAATAAAAATAAAAAAAATGCCGAAGTTGACTTTTGCGAATTGTGATTTCAAGTTGTTGGGAATTATGAATCACATGTCTTCACTCATTTTTGTATTCATATGAAATAAATGATCGTAGATGTGCAATCATTTTTTGGAATGTTCTTTTAGACGGAAAGCTATTTTGTAACCTATTTCAATAGTGTCCAGATCTATACGGTATATTATATGTACTGTAAGTGTTTATGCTCACACTAGTCTGACTGGAAGGGTTGGTTCACAACACAGGGAGTGCCAGTGTCTGCAGCAGAACGCCCTGTAATTATAGATACATATCTGGCTGCTCTACGGATTGACACAATCAAAGCTCCTTCCTAACGTAGAAGGGTAACAGCCAGGTTTATGTAACCGTACTGCTAAAGTTTAGGTTTCTTGGTCTGGCACACCTTCCACATGTTCTTCATGTTGGCACAATTAGACGGTACTTTAGAGCGTTCTTCTAGTTCTTTATGCCAAATTCCTCCTGGGTGTTGATCCCTGTGCTATGACAGTAGGCCAAAGAATGCAAAAGAGTACCTCCACCTGCCAGCGAATACACCTACTAGGAGTCTTCTCTCCACTTGTAGACCGATTTGGACGAATTAAACGGCATGTTCCTCATTGCAGATCTACAATGACGGGAGTTTGCCCCATGAGTAAACCCATCTCCTTGTAAGAGATGAGAGATTAATGGGTTGCTCCCCGACTCCTATTCTGGGAACTATATAAACTGATAGATCCTCAGATAGAGGTGACCATGCCGTCTCGGTCTCCAAGGGAGTGGGAATGAGTTAATTCCCCAGACGGGGAGGTAACACTATTACATTAACCATATGTGGAGTCTGTAAGAGCACCGACTGACACAGGCCATATAAGGAAGAGGTCTTACATTTCTCCCCCCTGGACTAAGTGCTCATACCGCTGTCCCCACACCCAGTGGTCCCTTATCCCTCCCCGGGCATATTGCATTTTATGCCCCTTTCCCCGATCCGATCAATAACTGCATCCCTGATTCCAATTATTAATATTTTACACTAGCTCCATGAGGACCACCATCTGGCATTACTGCACCAGGCTTGGTTACGTACACTCTCTGTATCTTTAGACATGTATTGTTATCTCAGCTTGTCATGAACTCCTTAGTAGGTTCATGGCCTAGACCACTCTGATCCTCCACTTAATTTACTGGTTGTACCTCTTGACATTTGACATTGACCTCAGTATGCAAGAAGTGAGAAAAAGCTAGTCCTGTTCATGTGGTTGGGTGGTCTACTGTGGACATTCGGCGGTCGAGCTAACCGGTGGTCAGGATCTGAGCACTTGTCTGTCACATTAGGATCAGGGTTACACTGTGATAACATTTCAAGATCATTAGCACAAGCAAAGTGTAAATGGGTTGAAATGCTAATTCTCAAGACTGATCTCTTCTTAAGGCATGGTCTTGAGATGCGTCAAAAGCTTTACATAGAAACTTATTTTGCCCCAAGCTTAAAATAATGGTTTAATCATGGTATTTAAGGCTTTACCCCAGCAGACTGATTGTTATGGGCATGCTCTCTGACAAACCTAATGAGAAGGCTGTGGTTGACAGCTTGACAGCCATGACTCAGCTGATCAGCTCAAGGATGGACTTTGCAAGACAAGAGGAGAATAACTTGGCAGCAGACACATCATGCCATTCTTCAGTATCTCATATGAAACGACTTGGCACTGGGCTCGCAATGTTATGTGTGACTCTAGTGGGGCCACGAAACATGTTTCCTGTGGATAGGAATGGCAAAAGAGCTAAATCATTGTAATAATCTGCCTCGTCTGGTGTAGTAACTGCTAAATCTTTAGAACATGGCTTTACCTCAAATGTTTCTTTTATCGTTCTTATTCCCTTTTGGATTTGGTGTCTCCTCTTTAAAGGGGTTTTACTGTAAAATAATTTTATGACATGTCACTTGTAAGACCTGGAGGTTTCTGTAAATCCTTAAATTTGGTGGAGTGCGCAGTGCCGGACTGGGGTTTCTTGGGCCTACCAGAGGAAATTATTCTTAGGGCCCAACTCAGATGTCACTATTAATGTATAATAGGTTTCCTCAGGATAGATCATCAATATCAGATCAGTGGTGGTCCAACACCCAGCATCCCTACCAATCAGCTGTTTGAAGAGGCTGCGGTGCTTCATTTCCTCTTCCTAGGCCAGTGACGTCACAGTCTTCATCGGTCATCAACTACATGGCCTAGGCGCAACTTAATCCCATTCAAGCGAATGGGGTTTAGCTGCTATACAAAGTACGGCTGCTATGCAATGGACGGCGCTGTGCTTGGTAAGCTGCGAGGAGGCTTTGGTAGTCACGAGAGCGCAGTGGCCTCCTCAAACAGCTGATCATTGGGGGTTCCTGGTGTCGGACCCCCCCCCCCCCCCCCCCCATATCTCATATTGATGACCTGTCTAGAGGATAGGTCATAAATATGAAAATCTCAAACAACCCCTTCAAAGAATATGGTACATGATTACATGATTATCTCCAAAGGCAGCTCCAAATGTTTTCTTTTTTTCTCCTGGATCTTTGGGGTCCTCTATTGCATCAGTGCCTGGACCCACCAGAGGATCACTGGTACACTGGTGGGCCAGTCCGACCTGGGGCATAGGGACCTCAAATGCTTGAGACAGTTCACATGTAATATTGTGTCTCTTGGTAACTCCATGTTTTACTGCACTGTTGCTATGCCATAAGTTGGTTTTTAGAGGTGAAATGTCATAAGAAAATGTGTTTTACCTGTAATAACCATATCGCAAAACGCAATGTTTGAACATCTGCTGTAATAATAAGAACTTTTTGCAATGGTATCCGACCCATGGAAATTACATTTTATCATCCGATCGGGAATTTATAAACAATTACATGTTCTAAGGCATAGCTATGTGACATTAAAGAAACTGTCATGCATGTGAATGCGATTATTGGCAAAGTTATCACATCCCTAAATCAGCAAATGCTCCGTGTCTCTGCTCTTAGGTTGCCCATACATTTTATATAGCTGTTGGTTGAACTTGGTCCAGGCGGCAGTCAGTGGCGTAACTAAAAAATGACTGGGCCCCACAGCAAATTTTTGAACAGTGCCCCCCTCAGCAACTTCGCAACCTCCTCCTCCCGTGCAGCCCGTCAACCTCGCTCCCTCTAAGACCCGCTCCATCCGTTTTCTACATACAGTATGCTGTATGTACTGTATGTCATGTCGTTAGAAATAATGTAATTGTATAATATTGTTGAATGGACCCTGATAAAATCTTTTAGTCCTCCTCCTGGAGGGGCCCCTTCTGAGCTCTGGCCCCAAAGCAGCCGATCCCCCTATAGCTATACCCCTGCCAGGCAGCTTTTCATGCACAGCTATATGGGGAAAAGGGAGTAACCCTCTGCCTTGAGAACAGAGGGATTGGCCATGTTGAAATCCAACAGCCTGATCCTCCTTTGCCCCAACATATTCCTTCTGGGGAAAGTCAGGACACCCTAATATGCATTAGATAGCTGGCCAATCCCACCATCTAATCTGTATGGAAAGCATTACATGCTACCTGGCCCTCGTTTTGAGTTTATCCATTTTTCATCTGGCTCTATTCTGTGTTCTATGCAAGGATAGAGTATGGTGACACACTAAACCTTAGGTGCCTCTGTATGGCAATGCTTCTAGACAGGGGTGTAAACAGATATTTTCTAGGATTGCTCCAAACAACATTTCATTGTATTGTACATTGTATTACATTGTATTGTACAGTGACAATAAAGGCATCTTATCTTATCTTAGGGACCTATAGCAAAACTTAGTATGAGCTCCCTCTTGCTTCAGCCACCAAGTTTTCCACTATATACAGTATGTGTCAAATACTCCCAGACAATGCAAAGTTCAAATTTGTGACAATTTAAAAAAAAAATAAATTAAAGTAGAAGACATTTTTAATCATAAAAAATTATAATAATAAAAATTGCCCTCTCCCTCACTCACTTTACTTGAATTCTAGGTTAGAAATAGTGGAACAGGTGCTTCATAAATACGACAATTATCTTAACCACCATATTTCTCAATGTAATTACATCAGACAACTGGCATAAATACACTGATAAATCTGCTGCTTGCCTTCACACAGTATATTAAAAAAACTATGTGCCTGCAGCCACCACTAGGGGGAGCTCAGTGCATAGGAAAATATATAGTTGCCATTGAATGTAATAGAAGCTGTAAATAATCAGTCTGCACTAAGATCCACCTAGTAGTAGCTGTCAAAAAGTGCATTGATTCTTCGTAGGGAACAGGAGTTCAGCACCTCACATGTCCTATTGCAGTTACGCGATCTGCTTAAATGTCAGGTACACCACTATATTTAAAGCCTTCTTCTTCATCCATTGCATTTTCTTCATATAGTATCTCCTCTAGTTCTACATCCAGTGTTTCTCTACAGTTGTTTTTACGTTCTGTCCAATGTCCACAATCTTCTTCACGGTTTCACTTTTGGTATGGCTTTGTGCACATCACGTTGTGGCAGTACAGTTGAAGTATACTGTTACACAGTAGAAGCCTGGTTATGGTTATACTACCATATACTTTTTTGGTATACAGATATGGGGACACAGGGGCAGACTGGGAACTTAAAGTGGCCCTGGATAAACACTAAAAGTAGCCTTATATGGTAGGCAGGTCCAAATCAACAGAAAGTGGGTTAACACAAGTAGGCGCGATTAGCAATACTGTAGCACAAAATACTGTCCCAGCAGAACCATATACCACAGTGCAGCGCAATAACTGTCCCTCTGTGGTGACCATCAATAGCTGCCATTTTCTGACCACCTTCTCCTCCAGTGCATGGATTTAGGAGGTGATACGCGGGATAGAGCTGTTGAATTTAGGAATTCATGTGCGGTCGCTGGCCGGGTACATGAGTACCTGATTCTCACAAAGTTAAACCACTGAGACCTCATTATGTATCTGGCCAACAGCAAAGAGCAGGGCTTCGGTGGCCCCCTGGGTGATGGGCCACCAGGAAATTTCCCTGGTCTATAGCCAGTCTACCCTTGTGGGGATAAAATCTGATACCTATATGGTATCTTGGCTCCATCTCTTTACTAGAAACAATTGGGGCTTGATAAAATTGCCCAGAGCATTTTTTAAATCCCATGATTTTTTTAGATGGTTGGCCATACACATTAGATTATTGTTGACCAACCTCACTCATATCAGCGGGACCAGCCGACCGTATGGGGTCTTCAGAGAGAAGAGAAGGGTTGGGCAGTTAGATTTCCTCATGTAGGATCCTGTTGTTCTCAGGGAAGATAAGCTGCCACCAGATGTGTTGGGCAGCAGGTAAATACCCACTCACTGTTGAGAACATATGTGTGCTGGGCCAAGCCAAGCATTCATGTAGAAGGGGGAGTCAGGAGGAATAGCAGTAAACTGAATAAGCTTCTAGCCAGCCATGTGTATGGCCGGCCTTAAACTTAATTTTATCTGGAGGTCCATGCAAGGGCAAACGACTAAACATACTTATCATACATGCCGTTGCCATGTCTGTAGAAAGTCCCCAGATAAGCACCTTTATTTATTATCGCTTTGGTACCACTAGGTCCAATGATCAGGAGAATCCAAGGTTAAAGAGGTTATCCTATGGTTAATGTAAAAAATGAAAATCAGACATCACATAGTTCATGACAATGTATTTCTAGCAAAACTAGAACCAGCCCTGTACCTCACATGGATCCAGAGATCTCCCCATTGATTGCTCCGTTACATTTATTTTGAGCTGGCAACTCAGGATGCGTATACTTTCTTGTGAGGCATGTCCTTTCTGCTGCAGTTCTCTACTTTTACAGTTCAGTAGATGTGTCCTTACTTCTGCAACTCTCTCCGTGTTGCGGTCACCGCTTACAACTGTAGATATGGCTGGTGGCAGCTGAAAGTTGGAACTGAGCATGTGCAACCACCTCAGTGAAGTGGACAGAGAAATTATAAAACAGAAAAAACAGCAGATGATGCTCTACAGAAATATTTTATTGAATAACTCAATGGCTATACTAAATTTTAATTACATGTAATTACAAGTCATCAGATCCAGGTGCTGCCTTTAAAAAATGTAGAATGGTTTTTGTGGGACAACCCCTTTAAATTGACCCCTTTAAAAAAAATGTATACATAAGACTCACTAGTATACGTTCACTATAGCAGATAATGCACCATCTGCTGAAAAATATTAAAGGACCTGCTATTACTGAAGTTTGAAGTATTTTCCCATCAGTTTCTCCCTCGGGATTAGGACACCTTGACTGTTTTCTGTCCTCAGGTGCAGCAATGCAAATGGCTGTCACTTTAGAAGACCTATGTAAGAGTCAATAACTTGCATACAACTTTCAGAAAAGATCCAAAGTTCTGACTCTCTCAACCCTGGCTGAACGAGAGATCTCATGGTACTGATGAACAGGGGCGGATTGGCCATAGACCTTACAGGGAAATTTCCCAGTGGGCCGATGCCCAGGTGGCTGCCCAAGCCCACATCTCTGAGTACATAATAAGCTATCAGTGGTAATTAACTCTGTAAGAATCGGGTACTCATGTCCCCGGCCAGCGTCATGCCCTCCTGAATTCAACTATGTCCTGCATCTCACCTCCATCTCAGCCCACTGCCACATATCTTAATCAGAGACAACTGGTAGAGGAGGAGAGAAAATGGCCTCTATTGATAGCCAACTCAGAGGGACAGCTTTTGTGGCAATATATTAGGAGGCACTATGGTATGTGGTATTTTGCACTATGGTATTGCTGGACCCTCTACTTTTGTTGCCCTGCCTTAATTTAGACCCTCCTACAACATGAGGCCACTTTAGGTTCCCGATCCGCCCCTGTTGATGAAGCGTATTCCATTGATTAATGAAAGTTCCTCTCACCATCACAGAAGGTCATCTCAGAATTTCTTGACTTCTATGATAACACTCTGGTTTCTATGTCGGCAGAAGTTCTTGGTGACTGCTAATATTCTCATGTTGTATAGTAGAGAGTGCGATATCTCAGTATGTCTTGTTGTGCTTAGAAGAATTCTTCAAAATCCAGACATAAACAATATATACCAATATCTGTACATGTGAAAGATGCTATCTTCAGATGTCCAACTATAACACCTTCATATAACATACACATTTATTTTTTCGGTAGCTGAGCCATTAGTCCAGAACATACGGGAGCAGAGGATGAAAAGAAGTGACTTTGACATCATTAAAGTGATTGGACGGGGAGCATTCAGTGAGGTAAGAGCTGAGCTTCATGTATACTGTATGTAGACGATATCAACCCTCTGTCTAATGGCTAATCCGGGTCTAAAGATTAACACTGGTGTGAAGAAAATGTTCTAGAAAAATGGAGAAACATTGGACAGAGATACATTTGACTCACCAAATGAAGTGGTTCTCCGAGCTCTTGCTTAGATATATAGGACTTGTACATGTCCTTTTCAATCTCCTATAATTCATGAGGACTAATAATTAAGATATTTGTGTAAGGAACCCCCCCACAAACTATCTAAATGGTGGCTACTACCAACTTTTCATTGGGTTACCCTAGGGTTGTCTGCTGGGTCATGTGTCCTGGATGTCAGGAGGGAGCCAGCAAGCCACCCGCTCAGGGGATTTAGAAACAGGGTGAAGGCTAAAATATGAAACCTTGCCCTGTATGGAGCAAAGCCTATGAACTCCTCAGGGTTGTCCACTGCTGGACCTCATGAAACCTGTTCTCTGGACGCCGTTATGAGTGTAGTTTGTCCTCACCACAGGATGCTGTGATCACCTAGTAAGTTAGTCAAGCCATAATTTGTTAAAGTATGTTACAACCTAAATATAAGGTCATTGCATTGGGATTTGTTCTGAATATGTGTCTTCAAAGGTATTTCCCCCTAAAATTAGTCCTTTTGTTGTCTCACCGTTTCATGCAAATAAAAAAAAAAGATGAAAATTTTATGGCCACCATTACAGATTTCAAGGGGGATTTCATGCAGCTTGCTTTGTAATTTGCTCAAGTAAAATCTGCAGCGGATTACTGCACACCTCAAGTTGATGAAATTTCACGAACTGCATGGAAAAAACAAGCATGCTGCGTATTTTCACTGCACTTTTGATGTAGCAAGGGTGAAATCGATTTTTGGAGAGATCAACTCTGTGTGGACTTGTGGAGCCCTTTTACAAAGGAAGAGGATCGGGGCAAATATTGGGAACAAACGTTCCTACCAATGCTCGTTCCTGAAAATCGGGTAAATGGGCTGCTGGTCATCTGACAAATGAGCTAATTGCATCTTTCATGCGGCACCAAATATTCTCGTTTACTGGCAGCATATCGGCCTATGTAAACGGGGTAAGTGTATGGGGACAAATGACCGTAGTAGCGATCGTTTATCCCCATACATCACTGATCACTGCTGCATTTGAATGCAGCTAGCAAGCGGAGGAAGAATGCAATTCTGTAAAAAGTCCCTTGCTTTTGCAGTGGTGTGTTATGGCATTCCTGTAGATGAGAAGGGTTTAAAAGCAGCTGGAGCGCTCTACAGCGAAGAACCGGCTGTTGCAAACAAACAGCCTGGGATCTCAGCATACCCAGTGCTTCACAACCGGAATTGGAGGTAGTTCCATACCACCGCATGATCAAAGGGGACTCCACCCCCAATGGGGTCACCGGGTTTTCCAGTGATCCGATCAGCGGCTGGGGGGAGCCATCCACAGTCAGCCCTGAGGTCCTCTGTGCAGTAAGCATGCCCTTGGGGCATAATAGTGTTGTCCTATCACCGCACGCTCCCCCCCCCCCCAAAAATAAAAATAAAATTGTGAGCATGAGACATGAATGATGTAAAAAAACAAAAAAGATGACAATTTTTTTTATATAGGTACGCAGCAAAAAAAAAATAAAAATTATAAATGACACCGTAATGTACTGAACATCTGCAAAAAAATGATGACATTTCCCCTACATAAAACAAGCCCTCAGCCTGCCACATAAAAGGAAAAATAAAATAGTTATGGCAGCTGAAATGCATAGCGGAATAAACTGAAAAACTTTGCTGGTCAGTAAGTTGTTTTCAGGCCTGTTCCTTTAGGCTAGTTTCACATCTGCAGCATTGTGATCCAACCGCCAGCTCCAGTAGAGAATGTCGGAAATTGGCCGGACACAAACCGCGGCGTGCAGCAGTTTCTATTGTATTTATAGTTAATGGGACCGGTGGGCATTCGGTTGCATCTGGCAGAGCCGGATCTGGAGATTTCGGAATTGCTGCCGCAGATGTGAAACTAGCTTAAGAGGTTTAAAAGGGTTGTCCACTTTGGGAAATCTCTTCTTGTTAGAAGGGTCCCCTTACAATATCAGCTATAAGCTGGAATCCCTGCAGCGCCGTCGCAGGAGGATAGAAGCACTGCATTGTTACCACTTAAAGGATAACTGTCATATTTTTTTTTTTTTTGCTAGTTTATTAGAGCTAGGCATGTATACCTGAGTTAGTCTGTCAATGATTTGCCAAAAGATCTGTAATTACCTTATAATAACAGCTTTCATCAATGTCACCTGTCCCTTTCCACGGCTTCCTTGAAAGACCGTTGCTATGGCTCATCTGTCTCCGGCTAAGAAGACAGGAAGGCGGAGGGGCGGTTCTTCACACTGCATGCTTCAGAGTGAGGAGGCGTGTCTCTCAGTAATTCAATCTGATTGGCTGGCAGAAAGCTGCTGGCTACAGCAAGTTTGTATGTGACCTGAGGGAATGCAGTTTTGGCCTCAGAGAACTGTCAGAGGAGCCATCTTGAGAAGGTCCTCATAATGTAGGATTCAAAACAGCCGTAACTAAGAGGAAAACTCAAGGAAAACAGTGGTACGTGAAGAAACTAAAGATTGCTTTATGCATAATGCTGCTGCAGCAGTAACATATGCTAAAATTAGTTATCAGTTTCAGTTATCCTTTAAAGAGGAGCTGTCACCTCTCCTGACATGTCTGTTTTAGTAACTACTTGCATCCCCCGTGTAATAACAATTCTAGAGCATCTATTCTTATGATTCTATATTATGCCATTCCTCTATTATTCCTGAATGAATTGCTAACCGTTTACAATGATGGTCCAGATAGGTTTTACCAGAAGGGGGGGGGGGGGTGACCCTACACAGTCTGACATTGCCCAGTCAGTGCTGCCAGTGTCAGACTGTGCAGGGACCCACCCCCAACTGGTAACACCCATCTGGACCTCCATTACAAACTGCTGGCAGTTCATTCATAACTTCTAGCAGGAATAGTACAGGAATGGCACATCAGAGTCATAGGAATAGATGCTCCAGAATTGTTATTACAGGGGGGATGCAAGCAGTTACTAAAACAGACATGTCAGGAGAGGAGACAGATACTGTTGAAGTAAATGAAACGTTCTTAAAGTAAATGAAAGTGTCAGGTCCTCCTAAGAGAAAGAAAGAGAGAGAGAGAGAGATGCTCTTTGAATGTTCTTTGCGATGTCTAATAAATGGGGGTCCTGAACGGGGGAAATCATGGATGGCTCTTTGTTTTCCAAGACAGAAAGGATATTTTGGGAGGCATGGATCATCTTTGCCAAATTTGTTGCCATTTATAAAGACACGTTCTCAACATGTATGGTCAGAAATATATATGTTAGCTGAGAAAGGCATGGACTTGGGCTCTCTAGATGCTGAGGAACTGCCAGTCCTAGGACTCCTGGCCAGCCTATGGTTTGCATGGCGTGTGGGGTCATGACCTAAAGGATGAACATATTATGCAGGAATGGAACCTGGATTAAAAAATAAAGTCCTGTTGTTTGTACCGGATTAGAATAAAAGCTTTCCATTAGACGTTAGACAGGTATGGTTAGTTTTTTTCAAGATCTAGGTCAATGCAGTTTTTCCCACGACCACTGAGTATATGTCATAGGAATTTGGATCTTGGTTTATCTGTATGGGTAGCAATATTGGTGGCCATGTATTGGGTTAACAGCCCCACTGCAGAGGTTTCATGTATAGACATTATGTGGTCGGGTCTGTGGATTTATTAACCCCAGGTACTGAAATCAGATATATGGTTGGTCACTTTGCCAACATGTAAAGCTACAGGGATTTATTCGGGGACAGTGAATCATGCCAATATAAGTCTTTAAAGAGGTTTTCTGAGATGACTTGAATAGGTCATCAGTATCTGATTGGTGGGGTTCCGACACCTGCTGTTTGAGAAGGCATCGGCACTCGCAGTAGATCCGCGGCCGACTCACAGTTTTGCCTAGGCCAGTGACGACACGTCATGGCCTAGGCGTAGCTCAGCCCCATAGAAGTGAATGGGGCTGAGCGCGATACCAAGCGCAGCTACTATTCAATCTACAGCGCTGTGCTTGGCGAGCTGTAAGGAGGCCGCAGCGCTACTGCCAGCTTATCAGCAAGAGTCCCGGGTGTCGGATCCCCACCGATCAGATACGGAAAACCCCTTTAAGACTGTTTTTGCCTAGATCCCGAGTTACATCCTGTAATATAGTCCAGAGCTGCATTCACAATCCTGCTGGTTATTATTGCAAACAGCCATACAGTTTATAATCCAGTGGGGCACTTCTTTTTTTTTCTCTCAACATCAGATTCGTGTGCAGATTCCTACATTGTTTTTAGAACGCAGACATGGAGCCAGCAAGGACTGCTGGGAGTTTTCAGCTCTGAAGTTTGCAGAATTACGAATGCAGCTCTGGGTAATAACACAGGCTGTAACTTAAACAATATCAAATAGCGTCAATGTTTGAGTATTAATAATTACGGCGTAGACAGGATATTTGTGTACAGTAAGTCCACAGGAATTCTCATAATTGTATTTTATGATCTGTTATTATGGCGCCCATACACATTAGATGCACGCTCCCGCCGACCATCGAATACCTGTCTTTCATGACTCTTCACCAACAGATGATTGGGCGTTTTCGATTTCAATCATTTTTTTCTCCTGGGAGATGGCTCACTGCTAGAGATGTCTGCCAGAGGCCTTTTTCATTCTCTCCATTGACATCACATGCTAGTTCAGCCGAACCAAGTGTCAAGGGCGGACTGGGAAGTAAAAGTGGCCCTGCAAAAAAAGGTAAAGGTGGCCCCATGTGCAGGCAGGTCCAAATTGACAGAAGGTGGCGCAACATAATTAGGCAGGGCCAACATATGTAAGGATGGCGAGCAGTACCATAGGGTAGAGCAATATACCACCCCTGCTGAACCAAATACCACAGTGCAGCACAAAATACCGCCACCTTCCCCACAGTATCCAACTGTATCACTGTCCTGAGGATGTCATGAGGACCTGCAGCTGCCTTCCTACTTGCGTAGGAGAGAATCAGATCTTTATATACCTGGCTGGCGGCCATGAGGAGGGCTTGGATGGCCTTTCTAGGCATCAACCCACGAGGAAATTTCCCTGTAGGGTCTATGGACAATCTGCCATGTGTATGGGGAGGGGGTATAGAGGAACAATGAGAATTCAGCCTACAGCTTTCTGAGGCTTTATGCGCACGACCGTGTCCATTTTGTGGTCCGGAAACCACAGACCCCGGCCGTGTGCGTGCTGCCACTTTCTTTCTTCCTTCTATAGAAATGTCCTACCCTTGTCCGCAAAAATGGACAAGAATAGGACATGTTCTATTTTTGTCACTCTGATGCAGACCTAAAATACGGTCGTGTGCCTGAGGCCTAAGGGTTGGTTTGTCCAGGATTTATATTGATGGCCTTTTCTTTTACCATTCAAAAGCTTGCGCCATATGCTGGTTACTGCGTCTTTGGGTTTAATTAATCGAGAGGAGCTATATGAACATGACGGTATGTGGTGCTGATCTGGCAAAAAAGCACCCGATGAAACACAAAGAAACCCTTGGAGATACAACAAAGGGTCTAAGGGCAAATTCTAACAGAATTTAGCCAGATTATATTGTACCTGCTCCTTCAGAATGGAACTAGGATTGGGCAGCAGGGGCGTAACTACCATAGCGGCAGAGCATGCGACTGCTATGGGGCCCAGTGAAAGACGGGGCCCAGTCTTAATTGGGATTATCTCCTCTTCTACTGGAGGTGAAAACTTGGTCAGGACTCTACCCTCTAAAGGAACAACATTTAGCAAACAAGGCAGTGGAAAAAATGGTCCAAGGGTCATTGAAAGGGGTTTCGGTGGAAACCCTTCTGTCCTGTGTGGGGGGCCTGGTTTGATACTTGCTATGGGGCCCTTACTTCTCTATGTACGCCACTGTTGGGCAGTCCCTATAAATACGGTCAAAATACTACCAAAGCACAGCATCATTACCTGACTATACGTAGGCAGATTTTCAACCAAATTCGAGGGTGGCGGTATTGATCACCTTTGGGGTAGTTGTACCTGTTTCCTCATAACAAGGTTCTCGCTGTAATTTACAGCATCAGATAGATTTTGCAGCGTATTGAAGGTGATTTCATATAATCCCATTCGCACAGGACACAAGATTACGATTTTCAGGGGATGCTGTTTTTTGTTTTTTTTGCATGCCTTTGACTGGGTTCAGTAAGTGAAGCTACATGTTAAATCCATGTATAATCTAATAAAGCCAGAAATAGTAGGACAAGTCTTTACAAGGGAATTTCTTAAATAGTGTCGTAGTTTAACATTCTAATTTTGGCTTGGCACAAACGTTATAATATTAGTCAGCATGCTAAATAACCTATAAAAGAGAAAAACCAAAACCCTGCCAACTTTACTATGGTGTGAAGTGTATAGGACTGATGGTATATTGATACATGGCAGATTTGTTGCACAAATTTCTGAAACTGTCCCAGTCATCTGAATGGGGCTCAGAGAAATCCATGGAAATAACCCCCATTCAGATGAATGGAACATTTTTTTCAGTTGTAGAAATGGCTGCATTTGAATAAACCGTTCCAAGTAGAAATCCTAAGAGCAGGGGCGCACCGTCAATGAGGCGATGTGAGGCAATCGCCTTAGGAAGCACCACCTAAAGAAATGCAGTGGGCGGCGGTACTATTAAGTCATGAGCACTCCCATTGTGGAAGCAATCATCTCTCTATATCCAACTGTATTGCTGTCCTCAGAACGAAGATACAGTCGAATGCTGCTGCGGGGAACAGGAGAGGTGTCCCTGCCCCATTGTTTCCTCTTTTAGGCCACAGCTACTAGGCCTGTATTGGTTAGTAAGAAAAATTGTGGTGTAGCCCTAGTAACTAATCTTAGGTTTTTTAAGGTGGCCACACACACATAAAACACCTCATTTATCTGACAGCTGTTTCTCAGGGGTCCACCATAGGCATGCACACATTTAGCTCAGCTAGACATGCCTGTTTATTTTAATGGGGAAAGGAGACTAACACACTGTCAGTGTAACAGTCACGTCCACACACACACAGGGGGGAGGATAGTGACCACTGTGCTCCACCCTCATCCCTGGCCCTGCCTACTTGCCTCACGAGTCCTGATGACAGGGGACAACTGGACGGCAGTCCCAAACTTAGAATACGTGTGGGAAGGACAGACAAGACAAATAACGGATAGTGAACGTACTGGGTCAAAACCAAGAGGACAACGCAGTACAGAGGGATAAGCAAAGAAAGGTCAGGAGAAGCCGGGGTCATAAATACCAGGAGAGTCGAGAAGTACCGAAGGAGTCCTCAAAGAATAGTCAGGTGGAAGCCGAGGTCAATATACCAGGAAGGATGCGCAGTACAGGAGGAGCAGGCAAAGGCTCGTCAGGGAACAGGATCAGGTAAGTACACAGGTATCCAACAACTGCCAGGAACCTAAATTAACAGGCAACCTGTGGCCAGCAGGCTGCCTGTATTTATAGTGGGGAGTGAGGGTCATATGACGTGGCCAGCGTCACATGACGGACAGACCGACCAGTCGAGCATCGAGTGATCAGCTCGGCGCTCAAGGCAGACCTAGGAGCAGGGAGCCTCCCAGCTAGCAAAGCCGCCCTGGGAACGAGGTCAAACACAGATCCTCGCTCCCGAAGCTAAGCAGCAGGTCTGCGGCTGATGGGAGACCGAGTGCGCCTTCGGAACCCCGTTACAGTCAGACACCTCTGCCTCTGTTGGCAGCTTATCTCCTCCTCCAGTTAAAGGCTTGGTAGCTGAAACGCGCGTCGGGGTGGACACTGGACCCCTCTCACTTATGGGTATGGATTTATCTCTGTTTGTTGTACTTTATTAATGTTTATACCATTTATGCCTATTTGGCATCCTCTGGATACTTTCTATATATATTAACTTGACAATTATTATGTATGCATCATTGGATTGTATCCTGCGTTATGACACATGTATTATGTGGTGGTCGGGGCCTAGTCTTCTTTGCGGTCTGTGATTAATGTTTTATTATAGCTTTTTGATAAAGAATTTATTGTCTGCTACCAATGAATTAAATAAACATAATATTTTTAGATATACGTTTTATGATGCACATATATATATATATATTTTTTATATACGTGATAGATTGTCAGCTGACCTGCCAAGATTTTTGGGTTCAACTGATCTTTGTGTAATGTGTATGGTTTTCAACCCAAATGGCATATTTAGACCTTGAGACATAATTTAGGATTATCACCAAGTACTTCATTTGCAGAGTGCTGTTGATTGCCCCTTATTAGTGCAGAGTAGAGAACTGACTTGTCTGAGTGAAAGGCCTTTGTCTCGAATCTATTCTTCTTGTGGGGAGCACCTGTTACATGGAAGGAGCCTTATAGGCATGCAGTGCTCCCCTGGGAAAAAGGTATGCCAATTGACTCTCTTTCCAATACTGAAAAGAAGGCTGAGCCTTTGGAGCTACCAGTTGGAAGGTAGCTATCCTATAAGTCAGTGGTCGACCTTTAAACAGGCCTTGAGACATATATTGGGAGTATAGCTAATCCAGTACCTCATCTGCACAAAACGGTTTCAGGGTGATTGCCCCTCATCACTGGAGATCAGAAAGGCGAGAGGCCTTTGTTGGGGATCTGAGTGGTACTAATCTTCTTGTGGAGAGCTCCTGCTAGGTGGAAGGTGCTTTATAGCCATGCAATGCTCCTCTGGGAAAAAGGTATGCAAGTTAACACTCTTTTTCCAAAACAGAAAAGAAGCCAGAGCCTCTGGAGCCACCAGTTGGAAGGTAACTAAGTCAATGGTCAAACTTTTAAATAGGCCTTGAGACATAAGTTACGATTATAGCTAATCCAGTACCTCATCTGGAGACAGCTGTTTCTGCAGTTGATTGTCCCTCATCAGTGCAGAGCCGAAAGAACTGACTTGGCTTGATAAAAAGCTTTGGTTGGAGATCTGGATATTATTCCTCCTTCTAAAGAGCAGCGGTGAGCAGGTGTGATTACACCTAAGCTGTCCCATTCATTTCAATGGGATGGCTTGATCCTATGTAAGTGTATAGGAGGAAGCCGCCCCATTGAAATGATGTCATCAATAAAAATAAAATAAAAATAACTCGGACAACCCCTTTAAAAAAAAAATTGGCTGTCCATGATTTTCGGATCAGTTGTCCAGAAAAATTTGAAAATTAGGCTGGCACTGCTTGTTGTGCAGTCATCATTAGACCATCACTGTTTCCCAGCTGACTAAACACTAGGGTGGAAGAGGAAGAGCTGGACGAGGATAAGTCCTAAAATATCCTCTGAACAGTTCTTGTGACCTTTAATTATCTGTTACTACGCATTTTTTTTTTCTTACCCTGATCATCTGTTCAATGATAGGACATAGGAGACTTTAATACTGTGAGTTATATCAGAAAGAACCTAATCCAAGGACAGAGCTGTTCAAATAAACCACTCCTGTTCTATGACTGAGCTTTCACATGGCAACCTTTTTTGTTATTGAAAGTCTGAGTGCATGCTTCTTTCTACCAAAGTGCAAGAAAAAGTCCAGCGTACTACACAAAAAAAGTGCAGAGGAAGCGGTCTTGCAAAAGCAGAAGGGGCACAGCCTATTCCCCATCCCTCCAAGCCAGGGACAAGTAGTCGCCCCTAGTAGAAGCTTATGGCGAGATATGGTTCTGTAGCATCTGTCACTCAATCATTCTTCATAGCTCAGAGCTACTACACACTTGACCTTAGCCCAAAGGCTGAGAAGCAATGATAGCTCAGAGCTGGGTTATGGGGGCATGAGGGCAAGAAACCTCCAGGATGTACATCCATAAAAACATTGCATCCCGAACAAAGAATGTAGCCAATGAACACACAGTGAGCTTAAAGGGTTTTTGCCATCACATACAATAGGGGCATATCGCTAGGATATGCTCCCATTGTAAGATAGGTGTGGGTCCTACCTTTAAGACCCGCACCTACAACAAGAATGGAGCGGGGAAATGAATGGAGGGCACACTGCGCATGCACAGCCGCCCTCCATTCTTTTCAATTGGGCTGCCAAAAATGGCCAAACGCTAGCTCGGCTATTTCCATCTGCCCCATAGAAATGAATGGGAGCAGGGGCCGCGCGTGCATTGTGCGCTCCCATTCACTTGTATAGGAGCAACCTATGGTGGTGGACAGATCCCAGGAAACCCAGGGTCCACCTGCCACAGCTCTCCCCGCACCGTTCTCCCTGTAGGTGTGATTCCCAGATTTTGACCCGCACCTATCAGACATTGGGGCATATCCTAGCGATATGCCCCCATTGTATGTGATGGGAATACCCCTTAAAAGGCTATGTACACCTTCGGAGTGAGCTATGATGAGTGTTTATAAAGTCAGAGAGCAGAGATAAAGAGCCGGTCAGCTCCCCAACTGACAGAGCAGAGAGAAAATCCAGAGGCTGCTACTAGAGCATTTCAGCTATGTACAGAAAAAAAGACTCCATATTTTTAATAAAGACCAAGTGAAAGATATGATTTTTAGCTCAAAATGAGTACAATGCAATAATTAAAAACAATTGCCCCCAAAGGTGTAACATAGCCTTTAAAGGCATTCTCTGGGACCATACTTAAAAAAGAATTCCTTTTAAAGGGGTTCTCCAGGATTTTCATATTGATGGCCTATCTTCAGGATCAATATGAGATCGGTGGGGGTCCATCTTCCCAGAACCCCCTAGCAGTTTGAGTAAGCTACGGTGCTTACAAGATCTCTGGTGAGCGCCGCAACCTCCTTACAGCTTACCATGCAGAGGCTGTCCATTGGATAGCAGCTGTGCTTGGTGTTGCAGCTCAGCCCCATTCACTTGAATTTGACTATCCTGAGGACAGGTCATCAATATAAAAATCCTTGAGAACCTCTTTATCTGTGGATAGAAAATGTTTCCTAAATTACTTACTCCTTCATAGTAGCGCCATTTTCTCTAATGGGCGCATCCAGGTTCCACCACTTCCTGTGACATCCCGGTCGAGACACAGTCTTCTATTTTCCAGTCTGTGCAATATATGAGCATCATCACTGACATCACCTGTACTGAACTGGTGGGCAGGGGGAGCATGCGATGGAACAGATGCCGACGCAACACATGCTGAGTTTCTTTTGCCAACCCAGCCAGAAATTTCAAAACCAGAAGTTCAGGATCCAAACAAATGTAGCAGTGAGGCAATTACTACTCAAGCATAGCGCTACAGTACAAAAAAAGCATTGGGGCTGAAATAGACATTGTCTAAGGGTAAGCTCAGCGATTAAAAAGAACATTTTTATCCTAGAGAACTACTTTAAAATTAAGAGAAAAAGTCATGACAGCCAAGACAACAGACTAATTAAAACATTTTGTTTGATGTTTACAAAAGCTAGAAGGCCCAGATAAATTAAGGTGTACTGTATTAGCTCAAAGGAGTAAAAGTGCATGCAAATGCAGGATCCCATCCCTATTGATTTCAGGCACCCCTTCTGTATCACTTCTGCACCTCGGGCTTTCAAACTCCCCAATTTCTCTGGAGTCGTTGTGGCGCTAATGTTCACATTTCTAAATCAAAGCAAGGCAACATACATGATCCCTGGGACTCCTTCTGAATTGGTGAGAAGATCATGGTTGGGGGCCACTGGGTAAACCATTGACTGATATGCTTAGTCTTTAAATGGAGATTTCTGAAGTTAATGGCCTGTAAATAATCTACTTGCTTGTTATAAATTGACCTTTTATTGGGAAATGTTTTCTCCTATTCTAGTTAATAATCGTAGCTTGAAACTCTTGGGGCCTAATGCCAAAAATGAGCTGGGTCACCAGCGAACAGGCGTCATCCTTGCATTCTGCTGAAATGGTATCAGATTGACGGGCGTATAAAGATTATATAGACAATGCAAAAGTATTCACATTGTGTTACAGCGTGATGCCCCCACATACAAATAATGGCTGCTCTCTTTTATAGTATTAAGACTTTTGGACCCCCCAAGAGCAGTGGCCCGGTTGCTGCTTCTGAACCATCTACGGCTACTTTGTACAGACAAAATTTGTACATACCAATTTCCACATGTTAATGTGAAATATCTGCTCTGTTTTGATTGTCTATGAGCTTTCATATTGGTTCTCTGCTGAACAATATCTCCCTTGTGTTGATGGATTTGTCTCCTCTTCATTTCAGGTTGCAGTTGTGCGGAAGAAAAGCAACGCTCAGGTTTACGCCCTGAAGATAATGAACAAGTGGGACCTTCTAAAAAGATCAGATGTGAGAGGAGAGGACGTATAGAGGGATGGTGTGTGGGGAGTAGTGGGACAGTGTATAGACCAAGGACAGAAAGTGAAGAGGTCTCATGCCCATGTCCATTTTCTTTCTCTAGGTTGCCTGCTTTAGAGAAGAGCGAGAAGTTCTGGTGAATGGAGACAAGAGATGGATAACGCAGTTGCACTTTGCCTTTCAGGATGATAATTATCTTGTAAGTTTTCACTTATACTACAGGACACATGGACATGTTTGGTATTTCAAGTCAGTCCCATTCAGGTGAAGCACCTGGCTTTCACCAAAATCTGAAATTTCAGGTTTGACTGCAGTTGATTCCAGTGCCCTCATTACTTCCAACCAGATAAAACTTACATAAGTCTGCAAAGTTGAGATTTATGGTGCTCCTTGGCAAGGTCTTCGTCCTGCAAAACTAAATTAACACGATAATTTGTTTCCATGAGAAAAATAGTACCCGAATAGGATAATTGTAATGTGATGAAACTGAAAGAGGATATTTTAGGAAATGTCACATGACACTTGACTTGCAAAACAGCGATGTTTTACTTATTGTCACTTGACTATTTAACAGGGTACACGTAAAAACTTCAGTAACACAGTGAGCAACAGTAAGTCTCTCTTAGGTATAGGCCATGGTACTCAGGTGTGTGGCTTCTTTAATGGTCTGTGGAATTCGTCACACAACACAATGTACTAAATTAGAACAACATAATCACTGATGTCTTAGTTAATCATGCTATTAGTACACCAGGTGCCTCCTGCTTTTTGATGATCTCCTCTGCAGACATCAGTTAGTCATTTTGCTGCTTCTCATACACATTGAGTGGCTGATCCCTGCAGTCTCTGATGCAACCCACATGTAGGCTTCACACGTAGCTACTTCTCCTGGTTCTTTTCATGCTCTTCACACACTTTCCTCAGTTCTGCCTACTGCTTGTCGCAGGGGATTGTGCCTTACATCAGACTCTGTACCACAGGAACCAGATTCCCTTGTGTAATGACCTCCAATAAAGGCTACACATGGCCTCTTTAGACACTATTGCTGAGACACTATTTTGATAGGCCATTTCCTAAGGCAGAGGAAATTCAAATGATGTCTTAGGGCCTGGGCTATACTGAGACGTTTTGTAGAACTACTTATCTACTGTATCTAGCTCTCATGCATGTGGAGTTTTAGGCAGAACACCCACATCTCAGCTTACTGGCTCCTGTGTGTATTAATGAAGAACACTCCACATCCCAGTTTACTGGCCCCTATGTGTATTAATGAATGAAGAAAGGCCGAATATAAATTTTGGGTTTCTTATTAGATAGATCTCCTGCTACTGACTGATGACCAGTAATACTTCTCTTTTCTAGTACCTTGTGATGGATTATTATGTGGGAGGTGACCTTCTATCCATGCTCAGTAAGTTTCCAGATGGGTTTCCTCTACACATGGCAATCTTCTACCTGGCTGAGATGATCATGGCTGTTAATTCTGTCCATTCTC